>NC_044281.2:57015857-57636569 GCF_004027225.2 Strigops habroptila | reverse complement strand
CAAGAGATTAATTGGGATTATTCATGCATCAGTGGCAGCCTGTTGGAGATGTCATCGACAAGACATGCTGAAATGTAGGACTGGATAAGAACTCTTGGGTCATCTAGCTCAGCCTGAGTAACAGCAGGAATCATATTATTTAACACAGAAGTGGAGCATAGCAAAAAATAAAAAATAAAAAAATTGTGGAAAGACTAGGAAAAATGTAAGAAGATTTCCATTGGAGAACTTTTATAAGACATTGAGAAGATCAAGTTAGTACATAGGTCATAGTATATAGGTGCTAGTATATAAACTCTATCCTGCCTTGCAAAAGACATTAAATGGCTGCATACAGGGATTGATTGCATGAGAAAACAAAGGGAACCTGTTCCTTTGGTTATGCAAGTGGAGAAGACAGTTAAAAATGGTCCTCTTTTTAGTACTCAACAACAGCTTTCAAGGCTTCTTTTTTGCAAATGTTACTACATATTACTCTGTGCCTGCACATTATTTTCTCATGTAAGTGACTTAGGACACACAGCTTTATTGTTTATTTTGTAGTAAGGACACTTGTTCTCCTAGCCCCTGTAAATACTCAGAACAGCAGAGACAGTCCTCACCCCACAAACACCTCTGCTTTCTACTGTTTGCAAAATAGTACTTTTCCAGCAAGTGAAATTATATATGCTTAATTAATAATGCAGTTCAGAAATTTCTAGGTGACTTTCCTGCACACCCCACTTGCATGATCTTATTTTGACCTTAGGAATTTAATAACCATCAAGAATTGCTTTGCAATACGAAGCCTCTTGTATTGGCTACACTCAGTCAGCAGCTAGGCTAGCAACGAGGGCGTTTTAAAAGTGGATTCAAGCTTGTTCCTGCAATTGGTTCCTGTAGCTGCTCTGATTTAATGCCTTTGGAGAGGATGAAGGAGAGAGTCTTGTTGGCTGCATTCCACCAACGATGCAAAGTTCTTTGTCAAACAGTGATGATCCTTGAAGGATATGGGAGGCACAAGCATGGAGCAGATTTTCATGAGCTGCAGTGTGCACTACCATTTACAAGAAACAACGTGTATTAGTGCATAGACAAAATTGTGTAGTGTAACCTCCAAAGATGGATAATGGACTTAGGATATTTTACTCTCATTATAGTTCAATGTTTAAGGCTGTAAGGGGGTGCTTACCCCAAAATCTTCTTAAGATGTGAAGAGGCTGCGACTGTGAAACCTCTTTGGCTTCTCTAACAGATAGTTGAGGTCTTCCTGTGCTGTGCCTGCCCTCACTGTGTGCCTCCCTCTACTCCCATTTTACACTGGTACTGAGCATGACTGCCAGATCCACCTCAGGCAGTGCAGGGTTGACAGCCAGAGGAAGAGAGGTTGTTGGAGGACAGGAATCCTCCGTCTCTGTTGGAAAGTGGTAGAGGCAGGTGGAGAACAGAGGTTGGTAAGACTCTGTCACCTTCTATCCAAGATAAGCTCTTGGTAGTCTAACAAACTTGAGGCCCTCCAGGAAGATGGAGCCCAGGGCATCCATCATTGCATAGGTGTCTCAGATGGCCTCCTTCCTTCACGCTTGCTGAAGGCTCTGGTCTTGTAGCCCTTAATAATCTGCCACTGTAGACAACTGCCTACTTTGCTTCTATGTAAAACAGACCCTGGTGTACAAACTGGGTATAAATCAGCCATTCCAATCCAGTGACTTGCTACCCTGGTAGGCACAAATGGTGCCATGAGTTGCGAGAGCACAGAGAATCAAGATCCTAGTCTTAAGCGCAACGCTGGAAAAAAAAGAGCAATAAATATAAGAGGCAGAAACAGCATGACCAAAACGGGAGAAGTATAAATCATGCTGTGGAATGAAGTGCAGTGATTCACCTGCTACACCGGGTGCTGCTGCCCTGCAGACAATCTGACAGCACAGCAGAAAAGAAATGCAATACACCAGAAATAAATACTCACCCTCAGCTGACACAATGCTATTCATTTTGGGTTAATATATTTCTTCTTGAAATTCAACAGAAACCCATGGCATACAAATCATCCCAGCATCAATACAAGGTAACCGTGTGTGATTAAGGAAGGAGAGAGGAACATCAGCACAGTTGCAACCCATAAAAGTTAACTATTATTGGGTTTCCTCTGCCTGTGTACATGGATCCTCTTTGACAGTCCACATATGCTGGCTTGTCTTTCATTCGCCCTTAGGTTTTCTGTCTACATTATCGTTCACTTTAAAAATTGCCAGTTCCATTTTACAATATTGTCATCAGCATGACCAGTAACAAGGTACAGCAAAGACAAAGAAGCTATAAAAAGTGGCAAAGACAAATTTAGAAAGGGTTGCAAGTGAGTTATATTAAGGTTGGGAGTAAAGAGCCACGGTACGTTGAGAGATAGCCACTGAAAGGTGGAAGATCCTGAATCTGACTCTCAGGTTTGAATACAAGCAAGGCAGAGAGACCAGGCAATATTTAAGAGCAATGTCTCTTACCTTCTGTAGCAAGTACCATTGGATAGGAGGGGTTCTCAGCATACCTCAGGAACTACTTCGCACTTCCCAGGATGAGGCTCTTAATTAGTAGAAATGGAGGAAATCACCACTGTAAATGCACCATCTGCTGCCAAACTGACTCCTTTCCTGAGAGAACATCCACCATTTGCTATGAGTTTCCCTGATCTGCAGGCTGCTCAGGGAGACAACTGCTGAAGAAGAAAGGCACAGCAAGGGAAGGAGGTTAGTCCACTGCTTAGAGTGAGAAAGTCCATGCCCTTGAGTTGTACCCCTGGCTCTAGAAAGGATGTGGCCAGGACTAAGCAGCCTAGTGTTTTATGTCTGTAATAGAGCTATAAAGTAGGAGGGCTCTTATGTTTTATTTGTAATTCAGCAAAGGCTAATGGGGGTATAAGCCTTTCCATTTAAAAAAGGGGCTCTGAGAATTAGGAGTGAAAACTCAGAGCAATAAGGTGTTTTTTAGAAACCTATTGCTAACTTGTAAGAATCTGAGTTAACTTCTGTGTCATCCAGTAACTCCTGTATCCACATAATAAAAATGGAAATCCCTATTTAACCCCACCTGGAAGATTGTGAAGGCTTATTAGTCCCTTGTTAAAATGCTAGAGATTATTTGGAGAAAATAACTGTTGGCTTACCAGTCTGTAGCAGCAGGCTTTGCAGCTGCCAGCTACAACAGGAAGAGATTTGTCTCCTTTCACCTCCCTGTTCCTCCTTCCCTGTATCTGATCTCAGTAAATGCTTTCTTGCTCTTGGTTTTCTCTAACGGAAAAGGGACTTGCCAGACGTGAAGGCCAACAAACACTTCCGTTCCATTTTCTGAATTACCCTGTAATCACTGCCTCTCACAGGAGCACAGCAGCAGAAAAACTAGTTCATTTAGTCTTCCAGGTCCCCATGACAGGATGCTACATTTAACTCATAATTTCCACAATGTTCTTTTGCACTCTATATTCCTAGCAATAGTTATATCCTTACTAATATTTTAATAACTAATATTAGCTATTAAAAAAAAATCTGTAAAAAAATAGTGATGCAGCAGCAACATAAGCATGCTATGATAATATCAGGGGACATTTACTTCACAGCCTTGTCTTCTCCAGCTGTGTCTTTGGTCCTTCAGATCCTCTGTTGTTATTCCAAAAAAATAGCCTCTGCCCTTGATTTTGTATAGATTTTCTGATATGCGGTTCTCTGAAGTTTACTTTTCAGGCAGAAATGCTCTTAGAAGCATGCAGGTTGTCTAATGTGTGAATTCATGAATGTAAATGGGGCACATGTATCCTTGTACAGCAATAGCATCCCTGGGTTTCAGTTAAGGACCAGCGCTGCTTTCATCCCAGAGCTGTGGAAGCACTCTGCTAGTCTGCAGTCCCTCATCCATGGATTTTATTGCCCTGTCACATGGTAAGACAAACAGTAAAGCAAACACAACACAACACTGATAAAAAGCTGAGGTCCCGACATATTGAGCACACAAGCAGTCTTGTCCAGTATTTCATGGGCTGGGCACCAAAGGTAAATTGAAAGGAGAGAGGCAGAAAGAGGCAGTCCAGTAGCGTCATAAGTGTGTTGCAGCAGGTGAGGCTGCGATGGAACGAGAGAGAAAATTACACAGATGGGTTGAGCTTATCCAGAGCATGAGTGAACTGAAGCCTCTTCGGTAAATAAAAACACAGAAGACGATGAAGCCATATTTGAAATCCCACTTGAGTATTACCTATGCCACTGTGAGCCAGCTACCTCTGACTCAATGGAGGCTTGTTGTGGGAGGGGGAGGAGCTTTGCTTTTAGGGGTTGGGACATTGTGGAGCTGGGTGTGTGAGGGTGGGCGTGCTGCCTCAGGGGCAGGGCAGGGAACGGACCTTGCTCTCCCATGTGTAACTTCGTGTGGAGAGATGCTTCAGATGAAAAGATTTTGTGAGAGATCTCCTGAAGTTTAATCCAGGCAGATGTTTTCTGTGCAGCAGAAAGATTCCTGTAGTGCTTTGTCAGTGCTCAGCTAATGAGGGAGAAAGTGTATTTTATCTTTGTTACCACGGAAAGTTAACCACAATTCAACCAGTGATTTATAGATAATGAGTCCTGTCACACTTACTATTTGTGCCTTACATGAAAGTCATCAGCATACTTACTGCTGCTCAGAAATCCAGGTATCTATCTCCATGTTTTATTCACAGTCTAATGACCTGCCAGGGCAAAGGCTGGATTTCAAGCTGATTGCTATCAACATTTACATCTGGGAATGCATCTGAATGCCAAGGAGCATTTGGGAAATTGGTTGTCAGATGACTGCAGCAAAGGATATCACCACAGGATGAGGCAGGAAAGAACTTCGGGGGCTCAGAAGTCACTTGGAAAGAGTTTGGTGAAGAGAAACTGAAAATAAACTGTATGTTTTGTGGAGACTATGGTGGTGGGACTGGTGGTCAGCAAGGTCTGCCAAGATCCCACTTGCCCACAGCAGGATGGAGTAAGTATTGTACACATGCAGTTGGCTTAGAAACCTTTTCTACAAGAGATGAAGTGAAATATTCATGACCTTGCAAGAAAGCTTGCAGTTGTCTATGAATGGCCAGATGGACATCAGGATTTGATAGCCACTCAAAGGGAGATACTCCTACACATTTCGCATACTGGCTCCAGCCTTCCAGCATGGGCTTCCCCAGGCTGTGGTGATGGGTGTAGGGAAAGGGGGAAGAACCCCTTTGCTGCCCTGCTTGGGGTGAGCAAAGGGAAATGTACCCATGGTGCTATTGGCTCTGGTGGCAAGGCAAGGCAGGAGGTGACCATGTGAGGCTCATGTGCATACAGGTAATTAGTTTCTATTCTGCACTGCTCTGCAGGTACTCTTTGGAAAGAAACCCTTCTTAGAAGCATGCACTTAGAAGCATGCACCAGCAAATCTGGTGCTTTGAAATCCCAAGGATTAGCTCACATGTATTTGTTTAGTGCCTTATCAACATCTATCAATGTCAATGAGAGTTTTGCCATTTCAATAAAAGTAGAAGCAAGTTTTGCTTTGGTTTTTTTTTTATTGCATGAGGCATAGGATAGGTTATGAATTTATCAGTAGAGCTGTGCTAACAATTACTTTCATACCTGGGGAAAGAAAAAAACAAAGCAAAGCAGGACAAGAGATGCGTCACTTTCCCTTACACTTTTGCTGGATGTATTTGGTGAACGGAATATATTTTTTGCACTTCATGTGAAAAGTTTCCTCACATATTACATTATTTTTCAGCTGTGCAAACAGTATATTTAATAAAGAAAAACACATCTGTATTTCCAAAACACAGTAATCATTACATAAAAAAAGAAAAACACTGTTTTGCAACAAAAAAATCCACCAAACGAGAGTGAATTTTTCTCATTTTCCATTTCTGTTAATTTCATGATCATTTTTAAAAGTCCCTTTAAATTTTTAAAATAATAAAATATAATTACAAAAAATGTTTTTCCTCACTTGTCTTCTGTAATATGTGCTGACTATGTTCTTAACAAAATTACCTGAATCTACATGCAATATGCAGTGAGGAGACTGAAATATTCTCCAAATGAGATGTATAACTTGAAAGGAAAAGAGTCAAAATTTCTTCGCTAGGCTTTACTGAAAAATATACTATCTATCTGAATTGTTTTTGACAGAAAACTGGATTGTAAATATTTTTTATGTCTTGTATGCCAGGTTTCTGCACTAATCTGAAGATGCCATTTCAAAAAAGAAAAAAAAAAAAGCAAAAAACCAAATGTAAGCAAAACTCAGAAAATTTTTGAATTCCTTTTTTTTTTAAAAAAACATTAAAATGTCTCAGAGAGAATGGCAATGATTTCCTTAATGACATTTTCCATGGAAAAATCAAATCCCTCTCTGATTCATCATGCCCATGATGTTTCACACAGCATACAATTTTACCTAACAGAAAAAAAGATGTCTCCTTCAGCAAAGAAAATGCATTTACACAGAATCATATTCATTTAAAGGCCTGCAAACTGTCTGATTTAAAACTGATGTAGCTACTGCATTCTATAAAATTAAGGTCCCTTTTTTCAGGAGAAATAATGTTCTTTTATTTTAGCCTCCAAAGTGGTTCAAAGCCTTCTTTAAATGATACATGCCCAATCCTATTTTGTCTGAAGATGACAAAATGCAAAAGAAATGAGGACTGATTAGTCATTGGGGTCATTAACCATTTACAGAGTGTGTGATTACAGCACTGTAGCTCCACTGGGACTTCAAGAATATATTTTTTTCTCCATGTTTTGTTGGTAAACATTTATAGTATTTTCAGTTGATGATATTTTTCCATAAGAAAATGTAGACTTCACGTTTTTGGGGAAAAGACAAAAGTGTCAGAAAATCAGGATGAAACACTGTTTCAGATTGCCTGGAGGTCAGTTTGTGCTTGCCTGAGCTGCCACAATACCCATTGTGAATTTTTTGTCAAGCACCTCAAGTTTCTGCTTCCTGCCGCTGCAGGAACATAGCTGATGGCCACAGGGGCATGGGCCATGCAGGCTGCAGTTTTCTGACAGCACAAACAGACAAAGCTTAAAGTCAAGTTAAGCCAAAATGTTGCAAATGACATATCTTTCTGAGATGTTTACTACAGAAAAAAAAGAAAAATCACCATTTCAACTTCTTACTTTAAGACTGAAAACACTTAATGGAGTTTGCACTTTTCCTTCATCTTTCATGAGGCAAAGGAGGTGATGAAAAAGAGGGGTTGTAGCTGGGGCTGTGAGAAATTCAGATTTACATAGTGTAATTGCCAAAATCATAATTTAGCTGGATCTAATTCATGAAAGGTATTTTGAGGCTGCCAGAGGCTAATCCTGATCAGCCATTGATTTTATAAATATGACATTTGAAAGATTAGGGGTACAAAGAAATTATTTAAATTCTTTGAGAAAGAACAGTCCAAAATGCCCTGAAGAAAGGCACAACTTTTTTATCTAAGTGCTCAGTACTTTTCAGTATCGTCTTCTCTAGGCAGTATTTCATTGGGCAGTATGTGATCATTTAAGCTTGCAAGTTGGGAGAAAATGTGTTTGAATTCAAAACACCAAGGGAAACTAGATGAGTCAGAAGTCTGCAGTGTGAAATATTTTAGCCCAATTGACTGACTCCTCACTTTTGGACTGTTGATGATATTTCTTTGTTATTGTTGCTTTTGTCTCTTTATTAAGGAAATTAGTTAAAAGAAATCAATCAATCAGCATTTATTTTGTAGACAGAAGCAATATATTTTCAAACAAAGAGGAAACGGGCACTTTAGACTGAGCTGCTCAGAAAGCATTACCTGGTTATCTCAAATGAAGAAAGGCAGAGGAATTTCTAAAATATTTTTGACATTTTCTTAACCTGCAAAACGATAATTATATGGCAACAGATCTCTCTTTTGGGCCTTGTCTATAATACTTCTTCCTGGTGCATGCACTGGGTGTAGAACTGAGAGGGAGAGGACAGCTGGACTGGGGCTGAAAACCAGATTGAATTTCTCTGAAGTTTCTGAAGTTTTCTTTTACTGCCATTTTGGCAATCCTGCTGGATGTGTGTCTTGAAGAGCATAGAGATGAGTCACCAGCCTCCTTGTTCTATAGTCTGTGGCATATTGAAACGCTCACAATGATAAAAAAGTATAGCTGATGGTTTGATTTTGAGAAAGATTTAAGAACCACACATCAGCTAAAGTTGAAAAAGTAAGACTATAAAACTAAGATGCTTTTTTTTAGTCAATGCTTGTCTTGTAATACATGCTAGGAGACACGTTATTTTATGGGAAAAAGGAGGAAGAGTGTGGTGTGGTGGAATCCATCCTCACACTCTATGATGAAATTTGATTGAAGAGCCAAAATGAGAATGACAAATGTGACAGGAGCTGAAGAAAATCTGGAGCACAAAATCATTTGCCGCACACTGGGATCTCAGAGGGCAGAAGGCCAGAGGGAATATTATAGCAGCATGATGTCAATTAGAAATTGGCTTTATGTGGAATAAGCATCCTTTCAAAACCAGCATTAATGGGCACCTCTAAAATACTGAAGAGGGTGATAACATTCAAATATGATGCTTTAGTTTCAGTCTGGATTCTGGGTAGAGGGAAATAATAATAGCAGTGATGATTGAAGTAATAACAGTATTCACAATAAATACGATACTGTATCATTGTCTCTATTTTTGTTTATGCTTCTTGGAAAGTTTTGAGACTAAGCAAAAAAGGAAGGTTTTTCAGGCTTGATTAATAGGACTATTATATCTCAGCAATTGCAGCAAGCTGCTTTACAAATCTGAAGCCTTGAAAATAGCTGGAGTTTGCTGCAGAACACCCTGTACTTTAGGCCTCTGCTGTCCCCCCTGCACTACAAATTTGCATTGTACTCTGCAGACAAACCCCATTATTAGTCTAAGCATTTAGGCAATGAGATGCAGTCAGTTTTGCTTCATCCCAAATTTCAGTCAGCATCTCACAGTGCCAGTAAATAGCTTCTTAACGTGATGTTAAGTCCCCACTTTTCTGCAAATCTGCCCTCTCTGGAACAGGTCTGGCTTGGCAGCCCTGAATAAGCACACAAAAAACCGACAGCAAGTGAGCAACATGGGCAATCGCTGCACTACACTTGAACCTTTTGTTAGTGGGCTGTGTTAGCTTTGGATAAAAAGGCTTCTTCCAGCTCAGCAGCACCAGGAAGTTCAGTGGGTCTTTTGGAGCTGCAAACCCTTCTCCTTGCCACCGCCAGTGGGGCCAGGCTGCTCCAGGGGGATTGCCCTTCAGACACTGCCCAGGGGTTGAGATCTGGACTCTGCTCCTGCATGCTTTCTCACTATCATCCAAGGCAGGTTGGTTAAACTGTGTTCCCTCTCTTGGGATGTAGTCTCAGCTTCTTACTCCAACTGTCCACACTGCCATACATAGTTCCTGTAGGGACTCTGCTCTGTGTTGTGCCCCAAACTCTCCCAGCATGGAACCCGAGCACGAACTAAGGCTGGGATTACCTCGTATCATGCTCCTTGGTTTTGGAGTCAAGTCAAACCCAGATTGGCCCAAAGAGCCCAGAGGATCCCCCAGAATGGCAACAGTCAAGATATGCCCCTTGTTCTGGAAGGTGTGGTGTGCTTCTGTGCTCTCACCAAAGACAGTGGCAGGAAAGCCTGCGTCTCTCTGTGACTCCCTCTTTCAGCAGCAGGATGGAGATGCAGATTTCCCTTAGCTGTCGTGTCAGACAAGAGCATGTGCTCTGGGGTCACATTACTACCAGATATACTTCATTAACATCAGCTTCGCCTCCCACCTCTTCTCACTTAGAACCTGTCACTTGGACTATGCAGCAAATAGACCTTTGATCTCCTATCAATCACTCAAGCACTATATTCCCATCATAAAAAAACCCCAAAATATTGATGCTGAACAGCTTAGAAACTTTTAAGAAAATTCCTGCTGAATTTCACTCTCAGTGAGGCAGTTTTGAATAAGTAGTCATCACTCCTTACACTTAATTTCCTTGAAATGATTAGAGATGAAGTGCTAATGAAATATATTAGGAAACCAGAATGTGGGTGGAGGACCAATTTAGTGTTAAAGAAAGCCATTATAGACAGTGACCTCGTAAATACCCACCATGGAAAGGCCAAAGTATGTATACTAAACATAGGTCACAAGGTTAGCACATACCATTAAATAACACCATCTTTTTCAACCTTCACAAACATGGCTTGCAAATCTTTTGGTAGTTTATCGTCCTTCTTGGTCTAATGTCATGCTTTTCCCCTGAATGCTTTGTGGGATAAGCCAAATTGCTTATTAATATGCTTTCATAGGAAGTAGATGAGAGCATACTAGGCCTGAGATATCATTCTGTTCTGCTGGTTTTACTCTGCTGTGATTTCAGTACACACTAAAGTTCAAAAATTGCAGTGGTAGCAAACCAGGCCCTCCATATGAGAAGGGCAAATTTGTTTATGAATCTAGATTGATGGAACACCTTCAGCAATGATCTGGCACAGATTTATGCATTTATACAACCTTACCCATTGAGCAAAGTGTATCTCTGCATATCTTTGCATGGTTCAGGTCATTTGCTCAGGAGCATGTCTCCAACCAAACAAACACACATCAAAAGTGCAGAGTTATGTAACCTTTTGTGCCACATCGCACAATTTCGTAACTTGAAATTAACTGGAAGGAGAGAGGAACTGCTTCAATTTCAATTTTATTGTCAAAATTGTTTTACCAAACCCCAAACCTTCAAAGCTCTCAACTTCTTTAATAGGGGGAAGGTTTTGTAAAAGGTGGAACAGAGGGACACCCTACAAAGATGCTTACTAAGAATGCCTACCCTGGATATACTGATCATGGCTGATCAAGTATTTCAGCTCTGTGATCCTCATGCTGGAAACATATTCTGAGAGCTGAACAAGAACTTTCTCTAGTCTCCTTGTGATTAACACCTGCCAATTTAGGAATCTGCAACATGTATACAGTTCTCAGGAAATTAACCAGGATGCTTTAAAATCTATAATAGATAACATACATAAAGCATTGCAAGAGGTCTAAAAGAAATTATGCTCCTCATATTATTTATTCACTTTTTGCTGAAGTAAGCATCAGACTTCTGCCAAAAAAGCAAGAAACATTCTGTTTTTGTTTTGTGGGGAGGGATTATTCATGTCCTTCAGCAAATGAATTCACAGCCTTGCCATTGGTTCCCAGTATGTACATAAAGAGAACTTACAATTCCATTAAATCTCATCAGAACTTTGCTGTACATGAAGGCTGAATGACAGGTTACCTTATAGCAACTGTAAAGTGGAAAACTGAAGGGTTCTTCTCTCATCTGTGCAGTAGAGATGGGCTGGGACCAAAACACCCTGCCAAAATATGTGAAAAATACCTGGGTATGCTGTAAAGAATCAGCTAGTGCTGAATGAAATAAAAAAAAGAAAAGAAAAAATATGGTATTTGTGCTTGGTCCTTTAATGAAAGATGTCCGCAGGAGCTTGCTCGCTGGCTTACATTCCCTAACACCTTCCATGACAACATATTGCTCCCAAGTATGTATATTTTTGGCCCAAAATGAGGAGACTCATTTTTTTCCTGCTTCAATCTGAATTTAACCTACAGTATTTCTACAAAAAGAACCAAGTGCTTTTTAAGAAAGCTGTCCTGGCTACAGGAGGCATCTGTCACTGACAAACTGCTCTTTCAGGTGTTGCAGAGTATGGTTGCACCCAGCCATGGGGCAGAAAGCTGCAGGTGGATCAGCTGTGAGCACCACCTGGTTTTGACATAGCCTGCCAGGGTTAGGGCCTAGCACTGAGCTTAGTGCCCTGAGAAGGTGAGCATGGTGCTGGGTGGTCCCTTGGCAATGGCAGTTAGCAGCAGATTGTGAGGGCTGGCAGAAATGGTGCAGTCCTGCAGTTGGCTTTGCCCAGAGCTTTGCTACTGTCCAAGGAGAACCTGAGATACTTGGGACACTGATGATGGTGAGGGTGGCCTCCCAGAAATACATCTGTCTGTGTCCTAACCCAGTCAGTGGGTCGTATTTTTCTGATGTACCCTCCCAGGCTGCTGTGGTCTCTTGTCTCTGGGGTTGAATTTTGCTCTTTCTTTGGAATAATCCTTCCTTCCCCATAGGGAAATTCTCTGCATATTTCCATTCTGGGGAGAGCCAGACTCTTCCCAGGTGTCTGGAGCTGAAAGGAAAGACCAAAATGCAGAACTGAAGTAACAGAGTTGTGCCTTTGACTGAGGCATCTTGAATCATGAGAAGCCTGAAGAAGGTGATCAGGGAATTCACTAATATACACAAGTATCCAGTGGAGTGGTCAAGCTACAGGGGTAAAAAAAAGCTACAGAAAAGTATAGCTCAGCTGTGGAATGGTATTACCAGTTAGCAATGGGTCAGAATCCCCAAAGACATTCATCCATCTAAGGCTGTTTATACAAAAATAGGAACACAACATTTGGCTAAGGAGATTTCTACTGAGCAGACTATAAAACCTGGGCCTGCATGACAGGGAAAGGAGCTTCCATACCATGCACCTGTGATGTGACTTCTCTGCAGCAAGGTGTGCATGTGGGATGAGCAGCTCCTCTCTGCTTATGTTCACAGTTCACAGGGTCCCCAGGCACAGTTAACAAACACACAGCAGATGACTTGCATTACTTCTTAATCTAGGCTTGTCCTCATATTACTTAGAACCTGGGCAATTTTATGCTAAAATCAGCAGCACCTCATGCTGTGAAATGCTTAAGAAGAAAGGAAACAAACAAACAAAAAATTCTGAGATTAAAACCTTCCCTGTTGGTGGTTTCCTGCTTTTAATCAGAATTGCAAAAGACACTAAGAAAATCGGACAGTATAACTACCTCGCACCCTTGGCAGGAGTCATGCAAAAACAAGCTGTACAATGTAACTCACACCTGCTTTCCTTCACCTGGCCTTACTATCAGGTTTTTTGGAATGAGGAAGTACTAAATTTGACTGGCAAAGAAAACTCTAAATCAGAGCCAGGAGCAAAAGATGTGGGCAGATACCTGTTAGCTGGGGAAAAAAAAAAACAAAGACCAAGCAGCTACCCTTGGTATTCACAATGCAATCATAAATTTGCAATAAAACAACTTGGGATAAGTTGAGGAAAGCTAAAACTTGTAACCTGTGTCCTGAGTATTTATGCTTCTGGAAAGCACAAATCTCTTTCTTTAGAGCATCCATCTCCTTGCTGCAATTTTTCCCGGTGTCCTGCAGAGTGCAGAGTTGTGTTTTGAAATTGAGGATCTATTAGTCTGAAAGAGGATAAAGTCTAAGCCTTCTTGAAATTCTCTTTGGCAACAGCAAGGAGGGCAGGCTGCTCTGAGTTATGAAGGTGGCCTTTTAAAAATGGAAATAAACAGGCAGAGAGAACAGATGACTTTAATGAAGAACTACACGTGTCTTTTTTGGTCTCAGGTTCCATTAGCAAATGGAGGCTGAAAAAAAAGTGCAGTTCTGTAAGGCACAACTGGCCATCCCTTTGCACCTGAGCTTTCCTCAAACACACATGCCTGTCACTGTAGAGAAAGCCTGAAATAACAAGGGGCATCTGCAGTGCTCAACCTCACTTAGCTAGCGACAGCCTTAGTTAAAGCTATGAAAACTTTCAAAAGATTTAACCTGAGCTGAGGGGAGTTCTCTAGGGGATCAAGTCCAGATGCTTAACTGAACACATCTTTGGTTTTGCTTTTGGCTGTGGGCTCCAAGGGTCTCCAGACATCCTAAAAGCCCCAGTTTGGAGGCATTGGATGTTTCATGTGAAGTACTGAACACCCTCTGCTTTTCCGATGACTTGAACAGCACCATTGCACTGGTCAGAGACACCTAACTCCCCTGATATGAACTGTAACAGTTTAAGGGGCAGATAAGTCAGCGTAGGTGGGCAGCCCCTGGACATGTGGTGGGGTAGTGGCAGAAGCACCAACATGCTGTTTGCGCTTTCTTGCATTGCAGTAATGCACAAAGAACCATGCAGCGCACAGGAGTAACTGCAAAAACTGGACAAGAAGAACAGGTTAAAATCTGCCTGTGATTCATAATACCAGGCTGTGCCAGACTGCAACAATATGGAGCCCTTTTTGCCATTTCAGAACAAGCTGTAACTTATTCTTCAGTGTATACCAAACCAGTAATGTCCTGCTCCCAGAAAGTGCTGGTCACAGCCCACTCCACGCTCAGAATATCCTTTGCTTTTGTAAGAAGATGAGAAAAGGAAAACCTGATGGGATCTGGGATAAGGGTTTATTTAAGCATCTGAGCAGTTCATGAGGTGTTGCACTGGAAGTAGAACAGTGTTGGACTGGAGCAGTATCCTGTATGCCAGTGCAGACCTAGGCAGGCAACTCTTATGTTCCTTCACTACCACCTCCAAATGCTGCACCACAGAGTACGTAGGAAAACAAGGCCCACAAATAACCAAGAAGGATGGGGAAAAGGGCAGCCTGGATCCTACTGAGCAGCAATTCTCAGATCTGAAATGCCTGGCAACGGAGACAGAGTTAACTTGCACTCGTCAGCCAGCTGCAGGAGACTCAGGGACCTCTTGCTTCCTCACGGCCATGCGTGCAGAGCTGTACCTGCCACAGACAGTGGATGAGACAGATCTTATATTATTCTTATAGCTTTAGGGCAACTGGAGGGAGAAGGAGGAGAGAAAATCGAATCAAACACAGAAAAAGAACACAAACAAAACTTCCCAAATGTCTTCTACGTGACAGGTGCCAACGGTGACATTGTCTGTTCTGGGAGCCATTGTCAATTATTTATTAACAGCTTGAACAGAGCAGAGTAACTGAGCACATTGCAATTTGGCTTTTCCCTGTGTGTGTGTGTGTGTGACTGAAGTTTTTGCAAAACAGGACAGGGAGCAGAAGAGAGACTCTTAGCTCTTAGAGTGAAGACGTGCCTTTGAAATTCTGCATGTGGCACAGTAAGGGCAAATTCCTCTTCCTCCCTCTCTCCACCCTGCAGTGACTGCCTCTGAAGCCCATACCAGATGTACCGTGTTGGCTGCAGGCAAGAAAAGCTATCCAACCTGTCAATAGTGTCCTTCCACAAGTCAGACCCCATGGATGGCATCGAAAACTGAATCACATGGTGAGGTGGGGCAAGTTGGTGTCTGTGTCTTCCAGAAAGTTTCCTCTTAGTTGAAAGCAGACAATACTTTGATCTTGGTGGGTGCAGACACTTCCTTTTCTCTCCTTGCCTTTTAGGTCCCTCAAGGACAGCTGCCTTTCAAATTTCTAGCCTGACAACTCAACAGCAGTGGGAAATAGTGATCCTGAGCTCGGTTGTTTGTAGTCTGGGCAGTCCTGTGGCTTGACAACTGGTGTCAATCATTTGCAGCGCTAGAATCACTGCTTTCCACTTACTGGTTGTAAATGACTTACACTGGTAAGTCATTGTAAACAACTGGTAGTCTTTAAATGACTTGCATTGTTAAGTAATTTACTTTGGTTTTATGTTCCTTTTAATTTCTTGAGCATCTGAGAACAATTGACATGGTTCTGTGTGCTCAGTGAGCTCGTGATTGCTTCAGTGCTGCTTTCCATCACAAATCTCTTGGCCTCCTCTTCTTTTGCCTTTAAGGCTGCTGTTGCCTTTGTTATTAGTTGATGGCTGACAAATTCAGCAAGAGCAATGAAAGGTTGCTTGCAGATCTTGACCTGTCATTAAAGACCTACTAGAGGAGTTGTGCCCCACACATTTCCGAAAATACCTTCCTCTGTCTGTCCCCTCCCTCTTCTATCCCCTCTATAAAAGGGTGGGTGAAATCCTAAGTTGCCGTGTATGGGTCATTGATTTTAACAATAATTTCATTGTAGGATGTGTGATAGAGGAAATACATTATTATGACTGCCTGGCTCTGGGTGGATCTGTTATACCTCTAACTGTTTAATTCTTTACTCTGTTTTACCAATGAGAGATGGAGGAGTGTATAAAAGAAGGATTTGGCTACACTTGTAGCTGTGAGACTATGAGCAGTGCAGTGAGGAATATGACTTCTCTTTGCATCATGAGAATGCATGTTAAGACAGTGACAAAAAAGCTAAATTTTGAGGACTATGGTTCAATGAAATGAAACATTTTCCCAGTGTCAAGATAATTCTTAAAAATGGGACTTAGTTATTCATATTGCTTAGATCTTACAACATGAAGCAATGCAACATTCAGATAGGTCTACAAAGGGGGTCCTTGGAAGTCCCAGTACCATTGGAAGGCAATAGGTCTTCATCTTCCAACTGCTGAAGTCACTTTAAAAATATTATTCTTTCATTCGTTTGAGGAAATGTTATCCTCTATTTAATGTAGTGTTGCTTGCTGCAAAGGTTACAACATCAGTTTTATAAACTATGTTTTGTAGTTTTGCTGCTGGAGACTGCATGTTGGACTGCTTTTCTGGTCAAACTTCCTTGTCTACTTTCCCTTTGTTGCCAAAGGGGAGATGTGAGTTCCACCCCAAAGACAATTTCTCTCCCTCCACCTTACAAATATGTTAAGATGAGTGAGATGCCAATGAGAGCTTAACTTTCCATTCACTGAACTTGTAGGCAACCTAAGTGGTATGGTTAGACCGGATGTTGACTCTTAGATGTATATTTAATGAATCATTGCATTTAGGCTGCTAAGGTTTCCAAACAGCTTTAGTGATTTCAGTGGGAAAAAATCCATTGCAGAGCATGGGTCTTAGTACCTAAATACTTTTTGAAAATTGTGCTTAGGTTCTGTGCTTCTTTCTTACATTTGAAAATAGTGTTTACAATGCACTTGAAAATGAAAGGCAAAATGTCATGCATTCCTAAAGAAAGGAGATTTTATGTAAAGCTAACACTAAATGGTAGACTTAGAAGTGCAGCAGTATTAAATTACTGCTAGAATTAATAGTGGGTTTTCAATTTGAGGAGCTTTAGCTTAAAGCCATCCATATCAAGAGGAAAGTTGATACCATGTGGTGAGGCCAGAGAGCTCCACATGAAAAAATGATTGAAGAGTAATTTTGATCAATTTCTACAAATCTATCACAGTTAAAATGAATTTGGAACCAAGGGACATCTTAATTGATGATTCCCCAAGATGTTGGGATGGGCAGTGAACATCTAGGTAGTTTTTAGAATCCTTAAATTATCAAGACAGTGATATATCAGTGACTGAATGAATAATGTAGAGATCAACACAGCTTATTTAAATTTAGCTTAACCTTTTCTTCTATGGGAGAGCAAAAGAAGAATAATTCACTCAATTAAATTTTAATCTTGGAAATGTTGATCTGTAGCTGGGTTTGCCACAGACTAAGTTTCCCTTTCCCGCATAGATGAAGCAAGGCATCTAAGCTTGAAGTCTCCATGCTAATATTAACTGTAATATGGCCAGAAATTATGCAAGGAAGACATTTATGTGTGGCAAAATTCTCAGCTAACCCCAAAGGGTTAGTTTTGTCTTCCTATTTTCCCAAGCATTGTGTGAGTAAAATGGAGATTATTTAGCTTTTCAATAAAGCATATCAACACTCCTCCCTAAAAAAACCTCAAAAGGAGGTGGGGAAGGAAAGCCCCTTTGCTTGAAGAGCATTTTGGATCAGGTCTCTGCTGTACATGATAAAGGCATAATAGATGACTTTAATTAAAACTGAAATGAATATAAATAATGTAAATGTTGCAATTGATTGGAAGAAATGAGTGTTTCATTAGGTCACCTGAATTGACAAGAAGCAGATTCCCTTGTGGTCAGCTGAGCCGTCTGTGAGCATTACAATTCCTTGCTTGTTATTTTGTACAAGTGAGAAGCTGAAATTTTTAATTATGTTTTTCTTTTTAAAGTGACACATGTCTGTTGAACAACTCGGAAGCCACCTTAAACCAACAGAGCCAAATGGCCAAAGGTTTATGTGCTGTGATGGATGCTGCTCACCCAGCATTGCCAGCAGTGAGGGCCCAGACGAAGGAATATCTTTCGGCCAAGAGAGGCTCTGCTGCAGATGATCTTCTGCTATTGTCTTAGCAGAGATAAAATGTGAGTATTTGATTGAAGCTAGAGAGGGATAAAAGCTAGAGAAGACAACTATGAAGTCTTTCCAAGAGTTTAGGACTCAAATGGTGACAAAAAGATAAGAAGGCTAGTTTGAGATGACAAAGGTGTTGTGCTCCGGCTGAGACAGTGAAAAAGGCAAGAGAATTCCCTCAGTCATACAGGTTTGAAAGGAGGTGGGGGAGAAGTTCTCCAGAGTAGCAAAGGGGCAGCTGAATACAGCAGTGATTCAGACCCATCTAGGAGACCCTGTTCATGACCTTGTATCAATGATGACTCAGACTCTGAGGGACAGCTGAGTTATCTTGCCCATTGTTTTATGAACAGAACTGAAGCGTGGCTCACCAAACACTTCTGCATTTAAACTGCTTGAGCAAAAAGTTTGCATATGCTTCTGCTAAAGTGTCAGTATACGTTTGCAAAATGCCAGATGCCTTTGGGTGCAGGCTTGTTGCCTGGAGAAGGGGGTGCATGGCAGCAAGCATTTTATGCACAGATTTTGACGCTGAGGCGCAAGTGCTGGGCATAGCATGACACAAGGAGCATGTGACAAGCCCAAAAACACAACCCAAAGCGGCATCTCAGTTGTTTTGCACAGAACACAAAACCTCACTCAAATGGAAATGATGATATAGTGTCAACAGAGACACTTATCATGTGTGTCTTCAGAAGCCTTTATCAAAATACAGTGCTGGCCCTCTAATAATACTTCTGGCACAGAATAATGTGCTGTCCCTTTTTGGGGATCTCATTGCATTAAACAGACTTTAAGAGATACAGCCTTCCTTTGAGGAAGCCGTAGTTTATTAGCACTAATATGACACACAATGTAAGTATTCAGACTGGGACAGAGATGATCCTTTAAGGTATCTGATTTCATTCATCTCTGATCTTGGCTGGGACTGCAAGGATGACCGGGAAGTTGATTTATAAAGCAGGGACCCTTGGATGAAGACATATATGGGAAGAAAACCTGAAGTGTCCTTTTCCTTATACCTCTGCCTTAATTACAGGGTCATCCTGCCACCCTTAGAATATTCTATCATCACTTTTCAAAGGTGTCAGATAATTCTGTTCAAAAGCAGATAAAGGAAAAATACGGTAGAGGAGAGAGGGAAGTATGAGAGGGAGGAAAGCAGACCTAAGTAGAAATTATAAATGAAACATTATTATGTAAGGCCAGTAACGGATTTTCACTATAATTAAGATGGATTACTCTAATACTCCTTAAGGGCTTGATTCAGAATTCGCATTACAAACCATTTATGTGGGGCTTCTGCACTCACTGCCTCTGTGAGGAAATCGCAGGTGTTTAAGAAAAGGGAAATTCAGAGTTTTTATATTTCTTCAAGCAGCCTTCTCAAGTTTGGAGACATGTGTGGCTGCCTCAGATTTATGTGCTGAGGAGCGTGCCTGAGCCTTGATAGCACTCTTGGAAAGTAATTACCTTTTGCCGATTTTACACTTGAACAGGGCATGGCAATTTGGCAAGGGGGAAAGAACCTCAAAAAATCTTTTGTGTACAGAAGAGCTGCTGTTTGGATTAATGAACTGCAGAACTAACTTTCTCCCCTCTATACGTGTCAGATGTTCCTTAAAAATATACTCATTTCCTTTGAAAACATACAATTTATTGGAAAGATACTGTGCTTCACAGGTGAGGTCAGGACTATCTGGGAAACCAGAAGGCAACGTTTTCATTTTTACAAGAACATCTTAATATGAGAATGAGAAAAGTGCTAGAGAATTCTAAAAGTTAGAAGGAATATTTAAGGTTAAAGTTTATAATTTTCTGCACTATTGTACTAGTCTGTCTGAGCTCACAGCTAAAAAAAAAAGAATGCTTTGATTTTTTGCGATCAGGAGGAGGTGGGGATATCACACCATCTGTAAGCTGGTGGGCTAACTCGTGCCATTGTGTTGTAGTTTAATATCCAAATATTTGGAATCCAAGCAATTTCTCAGCTTAAGGACAAAGACTTTCCTGGTGAATATGGAGACCTTGTGAATGTAAAAGATAACATGCTCTTCCCAGCCAGGGAATGCATTCAGGGCATACCCATGGTGAAGCTGGTGTGGGCTTCACTTATACTGCTATGGGCCAAACACCTGCAATATCCCTCCTGTGTGAAGGATCTGAGGAGAAAACCCTGCTCTTGGAAAAGCTGATGAGTGCCCCATCGATCTGGGGCAATAAAGACCATCTGTGGGACCATCCGTTCTGGAGGGGTTGGTAGGTCCTCAGGTTAGGATTTGGCAGAAACTAAGATGCCCACAATGTGGAGCAGAACCAAGCAAAACAGGACTATGTGGGAAATCACAACCAACTCCATGACTTGTGATGGCTAAGCCCAAGCGATCTGCTCTGGTCCATTTCCCCAGCAAAGCCCAGGATGGAAACCTGACCACAGGTCAAAAGTGTCTGTTTCCCAGTTTCATTCTGCTCTTCTTGTTTCTCAATAACGATGTTGCATTACAAATATTTAGTGACCTTCTTTATGTTTCACTGTCTCACTCATTGGAGAGTTTGAGTGGGGAGGAGAAACAGAGCACTGTTTGTCAATCTTGAGCTTCCTGTTCCTGGAATATTCACTGCTAAGCAGCACAATGAAATCATCACTTAGTAGGATCTGCTGAAGTCTGAAAAAACAGAATTGATTGTTCTCAGTCAGGTATATTTTTTTTTTCTTGCCATTTACCAGACCACTTCCTTATCCTCCTCATTGGCCACAGCATGCTACAGAGATGGAGACATATCATCCCATGCAGACAAGTGTAGCCAAAGTAACTCCTAGATAAATAGCACAGGAAAAACCACTGACGAGGAAGCTCCCAGCTTGCTGTAATTATTTAATACTAACATTTTTTTGTTGTTGTTCCCACCCTTCTGGTTTTTTATCTAGATTTTTATTCTACCAGCACTGCCAAGCTTTCATGTACAGAGGTTGTTTAGGATCCTAACTACTGAGGTCAATGACAATTAGGAGGCCAAATACTTTTACAGCTCTGATCCTAAGCTGAATAGAGAATATATCCTCTAAATTACTTGCCTTTATGATGTATTTGATTCCTGAATCCCTATCTATCATTTTATGTTTATGGCAATGATCTGTGCAGCAGCTTTGTGCCTAGTTTTGTTGAAGGGTTTCCTGATGCTCAGGAGCAGCATGCGGCTTCATCCTGTATGCAGAGAACTGACTTTGAAGACAGATGTGCATATAGACTTTTGTGAATATATATGCCTGCCTTTGATACTTCTATTCAGCATCCACAAAAGTGCACTATAAGACTTCTTGAGCTGAGGAATTAAGCTGATCATCAGGATCAATAGTTCCTGATGGGTCTCTCCTCCCTGAATTTGTCTGCTTCCTTTTTGAATTTATTTACATTTTCACGTCAAAGATACTCACACTGCAAATATGTACTGACTGAAAAAGCTCTTCTGTTTGCTTTGAAACTGCTGCCTGATTGTTTCTTCGGTTGTTGTGTGCAGGTAAATACCAAATACATTATTACCTGTTGGTCTTGTCTGAGCCACCAGTCATTTTATAGACCTTGGCTCTAATCTCCTTTGTCCTTTTCCTTGGCTGAAGAGTCACAGATTATTAATCATGTTTCCTGAAGAAGCTACTCCAAACCTCTGAGTATCTGTGTGTCATCTCTGCTCTTCCTGTCTGTACCTTCTCTGTGGCCTTTCTGCCAGGTGATTGAAATTGCATGTGGCATCCAAGAGACGGACAGAGAACTGATGCATTCACATCATTCAGTTACTGTCTCTGAAGTCACAGGGCACAAAACAAGTGTAAAAGAGTTAGGGTCTAAAACCCAAAAGCACTGGAAGTGTATTGATTTCATCATGTCACTTGATTTCATACATGTATATGTATGTTTCATACATATATGTATGTTTTCCTTTTTGTTTTGCAAGCTGTTTTCATTCTATTTTCTGTTTTTAAGACAAAAATATGCATAATATCCAGTTCTACTTTTCTGAACTGTTGAATTTTTTAATTTATATTGTATTTCAATTTAATGTGGCCAAGGAAGTTCAAGAGAGCACAAGGGATTTAGATGCTCAGTTCAAAGGCACCTCAGTCTTTGGAAAAATCAATTCTTGATGATTTGGTGAATTGAAAATGGGATCTGACTCATTCCCCCGCTATGATTCAGTTACACCCCTGTCTAGTAGTAAAGGAAAGTTATCATCTACTAGTTCCTCTGATGCCTCCATGGTTTTCAGTTTGTTTTCCACCAGATGAATATTCATATTATAAAATCAGAATAAATTCTTCCTGACATGCAGAGCCTCGTTTTATTCTTATCTCTATTGTCTTTAAGGAGAGAAACTTCAGGGCATATTCTCTGCACCTTGGGGTGGCACTTAAAACTTTAACGCACATTATGCAATCTCCACAACTTGCTATTGTTTTCCTTGAGGTCCACAGACTATGCCCCTGTGAGAGAAGTCTATGATTTACCCAGTAAATTATCATGACATGACAAATCTACAGCCTTTCAAATAATACATAGGAAGGATGGGACAGGGATATCTGTTGCAATTTCTGTGGATGTAACCTGTAAAGTCACTGCTCTGGGGATGCTGTTCTAAAAGAGCACAGTTCTAAGGTTGCAGAAAATCTTGCTTGGCACATAGAATTGCTGTTTAAAATGTGGGTTGAATTTGAGAGCACAAATAAGCACACAAAAATAAAAAAAATTTAAAAAAAGGAAAAATTAAAAGAAAAAGTGTGAAGAGGCAACAGATCTGATTGCTGAGAAGCAGAAACAGTCTTTGTGCTGGGAGGTAGAAGGAAAAATGATGGTCCCATAATATGCTTCTTGGCAAATAATCATTTAGGAGACATTAGAGAAATAAGTACAGTATGAAATGGAAGTGGCATTTTTTTGCCCTAAAGGGGATATCTCTTATTCAGCAATGTGGTTGCATAAAATATGAACCACACAGAGTTTTGTTTTGTACTTCTGCAATTTTATTAAAATGTTTAGGGTTTACAGCTTAATAAATTGCCAAAAGGAAAAAAAAAAGTAATCTGGACATAGTGTTGTTCCCATCCAATCTGGATTCATTTAGTACACAGCATGTAAAGTCAGTTTTCAGAAAATGGGTTTTAATTTAAAAAGCCTTCTGGACTGCCAGTTATGCTGGCCCAAGCAACACACAGCTGATGTATTGCTTTCTGTTCTCCTCTATCTTCTTCTTCTCCTCTATGTTCTTTTTAGGTGAAAACTGGACAGATTTCCAACATATCTGGAGCTAGTGTGAGACAGGGAAAGGAAACAGGTATTAACATTTTGGGTTGGATCATTAAAACTTGGTTACTCTTTGTGCCCATTGAATAGAAAATTCACAAATGTGTGTAGAACACAGCCTTCTGGCCAGCACCCTGATTGAGCTGGAGAAGGGTGAAGCCAATTCACAGTGCACTGGAAAAATACTCCTGATACAAAAAATGGAGATGGTCTTACAGCTATTTTGCACTTACAGTCACTTTATATTCCCTGTCAGTCTAAACAAAGGTAAGGAAAGCAAAATGCTTACAAACTCCCTTAAAATCAGAAGAAAGGTCCCTGGCAAGCCAGAGTATAGATGACAAAGCCAGGAGAGTAGAAATGAATCCTCAATAGGTAACAGCAAGTTCTGCTTCATTTCCAAAGCCATGAATTCACAAGTGCCTGTCCTAGACAGGCTTTCCTATACTCAGAAAATAGAAAGATGACTTGTTTGGGGTAGAACTTTTTGGTAGAAGAGAAAATATACCTATGTTTGAAAAAAACAGGGAATGCTAATGTGCTTAAGCAGCCGTATTAACATCTCAGTTACACAGAGACATTTATGTCACTCCAGAACAGGTGGGCACAAAATCTGCTTTGATCTTCTTCTGTTGCAAGTTCTTTTTCCAGCCTCCTCCCAAAATCTTGCCCACTTGTCATTTGCAAGGCAAGAATCCCAATTGCTTTGCCACAAATTTTCTTTCACAGCAGCTTCAATTTTGCTTTTTTTTCCCCTCATGTGCCTGAGCACTCGACTGAGTTTTATTATAGTTGTTTGCTGTGACAGCACTGATCAGCAGGTGTCCTGCATATGTGTATGTAGAAATAAAGTATAAAAATACATATTTAAAATTTAAGAAAGGATTAAAGAATTTTCAAAATATAAGTGCTCAAAAGACATCCTTTTCCATTTCTTTTCCCCTCCAAATGTAATGACATTAGTTTTAGTATTAAAGGATATTTCAAGTTAGAAAGGACCTCAGCAGGTCATCTAGTCCAACCTCCTGCTCAAAGCAGGATCAGCTGTAATGTCATAAAACTTTCTCCTCATGTGGCAAATTTAACTGTGCTGGTTTCTAAGTCTACAGGATGAATTTAAGAAAAAAAGGAGATTTGATGCCTTCTCTGGTATTCCATGACTGCCAGATACGCCCTGCTCCAAAACACATCTGCAGAATTGTAGCCATTCTATCCTAGGCAGGTGCTACAGAGCTCACAGATGCTGTATATTAAGATTGAACGTTTCAATGTCTCTGAAAGACACCATGAAGAATATTACTCACTCACCCCTCTTGTGTTCAGAAAGATTTTATTTTGTGAGAGTTTGAACATCCTCCAACCATAGAACAAGAATGAAGAAAAACCTTCGGACAATTCCAGTGTCTCTCTAGGTTGTTTTGTAGGGAAGAGATGCAGATTGCTGAACCTTTGACATCAAGCGGCCTGGCGAAGCCTGAGAACGTAATTAGCCCAAGCAAAATCGTGGGAGACAGACATTATTTCCTAATGTGTGTGGGCAAGTTCATGGTCAGATTAAATCAAAATAATAAGTAGACTCATCCACACATCCGCATCTCTGCCTTTTGCCCAACACCAGCTGCTGAGAACAACTTAATTCTATTTGCAGTCTAATCACCAGTATGTTTACCAAGGGAGGGGAGTATTTTTAAATATCTAGAGAGTAAATTTATCAAAGAAAGACACATAGAAGTCCAAAATCAGAATTTGCTCACACACAGGTTGAACAGACAGGGTCAGGTACATTAAAGGTATTAAAAAGATTAAATACGCTAGCAGATAGAGAGCCTAGTAAAGTATTATTAAGATTGAGAGAGATGAATATTATTAAGCCTGGTGATCATACATGTCATTTTGGGAGAGAGAGTATTAGAAATGGAAGCAAACATCATTAACAGCAACTAGAACAGTTTCATCTGCATACATAAATATTTTAGCCCTCACTCTTCCTCTGGATAGGTCATTAGAGACATGCTGGAGAAAAAATAATTATAAAAAAAGAGGACAAAGCATTCACCCTGAAGGCATTCAACTGAAAAAAATGAGTACAAGGTTAAGGAATGTAGGGAGAAATAAAAGTGAAGGGCCAGACTATGAGCGCTTTGAAAGCAGAGTCATGTTTGTCATATTTGTATCAACAGGACTAGAATCTGGCTCTGCTGTATTAAGGCTGGAGTTTTGGAACAGCAATATATAGATTGGTTTTGTTAGTGTCTTCTGAAGTTGCATGACTGGAAATGTGCTTGCAGTCATATCTGGGCTACTGGCTTTAATGAGTGACTGGAAGCACATCTCTGAAGATGTGATTCTCATAGGTAATTGGCCAGAAATCTTCTCATCATGGCTTTTGCCTTTGAGAAACATCAAACAGCTGTTGAAAGTGAATGGAGAGCAATGTGGAAAGTGTGGTCATGAGGAAAAACACACTGCTGAGATTTGCATGTGCTGTGTCATGCCATAACATAGCATCACTTGTGCCTAAATCCACTCTCCCTTTGAGGTATCATCCTGTTGAGGCTCTTTCCAGAACTAGTGATAGAGATGTCTCGCATTAGCCTCCTTTATGTATCAGTATAATGTCACTGTTTTATCACTCTTCCAAAGCTTGAAAAGGAGGGTTGTCTTTGCTATAGTGAAATGCAAATCAGCTTTCCCAGGTTTATATCCACAACAGTGCTGCTTTTGGAAGTGGCAGTAAACTATTTCCTAAGAAGAACCACCTTCTCTCTTCCCTGTCATAGATGAATATCAGTTCAGAGTGGTGCTGCTCCATCTGTAGAGTCAATGCTGGCAGGTAATTCATCATCCTGTGCCAGGTTAACTCATTAGAAACCCAGGAAGCTACATATTAACTAGCTCCTTTATATGTTTTCCTTTATTTTCATTTCACAAAGTTTCCTGTCCCTCTGTTTTGTCCTCTGTTGCTAAATTGCCATTATCATGGATCTTTGATCTCTTCACCTGTAGGTGGCCCACTCATCCATCACCACAGAGATGTTTTCAAATACTAAGCCTGCAAGATTTTGTGCAGATTTAAAAGGCCTTTAGAGATAGCACTTGCCTGTAAAACAGCCATTCTGACTGCATCAAACTGGGGGAAAGGAGGCAGGGCTTTGCCAACTCAGAGCAGTAAAAGATCATTCATGATTTAAAAATCAAATTTTATTTCAAGAAGAAATATTTGTGGCTTTTTAAATTTTTCTTTGCTTTTCAAGCTTTTTCTTTACCTGCTTCTTTTTCTTTCTGACAAATAGCAGTGACGTGATGCACAGAAATGAGGGTTGTACAGAAAATGCCAAAAATCACAAATAACCTTTATCATGGGTTTCTAGAATTCCTAATTCTAAACTGGAGATGCTACTGGACAATTTCCATTATTTTGTCTTGGTTATCCAGAGCATGTGCAATCTATCCAGAGCTTTCAGCTGGATTTACTGTGTGTGAACTGAATAGCTAGACAGCATGAATGCAGTATGTCTGTTCAGCATTTCTCAACAACCTGATAGTTATTACAGATCCAGGGTACAGCTGTTTTGTAAAGATATTATGAGCCTGCCTAGATTTTTCTGATTGTGGATCAGATCTGTTAAAACTATTGTGCTGGCTGGATATACAGATATCCCAGAACAAGGTAGAAAATAACCAAAATCTACTTGGGCTCATTTCTACACTGAAAAAATAGAACTTGCCTAAAATAATGGCTGTTTTTCCCTCAGTATCAGATTCAACACTTCTATTTCAAGAATGACCGCTTTCATTTTGCAAAACTCATTTTTACCTGCAGTGAGTTGTGTTTGTATCTACATCTTATAAAAGATTCAGTTTTAAAAAGAATATCACAAAAGCCAGTATTGAATTCTGCTCTCTTACAAATACTAAAATGAATGGAGGGCACATTTCTATCCTTTTAAGAGATATTTTAATTTATTTTTTCCTTCATGTCTTTTACATTTTAACTAAAACCTCATTTTAGCACCAGCAATACCCAATAGTATCTCTTTAAAATTTTAATCGAACGTGAGAGTTGCAATTGATTCACACTTTACCATCACAAGGCGCAAAAGGGAGGCAGATCAAAAATTACCATATTTATGAAACATTGTTAATGAATGTGAAATACCATCCTCTGTCAATTCTTTTCAGCTCTACGCTTTTTGTTGGCCATTTCTAAGCTCTTCCATGGGATTAGCCCTGTGCTGCTGTAATGTCAGAGCAAGCCAGATTCCTTCTGTGAGGTTCTTAGGGGTGTCTCAGGCATTTGGAAACTCAGAATTTCCAATTTCAAATATTTTGTGCCTGAATATGATATATGTAACATTCCTGTTTGGTGAAGAGAGAAGGGAAACATTACAAATAGAGCATAAAACATTTCATTAAATTTTATGGGAACCTGTACCCAAAGTTGTGCAGTGATTATTGACCTGGGAAATCCAGGCCTGATACATCTTAGAAATACCTACTGGATCTAGTGGGAGCTACTTTAACCCAAGCACATGCAGACAGTTCTTATTATCAGGCAGAAGCAGTTGCATTGTAGGAGTTTTCTAAATCAGCATGCTTGGTAGAGAGTACTTTTAAAGTAACACTCTGTAGTCTTAATAATAAGGGCTCCAGTAAGTTCTAACACCACTTCTTCCTTTTAAAGCTCCTAAAACTGAAGAGTGTATAGTCTTTCTAGAGGTACCTTTATGAAGGCTGAAGTGCCAAGGCTGTTAACTTCTGTCTACACACAAGTCATTGCTGGTCTCTTTGGCTTTGGATGCACAGTCCAAAGCCTCCTTGTGCTTTAGCCATCATTGATACTCGTGTGACTGGGCAGTTACCAGCCAAAACCAAAATACCTTTTTTTTTTTTATTCTCCTTGGTTTCCATCAACTCCTTTAACCATCTCACTGCACAGCCATGTATATGAGTATCAGTGGTAGCACGGGGCTGGGAGCAGGAATGCGCAGCTGGAGGTGGAGGACATGACTTGTCCAGACTTACTGGTCTTCTCATTACACTGTTGAGTTTGGAACCAGCCTAGCACTCCTGTCTCCACAATCCAGAGAGTTGCCACTGTTCTCAGGCCTGGAAAGACACATGGAGGCAGAAAGGGAAGTGAAGAGGGTTGGTTTGGCTCCATGAGTTGCCTGCAAACACTGATCAAGAAAGACAAAAACCTCCTGGGCTTCTGTGGTGATGGTGTCTGACAGAAACACCTACCAAAGGGGAAATGCAGTTCATAAGTATCAGCCTTTTGGAAACGTCAACACATACGAGAGTGAGGCATAGATTTTTTTTCTTTTCCCTTCTCTCTCTCTTTTTTTTTTTTTTCTCTAAGGCAAGTATTGTAAGACACCCACCATCTATGCCCTACTATGTAGGCCATTTTTGCTAAGCTGCTCTGCCTGCACAACAATGCCACTTTGCACTTGATGACTTTGGGCAGCCTCGTGCGGTAAGGGCTCTAATAATGTGTGAAATAAAGATTTAGTAGCACAGCACTGCAAATACAGTGTAGCAAAGGAGTTCATTACAGTTCTAGTAAGATTGCATAGTTAATATTAAAAACAGCCAAGAAACATACACACAAAAAAAAGGTATTAAGGTTCCTGCAGCAGCATTAAGTCAGTCACATCTTACAACTAACATGTACTGTTTCTTGCTCTGGGCCAGACTGTACAACTCACGCTTTTAGCACAGTTGTCTGTTTATAGTCGTAGGATCTGAAGGTCTCAGAAACCATCAGCCCATAGGATTAGGAGCTCTGCCTAAGCAGAAGAGCCTTTGTTCACTTTGGTGAACACCCTCCATCTTTCACAGTCCGCCAGCATGCAGTACAACTGGGAGGTGCCAAGCAGAAGGAACTTAACAGGGTCAAATTTTTCAATTTGTATCAGAAATTCATTTAAAAAGAAAGAACTTCTCATGCACCTCTGAGGGCAACCTCTATACTCCCATCCGTGCTGACTACTCTATTCATTTCTAAGTGTTTTGAGTCTTGGTGTCCAACAGAGTTGGAGGAGAATTTTTTTCAAAGAGCCATGATTTTGTTTTCCACACAAACATCTTGATTTGTCTGAAGCTGGTAGGGATTCTTAATAATTATTCCCCCTTGAAATATTTTAGAGAAAATGTTTTGAAATGGCGAATGTATTTCATTTGTGTATTTTCTGAGATGAGAAACATTTTCAGAGCCAAAATACTGAAATCAGTTCAGTTTAGAATACAAATACATTCATATATTTCTTTCCTGGATTTCCATATGTAGGTGTTTTGAAACATCAATTTTTCATCCAAAACAGGAATGGGAAATATTTTTGCTTTTGCAACAGATTTCATTGGCTGGGAGAGCTGTTTTCAGACAATCAAGTTTTTCCAGGGAAAAAAAAAAATAAAAAAATCTGTGTTAAATTTCAAGAAACATCTGGAAATTTGGCTGTGATAAGCTATGTAGCACTACTTTTCTCTTTCATTCTTCAATCTATGTTTCTATCTGTCTGTCCTTGCCATACCATAAGTCTGAAAGAGAAGGTCATTCAAATGTTCAAATAGATGTCTAAATATAGTAATCAAATTTGAACAATTTTATTCACTTAGGTAGCAAACTTTTAAATATCAATCGGTCTTCTTTGTCCTTACATAAGACCTCTCACAGGAGTAATAAGAAAACTAATCCCCAACTATAAGAGACTAAAAGCATTTGCAGAAATGCTTCTCATGTGGGTAAAGCATGGGCATATTGCCCAAGAGAGTTTAGCTGGTTTCTGGTGATGCCATAGATCCTCTTTTTGTCTTTAGTCAAGTTGTTTGACCTCTGCTCTCTGCTGTTTTAGGAGCCTATTGAGGTTTTAGTTCTGTTGCACTGGAACTGGGTAAATATTATGGCTTTAATTTCTGATTTTAAGGGGCTAGGGGTGTCTCTAGGTCCCATGTTGATATGAACCACAATAACAAATATTGCCTGTTAAGAGAATTAGCAAAGAAACTTGTACAATCTTTACTCTCTGAAGTGAAGGATGCCAAACTGAGACAATAGAAATTTAACGTATTCAAACATTGCAGTGCCGTGTGTAAGAGGATATGATTTAAAGTAATGCATTTTAATACAGCATTATACACTTGCCAGAATGATTTTTGTTATAGTCCTGGTTTTAAAAGACAGTTCATCAGACACATCTTGAATTAACTTGACCAAAAGCTTTTTGTGATAAATAGCTGGTGCAATGATACAAGGTACAACTGGCCCAGTCTCTTCAGGGACAGCTTGCCTGTGTTTTGTTTTGGGACATTACTGTGGCTGGTAAAGATGATGTTTAGTCATAAACAAAGTTTTGGGCTGGACATTGCTTCTCTGTGTCCAGGTGCATGAGAAGGGAGAAAGTATCCACCTTCCCAGCTCCACTGGTGGTGTTTTGAGGTATGTTGGAGAGTGATGTGGTGACTACAGACTTGGAGGCTTTGCAAGGGCAGGCAATGGCAGCTGTCCTCTGTGGTACCAGTTGCTCCAGTAATTTTGTAAAAGGGGAATACAGGTTTATGGGAAGCACATCCCCAAGTCACTGCCAACATCCTGACTTAATGAGTCACAGAGACTGAATTTGGGCACGGAAGAGACCAAAAGGCTGATGAGTCTCTTGCTGGACAATGCTGGGTGCTCAGCTTAAACTGCCCTAAAAGACCCTTTTTTTAGGGGGAAATTTCCTCTGCATCCAGGGTATTCCCTTTAAGGGTAGCATCAGGTTTGGGATGATGGCATCCCAGTGCCACCCTCTAAAGGCTAGAGAAGTCTGCTCTCTGCAGAGAGCACCTAACCCTAGCAGAAACAGTCCTTTTCAAATTAACAGTCTTCACAGGTTGCATCCACATACAATGGAACATTTATTATGACCAAAAGTACAAATATAGCAAACAACTCTTTTAGAATAAGTGATTTATCTGTCTAAGCAGCATTGTTAATTATCAGTTTATCAGTAGCTAGACATAAACCACATAATTATATCAGTGAATCATTTAATAATTAGGGCACAAGTTAATTGCCATCATTCACCAGCTGAATAAAATCTCCATGAGGCAAACAATGGGACCCCAGTGGGGTAGAGGTAATTTTAACCCAATTTTTCAGTTAATAAAGTAAAAAATATAAACCCAACAATTACAGTAGTCGACAGGAGTGTGTATGTTTGAATGAGAGGGGGAATAAGAGTTTTGACAAACCAACAGCAATAAATTAGCAAAATTTAATGATTTCCCAAAATACTAATTTTCTGAGGAAAACTATAGTCTAAAAAAAAGACCAAGAAAGGAGAGAATATAAAATTGGAATGGAATAGAAATAACTGGGTATCACAGATATTCTTAACAAATCTGCAGAGAAATTAATGCCTGATATTTATCAGCTTTCCATAGGGACAAAAAGAATTTACGTGTGATCAAAGCTGGGGTGAAACAGCAAATGAAATATCTTTATACCTGCTTTTTAGAGATTTTTTTCCTGACTGCTCCTATTGCAATGCATTGTTAGGATGGGGAGTTTGGGCACTGAACCATTCCTTAAACTGATGGTATCGACAAGAAGTATTCTGAACTCATGAATGAGCTATTCCCTGACACTCAGCACCATCTTCAGATATGAAGGTTTCTAAAAACTAAATACATAAAAGATACTTTTCCTTCAAAGTTTTGAATCTTGAAATTGCTTTTGTATCATGGTTGTCAGATTTATTTTGTTTTATTCATTCAGACTAGAACAGTGCTTTAAAAAACAATAGCTGTGATCCCAAATATTCATGGGACTCTAAGAGCTGGGATTAAGGAAGCAACCAGCACATGTTGCCAAGTTGACAGTAACAGCAGGGACTGTAACACAGCATGCCAGGAAGCTCAAGATCACCTCTGTGTCACATCTAATTCCCTGTGTTCCCATTGCCTTTGGTTTTGACCAACATTAGGTAATGATACAGACAGGTAATCCCAACTGAACTGGCTATTCAGAAGAGATAATCGGAGCATCAGTTACACCTCCATTCTGGACAAGCAGCAAACAGAAGAAAGTTATCTAGATTTATTCAATTTATCTTTCAGTATTTAACATGAGAAAGAGATCACCCCCATGTCTGTACTCAATGGGAGAGGCAGGAAACCACAGAGAACCTATCTGGACTCATGGTAGTCCTACAGAGGAGCCTATTTTTTTATGCCGGTTGCAGAATATGGTTAGGCTGCTTATAACGCACAGCCAACTGTCAAGGTTACATGGACTTAACCCAGGCAGGAGGATCTAGATACAATGAAAAGGGATAGATTACCCACCAACATCAATTAGGGAAGTATTGTATGTCCATCCGTAACTTGGAATTTTGTCACACCATTTTTGCTGACTTACAGGCAAGTATACCGTGTCTCCTTCTCCTACTGTTTATCAGTTTCATTCCTATCCCGAGCCAAATTGGGACTCATTGTGTAAGATACTGTACAGACACAGGGTGAGAGATAACACAGAGAGACAAAGTGGATGAAAGAAGCACCTGCTTTTGAAATGCCCTGCTTTGGGTACTTTGTCACTGTCCCTGGACTAGTACACACCTCTGTCCTGTTCAAGGCGCATTCAGATACTTAAACAATGTGAAATACTTCTCATCGTGAATGGAGGTAGCAGAATCCATCTCTATTAATTGGGCTGTTCCTGGAAAATCTGCTGATTTTCCTCTGCCTTGTGTAAAGACAGAGAGACAGAAGGAAAGAGACTATAACAATAGAAGTTATAGAGGCTAGGTCCAATTAGACTATTTTCTGATAGTTTAGGTTGGAGAGATAAATGTGAAATGTAGACAGAATGCTAATAATCTAAAATTGGCCTTAACATTTAAATCAGAGCACTAAAAGCCAGGCTGGGTCAACCTGTTTCAGAAAAGAAATTTCCTTATAAAAATCCTCAGCAGACCATCTGCAGAGGTGATGGTGTATGTCTCACTGTGAAAACTGGAAGTCAATAAACCACAGGTGCTTGCTGGCTAGTAGATGTTAAATCACTCACTCCTTAGGTGGAACTCCTCAAGAGTGGCATTAGCTTTAATAACAAATACAACTATATTACACCAGGGACTAATTAACAGCAATGGAATATAAAAAGCTGTTATTGGAAGATATCTCAATTTTGTGATGACACTGAAGATTTAAAGATCAGTTTGAGTAAGCTGGATTGCTTACTTTCAGATGAGATGGGTGAACAGTGATGGTACTGCAACAAGTATGTAGGGCTGTAGGTTAGGTTCCCTTGACTCACTCGAGGAAAGCTTAAGCACAGCATGAGAAAATAGCTAAGAAAGAGCTAGCTGAAAATTTTGTACTGTGAATGAAAAAAGACTGGAAAACCATACAAGGAGAATAGCTGTCTGTAGTTAAACTAGAAGGCCCTATTAAGAGGGATTCCACAAGCTGCTGTCCTGAAGGTATTCAACATTCTTAATAGTTTTGGTGGTGGAATAACAATATAACTATTAAGCTGTGTCTAATATTGAATGAGGACAGGCTGGAGAACCAAGATGGAGACAGGATTTGGAACAGGAAATAACATGCTATTCAACAAGGTGATGTAAGGTGCTCTGCCTGATCGGAGTAATTGGCAGTGCAAACATAGAGGATAAACAAGTTAGCCATTTAGTATTTCTAGGGAGAAGACTAGTGGGAGTAGAGAGGATAACAAATAAAGCAGTTTCAGACCATGCAAATAATGCAGATCTCATTCCACGATATAGACTAGGAAGGTTTCTTGAAGGCTGTTTGAGATACCCATTCTTGGGACTCAGTAAAGACACATTGGGGTGCCAGGACTTAAGTCTACTCACTGTGGTGCAGATATTAAGAGCCCAGAAAACACTGAAAATTTGCTGCCAGAAAAGCTGAAAAAACCTGAGTGTAATTAGCCTAGGGAAGAGATAGCAAAGGCAGGTATGTATGTAATAGTCTGCTACATGGAAGAAGGGAGAAAATTGATCTCCCCATTCACTGTGAAAAGGACAAGAGGTAATGCGCTTAAATTGTAGTAAGAAGTATTAATATTAGACACTAGGAAAAGATTTCTAACAATAAGGTAGTTATGCATTGGAAAGAATTGCATAGGGGGGAAGATGATTTTTCAGTGCTGAGGTCTCAGAGAACTAGGTAAGCACCTACAGGTCTGATGGGCAGTATGGAAATACTGGCAGAACAGGGGGAGAATTTGAAGCTCTATGAGGCTCCCTCCCTTCCTCTTCCTCCGCAAATCAGTCATTCAGCACAAATGTACATTCTGAAAATGCTGGGAGAAACCTGTTCCTGCAGAGTTAGTGGTCCCTGTTTTGCATATCTAAAGGTTACACTTCACTAAAGGTTACACTTGGATGTTTATTCCAGAACTGAACTCTTGAAACTTTCTTAGCACTGAAAAACTTCATCAAGTGCCCATGCGTGTAGGTAGAAAAATTAGCTAGCTAATTAACTCACAGTCACAAACAGGTTGAAGAGAGCATAGAAATCATCCTCCGTGGAAAAGCACAGTCAGGCTCATACATTAACATTTCCACTGGGACCATTTTGTCGGTGTTGTCACAGGGCAGAGTGAGCCAGTTGGAGACATCCTGCGTAGCATACTCAGATTTGCTTCTCCTAAAAAGAAAATCCTGACAATTGTCCAAAGCAGCCATAATTGACTGTATCCAACATGCAGAAGATTAAAATCTCTGTATCTGAGAACCAAATACAGACATTTTCATTCAGAGAAGAGCATCCACACAATAACAAGCCCTCATCCAGCCACGTGTGATTCCTCCAGGAGGGGAACGTGGGGAGGAGACAAATCTACAGATCTGGGGTCATTAGATCAACTCCTGTCTATCTGAAATATAATCAGTGTTATTCCTAGAGACTTGCTTATCTGTCATTCAGGTTTTTTATTTAGAGGATGGTAATTAAGTGCTATTAATTTGAAAAACTCATTGATCCGATTACACCTTGTGCATGATTTGCACAGGCATTAACCTAGTCTGGCTTGGTCCATGAGCATGATTTGGTTGTGCATATAATAGTAATGACAGTAAAAATAATATAGTGAGCCCTTGTTTCTCGAGCAGTATATATATATTTATAAATGCATATTGCACCATGTTTGAAATATTTGAGAAATTACATTTTTTTTTTTCTTCTGGAATTCTGAATTAGTTTTCATCTTACAGAGATAAGCAAGTCACTTTTAATTTTTTCTTTATCCTGTTTTCAATGCTTTTGTCAATTCTTTTATATCCTTTTTCCACTTCCTCAGGCTTAAACAAATCTTTTTTCCATTTATCTATGTTTTCCAAGGTCCTTTTTTTCCAAGATATTTCTTACTGGAAATGATCTTGCAAATTAATATGATTAAAAGGAGACAAAACAATACAAAATTATGGGGAAAGAAAAAAAATACAAACAATATATAAAAATCATTTTTCAAGGAAAGGCAAAAACCAGACAGGATAAGATAAAGTCTTGTGTTAGAAGGGAAAAAAAAAATAATCCCCAAACAAAAAACTAGGGAAAATATGCCTAGTTCTACATGTGAGTTCTCCTTTATACACCTAGGTATTAGGAGAAGCCCAAACTGTTTCCTACAGCATTGGAAAGCAGATATTTCTGGAGAGGAACTTAACAGGCTCTAATTGTTACTCTGCCCTGATTTAAGATCAGAAGATGATACGAAATCAAGCTGAATATGCACCAAATGTTATTTGGTGATAAAACAACACCTGATCTGCAAAAATACCAAACCCAAAGGCCACTCTGCCCCCAGCCAAATACTTTAATCACTGTTTAAGTAATTAAAACCCACTTGCATTTTCCATCCCTCAAAAGCCCTTCCTCCAAACCAACAACCTGTGATTACTTCCCAGGATTAAAATTTTGCAGGTGCTTTTGTGCTTTACTGAACTGAAGCCATAATGAACATTTGACATCTAGGACTATTTCCACAGTTAATAACAATATGTGATATGCTATAAGAACATTCATATCCATCTTGCTTGGATACAAGACAAAGCAAATTCAGGGGAGAGAAATCTTAATGCAGTAATATCTTAGGTAGTGCCAGAGTAAAGCAGTGAAAAATACTGGCACAGCTAGTGTCTCTTTGTGCAATTATTTCCCCTTTTATAAGTTTGTCCCAGTGTGAAAGTTTTCTCCTTTAAAATGGGCTGGCAAAGATAATCCATTAATTCAACAGCACTGGAAAGTTAACATTTTTTCCCTTCATTAGCAAGTTCAAAATTGCATTTTATTTCCATTTTGATGAGATTTTTATGAGTTAGAAGAGATGAAGTTGAACCCCAGGAGCTTAATGGACCCAGAAAGATTGTAGATACAGGATTGAATTCAATGAACCATGAGGAGTTTAGTAAATTTAGTTAAATTTAGTAAATTTAATTAAATTTAAGAAAATAATGATTTTTTTGTCTGCTGGATTAAAAATGCTAAAATGCAATGAAAAGTTAATTTAATGCTAAAACTTTTTCGCTAAATTTATTTTACATTGATATGAAATAACTTGTGCAAAGCTTAAAAAGCAGAGAAAAAAAGAAGGGAGAAGACTTACAGAAAAATAATTATTAAACTATTTTCTGATTCCCTACTGTATCCTGAAACCATTTCAATCTAAGGACTGTCATTCAGAGGTTTGAATAGCTTCTTTGTGGTGTCAGGACGGCTTCCCAGACCCACATTTCGCTTCTAGCCCTCTTTTGCTTGTTTGTTTTGTTTGTTTGTTGCAGGAACAGCTCAGCTGTTGAGATATGGCTGCTAATCCCCCGGATTCATAGCCCAGTATGTTCACATGTGTCTCTGATGCAAAGTCCTGAAGTAGCTCATAAAGCTACAAGACCTAGGTTCAGAAACTGTGGTTTCCCTTTCCAAGTGAAAAGGCTGAAGGCTTTAAATTCACTTATCAAGCTCTTTCTGTCCCACCGGTAGGCTGGTTAGTAACATGTGGTATGTTTCTTCTCTGCTTGGTTACACATGAAGTTAGCCCTTTGCAGCATTTTTTACACTGTATTGCAGACAAATGACAAAAATTCAATCTTGAGGACTGTCTCCAGGCACTTTTTGGAGATAAAAAGAAAAAGCAGGCAGCTCCCTGAAATAAACTTCAAATTGCTGAATGAAGCTTACTTGCCACGCTACATTCCTCAACCCAGCTGGATGTGTGAACCTAGCAGATCAGTGAACATGTTGGAAAAGAGCTACTTTTATTCTCAGTATCTTGGTGTTTTTCTTTCTGTTTTCATTTTCACACACAACATCAGACATTGCAAAGCCATCTCTTCCATGTGCCTGAGCTGTAATAAATTGAACAACACAGATAATTCTAGCAATTAGCAGGGGGGGTGTTAGTGTCACTGTGGCAACTGGCACAAGAAAACCTGCCAGAGAGAAAAGTAAAAAAAAAAATTAATTTTGAAAAAGCAGAATGAAGTCGATTTCCCTTCCTGCTTTTCTTCCTTGAGGGAATACCTTTGCAAAGAATGACATTTCATAAACCTGTCATTATTGATGATATGACATGTTCAGATGTGGTCATTGGAGGAATATAACTTTATTCTGCATCCAAAAACAATGCATAAATTTCCTTTAAAAGAGCAATTGGCTTTGTCCTGTGATTAATGACCTGCCACTCAACAGCAGCTAACCAATATTCAAGGCATGGCATCCAACATAAAATTAATCAGTGACTGAGAACTGGTATAACCAAAACCAGGGAAGAAATCTCCTAAAGCCTATCAGCAGAGTTAAGAGTTGAAATCAATCATATGCTATCTTCAATTCTTATTTACAGTCTTCACACAGCATTGCTCTTCACTGGAATTTAGGTAGAGAGATGGGCTCCAAGGTCATTTGATCTTGCTGAAATCCTACAGAAACCACCTAGGAATTACAGTATTTAGCCATGAATACCAGGTACCACTGATAATGCTCAAGGGCTGTGAGTTCGTATGGCATGAGCTGCTGTTGATGACTGGAGGTGTGCTCATGCTTCTTGACTAATTAAAATGATTGCTCAGTTTAAAATGCATGGAAGAAACGTGGTAGAAGATGACAGTGTATATAAAATAAATAATGCAAGGTGTAATGGACTGATTGTGTATGTAGGAAAGGGGACATTTTCTGGATTAATTAGATGTGGATTTCAGAATCTCATTGTACATTGCTGGTCATGGATCCAGCTTATCAAGCTTAGTTCCTCTCATTCTGCAGGAATGGCAAATGCAGATTTGAATTCATCCATGGTTCAAAGCAATTGAGAGATTTTGGGTTTCAGTCTGTGGGATTCCGTAGAATTTACTCTTTGCTAAGTCCCCCATGAAATAGCTGTAAATGAGACAAAGTTACTGGATGTCTATCTGTAGCCAGTGAGAGGGGGAAAATCAGAAAGGAGAAGGTGCTGACAGTTACAATTTTGTTGTCCTTGGCATTAAAAGAAAAAAAAATCTTTGTTGGGTTTTTGGTGTCTATTGTTGGTTTTTTTTTTTTTAATCCAAAAAAAGAACCCTTTGATAGCTGGCATTTTCTCCCTAGAAGCCACTTGCAGAGCATGGCCAAGGTATCTCTTGACCCTTTGGAGCAGAGACCCTTCTCTTGACCATTAGGCCAAGGCAAGCTGAAGGACTGGATCTGTCCTGGAGAACAGTTTTATCCCCTTTTTGAACAGCCGATTTCTGTGTGGGCAAGAGCATATGTGTCTGTGATCTCTCAGTGCAGGTCATGCAGGCATTGAGTCCCATCAGTCCAGAGGAGGAAGAAGGTCCACTGCATTCAACAGGTGAGAGCTGGGCATGTCTAAGCTTCTTATAGTTTCTTCTAAGTGAAAGTTAGTTGTTTGCAACTCACTGTTCTTTACCTAATGTCTTTTACCATAAAATATATGGCAGTACAATATCCCAAAGGAGGTAGAGCTTCATTCTAGAGGCTGGGGTCTTAACAAACCTTGCAGAAGCAATAGGCTTCCTTCTCTGCTCTTGTCATTTCTCAGAAACATGTGGCTTGTGACCTCCCTTACAAGGAAGGAACTGAAGAACTCAAGGACACAGGTAACTTCTTAGGTCTTGTGGAATGTATGAAGACATTGATGCAAAAATCAAGACCTCCAAGCATTATCAACTAATAATAGTTCAGAAGATCCTGTTTCCATGGTGGTGTTGGGAATCATTGAACTATTCCTCAGAATGAGTATATTAAAACAAATAGTTTAATATCTTACATCAAATCAGTACCTTAAGGCTGCAAAAATCTTTGAAGCATTGTGCGGCAATTTGGAGAATGTTTCTGGACTCAGTTTTTCAATTCGCTTTGATAGCAGGAACTCACAATATGGATCCCTGTTTTTTCAAAAACTCTCTAGGTGAATGTGGAGCTTTTGCCTTTTTTTTTGGCTTTCATTTACCTCCAAAGTGAGCCCAAAATAGAAAGAAGACATTTTTACATTGGTAGAACAGGGCTAGTACAAGGCTAGCAATGAGGATGATAAACTTTGACAGTCATTCATTAAAATGAATCCTGCTTGACAACAAAATGCCTCAAATCAAGATTAACAATTCTTTCAAATCTAGACTCTTCAGGGAGGCAGAAGAAACTAAACAGTGAATCAGACACTGAGAGGTTTTAACTGCTTGCTAAGGTTTGTCAGGGAATGTTGTAACTACACAGATTGGAGGTTAAAAATGTTTTTTCATCAGCCATGCCTGAGGAGGTTTGAGCAGGGAATGTCAGTTGAAAGGACAGTCACACACTTCTATTCAGAATGGAGTGCATTCCTTGATCCTTTGTAGAAATCTAATCTAATATCCAGAAAATGCTCATGGCATACCTTGTGATGGCTAGGAAAGTCAGGAAGTGAAATGCATAGAAACACATTATTCTGGCAAGAGCTCTGTTTTCTTGTACTAGCTAAAGCAAAGAGGCCTTGAGGTGTATGTATACTTGCATTAATTGACATAATCCAAATAAGTCAACTCAGAATCAGTATGAATAGTCTGGAAAGGGATTGCCTTTCAGGCTTGGGGAATCTAACTGAGGCAACTTGACCATCAGGTCCTCTTTACAAGAAGTAACTGGACTTTACAAAGTCCAGAAAATGCAGCAAAGATGCCAAAGAGCCAGAATTACTTTCTACTTAAGAGGTCTAGGGATCAGCTAAATGCCACGCAGATGTGAGTTCTTTGGCTGTGGAGCGTTACAGGGGCTATAACACATTGCTGAGAAACTAAGCACAGAAAGTCTTGCTATTACATGCTCCCACAAATGTGGTTTGAAGTCATCTCACAAAATGAACAGGAATGCTCTTTTTGTGCTGTAATGCTGGCCTGGCTTCCTCAGTCTTTGCAGATTAAACAGGTCTGTCTGCCTGGTGTGTAAAGACTTCCAAAGGGGTTGCCTCAGCTGCGATATTACCACAAGACCTTTTCTTCTACTCAGTGCAATAGCCACATGGTAAATTGCGTTCATACCCATTCAGATTAAACTGAAACAGGGTTTCACATGCTACTTTAATTTGCCCTCTCCTACTTTCTGAACATTTACTAGGAATTCTAATGTACTACAGTCATGGAGGTTGCGCTCTGTTTCTTATTCTGCTTTTATTCTCTAGGTGAAGAACAGAAAAGCAGGTTTTTTTAAAGCCATTTATTTATTTTCAAATCCACAACTACCTTCCTACAGACTGAGAAGTAATGGATAGAAACTCCTATAGTCTATTATCAGACTGATGCTGAGAATAAAATGGGATGGATAAAGCTTTGATGGAGCCCTGAAAGCATCAGTAACTATTTGTAGCTTAGAATTATACCTGTAGATTACCCAGATCTCTCTGAATATATTACAGCATCTACCATGACCCCTACCATTTACTGCATCAGGCTTCCTTACCAGCGAGCAAGATTTTGCTATGAAGAAACAAGCCTGTCTCTCATGAGGAGTCACTAGGAGTTTAACTAGTGTATAGCCAGTGGGATTTGGTTTCAAGTCTCCAGGTACAGAAATCAATGAATCTGGCATCCTCTTGTGCTGATGGCCTTTAGGATGAGGGAAGGAACACAAAGATCTCTGTAATGCAGCACAAATCATCCAAGACATGAACAGTAGGGCCAAGCTATAGCCAGAGCTTGAGAGCTTGCCCTCGTTCTATTGTTATGGATTTTCTTCTTATTGGGCTAATCACTCACAAGCAGACAGATGTCACGCTCCGGGCTTAGGCCTTTTTGCCTTGCTGGGAAGGCAAACCAGCCACACCTTCTGCAAAGGAGGGGGACTCACAAGATAGATGCCCTGTATGTATCAGTGGCATGAGGTTTGTAAGTCCCTCTCCCTATCCCCCCCATCTGCCTGCAGCCCCGTCGCTGTGTTGTAAACTTATGTCCTGGGACTGGAGAGACCCTGTCTGTCCTTGGGCAGTAAGGAACTAGACCCTCAAGAGAGGGAAATGAGCTGTTAAGTTACATACAGCTTACTTGGAACTGCTCTTTATATTCCATACCCCAGTGCTTTATTCAAAGTAATTTATAAGTCTCAAGCTCTGGTGCACCCATCACTTTTCCTGGCACATTATTTTGCAGGCTAACTCGTCGCACCATTTGAATTTTTTCACATGAAATTCAGAAGCAATTGACTAATTTGCTACATATTTCGCTTTCATTTTGATGCCTCCTGCCTCTTCCCCTGGCTCCTCTCATGTTCCTTTGTATCAAAATAGTTAAAAGCAGCGTGGGTTACTTGCTTAAAATTATGTCTTGGTAATATGTCTAGGGCTAGGGCACTAATCCAGGTTAGAAAACCACGAACTACTTTGCCACTAGCTTCCTGCACCCCACTATTCACTTCCATGTTTTTTACCACCTGTATCATTCATAAAGTATTTCACGAGGGAATTGAGAAGAAAATTCTGAGGGTGCTGAGACCATGGCTCTGTGGTTTGTATGAGTATGAAGTCACCACACTGGTTAGCACTTGGTGTAGGGCCAAGAACCTCTCTTCCATTTTTGTCTAGAAATATATCCTAGATATCACTATTTTTGTGCATATAATGAATTTCTTTTTAGATCTGATTCAATCATTAGAGAAGCTACTGTTTTCATACGATTAGGATGAGATTTTTAAAGCAAAAATCAACATAGGGAGCATGTCCATGTAGTTTTGGCATGCAGATTTTTAAAACACAAAAGGAAGCAATCAAAGCAATTCCTAGAAATTATGGAAATGATGGGCAGCAGGGACTATCTATTTCAATACTGTTGTATGGAAATGAGAATGGCCTATAGACAACCTTGTCCAAGGCAACCTTGGACAAACAAACAGATTAGTGTTATTTACAAACCCAAATGGTATCTAAATGTGGGGTTTTTTTATTAGGATCCCTTGAAAGAGATTGCAGTGGGTTTAGGACTGTGAGCATTTTAGGCATGCTATAACCTATGGGTTTAATAACAGTAAGTTGTTTTCTCTGGCTGATTTAAAATCTACTTGTCCCACAAATGTATGGTGGATGGTTTTAATTAACACCTAAACAAAAGCAATTCTTCAGGTGGGGGGATTGAAGCGTAGGCTGCATTTAAAATTATATCTGGCAAAAAGAAGTTTTTTTTATGCTGCTTCTTCTATCAGAACATAATTTGTCACTGGAATTCATTGACACTAGACATCACCAATGAGAAGAATTTGGTAGGAAGTACAGTAATATTTTGACAACTTATAAACCCACCATTGAACACCTATGGGGTGGAACAGAAAGTGTTAGGATATCAATCCTTATGCTTTAGAGCATAACAGCTTTCATTAATGAAGGCTTGGCCAGAAGTTCTCCCTGTATTATTTTGGGCTTAATTTACAGCCTCCGAAAGGCTTCCTTTGAAGCTGCCAGTGTTTGAGAGATAGGAACACAGATGGCAAGGACCCCTGCTCTGAGCCAGATGGCAATTTGTATTTGGCAGAATTCTCCTACGGGAAAAATATAAGGAAATATATCAGGGCCTTTGTGGTGGTAGACAATACAGTCTAACCTTAATCTATGGCCAGTGCTGCAGCATCCATCGGATCTGCACACCCTTGAAGAGAGCACATCCACGAAGAGAGCACATCCACTGAAAGACAGAGTCTTGGGGAACAGGTGTTTGAATTAAATGACTTGGTTCTGAAATGGTTCAAGCAAAAACATGTCCTCCATGGCGGCCTGTAAAAAGCATGTCTGAAAGGAGTCTCTTGCTATGCTAAAAAACCAACTGAAAGATTTCCTGATAGATTTTCCTGTTGTCCTCACAAAATTGGTTATAAACTTTTGCTCTGCTTTTCCTTGTGAAAAAGTGTTGCAGAACATGACTGATTTTTAGAACTTCCATCCAGTTTATTGCTTTACTTTGGTTTTGGCAGTTATCAAGATTTTTTTTAATTTTTTTTTTCCTTATGACCAATGTTGCTCTGTAACACAAGTATCTCTTTTCTTTGTAGTCTTAATTTCCTGGAAGAATCAGTAATAAGCAAGCATTTTTTTCTTGGCCTTCACATTGCTTGGTCAAACAAGCCAAATTTCACAAAAGATGTAGACTTCATAGTTTTTACTATCACAGGAACCTGTGTCCTAGACATGCTTCTGAGTCATTGCTTTAAATATGTTCAGGGAACACAGTGACCCTTCTCCCAATTATCTTTGGCTATTAAAATCCAAATCCAATTCAATCATATTTAAAAGTCATAAGGGAAAGGGATCTAATTACTGCACAATGAGAAAACTCATGTTAAATACCTAAATACCAATGTTTTGGCTGTTAGGCCCTCCTGAGGTGCCTAGCAAGACAGTGTATGTCAGGTTTAAGAGAGAAGCAAAGTAAATGTAAGCCAGCTGTCTGGAGAGTTTATAAATGGTTACTTGCTCTTGATAAGTAAAACAAACAAAATCATCTTCTGTATCATCATCTTAAAAAGAAAGAAGATATGAAGGATTTTGCTCATAATAGTCTCTACAGTCAGAGGTTTGAATACCCTGGGGATGCTCTAATGATACCCAGAAACAGGACAGACACAAATGGGATGACCTCAAGAAAAAAAGGAACAGAAATGCTACTTGTATTTGCACATATTCTCTTTCTTAGCATCTGTTTTATCTATACCATGCTCAGACAACTGTATCATCCAAGCAAGGGTAATTTGGGTAAGCACAGGAAATGCTGAAAGCAAAGCAGGTGAAGAAACCTGCAAGGTCCTGAAAATACATTTGAAATTTCTGGTAGTGCAGAACAGGATGTAGAAAAAAGGAGGACAAATGCATGGATTCATAGTCATGTTCACATTTGCAAATGCCAAACAAACAGGAAACTCATATTAAAAAAACCCAAAACCAAAACAACAACAAGGGAGTCCATTGATCTGAAAACAGAATTTTTGACTTTGTCTTTCATCTTGTTTATTGCCAGATTTCCATCATGGAGCAGTTCAGAGTTACTCTGGCACTCAATGCAGTTCAGTTCATAGCTGACTGTTAATTCCACGGCTTGGTCAATTTACTTGTTCTTTTCTTGTTATGAAGGTAATATCAACACTTCCTCTGTCTTTCCGATTCAGATGGCAGTTCTTTGGGTGCATTATATATCTTATTGTTTCTCTGCTTAGAGCTGGGCATAAGGGGAGCCTGACCTTGGATTTTCTTCTTTATTGATTTCTTACACAAGTACTTCTTTGGAAATTCCCCAAGATTTTTGTCATCTCTTTCTGTTAAAACCATAGCGTTATCACATTGTTTTTATATTAATTTATAAGTGAAAATGTAGTTTCCTTTCTCTGTGTATCTGTACATCTCCATTTAACACATGCTTCTTTTAAATTACAGTTGGATCATGCCAAGAAGGTCAGTGGGGTTTCTACTCATGGGGAATAACGAGAACCATTTTTTAATATAGTGTTTTACCCTTTTATAGGGATGATGGAGATGTAGCTGTGTCAGAACCAAAATGGGACTACTGCTTCAAAGAACATCCAATGAGCAGGCAGAAGTGAAGGAAAACTCTTTATTCAGGAAACTGCTGAGAGAATTCATACAGGAGTGCACAGGATATGCATACCTAGACTTGCAAAAATAACTCTGCAGAAGCTGTAATGACCACCAGTCATCAAGACCATGGGTTTATGAGCCGTATCTCCATTTTATTCTAGTGTCAGTCAGAATGTCTAATGCACAGTCATTCAGCCTGTACCGGATTGCAAGTTGTTTTCATATATCGCCATCTGAGAACAATATAGGTATATATTGTATGTTCATGTCAATAAAACCTATTTTGAATATGGTTTCATTTTCTTACTGCTACCTACGAGGGAATAACAGACCAAGTATGAAGTTTAACAGCTGTCCCCATGATCAGAAAGTTATTTTCATAAGGTTTTGAAAAGACACCCAGAGAAAACATTGATTCATGTTCAGCCTTGTAGCAAGCATACAGGGAGCCTAGATTGATAAGGAGCTAAGACTGGTAAATCATAATGTAAATAAAAGCACTATTTTTCATGCAGCTTATTTACAATGGCTTTAGTATGCTACATTTCCAGGGAAATATATGTTCTTGTCAAGAAACTTCAGGGGAAGTAAATGAGTTCGAATCACATGAATAGGTTTAAATGCCATGGCTGAAATTTAGTAAACTATTTTGCACTATCTCTTCTTCTTCATTAAAAGTGGAACATTTTTCTCTGTCTCTTAACATACTTCATAATAAGGCTGGATTACCCAGTGGGACACTCGTTAGGAGCGGCATCTTTTAGCTTTTCTGAAAAATCTCACACTCTAGCATTAATTCCTCATCATGAGTCAGAATCTGACTCTGAATAGGTATGTCGTGGAGGCTGGATCCACAAATATTCTTGCTGCTTTCTATTTATCTGTGTATCATATAGTTTGGGACCCAACTATCATTGCAGGATCTGAGCAATTTTCACAAAAAAATAAATGCATGAATATATGCAGTGCTTATGAAGTCTCTAACTTCCCCTTGGCTTGGGGTCCAAATTTTGCTTTTGGGAGAAATATATCAGCAAGAATTTGGGAATGGCAAAAGAAATTTGCTTTATGACCCAAAAAGATGATTGTTTCACATGTATAGTGTGCATATACTTTCCTGATTTCTAGTGTCACACAGAAGTGACAGGATTACAGGATGGTGTGGGAGACATGACAATAACTGCATTTCTGGATTTTCCTGGCATTGTAGACATGTGCAACTCGATGTGGCCAGCAGAAGCCGCCATATTCTTCCGGCTGCAAGGAAGTAGAATAAACTACACTGAGGTCATCCATTGACAGGTATTTATGCGGCTTCTCAAATACCCTCCAAGAAAGGAATCTCACAACTTTCCTAAGGAAAAGTGAACAGCTTCCCTAATATCCACATCAAAGGTCTTCCTCTTTTCTGCTTTTGGAAACATTTCCTGGTGTAACGCAGTTCTCTCATCAGGCCTTGCATTTCACACATGAGTTTTAGGAATTAGGATCTCACGAACTACCAGGCTCAGACCTGCAGGACATTGGTCAGTTTCAGAACCTGTAGTTCAAATTTTTTTTCAGTTTGTCAAAATCTATACTCAACATTGGAGCCGTTTTACAAGGTGATGAACAAACACAGTGAACAAATGTCCATGGGGGAAATCTCTCTCAGTCTCAAAGATAAGAGAACAGGTGGCAACTGGGGACTGAAATGAAATGAACAAGGCAATACTTTGTGCAGTTTGGGCAATTTTATTTTTATTTTTTATTGATAGTGGCCATATCAGAAAAGGTACAAATCTTTGGGGAAAAGTTAAGAACTAGAGATGGTCTTTAAGATTTCAGATTAGGAAAACCTGTCATGTCTTTACCAACTGTACAGATCATCTGAATCTAGTAAATATGGAAATCTTCATTTTTTGATAAAACCTTTCTACCTGGACTGGAATGGCTCTTATATTCCTTGCTACAAGATTATCTCAGATACACTAAAGACTTGAAGCTCATAATGACATATAGAAACCAAACCACATGTGAAACATTTTTAATTTGTTGTGAAGACATACTGTATATGTACCAGACAATTCATGATTACCAATTAACTTTATGTGGAAGGTACTAGGATTTTATGAAGATCAATGACATAACAAAAATCCATACTGTAACTTAGGCTGGGTAGATGATTTCTGAGTCTTGAATGGACATAAGTGATAACTGAGTCTGACTAGCCGTACAGTTATTCACTAAATATACTCACCTACAATTTTCAGTGTTGAATCATTGTGAATTTAGCGATATGAGTTTTCCTTTAACTCATAAGACTTGCACAGTCTGTTTGATTTTCCAGGCTATTTTGCTTTCTTAAAACTTGTGGGCAGCACAGACAGGCTTTGTTATCAACGATTCCTTCTCACTTACAAGAGATGGAAGATGGACAGAGAGAAAGAAGAGAGCAAGCATCAGGGAGAGCAAAAAAACCTCTGAAGGGTGCAAGGGAAAACATGGGTGCAATGATCTTCCTATTATATATTTCTGGAAACACTGAATACCTTTGTCAAACTGCATTTAAATTGGGCAAGAAAAGTTCTTTGGGAAACAGGAAATTGTTCGTTAGAGATGTACACCCACCCCACCTACACAGTATAAGTGTGTAAGTCTTTTTCCCTAGCAGAGTATCCTGATAAGGAAGAGGCTAAAGGGAAGTAGGGAAAGAGAGACATTTCTGAATTATCATCATTCACAGCAGCAAATAGCTTCACCATGCTTTGAAGCTGCAGCTATATTTGTTACATATTTAGTCTTTCCCCAAGATGAATCCTTCCCCATAGGAGCCCACTTCTACCTGTGGATTAATAAGTACTTCACAACACAGGAACCCAATAAATGTATATATGTTTATTAGCTAGAACTCAAAAATGAGACAGCATTTTCAGGTGAGTGATTGAAAGAACCAGGGGGTAATGGCTATCTGCAGTACCAGTCCCTCTCTGCCTTAGTTGAAAGCCACTGTCCTTGGTTATATATGATAAAAATTAATCACTTTTTCTACTGGCTCTAGGGTGAAGCAGACAGCAGAGAGTTCAAATAATCTTTCACAGAGTGATCATTCAGCAAGAATAGGCACAAATTGAGATAAAAAATGCGGGTTAAAACCAGCCTTCCTTTAGGTGATCAAAAGTGTGGACATGTAGGATGGGATGAGCTATGGCTCACTTAGCTTTGGTCCCATTTTAGTTGATCCTTCACTATGCTGAGGGTTCTGGCACACCACTCTCTCCCCCCAGTAAAACTCCTAGATTACAAGACCAGACAAAAATGAGGATCTCTTGGTTGAAAAGGAAGTGGAGGGGCACATATGAAGAAGGAAATACAGGAAAGTTACAAGAAAAATGGTCTTTGCTACAGGCTAAGGACTTTTTATTCTGATTTATATAGGTCTAGTTATAATGAGGTGTTGACTTATGCCTGAGACATCTTGGTTATTCCAAAAAACCCCAAACAAATTTAGTCATTTGAAGTAGAAAAAAGAAAGAATTACTATTTTCAATGCACATAATATAGCTATGCAACTCATTGCTTTAAGATATGCTAACATCTTAGCTTCCAGTGCAAAAGAAAAACATACAGGTTCTTTATATAGTGCATGAGAATGTTCAAATTGATGTATAAATTGATGCATAAGAGTGAAAAATAAATAGAAAAGTTTAAAAATCATGATGTAACCCAGCATTTAATGGGTAAGAATTAGACAAGGTAATGCGTAATTGTCATCTGTGAATTCACTTACACTTTCCTCCTGAGAATATGGTACCAGACTTTGTGCCAGGGACAGGACACTGTACTAAATGGTCCATAATTTTCTCCAGCAAGATGATTTCTATGTTTCCAGTGATGTGGTCGGTCAATGAACAAAAAGAATGTCTCTCTAAATCTTACATGATATCTGCAACCGGACGCTTGCTGAAGTATAACGTAACTGCAGCACAAAACAGTACAATTTCCAAAATGCACAATATTAATAAGCAATGTGATGCAGAATGCAATAACTATTAATAAAGCCACTCCACTGAATTGATTTTAGCACAATTAAACTTTTCTTTACCTTATTTCACAGTCCATTTAAAATGTTCTATTTTTCCTTTAATGGCAAAGGAAAATCTGAGCTTTAATGAAACACAGCAGCATAAATTCAAGGCAGCATATGGCACAGATAAACGGAAAGCATTATCAAGAAAAAGACAACAGCACCAAAATCAGAAATCCAGGCTGTAACACTGTGTAATTGATTTAAGTAGAAGAGCGTCTGTACACAGTGAGCAATTAGAAACTGTCATCAATGGGCCAAGTTACAGCTTTTTGAGGTTTTTGAGAATGTGGTCATAAAAATAAATGCATCTTAGTGGAAGGTAGGAAGGTAAGGAGAGAGTTTGCAAGAGGTTTAGAGCAGCTGCAGCAGTAGCTCGTATGCTCAGTTTTGGTCTCCTTTTTTGGATAAAGTCCAGATCATTTCAATATCATTCCTCCTCCACTTGTTTTCAGGACTCCCTTGTTTCAGGTGTAATAACCCACTAAATGCAAGCCAAGTTTTACAGTATTGCTCAGGGTGAGGTGCCGCCTATTTGCAGAAAACTCCTTCTGGGTCAGGACTGCATAGCTGTTTTTTTCAGGACAGCATCAAAGACCTTGTTTCTCATAGAAAACCGTATTAGCAGAGAAGGGACAGTGGATAACAACTGTCTACGGGTGAAAAGCAGATTTAGATTTTCAATCTAAGGTTCAGTTTAGAAGACCACCTTCCTCTACCCAGGAGCTTTATTACTCCCTCTCCTGTGAGATCAAGAGTTGCAGCATTTTGGTAAATTGCAGGTGTGGGAGTGGCGTTTCTTCAACATGAGCTCTCTAACCTTTGAGCTTTAGTATGAGATAGGATCTACTCTTGTGGACCTTTGAAAAGGAATATAAACTGTCACAGCATGTTGTGCATCTGGCCCAAGTCCACCTATGTGATGCAGTTAAGGCCCTCTGCCATCTAGTCATGATGATGTACATGTCTAGTCATCTGTCAAATTTAGACTTCTGCTTCAATGTCTGTGGTGGAAGCTACATAGGCAGTGCAGTCTAAAAACTTAAATATTAATAAATTAACAGTCCTGAGACTGCAGTGCAAGGTGAAGGTGTGTGAAACACAGGCCTACTTCTGTCTCTGAAGGGAGGTGGTTTTGTTGGTCATTGGATATGACCTGTTTTGGAAATGAAAATTGCCAAGTGTACGGCATAATAGCTTTGTTAAATGATAGATGGACTGAAACTGAGGACAGGGCATATGACAGAAAGCATTTACAGCACTGCAACGTATCAAGTCCTTGCCCATCAGCTGAGCCAGTGTGACTGACTGAGCACAAATTCACGCTTGCTCCGGCTGTAAAATAAAATGTATTAACTTAAACTGCCATGGTTTATGTTCCATTTTCTTTTCTAATGGGAGTAGGTTAGGAGTGTTTGCAAGGTCGCTCCTGGTGCCTCAACGTCTTCACTGACAGATGGCAACTCGATGAGCTGTGGTAACGCCATCATTTCCACTCATGTGCCTGTATCCCGAGGAGTCCTGAGCACTTGCAGCTCAATAAAATCCAGGCTTTTACCATGCCTCAAGAGAAACAGTTATAAAGGGCACTGCTTCTTACCCCATGGGACCAGTTGAGCAGGTTACAGAAGTTGCCTGAGTTTTCCATTGCACCAGAGTTCCTTTTGCAATTCATCACCATTGATGTTTTCAAACCTGTTTGTCTGACAGCCCCTGTTACAGTAGACAGAATGTCTGGGAGATGACAGCTTGATCTGTATCTCTTTCACACCTCTTTAGGGATAATTTCTGATGTGCGGTAGGTTTTGATCAACTGCCACCTCTCTTATATGCTCAGCTAAACAAGCTATTTGATTTTTTTTTTATTGTGATGGATAAATATGTCACTCATGTTGTTGAACATGCTGGCAACAGGAGATGTAAATATGTCATAGCTGATGGTAACAAGCCTCAGTGATCACACTGGGCTTGAATTAAGGGTTATTTTTGTACTCCCTTTGCAGACACTGTCAGATACTTCTGCTGCCTTTAAAATCCAAGAAAAATCTTTTGGACCATAAGAAATTAGCCGCTTTCTATAAAGGTACACTGGTATTTTTCACATTCATGTGTATTTTTTGTTCATGGGAATGAGTATGACTAAAGAGAGAAGCAAGTAAGAATGCCTCTTCCATATGGTTCTTGAATCGACCAAGAGAAAAGAGGTTACAGAAACTTTCCTAGATGTTCTTGTCATAAGCCCTCCCCTGCTATTACTTGGGTATCCCAAGTTGCCCTGCAGGAATGAACAACAGAACATGTTTTTCCCAAAAGTGGTGTTTAATGAATAAATATTTTTTACGCTCCGTCCTTTGGTCACAAATCCCACATTTTACCTTCCTCCACCTCTCCATCACTGTCATACAATATGGGCACTGTACACTGATTCCTTCATGGCCAGGCCTTGCAACATATAACATCGTCCCAACTGAGCTGCATGACTTCTGTTAACTGGCATCTGTCTTTATCTGACTGCAGTGAACCTTTTATTTTATTTCAAGATTAAAACTGGGAATTTAGACTGAATCTTTAGCCCTTCTTCCAGTGAAGTGATTCTAAGAACCACTCATACGGGGTTTTCTACTTTGCTTTATTTTACAAAATTTTCCTTTTTCCTATTTTCTTTTGATTTTAAAGTGGTTTTGATACTAAAGCAGTGGTTGAAAATCCACATGCAAGGGAATGTAAAGAATCAATATTTACAGTCTGTTAATGTTCCTTCTAACTGTCTTCTGATGTGAGAAATGGAAGAACAACTCTATACTTTCAAGCTGATCACCAGCCTTTTTTCTGGCCAGACAGTTTCCTTGCTGATAGGGTTATGTTGTGTGGCCATGTAAACTCCATATATGTGTGGTTTTGACAAGCCATCAGGACTAACCATCTGGAGTCATATCTTGGCATATTTTTTTCACACTTAAAACACCAACCAGAGACAAACAATTTAATGATCATCTTGTAAAGCTATGTTTTATAATCATATCAGCAAGAAATGAATGTGCTAAGAATGCTGTTAAGCATGTTTCCCAGTTGGTAGAATAATTGAAGGTGTTTATTGGGGATTTGTCATGAAAACATTAACTGACTTAAGACCATATTGCTCTGGGAAAAAGAAAAGGGTTTGAACTTCATTAGGACAGAATTTTTGGATGTGGCATAGTTAGAAATTTTTTATAAAATTAAAGAGCTAGGATGGCCTTTTCTGTGGCCATGATATATTACTGAGAAGACCAAATACAGATTTCTTTTAAGTGAGTACAAAGAATCCACTAAAGGATTCTGATTTCAGGGAGATGCAAGTGCAGTTCTCAGAGAGAAAGGATTCCCCCCATACTCCTCTCTGCAAGAGTGTAATAGTATGTTGGTTTTTTTTCTTTTCTCTTAAACACTGATTACCACCACCCTGGGGATGTTCTTCTCAGAATAAAACCATAGCTTTGGGTGCCTTTGGGGACTAACTATTAGTAGAAAATGTTCAATAAGCAATGGCAGCAAGAAATACCCACTTTTATCTGAGGCTGTCCAAGGATCCATGATTTGTCAATAAGCAAATTTTAATTAATGGTTGTTACTGCACTAACTAATTGGCCATTGCGCTCTCAAGACCCATGTCAGTGAATTTATGTCTTCAGTGAAGAATAAATACATTTTTCACAGCTGGAACCCATTGTTCTCACTTTGTGTTTGTATTGCATCTATCATGACAGGGTCTTGATTTCACTTTTTGGTCCATTACTACGGCATAAGTATTACAATAAAAATTAGAGCACTATAATTATCCCCCACCATAATTTCCACTGCATGTCTTTGCTACTTTTACTGAATAGACTGTAAAGTATGTATAAAAAAAATAAGACAACCATATTTTCCCACAGGTTTTTGAAATTGTCCCTTAAAATATTTCTGTTTAGCATCTGACAGTCAGGCTCTATTTAACCTGAGACAGCCCATAAGGGCAGAGCAGCTGAGTTATGCTAAACCAAAGGCACTGTGTGAATTGTTTTCCTTCATGATGAACTCCCCTTCCAGAGACTGAATGAACAGATACATGTTCAGCAAAGGTCTGCTAGGAGCTGAGGTATTCAGTTCTTTTTAGGATTAATCCAGAAATTCACACAGCTGGACTAAAATTAAGTCAAAAAGAGTCCAGAGATCAGACCAGAGCAGAATTCTGCAGTCTTAGAGAAAATCTCCACTTACATCCCTGAAAGGCAGGGGCTGGTGAAATCTGAGGACTGGGAAGAAGTCCAAGGCTGGGATGTGGGTTTGACTGGATACCCAAGTTCCTTGCAGCACCTTTAGCAAGGGCTGCTGAATGGAAACATCCTATAGCTCCTGCTGTGCTGATGCTAAGTGTGCATTTCCAGTGGTGTTGCAGTCTCCCAGGCCCTTCAATGGAACAGAATAAAGGACTGTGCAGACATTTAGTTTAGGTTTGAGACAAGGAAGTACAAATCTTTTGTAAATAGTTAAATTCAGTTAGGCTTTATGGCCTTGTAATAGATGACATTGAAAAAGTACGATATTGTAACAGATGACAGTGAGAAAGCATCTTGGGTAAATGTTTCATGATGACCAGCCAGAACAGGACTAGTGGTAGCTGGCTTGATGACGGGACTCTCCAAACTTGAAGTTCAGCCAAAGGACAAGGTGATGAAGAGGAAGATGATGAAGAAACGACCACCAGGGGTCCCAAAGACCACTACCATAATAAAGTGCGCATGCGGGAAGAATGTTCTAGAAGTGTGATGTCATGTATAAGCAACTTCATAAATATGGATATAATGTAATGAATATGTATGATTAACAATGATATAATCACAGTTCATTTGATGATCGGATGGGGCATGTTAGGAGGAGCTATCCCCCATGTTCCCCGGCGCCGCACTAAAGAATACATGCTTGTCAACTTAAAACTTTGTTGGCGAGTTCTTAACGAGTTCTGTGAATCAGGTTGCAATCCACAGAAGCCATTAATTGAATATATTTCAGACAAACGTTTGTAGCAGAGATCTCTCCTCCTTAGTACCTATATCACTGTTGGGTATTTTGTTTGTACATTGTGCATCTTATTTAAACAACCTTCTTATTTTTATAGAACATCTTTTCACCCTTGTGCTCCTGTTTATTCTACATATTACAAGCTTTTATGTAGTGTTTTACTAGTGGATAGGAACTTTGAAATTGTTGAAACTAAAGCCCTTTTGCCATAGTTTATATTTTCAATTTCTTGTATTTGTTTTCATTAATCATGGCTTTCTTCACAGGTGGTTTCTTTTATTACCTTGTTATTGATGCAAGCAAAACACAATTTTTTCCCCTCTCATACATTTACTTTTCCCCATTTGAGTTGTGCCTGTTGCATTTGTAAATGACCGTGCCTGCAAGGCATTTGGGCACTTAGATGAGAAATGCTGATGCTGAGGTCAGAGCTTTGAGACACACTCATGTCCATTTGCGGTTAATTTAGGCAGCCTCCACAGCTCATGGATTTCTATCTGCATCCAGATCTCTGGGTAGTTGTGTTCTGCTTTGTGCATTGCAAATAGGAAAAAGGAAAAAAAAAACAAAACCAAAAGAGAGAGAGGAATATACAAGAGTATAAAGAGTATAATAAGAAAACAAGTGAGGGGGCAAAATGGTCTTGATGTAGTGCTTTTCTCTCCATATGCTGAAAAACGATGTCTGTTCAACTTTGGGAGAAGACATATTACAAGCATTTGATAAATGGGCATAAAATAAGGTATTGTATATAGAAGGCAAAACTGGCACTATGCCTGTGGTTTTTTCTACTGATAGGAATCACTCCAGAGCAAAGAGTAGAGAAATATTTAAAAATACACTTTCTTTTGTCCCTGTCCCCAAAGGTTGTTGTAAACAATATTAAATAGTAAAACTCATATTCCCGATCTCAGGTCTACTTGAGGCTTTGCAAAGCACCCATTTACTTATTGCATTAAAGAGGATTATAAAACTAATTAAATGAAAAAACAAACCCCAAAGCACAAAATTCCACTATGCAATGCTCTAATTTCTACTTTGTCCTCTTGATGTTGAGCGAAAGGTCTAAAAAAATGCAAGGGGATGGTGCTGGATCTTACTGTACTTTGACACACTCATCTAGAAGGACTCTCCTCATCAGCTTTGGTGATGGGGCAAAAAGAGGACACACAGGGTCACAAGAGAGAAGGAAAGGGCTATGCTTGCTGCAGCAGGAGTGACAATCTGAACTCCAGCTCATGGGGGTGTTAGAAGTGGTTTCTGCAAACTGCCACAAGTCCTTCAACTAAGCTTGCTGGGAGCTGACGAGACAGGGATGAGCCAAACGCTTTGTTCATTAGTAATACTCTTGTACTGCCTTAAATATCTAAGGGTCAAAATGTAAACGAAGCCAACACACAGTCAAAACTCAACCCCTATACTGAGTTCCCCTTACAGCCTGTGTCACAAATTAGTGTCCTGCATATCCTTTACCCTCCATTCCCAAATGAGTTGCTCCATGTGTTTCAGTCACCTCTGAAAGTTGTTCCTCCCTCCCTATTACAATTACTCCTGAATTCTGGGCTTGATCTGTCAAAACTGAATTAAATTTTCCTTTCTTTCTTAAGTAGGTTTGGATCAGGGTCTCTGGGACAGGAATGGCAGTTGAATGGGAGTCTTTGTGTTGGGGAAGAGAGAGATGAGAAAAACACAGCTGCAAAGAAACCTGGGCTTTCTCAATTGATGGCTCTTATGCGAGTGTATATAGGGCCCCTTGCTGTCACAGACTGCTTAAGACTTTTTCTCCTTCCTTTTTCCTCTTCAGTTTAATTTGAGAAAAGCAGATATTTTTCTCTCTTGATGCAGGAAGTGGCACATTTTTCGTCTTGAGCAGCATACAAACCAAAACTGTTAAAACAGCCAAAGACCATCAAAAGGCATCATGGCAGGACCATAAAAATAAGTCCACCTTCAGCCTGGAAAAGGTCCAATTTTATTTTCTACCTGCCATGTTGCCATAACAAATAGGAACACCTTTGACCACATCTGCAGACCTGTGGGAAGGGCATCCCTATTTTTTTGTGCCAGTTCAGCGAAAAAATTGAGCTCAGCCTCTGTGGTGTCAAGTTCTATTTTTTTTTTTTTCCCTCCCCTTTTCAGCCTCCTTGTCCATTATTAATCAGGAGATTTACTATTGCTTGGGCTGGATTTTTATTGCATTAGATACTTAGGCCTGCTTGCAGGGTCTATAGTAAAGTACTTGGGTAAATCACCTGCCTTCTTTGCTAGAGGTAAAATCTGATCCTAAATGAAACCCCAAACTAAACATATTTGTTATTCTCCTAATTCTTACTGTGTTTATCCCAAACAGTTTCATGAATGCTGGAGTATGTAGACCTGGCTTGAGATCAGTCAAGAACTGGCTTTTGGTAGGTAGAAGTTTTAATTCCTAACCATATTTTCTTCACGCTTTTGTAGTCAAACAAAAGCATAGGTGTTGGCATACTGTTAAACAGCATTGCCACATGCAAGGCACAGAGTAACACAACATTTTTCTGAGGTATATCACTTTGGAAATGCGTCTACAGGTATTGAAAGAAATGTATTCAATATGAATAATGCAAATGACATTTTAAATGAACAGCTAAAAACTTTGCATGAGCTTTTGGCTGACAACCTAGTCTGTATTGAAGTGAGTTGTGCTGTATCCTGCCACTGCTCTAGGGTGACCTTAAGTCACTCTGGGTCCTCTCTTGTTCCCCTTCTGGCTTTTTGCTGTCTCCATTTGTACAGGTGTTGGGATGTGATGGGACTCTAATTAGGCTCTGCTGTCATAGAAATAGGTAAACAAAAGGGAAAAGAATTGTTTGTTTTACTTGAGTAATCTTTAACTCTCATGACTATGGAGAAGAGTTTAAAAGTCCTTGAGCCCAGAATCTAAAATCCAGAAGGCAAATCAAACAAACATCTCCTCCCTTCCTTTTTGAAGCCAGTTGTGTGGTCTGGGAAGCCTTGATTTTCAGTTTTACTGAAACTGCAGTCCAAGGAGCTGAAGTGAAAATCATTTTTAGTTTAGCTTAAAGGAAGAATGGTCTATACATGAAAGACAAGGACAGACATTTCTGTACTCTTCTGCAAAGATTGTACAGCCGAAAGCATGGCTTTGCATTGCTCTCTCTATTTTGGAGAAACTTCCCTTCTACTGGACAAGGCATGGAAAACCCACTTGGGAAGGGCGCCTCTCCATCTGTAAACAACCATACTGACATGGTCAGCATTAACAGAGCTGCCAATGTGCAGAAGTGGATCTGCAGCCATCTACATCAGATAAAGATCCAGCTTCCCAGATATCTTGGGTGCACTGCCGATTTATGCCAGCAGGATATCTGGGCCATATGTAAAGGAAAAACACCTCCAGGCTATCTCTTAGCATTCCAAAGAGCACAAGCCTATGCTGTAATTCTTCAGCACGGGTGAGAAATCAGTGCATGTGGGTGAATCCCTATTGCTGGCAGAGGCAAGTGCTGGATCTCACACAGGCAATCCACTGCTGCAAACAGCTGCCCCTGCCCTTCCCTTGGCCCAGCAAAGGCTGGCTGTAGACTAGAGATTGGGCCCTGTTTTATCTTTCTTCATCCAGCCTGGGAAGATCTGGCACAACACAGTTGCCAGCCAGATTGCCTCTGACAAGTATCATATGCTTTGTTGCACCCGTTAACTGCCTGTTTTTCTCACCAGCCTTGCTGTCATTCATCTCAAAGAGAAGGTGTGATAGCTTCTTTGTATAACAGCCTAAAAGGCAATAAGTAGTCAGATTTGCCAGGTATAACTGTCGTTCAGCAAAATGAGGGATAGACAGTCTTTTCTTCACACAGCTGAAGATCATCTCTGTCCCCACTCTCCTTCTTGCAGCTTGTCCTGAATGTGTCATACAACGGCTATTGAGCACTTCTTCTAAACAATTTCCCTGCAATTGGAAGATGCCCCGGTGCTCATGTTATTCACATTTGTCAAAACCAAGCAAAGATAGTTAAATATCCCTCTGGGGTTCTGAGGCTTTGGGCTGGCTTTCCACATGCTGTACTTGGCTTAAAGAACCCTCTGACTCTGGATTTCAGGACGAAGATATTTGTGTGTCTGAGTAAGGAAGACTGTCTGGACAGGACTCCTGATCCCCATTCCTACTCCTCCATGCTGTAAGAAACTTGTAGGATCAAATTAACTTTCTGACTACCACACAGTTTTGCAACAGCTAACACCAGCCTGCGATTCTTACTTCACATTAATGACCCAGTTGACCCTGAAGCTCACTTTGGATCTGCTCTCTAGCATAATATCTTTACATGGGATGACGTTCTACTTCTATAATTTAGCAAAGTACAGATGTTAAGATATTTGGAGCCTTAGCTTGTGCACGTGGGAGTCAAAGGCAGTTGTCAGGTGCCTGTGTTGAGTTAGGTGCCTAAATAATTTGAGGGCCTCTAAGCTGTATGCTTGTTCAGGTTAAAATGTTCTTAACTTCATAGTTACACAGCATCTGGTGCAATATAACACTGATCATAAATAGACTTGTGAGAGAAAACATGGGTAGAACCCCTATTGTCTGCCAATCATACTATATTATTTATTAATGTAAAATTTATATATATTATATATTAATTAATTTATATTATCATACAATATTTATTAATATATAATTAATAAATACATTTCCTCTCATGAGGTTATTTAGTAGCTATTTCCTTTGAGTCTGATCCTGAGTCAGGACATGCAACTTAAGGGCAAAGTGATATTATTGCTAAATATTAGTGTAAAAATTACCTTTCCAAAAAGTAATCTCACTTCTGCCCTGAGTAAGGAATCTTGGTAAAGTAACTGCACATCACTCATCAAACCTGCCATCCAAGCTCTTCCAGCCAACTCCACAGTGAGGTGCTTTGTTTACCCTGGTGCCCTTGCACCCTTGCTGTTTTTATTTTGAAATATCTCCCATACAGCTCAGACTTATCTCAGGCGACATCTGAGTTTCATTTAATGCACTCCTGAAGCACTGGTTCAGTCTGACTCTTTCAGCTCATCCCAACACCTTTTTCAGAGTAACAGTACCTCTTGTGAGAGTACAGATTGGGTCCCCGCAACTACTGAGCAGGTATGTGAGAGCCTGGTATGACAGTCTGGTACTGCTCTGCTGAGTTAAATACCCTGTTCAGCTAGAGAGGAGGCTGTCGCTCAAGTGGGAAATGTCTCTGCACAGAACCAGTGCTCTCTACTGAGACCATGGTCTAACTGCTTGTGTGTATGTTGGTGTGAGAAATGAACACTTCACTAGTACCTGTGTTTAGCATGATGAGACATAATCCACATGAGGCAAAGTCTACAGGGACTTTGCTACTTTCCCACATCAGGACAGTAATGTTTCCAGCTCTTGCAATTTCAATGTTCAGTGCAAGGAGAGTGTTGCTGCTTCGCTGTCTCATAATGACAGACCCAGTTCTTTTGCTCTACAACTCTGCTGCGGTGTTGAGGGAAAACAATAGACTATTTTTACCAGTACTTAAGCTGGACTGTCCGCTGCTTTCTCAGGGTTTCCACATATGTTAATCTTTCTGTGATTCGAAATTCGAATTAATGATGTCGTTAATCAGGGTAGACTAGGAAGTTTCAGGGTAATTTTGTTACATGCCGAAGTAACTTTCCCTGTAATGTAATCATTTTTACTAAATTAGATATTTGAGGTGGAAGAGCGCAGTATTCCCAGCAATTAATAGCTGGCAAGATATCCCTGAGCAGGGCTGATATCCCTGCTACTGGCTGTCATCAGAGGATGCCATAACACTCACCGTAGGGAGCTTTGGCTTGTGTATTGGCATATACATCTTAGACATCCAGGTTCATACAGTGGGAGGCTGACATGCTGCTGGTGTTGGGCTGTCATGGTTTAATCACAGCCATTAAGTAACAACAGGGACATCTGCATGCAGATGCCTGGATACAGTAGGGAAAGGAGGAAAATAAGTGGAAGATGACAAGGACCAAAGGCAAAAAAGGACCAGACCATGATTGTTTGCCATTCCTAGTTCCTCGACTAGGCTATGGAGAGCTGAAGCTGGTCTTTCATTATGCCTCTGGCCTTTTGTTACACTCCTCCTGCCTGAGAGAGTTTCAGTAATTAACAGATGTAATTTCCAGGCACTGCCACAGAAGAAATGGCAATAACAGATAGGGCAAGACTTCAGATCTGATGGGCTTAAAATTGCTGGTGCCTAACACTGGATCAGAAACCCAACAAAATGAACCATGATGCCAGGCAGGATTTGTCAAGGTGAGTAACCCCCCTGTGGCTCTCCACTGATGGCTGCCTTGTTTCAGCTGTGTACCTCCAGCTAAGAAACAGTGAATTATTTACCAAGGCAGCAAATTAATACCAAGTAACATCAGCACCTTAGTGCTCAGTGAGTCATATATAAAACATGCATCCTTCTGTGAGGGCATGATGTGCTGGTGGAAAGTAGCCTGAGGAGGGAAGGACTGTGGGAGATGAGGAGTTGGGTAGCAGGGGTAGGAATTTTCAAGAGTGCTGAATGATGGGGGAAGTGACTGAAAGTCAAGCTTCCCGGGTGCCCTGTGAGTTAGCATGATGGGAAAGAAGGAAAGAAAATAAAATAAAAGAAAGAGCATCACTTGTAAGACTCTTCAGCAAGTACTGAAGGTGAGGCTGTAGAGAATGGCTTCTGTTATAGCTCCCTTCCAGGTATGTTTCCCATGCATATGGAGTCCTCTGCTTTCTGAAAAAGCAGCAGGAGCATCAAGAGGCCCTGGCCATCTGCTGGTGAGTGAAATGTGCTTTCAGCTCCACACTTTCCTCTCCCTGAAGACTCTAATTTCAAGTGTGACAAGCTCTAAAGCACCTTTGCTCTAGAGGCAGTCACCTCACCAGTGTGAGCAGCTCCCAGATGTGCTAGTCCCTGAAGCTCTTGCATATCTCCTAGTGAAATTCCCTTCAGGGCCTGTAACATGAAGATTTTTAGCCTTTTCTGTCTGATGAAGCCCCTAAGGTGTTGCTAAGTTTTTAAAAATCCTATATCCTGGGAGAAGTCATTGCATCTTTGGCTGAGTTTGGAGATGAAGCCAGCTCATGAATTTATCTTTTGAAATAAGAAATGAAACATCCTTTCATCTGGACAGGGTTTCTTGGAGTCCTCAGGCTTGCCTGAAAAAAGTATTTTATTGAAAGGTCTTTGCAGACAAATCTGTCCTGGTGCCAGGCAGATTTTTGGGTAAACCACACAAGCTACTTTGAAAGACAGCACAGAAGTTCTATCAGACATCTAGCAGGCTGTGGATCAGCAGAATAGGTCTGATTTAACAGTGGAGGGAGGCAGCTATTTATCTGTGCCATTAATGCTCTGCCTTGTGGCTAGTGCAATGTTGCTCTAGGGTTTATCTTTCTGTCCATTTGTTCAAGGAGGGTTACCTATAGAAAGGAGCTGAAACTCCACAGCAGGGTGTGAGCATTTGGGAGTGGGGGATTTGCTTTGGGGACCCCAAGTACAGATGCCAGTCGCTGATCAGGATAGCTTGGCCCTTTTCACCCCCACAGCTCTCACTCAGAATAATCTCCAAATTGTCCAAATCATAGTAGCTGAGGAAGGCATTTCCCTGCATTGTACTCATGTTGTGTATGGCTGTGTAACAGTAATCTAAAGAGCTTTTTAAGTGTCTGGAGGCTTCCCACAGATGTTACAGGCTGGGAAAATATTTCACAGAAAGGAAACAGTAGACAGTCAACTAATTGCAAAAGGTAAAGAGAGGAGAGACTGCATATTGAGAGCATGTCAGAGGTAGACTTTCTGAGTGCCAGTTCTGGAACACTACAATTAGCGTAGCTTGGTCAGGTTTTGGGCCCCATCTCCCTTTGCCATCAAACCAAAGTCTTGCAGGAATACTTAAGCATCAAGCAGTTAATTAAATCTGACTCAGTCCTCACAAATAGTGTTGGAAGGGTAATACTCTTCAGCGTCATAGTTTATAGTTGAGGTTTGTGTGGGCAATTAATTCCTCCTGCATTGCCCTTGCACAATTTTCAGCAAGTTCCATCTGGGTTGTAATGAAGTTGATGATTGCTCATGCCTGTGCCTATTTAATAAATTGGTGACAATAATAAATGTCTATACATCCTTCATTAGATGATATGGAAATGACTTTACTCTGAAGTTGGGATTGCTGGAGCTTGGCAGCTTTGCTGGAGGGGTGGACATGGGGACCAGTTACTCATAATTGTGTGCAGTACAGAATTTCTCCTATCACCTCCTAAAGCTCTCAACCTTGTGAGTGTTCAGTGCTAACTTTCCCCAGCAATAAAGGGGGAAAAAAAAAAATTAAAAAAAAAATTCCAATGGACCAAAAGTAACTTTTGCATTTGAAATAATATGTTCGGTTTCCTCCCCTAGGATCAAAGGAAAGACAAACCTTGTCACTGTCAGTAAGTCTCCTTGTTTTAGGAATTCCACGTGTTATTTCCAGTACAAGCATTTGGTGGGATGATGTCTGGAGACGTCTTTCATTTAGCAGTGGCTAAGAAAATCTCAGAGGATATGTAACACCTTCATTATTCAAATCCAGCAGGAAGGCGCAGTCCTGACTTCTTCTGAAAGGGATCATAGAAAACAAGGGAAGAGTGAACTAATGAGGATTATGAATTTGTTTCTGTCAATAATTTTGCACCAGGGTCTTTTGGACAGTTCAGTACACCTGGTGCTCTCTGATTTAAGAGGAGCAGACTTCAGCTGGTTTTCCCCATAGTTTTAAGTATCCCAAATTTCTGCAACTAAAGGTACTGCATTCAATTAAATAGTCTTAAAAGTGACAACCTGAGCAACGTGGGCACTACTGTGATTTGTGTTTGCTAGGTGTTTTCCTTCTTCCCCAGACCTCCTAGGTCAAACTCACTGGGGAAAAAAAAAAGGCAGTGAGAATTTAAACATTCCTGTTTACTCCTCCTCTGCTTCACCAACACCTTTTCCTTCCTATGATTGTATGCAGTGAACTCACCTATACTCTGTATATAGAGTCCACTGCATCTCATTATCAGACCTGAGTTATCTTCAGGAGGATTACTAATACTTGCTCTGACACAAATCTATCAGTAGCATTCAAGTCTTCTCCACAAATTTATTTGTTTTACTCTTAAAGAAGAAATACTCCCCTAAAGTATTTGATGTCACTAGGGTTATTCCAGACTTAAACAGCTGGGACCACAAGCTAATGTTGGCCTTAGGTTATCTTCAGAATGGGTGCCTTTTGGCTGCAGAAATGCAAAGCTGGCAGAGTCTATAAAAGATCACTGACTAGAAAAAACCTTGATTTTGTCCATACTTGAGTTTCATCTTTTTCTGATATTGTACTCAAGTTCTGTGCCCTGTAATAAAACCCGGGTGCTAGATCACATGACCAACATCATAATGTCTTTAAATAAGTAGTGTACTCAGGATGTATGAAACAGAATAGGTTTTAATCCACCATAACTATTGCATTATCAATCCTGCAGCTCATTAATTTCTATGTGGCAATAACTTGTGACAGTCAATTCAATGACATCCCATTAACTACTACTCTTTGCACTGTAGCAAAAGAGGAATCTGAGATAAATGTGGTATCAAGGTTTAACCATTGTCATTAAAGTCACACTACTAGTATTGCTGAGTTGATTTTTATTTTTTTTTTTACTGTTTAGTGACATGGGCACTGAACTGTCTTCTTTTCCTCCCTTCTTCACTTTTGAGATAAAGTTTACAGAGGAAAGTTCTGAAATATTTTGAGGAGGCAGAAATAGGCTTCTGGAGCAGTGTGCTCTCTTTCTCCTCAAATAAATGTACTCAGCCTCTTCGCCCTGTTGTAATCTTAATCGTTGTCCTGTCTAGGTCTTCTGTGGTACTTTTATGAGCCAGCGGAATTATAGCTTAGTTTATAGACCATTATTCCTGATGGCGCCTTCCATTTTTAAGGCAGTATATATGTTCTGTAAATGCAGCTGCTGACCAAACAGCCATGTATAAAGCTCTGAGCTATTTTTTTTGCTAATAGGAAACAGATTCTTAAGAACTAACCTGATTGTTTCTTCTCCTTGCCCTTATTGGAAATTAGTCATAAAAAAAAGAGAAGTGATAGAAGGATAAGGGAAGTGTTCTGCCTTAAAGAATGTCCTTATTAGTCTCCAGAAAGCCGGAGATGTAGCCAGGAGGATAACGTAAAAGCTGAATCTTCAATCTGCTCCTTTTATATCCTATTCTCACCAGGCTGCTTTCAGTCATAGAAACCCTCACCAATGTCTGTTTTTAAGACCTGGTTAGCAAACACGTGGTGGGAAGAGCTCGTCACAGGTGCAACGCTGATGGGCTTCACACGGACAAATGTGTCATTTCTCTTGCCTAGCTGAGAAATTTAAATGGCGCTTTCTCCCTGCTCTGAATTTTATGGTCTGTTGCTCCATCATAAAAAAAAAAAATCAATTAAATTGCAGCTGATAGAGGGTGGCTCAGAGAGATGTCTCTATTTGAGTCACCCCAGGCATGTACTGGCAGCAGTGCCAAAACACAGGAGGTCCATGGAGCTCAGCCAACTCACAAATGGGATATTCTGCTATAGGAACCCAGCCTACCACAGAGCAGCAGCTCTGCTTTCCTTGGGGACCTCTTACGGCTGTGGCTCTGTTATATCCTAATTAGCCCAAAGTAGGGATTGCCTGGCTTTGTTATCTCCAAAAATGAGTGACCATAACTTTGTTGTGGTTGCTATTCTGCCCAGAGGACAGAAATAGTATCAGTATTGGCAGCTACAACAGAGAGAGTACCAAGTGCACTGTGCATTTTAGCGTGCAGTTGCTCTCTAAGGCTGAGAAATCTGAGGTACATAGGGGAGCAGGATTTTCCCCTGCTTTCTCATGGTGCCAATGGCATGAATTAAATGCTTGTATTCTTTTATTTTCTTATCAGCTGTCTGATACTATGGTCTTCCTTCTTATAAACTTATATTATTGCTTAGAGAATAAGAAATAATAAAGACTTCAGGTGGCAGTACAATTTGTTTTAAACAAACCACCTGGGAGTCATTTCCTTCTATTAAAAATGTTTTTTGCACTTTTAGAATTAAGTTTTTGCAGGGAAACTTCATTGCTCCATTACATTTTTCTCTAGGGGTTATTGCAATTCCTGGAAATCCTTTGACATCTGGGCTATGCTAGTACATGAATAAGAGACATGTTAGGGAGAAGACAATGTGTGAAACATAAAACATAGTGAAACATAGCACATTCTTTCCAAAAGCCTTTCCTGCTTTTACATTAACATCCTCTAACTACCATGAACTAATCTCATGTGCTGGTTTTGGCTGGGAGAGTTAATTTTCTCCATAGTAGCTAGTATGGGCTATGTTTTGGATTTGTGCTGGAAACACTGCGGATAATTCAGGGACGTTTTTGTTACTGCTGAACACTGCTTACACAGAGTCAAGGCCTTTTCTGGCCCTCACACCACCCCACCAGTGAGTAGGCTGGGGATGCAAAAGGAGTTGGGAGGCAACACAGCTGGGACAGCTGACCCCAACTCACCCAAGAGATATTCCATAACATATGATGTCATGCTCAGCATATAAAGTTGGGGAAGAAGGCGGCAAGAGGGGATGTTCAGGCTTCTGGCATTTTGTCTTCTCAAGTAACCACTATGTGTGATAGAGCCCTGCTTTCCTGGGGATGGCTGAACACCTGCCTGTCTATGGGAAGTGGTGAATGAATTCCTTGTTTTGCTTTGCTTGCATGCATGGCTTTTGCTTTACCTGTTAAACTGTCTTTATTCTCAACCTACGCGTTTTCTTACTTTTACTCTTCCAATTTTCTCCCCCACGCCATCAGTGGGAGTGAGTGAGTGGCTGTGTAATTCTTAGTTGCCGGTTGAGGTTAAGCTACAACAATACAGTATGATCCAAGTGAACACTTTACCACCATGTGGCTGGTGTGAAGTCATTGACATATTGTTGTGGATTTTCTTTATTATCCAGACTTCTCATTAGTTTGTGGTCTGCAAACACATTCAGTATTTTGCTCAGCCAGGCGTCTTCAAGTGGATGGAGTCCATCTTTATTCTACAAAAGTGGTTAAGAACTTTCTTTACTACAGCAACACTCAATCAATCAATTGACATCAATCTTTTTAGGTTTTAGAATCCATAGATTGCCAAGGTATACATGATTTCAGTACAGGCACTGGATTTAAAAATTAAAGTTAGAAGCCTAGCTATTCAATCCTGGCATTTTCTGAACCTTAGTGGAGATGACGGTTAGTTGAAGTGTTAACCATTTTCTGAACTATTGCTCAAGTATGTTGTATGCTGCTGTTACAGCCTCTTACATCTTCACCAAGATTGCTGGTCAGCAAACAAATCCATATAGGCCTTATCTAACAAAGCTTTTAATATCACCCTTGACATGTATCTCTGAGAACACTTCCATAGCAGCTTCATAATTCATTTTCCTCAGCAAACTTGAAGCTGAATCTTCCAAAACTTTTACTTCCTTTTCATTTTGGAGATAGAAGTATAATCTGGTGAAGAAGACATGTATCAGGCACAAGGAGATAAGGAAAATCCTAATCTTCTATTCCTTCTCTAATAGGTGTTTTTATTATTTAGACTGAATCTTACTCTTGGAAATCAGGCTTGTCTCATTTTGAGAATCCAGGACTCTTGCTGAAATGCCTTTGCTTTGATTTAAACAGTAGTTAATCACATCAAGTAAAAACCACTGTTGTTGAATTTTTTTTTTTTTTCCAGAATTGTTAATGAATAATCATATATTGAGTGTTTGATCTCACTGAGGTAAAGGTTTTGTTTCTCACTACCTTTCAGTTTAAATAGTTAATGTGGAGAGGCAGTTAAGGATTTACTAAATAATAAGTACATCTTCCAGCAGTCCTCTTTTCTCTGTCTTCACATACTTTGAGTCACAATTTTACAATTCCTGCAATTCAAAGGTAAAGCTTGCCTAATAATAAATGTGTTTAAGCTAGTTTACATCATGGTCCCACAAATATTTAGGTCAGCAAACCAAGTGAGTGCTGTACTGGGGAAGTAGAAATAAAACTAGGGGAAAGGAATGGGGCAAGGTAGGAATGCCCTGCGAAGTCGGCATCTTAAGAAACTACAGCCGTGAGAAACTGTGGAGGGTAAATCAGACTCAATACAACCCCGAGGGTATACACTGACCTGGCTGCTTTGATGCTCACTGTACTTTTGAGCTGACACTTTTTCCTACCAGAAAATTGGCATGTCCGAAGATGAAGGAAGGCAAAGAACTTGCAGCTGGCCCTGAACACAGCATAGACACAGAGATCTGAAGGAATGTTGCAACGGTATTAGTTCTACTGCTGCTTCTGAGCTTGGTTTTTTTTTCCCTCATTAGAAGCTGGAGTGTAGACAATGTGCCCACTGTAAACAGAAATAAATAAGAAAGGGATGTTTTAGATCACTTTACAGCTATTTAAAAAAATGTTTTTGTCAGCTGGAATGATTGCAGAAGAGCTGGTATCACAAGTTACCTTTTTTCTTTTTGATGATAACTGAATTAGTTTGAAGTAGTTTGAATTAATACTGATTTTAAATTAAAAAAACCCCAAAAAACAAACCCTCATAAAAAACCCAGATCACCTGCTATAAATACTGATGTTTCACCTTTTCCAGCTGGGAGGTAAAAAAAGATTTGCTTTTTGCAGAAGCTCAGAAACATTCTTGTCAGTTTTCCTTCCAACTCAACTAGTAACAAAATCCATATATATGTACCAAGAAAGGAAAGTTACAGAAAAGCCACAGAAAAAATTCTGTAGCCTCTGTATTACAATGATTGTACTTATCCACTGCTTGCTGCTGCAATTGCTTTGAGATTTCCATCTTAATGCCCAGGGACAAAAAGAAGCTAGTGAGACCATGGGTTAGAATGTACACTGAAGATCAAGCTACTGACAAGAGAAGTGACATTTTTACTGTTATTATTAACAGTAGTATCAAAAAAATATGTCCCAAATCTGAGCTACCAGGATTCCTCTGTGACAGCCACTAGATATACACGAAAAAGGAGAAAAATCCTTTCCTGGTCAGATTGCAATAAAAATAGCCAAGATAAATAGAGCAGACTTTTTCAGCCACATTTTTAGGCATGACAGACTAAGGCAGAGAATGACTGAGTTGATGGAGGCTTTCACACCTCACAGGGAATCTACAGTTTTGGGTGCTTGTCATGCATTCTACTCAGTTGTTTCAACCATGAGAAACCTGGAAATGGCGGAAGAGGGTGTAATTCTGCACAATCCATTGTGTGGCATCTCAATCTAACAACCACATAGTGCAATGAGTGCAGCTAAATGAGAAAAGGCACATTTACCATGAGGAAGGAAGTCCAAGATGTTGTGAGCTTCCTGACCAGAACTATTTTACAAGGCTGCTTTTTACTTGTAGTAATTTTGTTTAAAAAGTCCACCAATTAGTCCTGAGTGTCCAAACATCAGACAACTCACCCAAAGCAGAAATTCAGACAAAAAAAAAAAAAAAATTATTAGTATCTTTTGGAAGCAATGGACTAATACTATGTGAGAGAATTTTCATAGCAGTGATCTGTGGATCTGCTACAACTGAGCTGACCTGGGATGACTGAGATGTTTGTGATCATGTGAAAATGTCCTGAAGCACTGACACCTGTAACAGCACAGCTGTTCTCTAACCTATCCCTTTCCATTTACAAAAGCAGGGAAGATTAGGCCTCCAGGAAAGATGACGTCTGGTAGCAGGCTACCACCATGGGAACAATTCATCCAACCTCTATGCCCTCTATCTCTCTGTCCTAAAAAGTCTCCAGGAATGGACTAAAACCTGGAGGAATTATCCTTGACCTGCATCAAGTCTGCAGGTTAAAGTATGAGCATCTGGCCTTGGCATAATAGTCTGGAATTCTCTGCAGTTTTTTGAATCCATGTGGCAAAAAACTTCCCAAGCTGTTTTGCATGAGCTCTGAAACCAGACGTATCCTATTGGCTTCTTTTTCTAATGCTGTAGTATTATTCCAAGTGAATGGATGACATTTGCTTTAGAAGCAGTTTGGTACACAGTGTTTCAAAAGCCCCAGAACTGTGGAGAGCAACTTACACTGCAGCATTTTTGATTGAAGCTAGAAGGCTATGCCAGCAGAATTAATTAAGGGCATTAATTTCCTATACTAGTGCTTGGTTTCTGTTGCTTCTTTTCACCTGTACTAACTGTAATTTGTGCAACTTCCTTTGGCTTTCCTTATTTAAACCCTGAGCATCTCAGGAACCTGCTGCAGAATATAGATATACTTTGTTGAATTGCTATCCTGTCTCCCAGTAAGAGAGCTTTGTGCTGTTAATTACAGCCTGAAGCCATTGAATGCTACTGCTGTGTTAAAGTAAGTGGAAGGAATGCTCTATGTCTCTGAACATAGGCCACTGAGCATGATGGGTTCTCTATAATCTTGGTAATTCTTTTTTTAAGGACTGATAATTTCACAATTCTTAAGAAACATTTTGTCGTATTAAACGATGTGGTTGAAAGTCTTGCTTAATTATTGATGCACTGAGAGCATCAGTATGGATCTAACCTACTATCAGATGGTGGCTTTTCTCCTGCACAGCAGAGGTTTAAGCTTCAGGAATGGTGCGTTGATGAATTGATGCAGGGTTCATTGCTAACACTCTTGCATATTTTATGAGGCAAGCAAATGATGGGAAAGAAGGCTGATTTTCCTCCTGGAAATCCTACCTTTTAAAAAAGACTGAGGCTAAAGGCAAGCGCTCTTATCCCTGAGAGAAAGTATTCATGTAAAGATCAGTTATTTTACTCTACCCTGTGTGACCTTTAGCACTGAATGACTCTGTCCTTTTCAAAGAGTATGTCTGACTGCTTTCCTGACTTTGTGAAAGGTATGATGATTGACAGCCATGATCCCTGCTCTCCTCTGTATTGGTGTATAGGAAGAACTGCTGATATTTTTCCAGAGCCTTTCACGGCATACCTGCTTGGCACACATTGATCTGACATTAGTATATGTGAGGCTAGAGAGATAAATGCATAGGTGTCCAAAGTGATCTGCTGCCAATTCTGTGCACAGAAAGATAATTTCAGGGCTCTGTAACACAATCTTTCCCTGTGCCAGTGAAATTTTAAGACAGTGAAGAAAACTGCAAAAGCTTTGAGTAGCTGAGGAGCTCCTCGCATAAGGTAAACTGTGTCTTGGTGCTTACTTTACCCTTTTCCTACAGAGGGGAAAAAATTTGAAACCAAAACTCAGAGTAATTGATTCTTCAGCTGGGGACATCCCCTAAAAATTGAGCATTAAAATGTTCATTGTGCAAGAATTGATTTATTTCTGTGGACCTCAGTTCTCTGATCCCTTTCTGAGCATGGGGGTAATGAGCCTGGCCACTTGATGGATGTGCTATTTATTTGCATAGGGCAATTTAGAAATGATATTGCTCTGCAGGCTACAGTAAACAAAGGCATTTCCTTCAGAGGAGTCCCTCAGAGATCAGAGGAACCACAGGCTAGATGGTTCTCAGCAACCCCATCTAAGGCTGCCCTTAGCTTGACGCTGCATCATACAGCCAAAACAGCCCTTTCCTCAAGTTTTGGTATGCTGTCCTGTGATCTGCATGATCTGTATTTTGGATGGCATCATGAAGCCAAATAGTTGACATCAGTACAATTTTTCTTTGTCTGACAGTCTTAACATGTTCCCATTGATACTTACTTGAGAAAAATGCACTGAAAATGCGATTTTTTTTATTCTCATGTACTCATCATGGCAGAAGAGCAGGACAAATCCCTTCTGCTATAACCTGCCTCTCTTAAACCTGGTCATAAAGCCAATAAACCTGAAACAGCTTCCAGTGAATATATTACCAAATTGCAAAAAGAGACAAGAAAGCTCTATATAGTCTCCCAGTCAGCTATAGCCAATCTACATTACAGCTAATCTACACAGCTAGCTGTATTAGGCCAAGGGCAGATTTATTCATGCACATTCAATGATACTTTAACTTGGTTTTGTGTTAGAACTGGCTTGTAACACAGGACTTCAAAACTCTACTTGATCCATAATATCCAGTATAAACATATCCCATAAAGGTCAGAGTTCTGAACTGTTGAACAAATGTGCAGATTAGAATCATGGAGAATTATCGTAATCAGCAAACTGAGAGGTGCCTCTGCATACTAAGCCATACAGTATCACTGCAAGACCACCATGACAACAACAAAAAGAACCCCATAAAATTGCCCATCCTTTTAAAAAACATTATCCTCTAATTTACATGGAAGAAAATTTTCTAATTATCCATTCCCTTATCTCTGTGAAGAGATTAGCTGGGAATGTGAAAGAACAAAAAGGCTAAGAGATCACAATAAGCATATGCTTGTAGTTTGTTGGGGCTGTTCACAGTCAAATTGGATAATAAGCTTTGTATTAATTTTTTTTAAATTTTAACTTGTTCCACACACCGAATTTTAGAATCATAGAATCATAGAATAGTTAGGTTTGGAAAGGACCTTAAGATCATCTAGTTCCAACCCCCCTGCCATGCACAGGGACACCTCGCACTAAACCATGTCACCCAAGGCTCTGTCCAACCTGGCCTTAAACGCCACCAGGGATGGAGCATTCCCAACTTCCTTGGGCAACCCATTCCGGTGCCTCACCATCTTCACTGTAAAGAACTTCGTCCTTAGACCCAATCTAAACTTCCCCTGTTTAAGTTTGAACCCATTACCCCTTGTCCTACCACTACAGTCCCTAATGAAGAGTCCCTCCCCAGCATCCTTATGCACCATTCAAGTCCAATTCACACTCAAAATGGCTACAGATTTTCATTTTTCTTTAAACTGTGCTATGATTGCTATATATCCAACATCCTGCCTTATTGGATTTACAAATAAATGCTGCTATATTTCTCTCTCTCTCTTTTTTTCTTTCTTTTAATAGTTCTACTTCAATCCCTCAGGTTGCTGCTTGTTTGCAGAGACAGTATTTTATCTTTCCACACATACACTGTGCCAAACTTAATTTTGAAATCAAGAAACAAAACGCTTGCAGGATATTTATTCCACCAGAGGGGAAACACAGGTCTGCCTCTGCAAGTCACAGAATTGTTAGGATTGGAAGGGACCTCAGGATAATCCAGTCCAACCCTCCTGCCAAGGCAGGGCCACCTAGTGTCCATTTTCATATTTTATTCCTACTGACTAGGCCAAATCTGAGTTTGGACTAAACATAAATATGACTTTGTGTACCCACAGAAAGTGTGTGTTACCTTATTAACTCTTGTTGTTAATAAAGTAATTATTTAGAGATGTGTTTATCTTCCCTTGACCATACCTTCTGCAGTTCAGCTTGCCAACCTTAGTCTGGAAACTGAGAACATGATACAATGACCAGAAAAGTAATTCAAAGCTTTTCTTTCAAAACTGATACTTTGTAGTGACTAGAGGGAAGAAAAGCTCATAAACCTTAATAGAAGAAAAAACATGCCTGAACCCTGTTGCTTACCTATCCTGTGTTCGAAGCACTCTGTGAAAAAGATATTAGATTTCTTTATTATTAGATAATAAAAGATATTAGGTAACTTGAAGAGGGTGAAAAAAGTCAAGAAACTGAAGTCTGATTTCTATTTATGAGTTTTCCAACTTACGTGGCCATAAAAGAGCAAGTGAGGGGCAAGAAGGCCCTACCATAATGTATTTCCATCACACTCATGCTCAGACCCTAATGTCATACCCTGAATTTGGAACTGGAGATGGCAACACAGGAATAGTACAGTGGCTCAGCTGGAAGACGGAAGAGAGCTGACTGGACTAGAGCTCCTCCTTACCATCTGTGCAAGCATTTGTGCCTGAGAAAAGGCACAGCTGCAGCTTTAGTTTGAGAACACTGGGATCTGATGCTTAGTGGCAGATCAGGTTGAGGGGCTAGGGAAAGGAAACGCACAAAAATCTGGACTAGATGATCATCGTAGTTCCCTTCCAGCTGAAATGTTCCATTCTCTACCACAAATAACAAACAATAAGTTCCATGTTTTATACCCAGTTCTTCATGTCACCTCCCCTATAGCAAGACAGTGCTGAGGTGGAAAACAACGTGAAAAAGTCTTGTTTGACCACTATCATATATGTATCTATAAAAACTGAAACAGGAAAAGGAGTGCTTCAAAGTAAATGTTTTTGTTTAAATTTAATCTCTGTCTGAATGAGATTAATTTTAAGCCTCTATTTTTAAGAGAAACAAACAAATATCCTCATAGAATAACCACAGGAATCTGGGTGTTTGAGATTCCCAGCAGTTGAAATGATACTTTAATTTGACAGATTGGTTCTGGGATTACCTCTTCTCAGGAGTTTGGCTTGACTTGAAGAAGGAATTTTCCAGTGCCTCGAGCCTGAAAGCCATGATAAGGAACATCAGATGCTTTGATGATGGGCCTCGAATGGCCAGATAAGATACAAACCATCAGTGTATTAAAAAAACCCCATCCTTAACCCACTCACTGACAGTAAAGCCTTTGTGTGTATGGATTGGGCAAGGGCATCAGAGCCATCCTGAGACTGGGACTTGAGGAAGTTACTCTTGCTGTATCTACCTAAAGTCACCTCAGTTTCTGAAGGATGTTTCTTTTGAACATAGGTAGATTAGGTGGCGAGTTGGTCTGTTGGTGGTGAGAGCTCCAAATGGCAGCTTCCAGCTGGCACTGGCCTCTCTCTCCCTGTCATTCATGCAACAGGAACAAGTGAATATTGACCTTTCTAGAATGAGCTTAGTGCTGGCACACAAAATTCTTCAGCATGTGTCAACACCAACATTTGCCTTCATCTGTCTCCCCAAGCTGCTGTGGCAGAGTTGAGATGAACAAAAAACCCCCCAACCTTACATACATATATAAACCTGATTATGGTCCAGCATTCTGTGTTAGGATATCTTAGCTTGGCAATTGTTTCTTTTGGTTGTTTCCCAATAGTCTGAATATCATGGTCCTTTAGGCACTGTCTTAACCAGGTAACTTTGAATTAGGGAAGAAAAAAACTAAAAGAAGAGAGAGAGAAAAGGAAGAGAAGGTAGAATTAGGTTTTATTGACTTGTTTTGATATTAAGGAGCTATACTGACTTGTACTTCTACTGGTTACTCCAGGTACATACTGTTCTTATCATTAATCTTAAGTCATACTGAAGGCATCTAAAATAGATAGACAGGTTTTCCTTTTTTTCTGAGTATGTTACGTACAAATCTAAATAAGTTACATACTTAAACAGTCAACAATATAAGTGCATATGAATCTAGATTGAAGGTATCATGAATATATTTCAAAGAATGGAGCTGAAGTTGTTATTGGAATGTATATGGTGACATATCATGTCAATATTGTCTGTAATACAGTGCGTGAAATAGAAAGGCAATAGAATATTTATGTGAAGTGATTAAACTGCTTATATCCATTCTTTTTCATTTTTAAGCTTTTGTAACTGCTGTGTCTTTGTCACGTTTTTGTTTTAGAATGACATTACTTACAACCTTCGCTAACTCTAATTTAACAGTGCTGTTTGTGTGGAAATTTAGATTGGCTTTCCAAAGTCTGCTCCTTCTTGTTTTAGAAACTGGTCTGGATATCTGGTGTATTTTATTTTTTTTTTAAAGAGATGTCTGTGAAGAAAGCATTCTGGGAAGCAAGATTAAATTGTTAAATGCAGAGATGGATGCTTATTGCCTACTTTCTTGTGTTTTAAACTCATGATAAGGAAACATCTTAGGAAGTTAAAATAGTGAGCTTCATTTACAATTTAGTATGAAGATATGTTGTGGTCAAATCTCATTTTAACGAAATTTATTTCCTAATTGAGATTTTATTTGCAGATGTTACAGTGTTCCCTCTATTCAAAAAAAATAAAATCTCCAAACCTTTGAAAATTTTTTAAAGTCTGACTCTGCTTGTGCACGTGTTACAAATTGTATCACCTTTTTCAATTTTTAAAAATTATTATAATGAGTTTCTTTTTTTCTGTGTGTTTCTAGAACTTACTTGGCTATGGGTGAAAACATATTTGGGCCAGATGATATGTGCAGTATTAGGGCATGACAGCAGAAATTGTATTACTCCTTGTGTTTCCTCATTGACTGCTTTCCTTTAATTTTAAGGAATATATATAAAAATAATGCTGGAGACAGAGCCTTAGTAGCTGAAAACCCATCAGACTTTTGCTGAGAAATAGGAGAAGTATATCAACAAAGAGACGGGCATTTCTTTCATCACTAGTTGACAAGATTAGTGTCTAATGACAAGATAAGTACAAACTAACGTTTGGAGCTAACAGGAACCTGAAGGTGGACAAGGCCTTGGAACCTAATGAGATTCATCCATGGGTCCTGAAGAAACCGGTGGATGTAGTTGCCAAGCCACTGTCCACCATATTTGAGAATTTGTGGCAGTGCAGTGAAGTTCCCACTGACTGGAAAAGAGGAAACATAACCTCTTCTTTTAAAAAGAAAAAAAAAGGAAGACCCAGGGAACGACAGGCCAGCCAGTCTCACCTTGGTGCCTGGCAAGATCATGGCCCAGATCCTCCTGAAAACTATGCTTAAGCACATGGACAATAAGGGCTTGATTGGTGACAGCCAGCATGGCTTCACTAAGGGCAAATTGTGCCTGACAAATTTGGTGGACTTCTGCAGTGCAGCTACAGCACTGGTGAATAAGGGAAGAATGACTGAAGTCATGTACCTGGACTTGTGCAAAGCATTTGACATTGTCCGGCACAACATCCTTATGCCTAAATTTGGGAGACATGGATTTGACAGATGGACCACTCGGTGCATAAGGAATTGGTTGGATGGCTGCATTCAAAGAGTTATGGTCAATGGCTTGATGTCCAAGTGGAGACCAGTGATGAGTAGCGTTACTGAAGCATTGGCATTGGGGCTGGTGCTGTTTAACATCTTTGTTGGAGACATGAACAGTGGCATTGAGTCGATCCTCAGTAATGCCAAGCTCTGTGGTGTGGTCTACATGCTGGAGGGAAGGAATGTCATCCAGAGGGACCTTGACAGGCTCAAGAGGTGGGCAAGCACAAACCTCCTGAAGTTCAACAAGGCCAAGTGCAAGATCCTGCACCTGGGTTGGGGCAATCCCAAGCACAAATACAGGCTGGGAGGAGAATGGATTGAAAGCAGCCAAAATGGAGAAAGACTTAGGGGTGTTGGTTGATGAAAAGCTCAACATGAGCCGGCAATGCGTGCTCGCAGCCTAGAAAGCCAACTGCGTACTGGGCTGCATCAAAAAGTTTTGGCCAGCAGGTTGAGGGAGGGGATTTTCCCCCTCTACTCTGCTTTCGTGAGACTCCACCTGGAGTACTGTGTCCTGCTTTGAGACCCCAACATAAGAAAGATGTGGACCTGCTCAAGCGAGTCCAGAGGAGACCATGAAGATCATCAGAGGCTCAAGAGGAGGCTCAGGGGAGACCTTAGAACAGCCTTCCCACACTTAAAGGGGGCCTACAAGAAATCTGGAGAGGGGTTTTTACGAGGGCATGTAGTGGTAGGACAAGGGCAAATGGCCTTAAACTAAAAGAGGGTAGATTTAGATTAGATATAAGGAAGAAATTCTTTACTGCGAGGGTGGTGAGGCACTGGCACGGGCTGTCCAGAGAAGCTGTGGATGCCCTAACCCTGGAAGTGTTTAAGGCCAGGTTGGACAGGGCTTTGAACAACGTAGTAGAAGGTGTCCCTGCTCACGGGAACTAGATCATCTTTAAGGTCCCTTCCAAACCAAACTGCATATGGTTCTGTGAAAAGAAGGTTATAAACATCCTGTCAATAGCAATAGCCTTCTGCATTTTACTTTCAGACAAATAATACCTTCAAAATTAAAATATTCTACTGAAAAATTAGAAACCAAAGCATAACAATGGGTTAAACTAAACCAATAATTAAACAGCTGATGGGAAACAGTCACTTTCTGTGATCACTTTTATCACTGTAATATCCAGTCTGCCTACTCAAAACTGGTGAAATCAAAACTGCAGTCTAACAGTATAGTGAAGAAAAAACTGGGGCTTGGATTGTGGTTTTCTACCCCTTCTTTGGTTGGTGACAGTAGCTCCTTCTCCTGGGTAGTGATTTCACCTATTCAGCTACCGTGCTTACATCTGCTTTATTTGTTTGGAGTGACATCCCTGATAGATAGTCATGGGTGTCTGGTGTGCAACATCCTCATCTTGCTCTAGGGAACATACACCCAAAGACCATGTTTACAGCTTATGGATTGCAACTGGAGAGTGAACTAACAGATACGCACCAGGAATGAGGGAGAGACTCTGGAGCGAAGCAGCAAGCTGACTGAATTGCTGGTATCAATGCTCCCTAAGAGTACAAGGGACCCCAAATAAATCCCTAAGAGTACAAGGGACCCCAAATAAATTACCACTTATTTTGAAAAAGATCTTGTGAATTCATCCAGTGAGAGGGGTTGTGAATCACTGGCATCCCTTCATGTGTGTGCCTCACTACAGTGTATGGAAACTTCTTCAACTCCTGAGTTTAGTTTATGGTTTTTGAAATTCACTGTAAGTTCTTAGGTAGGCAATTTCACCTCTGAGCCTTAGGCTATCTGCCAAAATACATTGTAAGACTAAAGCAGTAAATGTAATGCTGCAACCCGAGTGTGGTTTGAAATCCACAGAGGATAACTGCATTAGTAACACAAAATGCTAGAAGGCGTAGGAAACTCAGCTCCTCTCTTTTCTATAGCTTTCTCCAGGTGAGAGCTTGATCCTGGACTGAAATAGTGGGTTTGAGATTTTGTTGGGTTTGAGTTTTTATAAATCTGCTTTTCCACCTCAGACCTAGAATTTGCTAGATTAGCCAGCTGGATTCACCTTTCTTTTTCTGCATTCTGTTAAGGAGCTGAGTGTCTTTGGGGCACTGTGACATGCTGAGTTAAAAATTACTATAATTACTGTGATCCCTGTGGAATTTGAAGTGTGCACAGTTTATGCCTCAAGGGGCTTGAATCCCTGGAGAGCCTATTTTCTGGGACAGCAAGAGCTGGGAAATATACAACTCCCAATTTGCACTCAAGATCAGAGTCTGATTTGTATGGTTAAATAAAAAAATGCTGATTTATACAATTTGTTCCTGGGTCATAATTATGGTTTAGGATTAATCATATAGACTGGAGGTTTCACTACTATACATGGTAATGATTACTAAAAATTGATTCTTTTCTATATTTCTATATTAACTTATCTGGAAATGACATATCATGAAGAACAACTTTAAATATTGCTGTGCTGAGCAACTTTGTAAATTGCTATTCAAGCTCTTTGTGTTGCTTGTTGTTGTGCTTGTTTTGTTGGGGGTTTTTTTCATCCTTGACTTTTGTAGGTGATTTATTATTCTATAAGTGCCTGAGCTATAAGTTTAAGCAGAAACACAGTGTGGGGGATGGTGGTGGTGGTGAGTGTTTCATGTTTCTGACTAACGATATTGCTCTGTTAGCCTTCAAGATCAGATATGCATGCTTTCCAGACAGACATGCTGGATTGTATTCTCCAGACATGAGGACCTTGCATGCCCAATGGGTTATTGTGCCACCAAACGTGCCTGAGCTAGCTAAGCACAGACTGTGTACACACAAGAGCAGCTGAGATGCAACCCACTTTTGGCCAACTTGAGGCTCGATATTTTGGATATTAGGACTCTGGATGGAATGAGTTTAATACACAGCTACAAAATTTGTTATTTTTTCACCTTTGCTACTTTTTCATTATTGTGTTACCTTGATGGGCTTTTGTGGCCAGGCTTCTAAATATGGGCTCTATATCTGGTGGTGCAACCACTCAACAGGCTGTTCTGCAAATGCTGTCTCCTGTTAGCTCATGCAAGTGGTCCCATTGGGAAAATATGGGAGGGTTTGACTCCTATTCAGATCCTGGGAAGGCTTTGAAAGCCTCTAAAAGAGATAGACTCACTCTGACGTTGAGACAAGGTATGAGTTAATTACAAGGAAATTCTCTGTGAGAAGAAAGAAACAGATGAGAGGATAAGACCAGTTCCTCTGAAATTATAAGGCAAACTGTAAAGATAGAAGTAACGTTACTACTATCCTTTTGTTACTATTATCATATATGTTTAAGCTTTGCATTGACATGTTAGATATCTTTTCTCATGCTCTGAAAAGCATATTCTTAAAAGGTTTCATTTCAAGCTTGTCCAAATGTTTAATTTAGATAAAAGTTGACCATGGCAAAATATTAGTATTGTAATATTATAACACCAACTTTAATAACAGTATTTTAAACATTACTGTAACAGAGAAAATTGAATGAGAAACTTTTAGATGGATGGAAAATTAGACATTTGACCTTACTTAGGCAAAATTTTCCCAGTGAAACTTTCCAATCAAGTTATTACTATGAAACTTTGCATTTCATTGGATCAGCACTTTCCAGCAGACTACTGTTTTACTGGGAAGGTTTTATCTGTTTCTTGCATTTGCACTGAATGTTCTAATTCCTAAGAAAAAAATAAAAGCATTTAAATTACGCATGTTCTAAACCCTAGAAAAGAATCAGAAATGAGGGAAATACTCTGTGTCTTCTGAAGCTCTGGAATAACAATTATAATTTATTGACTTCATCGAATTTCAGCTAAATTCTCTTGGTTTGACAATGGAAGAAACATGCTGTTTGTGACCTCAGTGGGCTTTGCTTTGGCTGCCTCTCAAAGGCAATGAACTTCCTGCCGCCTTCACCTCCAAAAACCATCTAAGATGGCATTTGCTGGTGGTCACCAGGAGCAGCAGGTCAAACTTGCTGTGCTCAGGCCTATCATAGCTAAAAGGCCTGATAGGAGGCTGGAACACCTTACTCCCTCTCCTTATCCCTAGCTTGCAACTAAGCCTCTCGTTAACTCCCACCTGGTGGGGTGGGGGAGAAAATTGGAAGAATAAAAGTAAGAAAACCCATGGGTTGAGATAAAGACAGTTTAACAGGTAAAGCAAAAGCCATGCATGCAAGCAGAGCAAAACAAGGAATTCATTCACCACTTCCCATAGACAGGCAGGTGTTCAGCCATCCCCAGGAAAGCAGGGCTCTATCACACATAATGGTTACTTGGGAAGATAAAATGCCAGAAGCCTGAACATCCCCTCTTGCCGCCTTCTTTCCCAGCTTTATATGCTGAGCATGACATCATATGTTATGGAATATCTCTTGGGTGAGTTGGGGTCAGCTGTCCCAGCTGTGTTGCCTCCCAACTCCTTTTGCATCCCCAGCCTACTCACTGGTGGGGTGGTGTGAGGGCCAGAAAAGGCCTTGACTCTGTGTAAGCAGTGTTCAGCAGTAACAAAAACATCCCTGAATTATCCACAGTGTTTCCAGCACAAATCCAAAACATAGTCCATACTAGCTACTATGGAGAAAATTAACTCTCCCAGCCAAAACCAGCATAGCTGCCAGCATTATGGGCTGATGACAGTGGCCATTTCTCACTTTTTTCCAAAACAGGAAGAGCAGGGCTTCTTGCAGGAAATTCTCCTCTGTGACAGTAAAGTCCTTCCAGATATGCCCATAGTGTCCACGATATCTCACTGTCTGCACCACCGAGGAAGATCTTTTCATTCTTTTAGAGCCCTATATTTTCACAAATGCCAGCTCCATTCAGAGGAACTAATTTTACATAACATCCTGATGGCAGTCTTACGCTCTCTGTTGCTAACTCTATGGCACTTTCCAACAGGTGTTTCCTTGGCTCTGTGAGTTGGATTTGCTCGTGGATGCCCCTCCTTTTTATTGTAGTAGGTTGCTCTGGGAAGAAATGAGCTGAGGCAAAGTAAAGCTCCTGCCTGTGCCTACCAAAAGTGTTGATTTTCACTAAAGTAGTTTGCAATCACACTGGAGAGAAAGGGCTGACTCTGAAACTCGTGGATGTAAAGAGAATATGGACATCTTTCCCAGTGGCTGCAGACACAGAGGCAGGGACAGTGTAGTGCATGTTATTGTAAAGCTGAGCCTTCCTCCTGCATTCTCAGCCTAGCAAAACGGCTTGATGTGAATGTAAGAAACTTTCCTTCCCTTTTACACCAAAAAAGGAAGATCATGGCAGAATTCTCTTTTTTCATAGCTGAAATAAAATGAGACTAGATTCATCTCTGGGATGTTCATAGAAAATTAGCCCAATTTGTCTTTCTGACATGAAGTGAATCTTCACAGAAATTATTTACGCTTCTCTCCATCAATGCTGCCTCTTCACTCTCTTATTAGCCCTTCTTATCTCTGCTGCAGGTATCCTGGCTCTCGAGATACACAGAAACACAGTAATAGTCTTTTTTTTTTTTTTTGCTATTGTTGTTGCCTCTGTTTTGTTGTATATAAATGTACAGAGATGTCTTTGCTTATCAGTTGAAGTGCTCTGGGCAATGTTAGCATTCAAGCTATCAAACTATTAAGGGTCTGATTCTGCAGAATGTCTTCTAAGAGATGCTGAGATATTTCTGTGTTTCTTCATGGACTTGAATGGGTGTGTAGGACATGCATCCCTCCAGGCAGAGATGAGGATCAGGCCCTAATTGGTGTTAAATTTAGGACAGCCACCAGTGTTTAGCAAGGATATATATTTGCTGGATAAAAAGGAGCCTCATGCTGTGTTGATTGATGCTGATTTCCATTCCATTATTTCAGTTTGTGCACTACATGCTACCAAGAGGGCAATTATCAAAGGTTGTTTAAAAGGCACATCTCTGAGTACTGGGATTCATCATTAATTCAGGGGGTTATGCTTTTGCCTTTCCTGAGTTCTCTGTTCCACCCACAACAGAAGTGCTTGTTTTACATATTTTTCCGAGTTTCCAATTGTGCTTAGCTTCCCACGGAACTTCATTCTGTGCTTTGGGAAGAATTACACTATGTTTGAGAGAGTTTTGTCCTATGCAACATCATTGTCCCAGAATATTAGTCCTGGCCAAAGAAGCAGCAGAAAAAGACAGCTCACCCCATTAGTTTATACAGTAGGTGATGCTTCTGGAGAAATTAGAGGAAGTGCAAACATTTGCTTCAGTTCAAAAGGAGCTAATCACCACCGAACTGTAAATAATCCATGCTAACAAAAAAATACCCAACTAAACAACAAAGTGGTGGTGGAGAAGCCAGTGGTCACAGGAGAGGGAAAATAAGGTTGCAATGCAAAGATGTAAACCCTTGACACCATTCTACTCATGGCATGCTATTAATTTCATTTAGCTGGCATAGAAGAGATGCTGGCCATCCAATTTAATCATGTAGTTTCAAAATACTGGGTGGAACTGAATCCCACTTTTAATCCCTGTAAATGTTTGGCAGCAAGAAATCTAGCAAGATTGGGAGTAACAGAAATAGTTGGTGAATGCTGTTCCAAAACTTATTCTTCCTAGTGGAAGAAGCATGGATCAGCCCTGTGCCAGAGACAAGTCACACTGTCTAAGGAGGCCAGAGGTGTGGTGAATCAGCCAGCCAAACAACCAGGGTGACTCCACTGAGAGCTAGAGCTGCCGTCTGGAGGGGTACAAGGAGGGAGGCCATGGTGAGGCAATGCCATTGGCGTCATCCTGTGCCAGGCAGATGGGATCAGAATGACTTGCTCTTCCACTCTCTGTTCAGACCTTGCTGCACTTCCCAAGCTCATCAAGACCTGATTAAAACTTCGCATTTATCCAGGTATCTGCGCATGGTAACTAATTAATAATCACACCACCATGATGAGGAAGATGAAAGCGATATTATTATCCTAATTTTACACATCAGGGCATAGAAGCAGAGGGGAATGTTGAGCTAGTATTAAAAGTGTCAAGCTCCCACACTTACAGAACCTGCCTCAGCTGTACTCTTTAGCACATGGTCTGGATGTATGCATATAATGAGCTATCCATCAGTTTTTCAAGATGCTGATCCTGCTGTAAACCTTGGTGGCAGTCCACAAATGTGGAAGAGTTCACCCAATCTGAGAATGATTCTGTCTTTCCAAATTTCAGCCTCTCCCTAGTGCATCCTGTTTCCTTCCATTCACATGACTTAATTATGCTTTTAAATGCAAACCCATGTGTGGCCAAAACCCACTCAGACTCCTTTTGGGAAAGTCCCTGGTTCTGATCTGAATCTACACAGAAGACTTTTGTGGTATGGAAGAGAAATTAAATTAGTCAAAGCAAATTTCCTCTAAAGGTACTTCCTATACAGTTGAGAGGTATTCTTAAACCTATTTAATAAAATATCATTAGAAAAAAATTAATTCTGTTCTTTTCTGTTGGATTATCCAATGCGAACTGTAAAAGATAGCACATTTTCTAATAACTCTTTGTAGTAATGGTATTTGTCCTGTGTCAGTCTTTCTTTCCCATTGTCATTCTGAATGGAATTTGCCCTATGCTTCTGTTACTACAGAAATAGACACTTTCAGAGCAAAAATAATTTCATCCAAATATAAATCAGATGAATTGCAATTAAAGATAATCCTATTTTCCTCTTGCAACAAAGGGACACTAGTTCAGCCAGAGCTGTCTACATTACAGATATTGAAAACTCATGAGATGAAACCTACCTCCTGTTCTCCTTTTCTCCCTGTATTAAACTGTGTTGCTGCTTTCCTGTGTAATTTCAGGGGCTGATCCAGTCACTGTCAGTGGTACCACGGACTCCACACCAGATCCTTTGTATCTATTCCTGAAAACCACACCCATTAGGTATAAGTTTTCTCCTTCCTCTTGTAAAAGATCTGCTTCCATGGAAGAATATTCCCAAGATCAGTTTTCTGTTTCCAAATCTGTATTGTGAAGTTTATAAATTGCTGAGTTATCTTCAGGGATCACAGTTCCCACAGTGAAAGGGACTTGTGATAGTACTGCTGTGCATTTTTGAGTAGCTAATGGTCACATCCTACAGAGAGATTGCTGGCTCACCTGGACTTTCTTTCCGTACTTCATGAGTCTCTAGCAATCCTCCCATAGTCAAGTAAATAAGAACCCTCTAAGCACTGAAAGTGCAGAGGTCACTGCCATAATAGGTGTCCAGGGATTTACAATACAGTTTTATTTCCTTGTTAAATGTAGCTGCTTGCTTCTTATTTGACCAAGAGAACTAACATTATGTAAGGGATATTTTCTTTATTTGCTTTCCCAGGCAGACTGTATCTGTGTATGTGAGTATATGTTTATACATATACAGTATATTGAACAATTTTGGTGGCTATTTACCAAAGCAGATAATAATGTTGTAGCTTTACTGTCTGTTTATTTCTCCCCTCTCTTCTCCAACCCTGTCTCTTGCCCTCCTGTTGATTTAGTGCAGCCAGTGAAGTTTTACAGCCTGCATTTAAGGAGGCTGCTGTTTGAAATCCGTGAGGGGTTGCTAATCAGAACTAACTGCAAGCATCAGGTGCAGTAGGCATCTCCGTCCTGGCCTGTTGGCTTAAGAGACCATGAAGGGCTAATTTCATAGCTGATAAAGCTTTCTGTCAAGGAGGCCTCCCAAACAAATGAACATTGACTTTTCTTTACAAGGGAAATAAAAATGGTCTTTTATCACAACTCCCTGCTTGTGCAAGGTAAGAAGTCACATCCCTGTGGAGCTATCGCTAGCCACCTGGGACTATTTGGAAGCTTGCTGAGTGGCCCAGATAAGATTTCCAAATACATTCTGGAACCTAATTCCTCCTTAAATTCTCATTTCCCCTTTGTTTTCCTGGATTTTTTTAGCTTTAAGTCCAGAGGTGATAAAAACCAGTTGCAGATTTTCTGCAGGCTTTGGAACACTTCCTTAGGGATTTCCTAGGAAATAGGAACTGGGTGCCTAAATCTCTTTCAGAATCTGGACCTTTGTTACTTCTCCTCTTTTGGTTTACCAGTTTAGTGCCTCCTCCCTGTTTCGTCTGACTGATCTCTTGATATTGCCTACACTCTTAGGACTGTTTTCTTTCCCTGCTCTGCCACGAAGATGGACTTTGACTTCTGCATGAAGGGAGTACCCATTTTCCTGCTTTTCTGAGGAAAATAGTATCAATCATTTCAAAACATACGGCTTGAGGGCCTTTCTATGAGAAGGAATGAGGCCAGCTTGATATTGTTCAGGTACCTTTCTTTCATCCATTAAGAGTCTTCACCAAAAGGAGCAGATGCTATTTCTTAGAAGTATGATGTAGCAAGCAGTTAAGCATGCAGTTAAAGACTGATGCTTTCAAGAAAATCAATTACTTGCATAAAATTAAGCAAGTCCTCACATATTTCATGGAACATGGCTTATGAAGCTTTCAAAAATGGTATAATTTTTCTTTCATTCTTTCATGTTTTGATGAAATGTGATTTCAGCCAGCAGTACAGACATTTCAAGGACACAGTCCCTGCTTTTAATACTGAGATCATTGAGCTTCCCTCTAAGTTCCTCAAAGAAAAAAGTCCCCTTCAAATCTGATCCTGATCTCTGCTAATCTTAAATCCATCATTCTTTTATGAGTGGTTTTTAACAATCTTCTTAGGGCTTGTTTGCGCTACAAAGGTTACATTGGAAGAAAGATGTTGGCTACGGCCTCTAGTGGAGTTCTGATTTATTTTGGTAACAGGACTTTTACATTTATAGATAAATAACCTGTTTGAAGGACAGACACTTTTTCATCAAGATGTTTATTTTGCAAGTGTAATTTCATTTACACAGAAATTTGCCAGAAGAACGATGTCTATGCATGTTGCAATTTTCTCTTTCCTGCAATTCATCAGCATACCTGAATGCTATAATATGGACTTGGCTTTTGAATTAGGCTGTTGAATAACTCCATGAGCCAATAGCAAAACAGTTAAATTCTTTCACTATAAACCCACAGGGCTCCCTCTGGTCTTGTACGTGAGGCAGTCTCCCTGGTAGATCCAGCTGCACACCAGCTTGTTCAAGAATAGGAATCAAAGGTGCTGGATGTGATGCAGACTGATGTATATCATTGGTATTGGAAACTGGTGTGCTGTGCCTTCACCCTGCCAACCTCTGAGTCACCCGGCTCCAGGTGAAGCTTGTACCTAATTGTCTACCAAGTTACTTCTCTCATTTGCTTCTTGAATAGCAAGCTTAGAAATTTTTTTCAGGAATTTTTCCCAGCTCTGTCTGTGCGCTGGTGGTGGTGTATGCATACCTGTTCCTCAGTACAGACTGAGAAAAATTCATGTCACAGAAGCAGACAGTTCTTGCAGGCTTTGACAAGACCTTTGGGATACTGTGAAAGGACAGGCAGCAATGCATTTAAAATATCACATATTTACCAGGTTTTAGAATGTTATATATAGTTATGAAAAAAGGTGCTGAAACAAACTCGGATTTCTGCCATTGTTGTTAACAAGTGATACAATCACAGGTAGTAATTATAGTTTGTGCTGCCAAGCAGCATTTACTTTAGGCAGAATTTTGCCCTGTGGTTTTAACCGTTCCCCCCATGGGTTGTCTGAAGATGTTCTTTGTTTATTGCACTATAGCAGAATTCTTTATTCTGTGGCACACATTTGCTTTCCAGTTAACACACTTTCCACTTAAATTGACTCACCATTTTTAGGCAAAAGACATTCTTTTGTTGGTGGGCTGTTTACTTCCTCCGTTACTTTATGTTAGGCCTGACAACGGAAGGCAGCCCTGCAGCCTGGCTGATCAACATATCTCCACTGGAATAAATTAGTCTTTAGAGGACCATCAGTGGCCATAAGGTGCCTGGATAACTACAGTGATACCTCTAAAATGTCAAATAGAGATACTGGTCCTTTGCAGACATGATCTGCTGGATGGACAGGTTTCATACAGGGATTTGGCATTTCCGTTTTAACCCACTGAGTTCAAACATATTTCCAAGGTTCCCCTCCTTTCACCACGTTTATGACCTTTTTTTTTTTTTCTTTCTTTAAGCCTTTGCAAAATCACAAAACTGGTTAAAACTTAAAATGCTCCATGGTGAGAAGGTAGATATGATTACAAATGAGAACACATGATCCCCCAAGGAAGCCCCAGTTTCCCTTTGCAAAACGATTAAAGAATGCTACATATGAGAATATTTATGGCAGTGTTTATGTCATTGTAGATTGTTTATGATTATGTAGTATACACTTACAATCTCTGGAGAAATACACAGTCTCCTTTTTGCTTCTTCACTTTCTCCTCTAGGCAACAAGCAAGAAAATGGTAAGAAGGCATTTGGATTTCTTGACAATGGTCACCTGCCATATGTGAAGCTTAAAAATACATTTTTGTGGGTTCTATGCGTTATCTTCTCTTCCTGGCAATCATGGCCACTTTTATGTTTTGAGATTTTCCTATTTTTCACCTTGCTGATTTATCCCTTTCACAACAAAATTGTGTGAAAGTGGACTGGTAGCTTCTGCAATTTGACTGTGCAGTTTGGAGGTCAGCAGGAGAGAGGAGTGATCCTCCATGCCCAAGGTCCTTCACTTCCAAGGGGCAAATGCAAAGCAATCTGAGGCTAGCCCTTTCTTAGCAATACCTGTGAACTGCAAATATGTTCAATACATTCTATTTCCAACTGATCCTCTGAGAATTCCCAACTTTTACATTGTTCACGTGTGAGTTAGGTACAATTGGATAAAAGGAAACAGCTTGGTAATACCTATAGGTTCATACTGCAGCACACAACAGGTGCACACTGAAAATAATATTTTATTCTCTTTGTTCTGACTGCTGGGATACCCTGACTGGGACACAGTTGAATTGTTTAAATGCAAAAGCCCCAAGTTATGGTTTTAAAAAAAATTTAACAAAACCTAGAATGAATTACTGGCCTATTTGTCATCCTGGCATGGAAAGAATTTTCCATCTCTCCTCCTGAAGCTGTTCCACTTAGTATAAATAATGAAATATTCAGCGAGCCACAGAAAAAGACTGGCTTTGTAGCCTGGGGGTTCCACTGAGTATGAGAGAGCCCAGGTGAGTAGCTTTGTCATGGGTGTATTGGTTATTCTGAGTATGATCTGAGAAAATTGCCATAAAGCATTTTGGCTTTGATCCAGTCAGCCTTTTGCAATGGGGGGGAAAAAAAAAAAGAAATATTGTGGAAAATTTTGCATTAGCTCTATTATAAGCATGCAATACCAGTGACAGTTCATAAGGAAATGTAAATTAGAAGAAACACACTGTGATTGTTACCATCTTGCATAACATACCTCAAAGAAATTTAGACTGAACTGTAAGAGACTCTAGGCTTTATGATCTGGAAGGGGCTCCAGGACACTCTCAAGCCTGTAAGCTATTTATGCCAGAGCATCTTACACTACTAACAACCAGAAAGTGAAACTGCATAGAAATGAAAACTGAGGTGGACTAGTTTGATGCTACTCTCCTGAACTTCAGAGGTGAAAAATGACAACCCACACAGAGGATGAAAACTCTTTATTCAAAATATGTATTTTATATAAATAATATACAAAGATTACTTTTATTACATTTTTATAGCTAATTTTTTTTAAAGAACAAAATGTCTACAGAATAAAAATGCATTATACCAGAATTACTCTGTTCCTAAAACTGCATAAATCATAATCACCACAGCCTTCAAAAATGTTTGGCAGACCAATATCTAGCCCTGTATCTTCAATTGTAATAAATATTTAATTAATGTGAGATCAGAGATTCTGAAATCAAAGAGAGGAAGTTGAAGAATTTTCTGTTAGTCTGGGTTTAATAAGAGACACATCGTATCTCCCCAGTTAAGACATTTGTGCTTTCTTTGCAATTATCATTACAGCTAATTAAGAGCAAATGCTCACATTCACCAGCTATACTTAAGAGGTGATGATACCAAGGAGGAGTAGGGAGGAAGAGAGATGTAAATTTTTAATACCTTATATGCCTTAAGTCTGCATGGGAGCCATGAATAATTGACGGTAATGGCAGTTAATCCTGAGCCCATCAAAAGGGGTCTTTACATGTTATCCCTTCCACAAGCCTCCCCCATAGCAGCTCTCCCTGACACACAAAGTGGCTTTTTGAGGTACCAGGCTGCGATGAGATTTGTTACTTGTTCTGGGTTCAGTTACCAGCTGGGCTTAAACTGCGACATTACTACCAATTAAAGATGTTGATTGACAGCTGCTGTCTATATGGAGGCATCTAGAAAATGCTGTGGCTCCCACCCCATCTCCAGCTGCTCATCACAAGGGCTGGAGGTTGGTGTCCCATCAGGTTTGCCACCTGAGCTGCTCAGAGGAAGGCTGTAACTTGCTTCAGTCACAATCAATCAACCAGATTAGCTGAACAGGTGTCAGTAGTATGTCTTTGCTGTCTTTGGTCACTGTAACTGAAGCAGGCTAAGGGTTAATGGCACAGGCTGCTCAGCTGGCTGGTGACCTTCATGGTGACGGTCACTGGGAGGTGGCTAGGGCCAGATGCTTCTTCCAGTGGACAAATACATGTGAATTAAGCCATTGCCCAGAATCCAGTGTAGCCAGCTGGACTCACAGGTTACATTTGTAAAAAGAAATAAAATGAGAAAGGAGCTCTTCTCTTGCCCTAGGGGCAAAATGCCAAAACTTCTTATCTTCCCCCCCAAATTGGCCTTGTCCACAGTGCTTAATGGACAAATTTTCTGGTCCAGGCTATTTCCTGAGCTTCAGCAACAGCTTGCTGGCACATGCAAAAACTGTGCTAGAAAACACAGTGGAAAGAAAAGACCCAAACAAAGCAGACTGGGCAATCATGAGCCTTGCTCAATCTGCTTATACTGGCATAGCCACTGTGGCACCTAAGCTGGCTAATGTATAGCTGATAGAAGTTTTCCTGTTTGTCTGTAGTCTCTGCCAGAGGATACCTGACTAGGATAGACCACCAGTCACACAGTTTAACAACTTTGTTCAATTTTTCCTGAATGTCATGAGCTGTCTTGGAACTGTCAGCGAGCTCCCAGAGTTTGATATCAGAGCTAGGACAGATATGGCTTTTTTCATGCTGAGCTGTGGATCTGTGATTATAACCTCGTGGTCTAGGGAAGATGAAGTCTGGGACGCTGCCTGTGTCAGATTGCTTTATTAACTGAAAGTGAAAAGGACAGTGTGCTATGGGGCTGAGGAACTCTGTATGGTTCAACTGGCTCAGGAAGATGCCTGTTTACTATACCAGTTTGGTTTTGGTAGAGGTACCCAAGATACCTATTAAAATGGCTCCATCTTAGTCCTGAAACTCCATGAAGCTGTTTGACTATATCCTGCTCCTAATACTCTTCAGTAACACAGGCAAATGATCTGGAGGAACTCCTCTCTTCACCTCCAATGCAATCCTTCTTTGAGGAGCTTGATACATTGGTTAGCCTCCCACAGAAGAGTGTGGAGATGGAGAATCCCAGAGTCCATCTTCCCTGGTCTGGCGAAGTTTGTGGAGCTGGATTTTAGTGCATTTTTCAGAAGCATGTGCACGGTCTAAACCCTATGCAGGCAAAGAGCAAACTTGGAGCTATTTGATACACAATGCATTGACTGGGTCTCTGCTGGAGATCAGGAGGAATCAGATGTGAACCAGATGCGCGTGGTCAGCAAGGTGCCCATAGTCTGCTCATAGTCACTATGGCAGAATGAAGGAAAGTCTCAGACATGGTTGTCCCCATGGGCAGGCAGGCAGTGAGGAGCATGCTGCTTTTTTTAGGCAGATACAGCCGCTGCCCTTCTGCTCTCTCTCCTGCATGAACACCAGGTTGTGCCTGTGTCATGCATTGTATCCCAACAGCATGAGATCTGGGACTGATTAGGAGCCTCTGGTGAAACATTTTCCTCTGAAACATTTAGTGTAGTCTGGCTTTATAGATCACTTCTGCTTGGCACCACAGAGGAGCGGCAGGCCCATGCAGCGTCAATTGGCCAAACACGGTGCAGATGAAATGGAGAGGCAGGTTCACTCAGCAGGACTGATGAGGCATCTCCTGTCTTTACCAGGTACTGGGCAACAACAAGCACAGGAAAATGGTCCGTAAAACTCACTGCCAGTATTTGCTGTTCTCTCTGGTGAGACTGGGAATAGAGATAAGACCTTGACTGCCAGCATTTGCTCCCAGGAAATTCTGATGCACAGGTATATCTTGGATCAGCTAACCTAACTCAATTTTAACCCTCTTCTGGCCCCCAAGAGAATGATTTATACCTCAGCTCTCTGTCTATGCACCTTTTGCTCTCTGAAAAACTGTCAGTCTGTGGTTGCTGACATGTATATTGACCCCAGTGGAAGCTGTAGCACAGAACTCTGCAAAAGTCCAGTGCTTTGAAGTGAAGACATGAATGGAGAGGCCTGATTTGAAGAAGCCAGTGGGATAAATCTCTTTCCTGCATCCCTCAAACCAGATAAGCTTGAGATGGGCAGGAGAAGAGGAGGAAGCATGACATACTGAGTTAAATAATGCACTTGCTCTATACTCCAAAACCCAGCTGTCTTGTACAGTTTGTTTTTTTTCTTTTGGCTGCCTGGTGTTGAGATAGGGGTTTTTCAGCAAGTTACTGAGATGAGGCACAACAATCTTCCTTCTCATGTGTGTTTTTACCCCCTGCGGGACTTTTTGCCAGTCTGGGAAGGGTAGAAAACCAATATACACAAATAGTATAGCCAGCCAGGAAAAAGGATGTGGATTCAAGAGTATGCAGAACTTCAAGTTCAACTAATCAGAGAGAAACATATTTCCCCTGTGTGAGAGACGCTGGCCTAGAAACTCTTGCTGGGATGGCTCCATTTCAGATCCCTTCTATGTGGCACTGCTGTTCACTGCTGAGACCTTCCCCGAGAGTGTGGTGTGGGCATGGGCGGGCGGGAATGGGTGTGGGGCTTCTCTGGTGCCCCCAGGCAGCTGGTTACTTCCTTTTCTGTTTCTGAAAAAATAATCGTGCTTCAGAGAACAACATGAAGGGGTTACAGGAAGGCCATCAGGGATGGGCGGATAGTAGAAAAACACTCCTAAGACTCATACTGCCTGCTAGTATTAGTCTAATTTAATCAATCTGCCTCTGCTTAGAACTTCGGTCTGCCATCAGTGGAGCTGCTGGCGAAGAAAGCTGTCATAGCATAATTCCTGTTGTATTTGGGAAAGAAGCATTTACTGGCCCGAGTGCTAGGTGAGGACTCCAGTGGGAACAAGTCCCCCTCACAGCTTACAGCCCACTGGCACATCGTCTGAAAAAAAGGAGAGCTTTCCACCACTGTTTTAGACCCATCTTTCAGAAGCTTTGCTGTGCTCTTGGCTGCAAAATCTGTCAGGGAGACAGGCAAGGATTTACTGAGAGGAAGGAAAAGAGAAGGTTTTCCCTTCTTCCCCACACACCAATACGACTGTTGCAGCTTCTACTCACCAGCACAGAAAAAATGGAGGCTTTGACCTTGCAGCTGCACTGAAGTCTGAGAGAAACCTCTATGTCTGGAGAAGTTTACTTGTTGGAACTAAAAACAGCAGGTATGAGAAAAAAGAAAAGCTGAAGCAAATACTGTGACTAATCCAGCATCCTCCACAGCTCAGCAATGATTAACCTTTCTTCTTCTCCATCTTAATATCACTGTAATTGGCGGTCTCTTTCTAGTGACTGTTTTTTTATTTCCCATGTGTGGTAAGAGCTACTCCCCCTCTCTCTTTGACGACTGAGTTTCATCTCAGCTTTTTTTGGTGTGAGGCAACTGATCGTTTGCGCATACTGATTACATAGCCTGAAGCGATTTGGGTTGCAGAGTAAGGGGCTGCAGCGCTGTGCTGAGCTAAATGGATCGGCCTCTGTGCTCAGGGCTTCAATGAAGATGGGATGATAACTCCCCAAGCGACTCGTTAGCACAAGTGGGAGGAATGCAGGATGGAGTTGTGTTGAGGAAAAGGGACCACTGGCATTTTGCTGTTGATATTGATGTGAAGTCCCCCCACAGAGATTACCAAGTGGGAGAGATTTCCCTCTCTGTTGGCATTAGGACAGATACCAAACGAAAAGGTTGGACCAGTTGGACTGACCTGCTGAGCAGAAGTTGGAGGTTGGTTTGGAGGTATGGCCCAGAGAATATGCAGAGCTCATGGTAATTTCTGGTGCTATGGGAAAAACCTATGCAACAAATAAACTCAGAGGAAAATGGTAGTTACCAAGAAATGCTCAACAACATTCAAGGGCTGTCTTATTTCAGTGGTCATGGCTATTAGAGTCAAGCATACATATATTTTCAAGGACCCACCAAAGGCTTTTTTCAAGAACTCTGGCATGTCCCTACCACTGCTCAGACACCTTGGATTTAAATCGGATATTTTCCTTTGTGAAGTAGCTGGGAGAGGTAGGGTTGATATTGCTCCCTTTGCAGAAAAATCCTGCTGGATTTTGTCTTGTTTAATGGAAAGTTAACTCTGTCTCTAGAGCGTCTGGAGCCACGTGGAGAGCAGGCTACAGCTTATGGCAAGATGCCTGAATTAGGTTTAAACTAACTGGACTGGGGGCTGCAGAAAGCTTATATGAATTATAATTCTAGGTACAGGTTTATCAGGCCTTTTTTCCTTATCCTCCCTTAAGTGCATTAGATCATGCTGGCAGAAAGAGCACAGACATGGAATGAGTGTTAAACCCATGCCAGATCTGAAGATATTTATCAAGTTATACACACAGCATTAAGAGGCAGCAGGATTCCAGTAATAGCCAACTTAATGTGTTGTTAGTTTCAAGCGACTGTGCATTTTTTTTCTGCAGAAGAGTTGTTTGCTCTTACAAGCACATTACATTTAGGAATAAATATAAACACACTATAAATCATAACATTAGTGTGGCCTTATTTTCTATCTTCTGAGACAATACATATCCAGTGAACTGATTCTGGATGAATTCTGCTTCACTGGGACCCTGCATGCAGTCCATGAGCATCTGTAAACCTTTCATAATGCATTAAATGTAGCAAACAAATTTGCTTACTGTACCATAGGCACCTTTTCTCCAAAAAAGTGGATTTCTTGCCAACTTACCACTGCAGACCCCATTTTCTTCTTCCTGTTTCAGGAGACACACTTAAAAAAAATATCAGAGTGATCTCCTGTGTGAAGGAAAAAGCTCATTTTGAGCAGAAGATTGCTTGCCAAAACCTGAACTATTTTGCGTCTGCTATTTTTGAATTGTGAATGTTAGGAATAAAATTCAGAAGAAAGCTAAAAAGAAAAGTACTGATGACTAAATGTTTTGGGAACATCTTCCACACCTTTGTGTCTGATCTCCAAATTAACTTGCCCTAGAAACTCCACGTGAAATTCATGATGAGATGCACTATGTTCACTAGGAAGGGAATAAACTTTGCTAATCAGCGCATGGAGTTTATTGTCCTAGCAACGAAAGGAGCATTTGATAAGTTGCTCTACAGTGATCTAGATCCCTTAAAAGGCCCATCATAAGCATGAGAGATGCGTAAACATCTCAAATAATAATTTAAAGCCTTCTTTTTATCAAAAAGAAAAAAAAACAAAACTGGCCTTTTTCCTTATGGAATTTGCCTTAAAAATATAACCCTATTGCTGGGACTGACAAGGCTGTGAGCTTTTAAAATAAATAGGTAAAATCACAGCTTGCCTGCAACCTTACCAGCTGTGCTGCTGCCTGATGCCTCCCCAGTTACCACACAACAACTCCTAAGTCAATTACGCTCCTGGCAGAGCTGTGTGTGCATTTGCTGGGAGTTCCCACGTTTTGGGAAATTTGGACTCTTTTTTTTTACATATTAACGTTCAGTCTGAATTTCTTATGGCTCTGATGGGTGCTTGTAGAAATAACCATGTTCTCTTGAATGGTGTTATCTATAAGGGAGGAGGCAAAAGATCTGAAAAATATAACACTTTCTCAACCTGAATTGAGCTCTCTGCCAGTGTTTCTCTATATGCTTGTGTGGTTTTCCTCTTCCCTCTCCTTAGACCCATAACCTGGAGCTGACAGGTTCCTGGAGGTTTATAAAGTGACTTTCCCCCTACCAATGTATGTTTGTTGTGGGAGACACAAGGAAAGGGCTGGACACCAGTGGCTGAATAACAAGGAACTTTTAAAAATAGAATAAAATAGAAAAAGACATCTAAAAACATCTGTAAAATTTTAACCCAGGACCTCATCAAATTCTTTCAAAACCCAGCTTCTGTCATAGGCTTCCTACTTGGATTAGAGCACACAGCTTAGGCTATCCCACATAGCAGTAAGCCCTCAGTGTATGTGTTAGGAAATACTTTTAGGCTTGATTTCAGCCATGAAAATGTCTCAGATACCAATAGGCTCACTGACGTCAACAGGATCAAGAACACATTTTAGGCTAAAAGAAGCATATAAGTAAACTGAGAGACAGTACCTCCCAACAGGGAGATCTTCCTCTTTGGTGAACTACCCTTCCACCTGGAAATGCCTCAGATCTTGTGGGAACTAAGATGTCCTCATTTCCAATTCTGTACCTTACCAGGAAAGATAATCTTAATTTTCTGTTTTGTCTATGTGAGCAAAATAGATTTCTTTGCCTCTGTTTCCCTCATCTTTTAAATTGTTGACATCTGCATCAAATGTCTCAGCATATATATATTTACCATTAAAAATGAAAACACGACTCTCATCTGATTTTGCAAGCGTGTTTCGTGCTCCTTCTTTAATGACTTAGTTCCACTACTTGAGACATTTTCCTTTGTTTTACATAATTAACCCTGTAGATTAAGAGCATGACAATTGGTGCAAAGGCTTATTAATTATTGGTACTAATTATCAGCCGCAGAACTGCAGATGTATTTAACCTAACTCTGTGGAGGAATGGAGGAGAGAAGGATTGGCCGATCTAAACACACTGCTTCTTCCTCTTTTCCCCCTTCTGGTCCATTTTCTATTGCTCCTTGCTAGCTCTTTCACACAGAATCCCCCTCTCTCTTTCCCCTAAATGCTACTGGATCACATTTCTGCTACCTCTGCATCAAAATGCCTAGGACCGAAAATTATTGTACCTACTGATATTGTGAAAATACCATCCCCTTCCCTGCACAGCTGTTTTATCATACTTTCTAAAAGATGGTAACCCTTCCAGATTGCCTGCAAAATGATTGAAATGAGGTAATCTGTAAAACTCTGCATTTTCATAATTCTGCTTAAAACCCTGTAATAAATGTTTGTTGTCTTACTAGTTATAACTCAAAGTAAATAAATTAAAATAAACATATTGGAATTTTTCAGTGCCTGGAAATTTAAGAGGCAAAACAAATCTAACTCCCCTTAGTTCTGGTCTGAACAGGATGGTTTGTTTGCCATGAAATCGGTCTTTGGGTTTTTTTGTTGAAATATTTTTTATGTTTCAGTTCATTACATGCCTTTAATGAAACTGCACATTAGTTTCAAAATATAACACCCAACATCAGCTGCTGAAAAGTTTTCCTTTAGAAAATACTGTGATTATTTTTCTCACTTATTTTGTTAATCATAATTATTTTCTAAAGTATTTTAAAGCTCTTAACTTAAACAATTCAAAATGTATTCCTCAAATACTTCAATCATTTGAGGTCTGCTTCTCCTGGAAAAAACAAAACAAACACAAAAAAATGACGACATCTGACTTTTTGCCATCTTCTTCTGTAATTTATATTATTTGTTTTATGATTCTCCTGTTTATCTTTATTACCTACAAGTCCAGTCACTGTTCTTTGTCTTGGCTGTGCTTAAAAATCTTGTTCTTCTGATCATATTTTTCACTATGATTGGTCATTGGCAACCATAGAGTCCACATTTCTTCCTAACCTAGCCCAATCCCACTACTCAACATAGGCACATGTCGATGCCCAAATAATTTTGCATTAATCCCTTTGTAAATGTACCCTGTATTTGTTTGATTTGGCAGCCTCTCTTGTCTGAGAGCCAGAACTCCAGACCTGGCCAATTCTAGTTCCTTGGAAATGAAAAGGTTGCTGGGAGGTGAAGGAGTTAATGGGAAACAAATAGTTTTTCCTCTTTAACTATTAAAAAGAGCTGTTCAGCCCATTCCTATAAACTGCTATATATCAAGATCCCAAAGACACCACTGACCCTTTGACCAGCACCATAGGTAAAAAACACTGATTTAGCCACTTTTCTTGCCCTTCCTTTGCTGCATGCCTGAGACTTGAAGCCCAAATATCCTATGCAATGAGAACAGTGGCATAATCTGTGTAATTTAAATTGAGCCCAGATCTGTGCAAGTAGGGAAGCAAACCAGCAAAAAGTGCTTGGGCTGATACTGCTGACTTGCATTTCCGCTTGCTTTGGTGCTATGGGCTATGTGGGATGCACCTTGTTGTCCTCAGCATTTTGATGGTTAGATGTAGACAGTTTGCAGTAGGAAGGAATTTGCCTTGAAGGAATTCACTCCCAGGTGGGATTTCTCTGTACCTCAAGGGGCAAATTTAACCCTTTTATTTCCCGTCTTGCTTTAAGCCCAGCTGGTAACTCAGAACCACGCAGCCACTCGCTCATTCCTCCCCTTCTTCTTCCCCCTCTCCCAGAGGGATGAGAAGGAGAAATAAAGAATGTAAATCCCACGGGTTCAGATAAGAACAGTCCAGTAACTAAGGTATAATACAAAACTACTACTGCTACCATCAATAATAATAATGATAAGGGAAATAACAAGAGGAGAGAATATAAAACTAAAAGGAAAAGGAAAAGAAAACAATAAACACAAGTGGTGCACAATACAGTTGCTCAGCAGCCGCTGACCAATACCCAGCCCGATCCAAGTAGCAATCTGGGCCTTCCGGTTTATAACTCCTCCTAGTTTACATACTGGGCATGATGTGCTGTGGTATGGAATACCCCTGTGGCTAGTTTGGTTCAGGTGTCCTGTCTCTGCTTTGTCCCTGCCCCTCCTCACTGGCAGAGCATGAGACTGAAAAAGTCCTTGATCAGAGTAAGCATTTCCTAGCAACAACTAAAAACATCAGTGTGTTATCAGCGTGGTTCTCAGGCTAACATTGAAAACACAACACTGCACCAAATACTAAGAAGGAGAAAAATATCTGCTACAGCTGAACCCAGGACACACAGGAAGTGGAAACACCGTAAGTTGCTTCCACAGCCATTGCCCTCATCCTGGTGAAGTCTGCTGCTGTAGTCTTTGCTACTCGCCTTGTCCCAGAAAGCAGTCCCTTCTAATTAACTCGGAGCACACAGTGCTGCTGCAAAGCTAACAAACCTTTATCTGCTGAGAGCAGAGATCAAAGGTGCCAGCAGGGCAGGCAGCTCTCTTAACTACAAACTACCACATCTAATAGGAATGCAAGCTGCTGCCTTGCTCCAGAAGTGCTGCTATTTCCTCCCTCTCCTTCTCACAGTCTGATATACCCTGTAATTTGAAACATTTATCAACAACTTTGTTTTCACCAGAACCCTTAGTGTGTTCTCCTTTACTTTAACTTCTTTCTAATTTATAGCCAGCTGCAAGCAGATACCTCCTCCTGGCAACCTTGTGCTTTGCTTGCTTTCCCAGATTTTCATTTCCTTGTTGCAATTTGGCTCCTCCACAAACATTGTTATTCTGTTGAACTCCTTTTTTACTGTACCCTCTCTACTATTTGAAGGGATAAAATCCTATCATTGCCTTGTCTGAGAGCCAGAACTCCAGCAAGGGACCTGTATTTTGATGGCATGTCAGTGTCATCTCAAGCAAGAGAGTCAGAGGAGCCTGCACTGTCCATGATGGGATGACTTTGGGGAAGGGCTTCAGTCACTCCACCTGTGTTAGGTCCTCTCTGGGGCTGCTGTGTGTAGATATATTCTGCTTTATAAGCACAATGCAAGAAGGGCAGGGAGGAGCTTTACAGCACATGAAATTCTGGGATATGCAGCATGAAGTTCTCAGAATTAAAGCGAAGACTCTTTCTGCATGAAAAAAAAAGCCACGTTTGCAGAAAAAATGTATTTCAGACTCCCCTTGAGATAAATGCAGTTGAAGATAACATATGCCAAGAATTGAGGTAAAGAACAGCCAGAGGAAGCCATTTGTCATGCAGAACAATGACAACTTATTTTAATTGGTTTCACAAAATCTAGTAACTAGGCCATGTATTCTTGACATCCATCTACTGACACCTTCTTAATCAGTCAGCTATTTAAATATGTGCAGATATTGTTCTCAAACAATGGGAACTGCACAGGCTTTTTACAAGGTGTGTATCAGAAAGTGTTATTTTAAGAGGGAAAACCACTTTCCCCTGGTTCAAAGAGTGTGGAAATAGGGTTGCTGAAGATGTGCCATCTCTGTAACACAGGCTTAGTGTACAGAGCATAGCGGAAGTGAAAACAGGGACCTTGTTCAGCGTGAGGACAAGAGCGCAAGGAGAGGAACGGAAAATACTTTGTATTTGCCAAAGTCCCCATTCCTAGCCCCTTACAAACATGCACACATTTTCTCCCGAAAAAAGAAGTGATCAGCCATTGAACAAGTGAATTCTTGTTGGTGGTGTGGTTTGTGAGATAAGGTGATGCACATGGGCTTGGGTCTGCTGGAGCTCTTGGCGCCAGCCATGTTTATACAATTTTTTGCTGTCATTCCCGCTCTTATTGGTGAGAAGTTAAAGGGTTGTTCGATGTTTGTTTTTTTCCCAGCAGGCTGCCACTATTTGGATTCTTAAAAAACCCTCATATTTCATTACATATAGTCTCTTGAGGACAAAGCGTACCCTTTGGCTGTTACATCCCAGTCAAAGTGCCTTCTCTGTATTAATTTCTTCTTTAGAAACATTGCTGGGAAAGTGAAGTACATGAAACAGGAACAGCCATTTGACATCCCTTTGGAGATTCATCCAGAAATAACTGTTAGTACTTTCATGTCTGATGATCGCTAAACTCTACAACTGTGGTGGTGCCTCAGTGCCTGCTGTCAAAAGAAACAAGATCCCAAGGTTGAAGCTAACTGGGGAACTGAAGAACAGCAGCAATGGGAATGAAGGGTTTGGAATATGCTTCAGAAACTCCTCTGTGAGCATATGGTAAGAAAGCTTTCCCAACATTCAGTAACAACCTGCAGTACCTGGTATAAGAGTATGCAATGTGAATACAATTTTGACTAAATTCCTATTTAAAGGTGGCATTATGTTATGTGCCTTACTTTAAGTAAACAACTACCTCCAATAGAGATTTGGGACTGAGATGTTCAAAGAACATCCAAGGATTTTGGCTGTCAGGATTAATTTATCATTTAATGAGTAGATTTTGAAAATCTCCCTTTTGGCTTCAGTAGATAAAGTAATATATATGCTTAATTACCTTCAAAGATCAAGGCCTCAGAAAAAAAACATGGTGATTGATAGCAATGGAAGGGAGAGCTGGTGTTACTGTGTCCAGCTTCCTGGTACTTCAGGCAACTGTTTCATATAATTTCTTTCATACACTGGATCATATTTCCTCCTAACTCAGTTAGGAAGTTAGTCTTCCCCATGGCTGGACGTTCCGGACAAGGAAGATTTCTTTAAAATTTTTTTTTTTTTTTTTTTTTTTTTTTATTTATTTTTCAGCCTGTGTTTTCCTGGAGAAGCCACAGCTGCTGCATGTTACTAAGGTCAGATTCAGAGGCTTGAAATTGCCAAGCTCCCTTTTTACTTCTCCTCTTAACCCTGTTTCCTCAATAGGGATGGTACATTTGTTATTGTCCAAGCATATAGTTCCATTCATAAAAGTTTGACAGATTTATTAAAAATCCTTGTACCTGTGATTTCCAAATGGTGGGGTGAAGACAGTCTGAATTCTTCAGCTTTATCTCATTCAGTTTCAAATTTTCCTTTTGTCTCAGATACGGACAGACTTTCTCTGCTCTCTTGTCCTCACCCTGCATTTGTCCCCACATCCGACACCACTGCCCTCATTGAAAACTGAGACAAAGTATGCAGGACCAGGCCAAAATAATCTTTCATCTCTACTCTATCCTCACTGCTTAGTGGCCCAATCTGTTTGCCTGTCACCTGAAGGAGTATCTGAGCCTCAGGATTATTGTTCGCATTTATTTTTCAACATATGTCTGGAAGCCTTAATGACACAAATCTCACTGGTATCTCTGTTGCTCTAATAACATTACAGAAATTGCTATTCATATCCAGCACTGAGCCTGGAGGGGGGAGCACCTATAACAAACTTCCAGTAGTACTCAATAGAATCTCTTACTACCCTTTCTGCAAGCAATTTTACACAAATGTAATCTATTTTATCCATCCTACTCCTTCTCATTCATTCTTCTGCATCAAGCAAGGGCACTCATCCATTTTTGCCTTTCTGGTTTCCAAACCCATTATAACTATGGTCAATATTTTGTTATGTTTATGTTATTCCATTAACATTTGGTTTCACATATAGCATCGGTTGTTCTAGGACCTCTGCTTTATTGCCTGCATACCTTGGATTAAAATACGAAGTTTCACTGGTAATCCTCAATGCTCAGGCTAGTAGAGGTCATTTTAACAACTGTATTGCCATCTTGACAACTATGGAGCCTCACCATGTGTTTGTGTAATAACATGCCTCTGTTATTGTACACTGATGGTGCCACTGTAGACCACTGGGCAGTAAGGACCTTTGTTTTGGTCCAGTATGATCTTTATAATATGCCAGTCTCAGCAGTACTAGGTTTCCTTTCTCTTTGCTATTTTCCTATTGTTTTCTATTCCCTTAATTTCTATTTTCTTGTATATTTGATTTTTCTTTCACTTTGCAGTAAATGCAGGGATGAACGCCACACGCATAACTCTCTTCCCATTATTTAGCTTGAAGCTCATCTACTTGGTCTCCTCTGCCTTGACCCCATGATGCCTTGCAGAGGTCAGTAACATCCTGACTTGCACTGAGAATATTAATAAAGAAATATTACAGACAGTTTTGCACAATACAGGAAAAGAGGAGGCAGCCCACGAAATTGTGAGGCAGTGGACAAAAAGCAAATGAAAATATATACTCCATTCCTCACACTGTGCACCATTAAACTGTTGGTTTAATACAGTTAAACACAGGATGTATTCACACAGAAAAGTTCAAGAAGAGATACAACAAATTCTAGGAAGAAAAATCTGCAAATGCTTTTATGCACAAACAACCTGAGGCTCAGGATGATTCTTTGAGCCTTTGTTTTGCAGGGAGCACCACCCCAGGCATTTGTTATGTCCTTTTAACACATCTTTAAGCTTCAAATCATGGTCACTAGTAGGGATAGGGCCCTGAGCTAGGTAGCATTCATGTGGTTCAGATAATCTTGGATCATTTAGGGAGAGTTTACCCTTCAGTGTTTTCCCAGTTTGTGGACTTTTATTTTTGGTTATACTGCTTTAATTGAAGGCAAATGGAGAGCATTTGGAAGCTGCCAGGTGATCTTACTGATTAATCACAGAGCTTCATGGAAGTACTTCTTCCCAATATATTGGGACAGTCTTGTGGCTAGTCTTGGCTCTTGATGTTGGGAAGCAGAGCTGCACTTGCAGGTGTACTCTAGGCTGCCTCCACAGTGCTTTGTGGTTACTCGCTGCCAGTGCTCAGCTCCCTGTGTGCAGACAGGAAAGTTCTTTACTTCCAGAAAGGAGTTGTGGGAGTAAACAGGTAAATTTATAAAGTACCATGGAACTGCTGTTAAACTGATTAGTGAGAGAGCAGAGCATCTGGTAATGGTGACTTGAGTTTTGATAAATATTTTGTCTTTCTTGATTATCAGACTTTTTTCTTCTTTCTTTTTTTTTTTTAATGAGGTGAATGAAAATGAAAAATCCTATTGTGCTCTTGCTGAGTATGTTGACTATGGATTCTGCAGCCAAATCTGTAGTGCTGCCATTGTGCGACAGTATAAAGTAATATTTGAGACAGAGAGAGGTTGCATTTCCCATCTGGCCAGGTCCAATTTTTTGGCTAGCCTAATGTATTCTGCAAAGCAGGCAGAGAAAGACTGCTGCTGCCCTCTGAAAGGCAGAAAGCATTATGAAAAATAATGCAATACAGTAAAGCCGTGATTATCCAGATGCCATAAGGAAAACTGAATAAGCCTGGATAACAGAGGTTTCAGAAATTCAAGGGACTTATCAGCATAATTAATAGATATCAGGGAAGATGGCTGTGTTTTGGATAATAGAAAGACAGCTGAGGGGCAGATGATCCAGATAAAGGTTATATTCTAATACTGAAGCTGCACTGTAGCTTCTATAGCTCTCATCCTAAAAGTCTTTCTTAATATCTGGTTACCATCAGAAAATTCACTCTACTTGAAAGAAAGAGACAGTAATCACCATGCATGCTACTTACAGAAAATGGGACCAAGAATCCTGAGGTTACTGCGGAAGAGAACAATAACTATGTTTTTGTTGGTTGGGTTTTTTTGCCTTTTTTTTGTTTTGTTTTGTGTTTGGGTTGTTTTGTTTTGTTTTGTGTTTGGGTTGTTTTGTTTTGTTTTGTGTTTGGGTTGTTTTGTTTTGTTTTGTGTTTGGGTTGTTTTGTTTTGTTTTGTGTTTGGGTTGTTTTGTTTTGTTTTGTGTTTGGGTTGTTTTGTTTTGTTTTGTGTTTGGGTTGTTTTGTTTTGTTTTGTGTTTGGGTTGTTTTGTTTTTGTTTTTCTCCAGAAGTGATTAAGCAAAGTGAAACTATACAACAGCCTACAAAAGGGATAATAAGCTCCTGCTTGCTTTAAATCCCTAGGACTTTCCATTTTTCACAACATCCATTCATGCAGCACACATTTGTCCAGTCACAAAAGCTGCCCTTGCACATGCCATTTTAGGTACCATTCATGAACCATTGCAGGGTAACAGTTGGCAGAAGCTGATATTTAAATGGAAACATTTTAATGGAAATTAGAACCATTTATTCCAATTCCATTTGCAAAGTTAAGCAACATTCTGCTTTAAACATAAGGCACATGAATAGATAAATGGGTAGCTGTGCAGGCATCACACTCTCAAAAGTAACACCGGTTGATCACAGATCAAGATTACATTTGGCTTCTCACTCTGCAAATGTTGTTTTTCTAGGAATATCTGAAACGTTTTTCTACATCCTTAATGGAATTTTGATCATTGTCTTGTGAGAAAAGCCTCATAAGGAAAAATCTGTTTTCCATGCTCAGGATCTGAAAGTAAACCTTTGCTGATTTTAAACTTGGAATCATAGTATTAATTAGGTTGAAAAGACCTTTAAGATCATCAAGTCCAACCTTTACCCCAGGACTGCCAAGTCCACCACTAAACCGTGTCACTAAGCGCTTTGTCTACACAGTTTTTGAACACTTCCAGGGACAGTGATATTGCCCCTTCCTTGGGCAGCTTGTTCCAACACCTGATCACCCTCTCTGTGAAGAAATATTTCCTAATATCCAAACTAAACCTCCCCTGGTGCAGCTTGAGGCTGTTACCTCTTGTCTTATTACTTTGAGACATTGAGAACTGATAAAAGGTTTGATTGATCTGATTGTCTATGGAGCTGTTCAGAGACTACATCTTCCTGACAGGGCCAGCAGAAAGTTTGTAAATCAACACCATAATGTGCTTTTGAAAATGTTTTTAATCGTTTCTGCGTTTGAATATATACGCATAAATATAAAAGTTTGCTTTCTGTGAGAAAGGCGAAGAAGGGATGAATTATTAGAACTACACACATCCGTGCTTGAAATTAAAATATAAAGAAAGTTCAAGGATGTATAATGCAGAGCTGGTTTTTGAACATCCATGCTTCTCAAGGCAGTTGGTTCAGGACTCAGGTCATTTTATTTGGTATATTCATTTTTCAAGTGATCCATGGTGAATTTAAATGGTGAAAACTCATACATCTCTCTTTTAATTTACTGCAGCAAAGCAACTAGGTACTTCTTACAGCAAATCAACTCAGATGATGAACATGCATAAGGTGTTTTTTGTTTAGTTTTCTATCAACAATATAGTGCTTGCATCAATGAGTTTATGACATATGAACCCGTAATACTATTTCCTGGACTTTAGAAAGTGAAAATGAATGAGGCAAAAGCCCTGCAGCAACACACCATTGCCTAAAACACTGCGAGATCAGCCTGAATAAAGAGGGCCAGGAGAAAGCTGGCTTTAATTCTAGGGTTTTACCAGCGCAAGAAATATTCAGAAACTGTGAAGCTTGAGAGCTGGCTGGCGCTTAGTCTTGCACCGGTAGATGGCTCTGTGCGATGTGGAGTGAGGGCCAGCTTTGGACTCCACTAAGAAAACAGGGCAAAGCCCGGAGCTGGAATTACGTAGTGGAAACTATGTTTTACGGCAGTACTTTCTTACGGGTAACAAATAGATGACTTTAGGAAAAAGAGGGAAAAAAAAAAAAAAAAGCCCAAACAACAAAACAACAAATGCATACTAGGAAAATCTCTTATTGCATTATGAAACATAAAGACTATCTGGGTTGCCAGCCAAGGAACAGTCATGATTCATTTGAAAGCAAGTAAAAAATCTAACCAGCTAACTGACAGATAAAAGAACTACTGCAAGGGTGAAAGGAACATTTTATTATTATAAATACATAGGAAATTCAGAAGAGCTGAAGTTAAAAAAATCTTTTTTCAACCAGCTACTCAAAATTTATCAGATTGACAGAGTTTTTATGCAAGTATTTTAACCACTAACTGATATAGAAGCCTGACATAATGACATAAGTCCTCATGTGCCTGTATGCTACTCTCTTTTCCTTCCAGCATCCCTGTCACTAACCTCACAGACACACACAATACTCAGTACTTGATAGATACATGTGAATAGTCAGTTGTGTATTTGTTCTGGAGGTCTTGTTATACATGTTGATACATATATAATTAATGGATTATTCAGAGATTCACAACAGGAACAGGGTTGATTGATTACTTTCTATTCTTATTTTCCAGATACCCAAATCTAACACATCGGGATAAAATATATTTTCTGGATCTTGACCAATCTTTCCAAACCTGCAACATTTTTTTTTTTTTTTTTGCTTGCAGTGAAAATTTCAGTTTGACCTAGTTTTATTGTTATTACAGCTGTCCTCTTGCTTAGACATACATGAAAGGACCTTCATAATTCTTGCATCAAATATTCAGTCGACAATGTAGTCCTAAGATGGTATCAGAAAACAAAGGACCTGAGAGAGAGGAGGGATGCACAACGGCCTGCTAAGCAGTATAGGAGTCATCACAGCAGCGTGAGGTGCTGCTGGTGGGGGTAGACAGGTCAGGTGAAGGCTGAAATGGGAGAATGGATTGATGCGGGAGGAGGTGACCAAGAGATCAGCAAGGAGACTGAGAGGGCAGGATGAGGGAGCCATGGAAGAAGGCATAATGAGATTACAGGATCAGAGAGTTCAGTTGAAAACTAGCTTGGCAGGTAGGTGTGAGAGAAAGTTCAAGGAGGTCAATGTGCTTTTGTTGGAGAAAGTGGTGATGCACACAAAGTGGTGATGCACCACAGGGGAGGAGTACTCCAGGGTGGCAGTAGCCAGAGAGGCCACTCAGATCTTAAGATGGTGAGCTTAATTGCTGAATTATTTAAGCAAATTAATTACATAAATGTTGTATGTTCCTTATTTAACAAATGGAAAAATAAAGAGGCTTAAATTGCAAAGCAAACAGCAATTAAACCTGCTGCATCTGCATGTGTGTATAGGCACCTGGATACCAAATTACTGTTATCCAGGGACAGGACGGTTTGCTTCTGTGGTAGCAGCTGAGGGGTAAAAAAAGGAAAGTGATGATCTGACACACTGGCGAGAAAACCAGTAGGTGCTGTAATGCTTTTAGGGGACACACTTTCAACTAAACATCAATATTTTGAGTTATTTTCCATAAATCTTTCTAATCTATTTGCATGCAACAAAATAATAGAAAACAAAAGTTAAATCCTGTGGTACATAAACATGCATGCACACATTGTTTATGGAAATAAATTCGATGTAGAAGTGAATCGTTAAGCCTCTGTAACTTTTAATTAAAATAAAAAGTAAGAAGGCTGGATGCAATACAAAATACCAAAGTGAACAGAAAAGGGTCAGGCAGGGTGTCAGCCTTGAAATTCAGATTAAGGCAATTAATTACTCAATCCAAAGGCACAAACAAGAAAGCCAGATGTAGTGAGCACTCAAACAAATACCCTCTTCAGAGGAGAGCAAACAGAGTGAAGAGCTGCCAGTCACCCTGAATGTGATGCCCTAAGGCTGAAATATAACAGCTGGGGAATGACTGCGAAATTTCGACTGAAGTGCAGATCAGCTTGATGTGCTTCTGTGCGAGTTATGTGGAAATGGGTTCAGTGCTTCCAGACAGAGTGGGAACAAGATAGGTTCTCCTCTTGGCAGAGCCTTTGTCGGTGCCAGGGTGTTGCTTAGGCAGGGTCAAAGCGCACTGATACCTAGCTGCAGAAATCTAATAGAAACACAACCCCGTTGATTTTATGTCTTGTGACAAACTCCTGCTCACATTGCATCTGATAATTTCTATCTATCTGTTCACAGATGCTAACTGCTTGGCTCTCTTTCTCTGCTCCTGTAATCATTTTCCTCTTGCTAAGAGCATTTCTACTCCTCTTGGGTCCCAACCTACCTTTCAAGTACCCAATTGATTAACACATTTAGGTTAACCTGAGGGCATTTTGAACTGGTGGTCACAGCTTGACTCTTTCTGCATCTTTGCTGGGGCTGATGAAGGAACTGCATACCTAATAGCTTGCATCTTTTCTACCCCTAAAGGGTATCAGCTACAGGCTATGCCTCATAAAATGCAATGGCTGCATTTTTGCATTATTGAAGTAAATTTCCTGTGGAAATCCACTAAGATTTTAACCTGAACACGGAAGAAAGAGAAAAAAATAAAGATGAACATGTCCAAGTCATATACTTACCAGCCTCCACTGAATCCCCTGTGTGGCAATTCTCCCTATTTTGACCAAGGGAATTACCAAAGCCCACACAAATATCTGCTGCAGTCCATAAATGAGTGTGACCCTGGAAGCACCTGCAGTTCTCCTGGGTAGGAATGATTAAGTTTCACTGGTAGCCTTTTTGTCAGCTTCCAGGCATGAGCATAACTGCCTGTAACTCGCAGTGATGAGCAGCACCAATCCAGACTTGAAAGGAATTACAGTGATATCCATGAATCAGTCAAGTCACTGCCCTGCTCATCCTCAGGACAGCCTGACCCATCCAGCTTTTTCTCTCATACTAGCCAAAACAAGAACTGGCTTTACAGCTGGTGAGTGACCGAAGCACACAATGCTGGCAAATGTTTTGGGTTTATTTCTCATACAGTGCTTGAAGCCACAGATTTATATCCATGCAGTGTACAGGTTTGAAAACACATCAGTGCTCTGCTGGCCACAAAATGCTTCATTATCTTTGTAAAGCTGAGGAACAGTTTATACCTTGTAAGAGGCCACAGGCTGAGGCTGGGGCCCTGGTGTAAGCTCCCAGCAGGAATGGGATGGGAGGAACCAGCCCCTGAGCATCCCCACAGAGGTGGGTCTGAGCCTAGGGATGGAGACCTCAGGGCACTGGGGGGAAATTTCTAAAAATGTTTCTAAATTTGGCTTCTGGTTCACATCAGGTCTTTGCTGATTTAATCTGAGATCTCTAAACAAGTAGTTTAATGGATACTGAGAATCCTTCTTGGCACTCCCACTTCTATATTTTCAGACCTTGGGTGCAGCACTCCTTGTCTGAGAGTTTCGCTCCAGGGCTGTTGTGCTCATCCAGACAGGATTTAACTGAAAATGGAGCTGGGCATGTGAGGAAACAGTATAGACTCTGCTGTTTACATGAATCTGAGGTTTACATGAATCTGTGCCAGAGTTATGAGATACTGAAACTTGTCACCAGGATACTGTAAGCCTGGTTTCCCAAAAGATCCAGGATCAGTCCTCATAGTGTGCTCAGAAAATGACTTTCTGCTAAAACATTAGTAGTCACAGGTTATCTGCAATTCTTTTAAATGTAAGGACTTTAAACATCTATTCTTCCTTTTGTTCTCTCTGAGCCTTAGGACTTTTTAGTGCAGATCTTCTACAGTTGTTCCTTTTGTTTACTCAACTGTGTAATACCTTCAAAGAGTCTCCTTCTCAGAACCACAGGCAAAAAAAGTCCTAGTATGACTGCTGGAGTTGAGCAGCACCCTTGTTCTGCACTAAATCAAGGGGAAGGCAAGCACTTTTTTGTAACCCAAATTTGAGCTTACAAGGGGTTTGTAAAGACAGAAATATCTTCACCACTAACAAACCTCAAAGTGCTGATTCAATGGTAGCGTTCATCACAATGTTTGCCATGAATATGCTTGCTTGTTTTCTTCCAGAAGGCTGTATACTACACTAACTCCGCAAGAAGATAGAGAGATGGGTAGAGAGGGCACAATAACCCACTTAATGGATAGCAATCTGATAGAAGAAGTGCTAAGATCAGTCTTCCACAATTCCTGCTTTTCACAGCATGGTTATCTGTCTGGTAGCTATCTGGGAGCTGAAAAGCTGCGAGGGATAGAAATGACCTGCTGCCTGCTGTCATTTTACCAGAAGAGTGAAAAATAAGTGTCTTCCTCCTCGCACCAGCTTCTGGGGAAGGCAGTCCCAGAACAACAAATTGCATCAGGCCCCGAGGTAAAAGTCTGAGCTAGGTTTTGTCTGCTGCTTTTTCTCTTTCATTGTCTGATGAAGTCTTACAGAGTTCAAGGTTGGGAATCAGGAAAACTGGATTCCTCTCTGATGGATCATCGGACCTGCTTTCCCCTATTTCACTAAGAAAAAAATATTTGAGCTGTTTAGAGCAGCAATCTTCTCTGCCTCTTCAACACCCAACACATTCCTGGGGGTGCTGCTATTACTTCTACAGACCCCACAGCTGAAGTCAGATTTCTCTAAATCATGTGGTAAACCATAATTTTTTTGCAGGCTGCTTCAACCTTTTGCTCCACAGCCAAACCAATAGCCATCTTGCTACCACAAGGAGAGCACTGCCATTTTAAGGTCTACTTTTTCTAGGAAAATTTTAACACAATCAGAAATGGACTCACTCAGTGTTTCATTTTTTTACTTAGGAGTTGTAATTCACCCTACTGCTTTTGAAAGCAAGACCAGGGAGTTCAAGCTGTGATATGTGTGTTCTAAATAGGAAGTAAACCAAAACTGATAAGCAAACGTAGGTAAGCCTGCATCAAAAACTCCAGATCAAAACACTTTGGGGGAAGTTCAAAAGGCTGTTACGGGCATAGATCTAAATCTTGCAGGTGACTTTTCTTTTTCTGATAAGCTGAACAAAATCCCTACATCTAAAGGGCCCACATCTTTCAAATGCCCATAGCCTGGTACATATTTGAATACCATGGTGGGAGCTAGGCTCTATCCAAACATACGTGAATACGCTGCTCATCTACAAAGACCGCATTAGCTGTACTGCCTCAACTTGGAGCTGTCCCCTGCATAAACGGCAGGAGATGTTTATATGAAAAGGTGCAGATAATTGCCCTGAGCTCAAATAGTGAACTGTGAGTTATAAGACTCATTGATTCCCTGTTAAGCTTTTGAACAAGCAAGGACTTACATCACTGCCTTGAGGGTGGTGGGGACAAAAGCTGTGAAAAACATGTTGTTCCAGATACAGAACACTCAAGCTGAGATCCAAATACATATTTCGGACTTAGTCTGTTATACACGGAGCAACGGACTGATCCACAGCCCAGACAAGTGTCACAAAGCACTGACTTTAAATCTGGACTTAGCAGCAGACAATAACAATCTTCACTGATTTGGAAGGAAGAATGCAAGTTTCAAAAAGGAAGAATTAAAATGAGCTGCCAAGAAGCCAGTCACAGCACACATGGTTTGAGAGTCATGACACACATGGTTTGAGCAACAGCTGTTGAAGCACCTCAGTCAACCTTTTCCTTAACACAGACAGGTTATCCTCATGTTACTACCCAGCAAAGAATACTTGAAACAATACTTTTTTAGAAACATTAAATTTTGTTAAAGGAAAGGGTTCCAGTGGAAACTGTTGATAAATTTGTTCTTCTTAATTTTCTCAGAAAAGGGCATTTTTTAATCAAGAAAAGCTATCAGAAAAATCTTTTACATTTTCAGCCGTCTGGAAAAAAAATAACAACAACAAAAAAAAAAAAAAAAAAAAACCACCAAAAAAACCCCAACAACAAAAAAGGAAACCTAGATATTTTTGAGAAAAGCTGGCACTTTTACTGTTGTCTCAACCTCTTTTTAAATTCTGATGAAAATTGTGGCTTGGCTTCAGCTGAAGACCCTGTTAAGCACAACAGCAACAAAAATATTACCAGTGCAGAAAGAAAAAAATATTAAATGAAAGCAGTACATCCATCACTTACCTGCAATCACTTTTCTCTCTGTCTTTCTGTCTTTCTCTCTAGTAGCCAGGCCATGCTTTATTAATTTAGTTACAGCTCTCTAACCTCCTCAAGGTGGCTGCCATGTCTGAGTCTAAGAGTGGTGAAAGGAGCAGCGTGGCTGAGAGATTCCTCTCACCCTCCATTTTAGTGATTCAAAGCATGGCATCTTATTAAATAACATCTTAATTGCCAGTGGCTCCAGCGTTTTGTAGATCAGAGGTTAATTTTTATTTTCTCTCCCTTGCAGCAGAACAGCAGTTTTTCAGCAGAGCATGTCTCTCTTCGGTCAACACAAGGTGGTGAACTTGGCTGGAGGGAAATGGTGTCTCAGAGGTTTGGGGAATGTCTCCTCTATTTTTAATTTCAGTGGCCTGGTAATTATAAAACTCTACTCTGACCCACATTGTTAATTTTCATTAAAAACAGACAAGGGTAATCAATCCTCAAGGTTGCATTTGGGGACCTTTTACAAACTGCCCAAATCAAGCTGCTCCAAAATGCTGCAGCTTACATTAACACTGGAAAAGCTGAGAGTCCAACCAAAAGGATAAGGAGCCATCCTTAGACCTCAGCACTGTACGGGAGTTGTCCTTTTAATAGAAGCAGTAAAAAGCACCCTTTTCACTCAGTCTTTCTCAGCCTAAACAACTGATGTTTTATCATCCATCAGGATGCTGGAAATTATATAAGCCCATCATTTACCATCAGTAAAAACAGATTGAGGCTGGCTATGAAGCCTGAATTTGGTTAAATATTTAATGACTCATGTGTTGCATTTTATTTCATCTGCAGCAGTTTTCTGCTTCCTTATTTATTACGATCAACTTTATCCTCAGTAGCAGCACCTTGCAGGTAGACTATATTCCCAGCTGCTTTGAGGGGTTAAAGAAGCCAGCTACAGAGCTAAGAAGAAATGAACAGAGAAAATGAGATGGTAAAGGAAAGACAAGATGGATGGAAAGTCAAGGAATAGCAGAAGCTGTGTTTGCCTGTCTGTTTTAGATAACGAAGCAGAGGATTTTTCAAGGTCCTTTTTGATCCTATTTCTGATGGTTCTACTTTCTATACTAAACTGGTATGTGAAGGTCTCATAATCTTTGTGATATTTTACCTTCACCTCTGTGAGTTGAAGCAGGACTATTATCCCTGTTGTATGACGGGGAGCTGTGTACTGCTCCCCATCTACCTTGGGTACATCAGCTGGCAATTTGGCTTTTTCGCAGCTAGTGGGGGAAATTAAATGCTTCCAGTGAGTCAATCAGATTTTAGGTGGGGCCAGAGTAGTGGAGACAGGTCAGAGACCTGCTAACAGTTAGAATTTTAATTCCAAAGGGCAGTTCCTCAAAATTCGATGTGTAACACCTGAGCTTGTAGTATGTCCTCCAAGGGAGCTTGTTCAGGCATAAAGCCCTGCCAGGTGGTATAGAAACACAGTGCATGCACAGCTAGGCTAGCCAGTTGCATCTGATGGGTAAAGCCATATACCTGATGTGCAGAGCAGAAGGTATAACCAAGGCAATCCAAAGCCAGAAAACTCAAAGAGCTGGGGGGTACATTGGCCCAGAAATCAAAGAGAGAAAATCACCAGTGTTCCGGCTGAGAAAAACAGGAAAATGAGCCACAAAATGTAGCCAGTGTTAAAAACATAAGTCTATTAGGGACAAATTCAGGCCAGGGAGACTGAGGAAAACAAATGCTTTAGGACACAGGAATTCTTCAGAAAGAAATATGCGGTGTTGTGATATAAAATTCCATTATTGTAAATATTCACTGTATTGTAAATACACTAATACACTGTGGTTATAGTGAAATAGATTGTTGTTCCCACCCACTGAATAGAGTTGATTGTCTCCGCTTCTTCAGTTACGCCCTAATTGCTTTACATCTTTGTTAAGGAACAACTTTTAAAGTAAGTTAATATTAATGTGTTTGTTAGCTAACAGATTATAGCCAAATACTTTTGAACTGGGAGTAGGACTGATTTTTTAAAAAATTCCAGCTGATATTGAGCTTTTTTCCCTTTTATGCTTTTCTGTCATTCCTGGAAAACTTTTACATTCTGACTTTCAAATGTCTCCTGATAGTTTGTTAGAATGTTCATGCTCTTTTTTCCATCTCTTCTCACTCTTTATCTAAAAGAAGCCAGAGAGGTTACTGGCAGGCATGGCCAAGTTATAAAGGTGTCTGTATCATATTTGTGCATGTGTGCGTGAAGGGAGGCAGGAGGTAAAGCTGAAGCTGAGTATCTTACAATGTAACTCTTTAATAAATATTGTATTTCTCTAAGAAAGGGATCAAGAGGATTTGTTCATAACATCTGCTGCTGAGGTTAGTGAGTAGAGGAGCCATTTCAATCTTTATGGTAGGGAGGAGCAGGATTAGGCCGACATGGCAGTGCAAGAGATACTTAAGGAAGGACTTAAGAGCCATGCCGGAAGGGTCAAGGGTGGCAGGCGAGCAGGCTGCAGCTATGAAAGTGCCTTGGTGAAGTGATAGGTTTAGCAGTAGTGAGGGTAACAGGGCCCTGGAGGGGAGCTGCTCCCAGCACCCACAGCTTCAGAAACCACTGATGTCCTTCACTGGCATGTTTATAGTGATGCAATGCAGGTATTTGCTGGAAGGTGGCCAAGCCTGACCCACCAGGAGCTGCGCTGCCCTGATGGCTTCAGCAGGATCACCGTGGCCTTTGCCAGTGGAAAATTCTTCCCTGGATTCCTTGCACTGAAATCCAAGCTCTAATTTGGAGCCTGACCTGTCAAACTCTGTTTTAATGCAACATTAAGTAGCCTACTAAAACAGCATAATCAATGATAATTACTGAATTGCTTTACACACTCTGGCATAGGGATACATTGCTGATCCAACATTATGTGCCCAGGTAATGCCAAAGTATTAGCACATTAGCTTCTGTTATTGCACATTGTCAAGGTGGTGGTGTTTTTCTTGAATCCCTGTGGTATGGCTTCATTCGTTATAGTAGAGCAGCACTGTCAGAGACATGAAATAGGCCTTTTAAAGAAAAAGCCTGCTGTGTTATTCAGGACCAGATTAAGCCCAAAATGCAGTATAAAAAACAGCACAGGAGAAGAGTCATAGAGTACAATGGGATGCAGCAGCTAGTATTGAGGGGAACAGAGAGGGGGACAAGTTCTGATTGCAAGGAGATTTCAAGAAAGGGTTTAAACCTTCTGCATCCCCATAATACTAATTTTAATTCCGTTTTAGTCATTAGACTGTGTTGCATCCATCTCAGGGATGTTCAGAGCAGGTGAGAGGAGGCAGGGAGAGGCAGCAGCAGCTGGAAATGCCATGTTCTGACTGTCTCAACCTATTGCTGCAATTCCCAACACCTCCCATGGAACAGAGGCACGTTTCAGAAGTGACTAAGATATTTTGCATAATATGTTGCTAAGGCAACATGCTAGTCAAACCTAGTTAGTGTCCAGGCCTTGCTGTTAATGCATTATACCATTTAGTGACCTGAAAAATGAAGAAAAAGAAGACCAAAATTTCCCATAACTCAAACTGTTCCTCTGTTCATGTCCAAATCTGTAAATTGTAGTATTTGTCTGATATGGAGGGAGAATCCAGGCTGAATATGTGATGGTTGTTCTGCTCAGGAATTACAACTAATGCTTGTCCTTGACTGTAGAGGGAGCAAAGGTGGACCAGCCTAGAGTAGGGTTGTTGATCCTTCCCTCAAATTGAAAATATCATAGTCACCGTGTGATCTGAAGTACCATGTAACCCCCTTTGACCAGTTTCTTCCACTAAGCAGTTCTTGGAAAACAGAGACCGGTCCAGTTTCAAACTGCTGACTATGTGGGGGGCAAGAGTTAATTCCGAACTGAGGGTTGATACTGGGTTTATGAATAGTGTTCCTATAAACTGGGAAGGAGAACATTAAGGAGACCCTCGAGGTAAAATAATTTCTGGAACAGATGGCAAATGTAGAAAAGTTGTCAGGGTCACTAAAACAAACAGCAGCCTTGGGCCATGGACCTTCCTCTGTATAATATTTTAAATCAAAAAAGTCAATATGAAGATGATGGGGGTGAAATCAAAGGGATCCCTTCTACCTCAGAATGGGAAACTGGGATAGTGTCAGGGTCTGCTAGAGACCTGTGATATGGTCAAATCATCATTCCTGAGTATATAGGTTGGCACCAAAAAAAGAAAACACCCCGTGTTTGAAAAGCAATTGCTTTCCAAAAATCTGTGATCTGCTCAGTGCCTTGAAATTAGAAAATACAGAAAAATCAAGCACAAGTAAATCCTTTCAAATGGATCACATATCAAAAAGAATTTGACTTCTTCAACCGATAAATGTAAGTACCTATGAGCCGTTGATATTATCTGTGCTTCTGACTAGAGTGGTCTTAACTTCAGTGTTATAGATTGCAGTCAGGCTCCCAGAATCCTCAATGTGTAACAGACAGTCCGATATGGAGAAGAAATGGGGCAGATCTATGGTGTCCATGTGCTCCTGGTTGTCCTAGAGACTCTTGTGGGGGTGTCCCTGTATGTGTCGTGCATGTTCACACACATTTGTGTGAGGGGTGTGATTTTTCTTTTGGTTTGTTTGGTTGGCTGCGTTGCCAGGGGGAAGGAGAAATACTCTATGGAAAAACGTGTTTCTGTAACAGAGGATTAGTTAATGTCAGCAAGAAGGTTTTATTATTTAGACCAAGACAATTTGTGTTGTCTTAAGGGAGTTTGAAAGAAATATGCATCTTTTCAAAAACCAGAAAAATCCACCCCTAAATCCTAATCATCCTCCAGTAGAAGATGGAAAAATTTCCTTGATTAATTTTTAAAGTTCCTGTTGAGTTTCAAAAACCAGTGTTCAGGAAATTCAACCTTGAGAAGGTGAGATTGAAAAACTGTTGCCAAAGTTTATTTTCTCCAGTGGAGAGCAGCTCATGTATACAGGTTTACTTCAGAAGATGAGCTAACGACTTGAATCCTAGAGACACAGATGATAATCTGGTATGAATGGGGCCCCCTACATAACCAACATTAATAAGAATCTGACGTTACAAGAATTATGTCAGTTTGTCCTAGACAGATTTAGAAACTGTATTGCGCTCTCACACAGAAGGGGTATGATTCCTGCACAAAAAGAGGAAAAAAGAGATCTGCCAGGGACTGAGCAGCCATATGTAAGTGCCTGCTGTATTATACCCTCAGACCACCCAAAGCTGCCTGGGAAGGTCTATCCCAGCTCACAGAGAGGGAGCACAGAAGAGATCTGGGTCACCAAAGGTTCTGTGCTGTGGAGAAACTGTGGACATACACAGGTGCAGGGTAGACTTTCAAAGTTTTTATTAGACCTTTCATCAACATAATTGCAACTAGTAGTGACTGCTGTCTTGATTAAATAAGAATAGTCTTCAGGGTCCTCCAACTCTGAGATCAGTCCTGCACAGCATCACAGCACAGAGCTACATGTCACCTACAGGCACTTGCTCTTTGTAGTGCCAGTGTAAGCTACCCTTTTTATTTCACAACATTCTCAGGAAAAAATTAAAAAAACAAAAAACAAAAAACAACCCAAAAGCCAAACAACAAAAACACCCATCAAAGCAGATGGAAGGTAAAAATCAAAACCTAACAAACAAGTTGGTTAAGTGGTGCTATGTGACAGAAGTTAAGTCTGAACTTTTCTGAAAGAATAGGTCGTTTGACACAAGATCTAGAATATTGAAGGAGAGGGGAAAAGAAAAAACCCAAACACAACCCAAAACATAAAACATTTATGTGGTGTAGAAACTAATAGCCTGATGATGTGAGTTGGTGTCTGCTCTAGGGGAAATCAGAACATTCCTGTACAGGAATCTGTAAAAAAAAGGTCTAAAATTGAAGCGTCAGTGGAAAAGAAAGTTATGCATACTGTAGCTCACTGAAGAAGTCAAGGCATATGTTGAAAAGGATGACTTAGGCTGATAAAATATGCTTGGATTTTCAAGATGTTCTGGGAAGGTAAAGCACAGTTACTGGGGTGAAAGAAAAATACTGGTACAAATAATCATATTTGGATAAAGCATAAAGTCATTGTGAGATAAAATAAAAAAAACCTATTAATTAATACCTGGTAATTAAAAGTTACCACTTGACAACAACCACTGTTAAAAGTGGTCACAATACAATATAGAAGAGTGAAAGATACTATGGATGATCAAGATGCTCATGAATGATGTGGGAAGAGCAGAGAGTAGTGAACTGACAGAGTATGCATTAACATGAATTTCTTTAGATTTGACAATCCTGAAGTTGATGGTGCAGGTAAATAGCTGAGGATGGATGGAACAAGGAAGCTGAGTAATAAAATGGTAAATGAAATTCAGTGTTGCTAGGTGCAAAGTAATGCACAACAGGAAAAAAACCTTCATCTATTTATGCAGTATAGGCTCTAACTTAGTCATTGCAGATTTCCCTGAAAAAACTACTATGCCTGTGCTTGGCAGGGGTCAGAAATATCAGTCAAATCAGAGTACAGAAATGTCAGTCAAATCAGGGAAACAAAAATGTCTGTCAAAAATGACAAGAAAAGTAATAAGGGCAGAAAACACCATTACTGCCATCTCTAGATCTGGGCTGTGCCTGTCTCCAACACAACGTGAGCATAGGGATGGATATGTGTTTGGATTAGTGGACAGGAACAGGATCAGTCTGTTCAAGTGTGGTGCTGGAACCACAGAGTTCTGTGGAACACAGCTGAAATATGACCTCAGGAAAGACAGGAAAGTGGCATCAGCAAGGGCTGTCCTCTCCCAAGACCTGTTTGAAATAGTAGAAGATTGTGAATGCCATGAGATGCTGCTGGCCCTCACTAGTTGGTGCTGACTCCTAATAGAGGCAGAAGGCTGGGGCACAGTCACCTTTGGTCCAGTATGGCGGGGAAGTTTATTCCTGTATTTCTAGCTGCCTTACTTTTGTAGAGAATTCTGTTATTCAGTTCTGGTAAATTCTTGATTTTGTAATATTCAGATTATCCAGCCAGCTGCATTATAGACTATTAGACTAAAGCTACTTCTCACTTGCTGTAGTTTTGTTATAATAAATATTCATAGTTTCATTACAAGCTGTGGCTTTCCCAGCCTACATACTAAGGGATTATTTGGGGGTTTTGCTTTAATGATGCACAAAAACTGAAATAGTCCTTTCAGAGCCTTATGCAACAATATGTTTTGCTGCTTCTAAAAGCTAAACTCTTGTTTTGAATGATTTAGTAGCAAACTCACTTAGTCACTGTGCTGTGGTTCAATGGTCTACAAAATTTTCTCTTTAGAAATACAAACCCATTATGTAAATGCTAAAAAGCATCTTCAGGAAAACTAACTTCAGTTTGGTTTTGTCTTTTTTCATTTGTTTGTTTCAAACTTGGTAAGCTTGAGATCACTCACATGACCTTTTTTTCTTCAAAGCATGCAAAATAAAATTACTTTCTGACTAAGAGCATTGATACAAGTTTTAGCCCAGAAGCAATATTTCAACTGAGTTTTATGCCCCCTGAAAATTGATGATAGATGAAAAGCGATTTGCAGTGCACATCCCGAAGAACGGATATTTATTTGGTTAGGAACTCTGGTTTCAAAACCTGGTCACCGTCTATTATTTGGTCCTTCCATCTTCTTGCCCTGGAGTTTCCCACTTCTGAATGCCTCCTTTGCAAAGTCAACTGGCAGAACTGCCCCAGAATGCTACCATCTGCAAAAGATAGGGGTCTAAACCTAGTATTTGTTCAAAGCTGTGGGAATGGATTTTTCTGTATGTCCAGTTTCTTCCACATAGTGATCCTGATTCTCTCCAGGGCATTTGTCTAATTGTGAAATACAAGTAGACAAATGTGGTGCACAATTTTTACTGCAAAAACAACCAACCAAACAAAAAAACCCCTACCTTAAAATACCTACCTCATCAAGGATCCTCACAGTTTAAAGGATGTAAAACCTTACATTGAATGAATTCTGAGACTTAACAATTCTGTCACCAGGAGGTCTCTGCTTGGAGGAAGGTTTTGACCTTACAGACATGAACAGGTTATATATCTTTTAGCATGTACTAGGTCCAGGCTCATATTTCCAGAATACAGAGCCCTAAATGCCAACAAAATTTTCTGTAAACAGTTGGGGTGAGATTGAGATACTAACTGAACCTATTTGTCACACGGTGGTGTTTATTGAGCCATTAAGTCTATGTTATTAAAAGGCAGGTCATTAGCAAAGCAGGTGCCATGCTGATAAAAAGAAAATGTGAGAGGTGGCAATGGCTGGGGAAGAAAGTCACATTTTGCTGTATTTCTTCTGTTCTAAGCAGCACAATAATAAAGTGTTTAATTAATTGTTTGCTCTGCATTTAACAACTTTCCATTAGTTCATTTGCTTCAGCGAAGCAACAATCAAGAACACATTAGTTAATGTTGCTGCTCAGCAAGGGAGCAGGCTAGAGGCAGGTGCTGGTGTCAGTGTGTGCAGAATCAAGGGACCATCAGCCTCCTCCTGCATTAATTTGTCTGCAGGAGCTGCAGGAGTCACAGTGGCACAGTTAAGAGTCACCAGCTATTTCCAGGTGGAGCTTTGAGAGTTTCTATGGGTAGATCCAGCCAGAAAAGGTCTGTAGTTAAAGGGGCAGATACTGATGACTGACACATTGCGCTGCCCTTCTGTGTGCCTGTATTAATTCTGCTGTGTGTTTCGTCCCCTGTCAAGAAGGATGGTAAAGAAATGATGGCATTGAACAGGAGCCATGGAGACTTGAATTCATTTTCTTCTCCCCAGACTCCCTTGAACAAATCATTGATGGCAAGATTTGAAAAGGAATATGAAAGTATGGTTTCAAATATTCAAAAGAATGCTTAGAAGAAATAATTGAATTATTTGAGTTTGGCTTTACCTGGACCAAGATTCACAGTTTCAGACAGTTTTCAGATGAATGAGACATCGAAACACAATTCAGGTCAGCAGGATGCATTGCAAACTAAATTTATAAGAACTCTATATGAAGGAACAGGGGAGGCAGGGAAACCTTTTGTATTTCTTGCACAACACCTATTCCAGATACATCTACATCAGAGAGGCCAGCTGTGGAGAAGCTGACATCTGCCCAAGGCTTTACTCCTGTCATTCAAATCATGAGCTATGGTGAAAATTTAAGCTCCTGTTTAAGAGCAATGAGACATGACTGACTAAAGAGGAATTAACATGTTACCACCTGTCAGCTGAACACCAGTAATCGGCTACATATATACTACTTCTAGCTCATTGTGAATATGAGGTAAAGTGCCTTGGCTTGAACCACCTCAGTACAGTTGTCCGTTGCATTTACTGTGTACTGAAAGAAGGCAGCTTGTCAGTGTAGTAACACTAGGATGAACTTAGTTCTCTGCGGTTTCATCCAGCTGTCTCTATTGTGGAACTTCATGCCAAATACCAATTAATTTTGACATTTTATAGCTTTTTATTTAGTGATTAATTGTTGTTGGTTTGAGTTAAAAGTAATCCAAAACAATATCCCAAGTGACTGGGAACCAGTGGAAAGAGACCCAGGAAAGGGGCCTGGATTAAGCTATTGAGGCACAGGGTCTGAATAATACAGTTTATTGCATTTCAATACATAAAACAGACCTCATAGGCAGAAACAACTTATTTTTAATTTAATTAAATTTTTAATTTAATTAAATTTAATTTTTAATTTTAATTAAACTAGCTAGCACTCAGCACAGGTCTTTTTTTTTTTTTAAAGGAAGGCATTTGTTGATGATGATAGCCTTCTCAACAGAAGAGGCTCTTTTTGAACTAAAAAAGATGATGGAAGGAATCATTAAGAATGAGTATGATTTTGATTTTTGATTTTCAGATGTTTTAACCTTAATTGTTACACTTTTATTCCCTGGTGTGTTTTAAATGAATTTGCTAAAAATATCTGCTTTTTCACCTGATCAGAGTGGTAAGCACAAGTAATTCTAAAAAAAACCCCAACATAGCTGCCCGGTAATGTGAGAGAAAAAAAATGGTATATAGCATCTTCAAAATACACCCCCCTTTTAAAAGCACACTGAAAGTCCACAAACACTTACAGAACACAAACCATGACAAAATGACCTCTTGGTCCTACAGGGTCAGCTGAGCTGGTGGGACATGCTACATTTGCTATAGCATCTAGTCTGCTCCTTAACCTCACTTCAGGATTCACTATTCCCAAAACTTTAATGACTCTTGCCAGTTTTTGCAGGAGTGCTGTCGGGTTAAAGATGTTTAACCATTCTACAATTCTGTGATTCTATGATTGCAGGTTGCTATATATGCAGGGGCTGCAGCACCAGTCCTTTGAGGAAGCCTATGTTAAAGCACTGGAGAGCCAGGCTTGTTGTCATCTCTGAGGAAGAAGAATAAGCATCTGGAGACATGCTGATAGCCAAATTGACCACATCAATGCCATCCTTTGCACCTCCCATCCCCACTTTTTGTCCCTTCATCTCCTTTCCCTTCCTACAGCAGTAATGGTCTGGCCCTACTCATCTCCTGTGATGATGGTGACAATATTCAGCTTTGCCTACATTTCAGAGGAGTGGCCTTGCCTAGGCACCACTGCCTAGCAGAAACATGGACTTGCCCCACAGCTTCTTGCTCTTAGCAGAGAGCAGGATGAAAAAGTATCATTAGTGACAATGACCCTTCCTGGTTAAAAAATTGCCTGGCCCAGTTCTCTTGCAGCAAAACATGCAGGGCACCCTGGCCACTATCGGCCTGCATACGAACCTGCCATTTGGGATATTTATTTTGGGATAGATATAAGGCTTCTGACCCATTATTTATTTTTAAAAGGCTTATTGAATTTTTTTCAAGCATATAAACACCTGCCATTCTCAAATCTGGAGATAAAAAAGCACAATTGTGTATAGACTGTACCGCTGGAGAGGTGAGATTCACAAAAGCCTGTAGACAGGGCGGTTGTGAAATCCTCTTTGATTTAAAAGAAAGAAAAAGCTGTACAGAATTTCATTGCTTGGCTGTATTGTTGATATACTCCTGTCTTTGGAAACCTTCATTTTTTTTTCTAGTTTGTCGCAAAAAATCCTGCAGCTGGCTATCATAAAAGACTGGAAGAGGGAAGCCAGGGGTAGGATCCTGTCCATAATGGTATCAATAGGAGACTCCAAGATAGGGTGCTACCCCGTACATGGACAGATGATCCCAGCCTCCAGGTCTGCTATCTTTGTATTTAACATCCCCATTTACATTCTTCTTACATTAATTATTCAAATCCCATTTCAAAGCCATGCCAACTTTTAAAATTACTGGCTAGTTAAAAATCCCAACCAAAACAGTATATATATAAAACAGTATATATATAAGACAAGAAAATGACTTTAGGACTTCCTACTGTCATTTTCTTGTCTAAAGTTTTCCTTATTTCTTTGTTTGTTAGAGATCGATAAAGTTGTAAGATGAAATGCAATACAGCTATTCAAAAGCTGGTAGGAATCTGCTGGAAGATGCAGGTTGTCATCACTCCCTTCAGTGCTGCTGCTGGCACAAAACCACAGCTTTCCCCAAAACAACATTGGTAAACAGGGTCAAAAAATGCCATGTTCACCAGCCTGGAGGGAATCTCCTGCTAACTGGCATATAGTGCACATTAAAAACTTTAACAGGCTTTACATAAGCATAGCCCTCAGGTAAAATGTGTGAGTTGAGCTCTAGTTTTTTCTTTCCCATTTGAGTCACTGGCATACAGTGGGTAAATAGCCAAGGGGGAGATATGTCTCTGAAAGGAGCGTACAGCCCCATTCCTGATTCAGTCTGGTGGTTAAATCACTGTGTTCCCAGCTCAGGCATCCTACTGCTGCCTGGGAATAACCAAGGGTTCGTCAGATCATCAGAAATTACCTTACTTGTCTCCCAGCTGGCAAGAGCCTGTGTTTATGGCAACACTCAGGATAGCAAACTAATAACAAGGACAGCATTTTTACAGGGAAGTTTAGAGCCTCAGTCAAAAATAATGAACCATAACATGCCAAACTGCCCATTGGTTCAAACAAAGGGCAGTAAAAATGCTTTCCAGTGTCCTGTGCACATCAGCCCTATGCACTAATAACCCCATAAAAAAAGAAACATTTAATACTGAACATTCATAAAGAAACTGAATAAAGGCCTTGCCCAGTACCTGTGGAAGTCAGTAGAAAAACTCCCCTTGATACCAGCAAGCTCTGAATCTTCAGCTGTGCCCATGATATCACACAATCTCTGATACCAGACAGATGTGTTTTTCAGTAAAGGTAACAACTGTTTTTCTATTGCCTCAAAGGTGCCAGGCCATAAGAATAAAAAACTTGCACCAAAGCTGTAAAATGGTTTAAAGTGAAAGGATTTCTTTGTTTCAATTATGGTACATGGGTGGGTTACATACTGCTAGAAGAGATAGGTGTGAAAAATGAGGTCTCCCAGCTTCCTTCTCTAACTGTGCCGCATCTTTTGTCAGCTGAGGAGTTCAGTTTTTCTTTTTGCTCCAGGTCCTACAAGGTTTAGTGTTAGGAGCCAGGCCTGGGACAGATGAAGTCAACAACTACACTATTTTAATGGTGTCTCTCAGGGATTCTTTCTGAGCATCTGTTCCCTATGGGCAACTCCTTAGATTTTATTCTGCCAAAGCCTATGATGAACTAACTCTTTCACAGTGTTTCCTGCTCTAACTACTTGCTTTGTGTTACAAGCTAAATAATGATGACATCTTCCAAAGCTGGAACATTCGTTCTCATTTTGTGGTGAACTCAGATAGCTCTGAGTAACTGCTGTGTCATGACAACAGCAGCTGTATTCTTAATTAGCACAGAAGTGTCAGAGGCTTTGGCCAAGCACACACACAGCATAATGCCTGAGATCTGTAGGTCTGATATAGTGCATTGCTGCTCTTAATAGTGAATGAACTGCTTGATGCTGCACTTTGCAGCAGGTCCCAAGAAGTGCATTAGAAAATCTTTCCAGTGGAGGTGTTGAACACATTGTGCACCTACAATTTCTTTCTTTGGCAAGAGTTGAACCTTTAATTTCATCCATCAGCAGAAAGGAGGAGCACTGCAACTTACTGCTCTCTGATACAAACATTTGGAAGCTCCTAGGGGCAGGGATTGCTTTTCCTGCATGTTACCAGAGTTAGCCTAACCATCTAGACTTTCCAGTTGAGAGTGGTAAAGAAATCCACAGTGAGAAAATTCTTTTCATAATGGAGATCACACAAGAGGGCAGCCAGTCCAGCTCATAACAAGGGATTATTGTGATGTCCGTCAGTGTGATAGCTGACTCCCAGATGGACTTCTGAGCATTTTTATAATACAAATCATTCATTAAAAGAAAAGGAATCCCACATGGGAGAGTTCCAGGCTATGGATCAAAGCAGAGGGCTGAATCAGCATAAATAGCCTTTTCCCACATTGTTCATGTGACTCTGCCTGCTCAGGTTTGACATAGTCATAAGGTCTAACTGACCTATTGAGGACACTGGAAAACTCAGGATGTCCCATACTTCATAGGGCAGTTGCTGGCCCTACCAGATTCTATGGTCAAAAGTTTTGCTATTGTAAGCAATGGTGAGTCTCATCTTTAAGATGGTCCTCATATGCCCTCAGTTGGAGAGACTAGATAAGTGGCAATAAAGCAACAGCACTGGTCCCCAGTGCAGCATCAGAGGTTAGGGTTGGCCCAGTGACAATGAAAGGACAGTAATTATAGCCACAGAAATGTTCATCATTACACATGCTCATGAGCTTTATTCAGTGTTTGCTGCCATTTTGTTGCACAAGCCAAATCCTCCTTTGTAGCTTTCTGGTCTAGAGGGTGTAAACCTCACACGTGGCACAAGCTTCCTAATATTTGTGGTTTAATCTAAGGATGAATTGTAAAGACTAACTGCAACAATATTTTTATTGTTGTAGTGAGAACATTGCTTGGATGACATACTGCTGGTAAAGATGGTTAAATCTGATTCCCTCAATCCTGCAAAAGTTATTTTATTTTTTGTTCCCTTTTTTTCTCTTGTTTTTAATTATTTGACTTTGAACCACCCATATGAATTTTATGCAGTGTTTCAGAGGGAGCAGGAACTCTCTAGGGAGGAAAACCCCAGCATGCTTGGTGTATATTTCAGACACAGATGGCAGTTTTATAGCAGAGAGTTTGTGTGTAAAAATATTGAAGAGACAATCTAAGCGTCCCACAAACTCAAACACACTTCAAGAAAACCAGATGAAAAACAAAGCATCAATTTCTTGGGAATGTACAGGATACTAATGAATATTATAGATCAAAGAGCTAAGGGTATAGTCTCCCTGTGTTTGACAGAGTTTGACTGTCAGACTTAAAAAACCTCCAAAGAAATAGAAGCACAATTTTCAGAGTTCTCAATACTGACTCGTACCCATATATTGTAGTTATTGGAGCTAAATAGTGCCAAATTACTAACCTTTTCAGTTCCATCCAGATTTATCCAATTCTAATGCAGAGCAGATGACGAAGGCTGAAAGTACCCGCAAAATACAATAGCAGCAACTCCTGTGCCTGCAGAGATTTATATCATGTGGGTGACATGGGGTGCTACCACAGTGCAGTGTTGGAGATGAAATTAGGCTATGACATCCTGCACTACATGAGAAAATGGGACATGACACGTAAGAATTATCCTCCACAAGCACCATGATTTTTATGGAAACAATATTTATGGGAATGGACAAAATTGGTATATAGGATAGTTAGGGGGGTTTAAGTCAAAAAGTCAATCTTATATTTAAGCAAAACCATTATTTTACTTCTGAAAGATTTTTGCATTGAATATTTTCCCTGTATTAGTTATGAATCAGATGAAAGAATCAAAATTAGTCTTCCCTTTTCTAAGCCCACACTGCTTTAACTTTTAGTAAAGTTCAAAGTGTGAAAGCCAGAGAGAGACGACCAGCTCAGTGCATGCTCATTCTGGGCTCACCTACAAGCAGCTTAGAGAACTAATTACTTAGAGAACACTAAGAGTTAGAAAATCGTAATCACATGATAAAGTAGGGTAAGATAGGATAGATAGCGGCATTTCTCTCGTCGAACAGGAGCGTCTCTTCAGATTTGTGGTTTTGGACAGGGTAGGGACAGGCTTTGTCATACGTCTCTGCTAGGTTTCACTTTGTTAGAACTTTACCCTCTCCCCACATCTTTGGTTTTGTTTGTTTTTCTGGAAAGGATAATTAGCCTTCAAACAGCCACAACCCCATTAAAGGAACAGCAAGCCTTCTTAGGGGAGGCAAGAACAGCTCAAACCCTGGCAGGCAGGGAAGAGCAATCTCAAGGTTTCTTTCCATATTATTTCCCCTCCCACCCTGTGGGATCCTGCTGCTACCTCCAGCTTTATCCTCTCTGCCTTTCCTCAAGAGGTTCGATTGCTTTCATCTTTGTGTTTACGGATCCTGCAATGACCTGTCACAACATGAGCTCCCAGCAGTGACAGGAAAGATGCTGATTTAGGCTGGGGGTGTCTGAAAGCTCACTCCTTGTATTCTTCTTTCCAAATGCCATTGAAAAGAAGGACTAAGAGTTTTCAAGGAGAGAGGTAAGACCTCTTGTGCATTCCCAAAATCCAACTGTTTGTACGTGCCTATTGCAGAGCAGTTCATAAGTATTTTACCAAGCATCCCATGATCGTAAGTGCTTTATGCATAACAAATGGAAGCAATGCTGCTATCCTTGACCAAACCTTATGATCAGGTATCACTGAATTGTATTTCATTCCCTTGCAACTGTGTATGACTTCAAATGCAGTTGTCCCCGAGGTCTGCAAGTCTAAAATCTGATTATGTCGATATACATGCCCTATGCTTTTCCCATCAATCTCCAATCATTCAGACTCTTAGGAGTCCAATACTCACAAAGCCACACAGAGATAAATAGAAATATATTCATGTTGTGTGGAGAGGAATGGCTGCAAAAATTACCCCAGAGTCTGTGTCCTTCTCTTTGCACTCACACTGAACAAAAGCCCCTGCACAGCTGCCTAAGAGAGGTACCTTGCAAAAGAAATGTGCCTAAGGTTTTGGCAGGTACTGCCCGTCAGGCTGGGTTCATAGCCCAGCAAATGCTAAATTCAGGGTTGCAAAATGCTTAGAGTGCTTTGTGTCCAAGGCATGGTACATATTTAGAACAGAGTTACCGGTGCTGCAGTGAGCACTTCATTCAAGAAAAGGGCAGGGCTTGATTGTTGCTTTAAGCAACATTGGTCTAGGGTGTATAAGAAAGCTGTTTCACTAAAGGATTTAAAATTGCAGCAGCCTGCATGGACACAAAAAAATATAAGGAGGTATCAGTGATGAGCTGCTAACATGAAGGGTGAAAACGCAGTTCTCCTAACCCCAGGAAGCTGGGCAGGAGGTGGGAAGGAAGGGATAATCTTTTAATATTTTCAGGGCATAAATCAGGAGAGCGGCGCAGAATCTGGAAATGCATTAATAGAAACGGTTATGATAATTGGTGTGAAAAAAAACCTTGTCACTGATCATATCAAAGCATTATTAGTAAGTTCAGTTTTATTTATTTTGCTAAAAACTGACATGTAAATAGAACTTTGATGGAGTAGAAAACGTAACTTTTTGTCAGGCACATAAACATTTCTTTTTTTTTTTCTTTTTAAACTGAAAATGCTTTTCATACAGGAGATTCATCCTACATGGACTCATTCTTGCTGAAAGTTTTGTTTCCAAAGAAAGCAGCATTTCTTTTGAAAGGAAAAAAATGTTTGGTTAATAGAATTTCCAGCTGTTCTAAAACACCCAAAAGCCTAAAGAGATGAGCATCACAGTAGTGTTGCTAGAGGTGAAATGCAAGAGTGGAGATAATGTGCAAAAAAAGGTAATCCTGTCTGGTCTGTCATAGCTACTTAGGCTAAGTCCCCTGAGAAGTGCTTTGAATTAATCTCTGGGAAAGTAAATCATACAGTACATGCTACATTCTGAGTTCCTGGGCTTCAGCTCCAGCTCTCTAGACTTTGCAGGACACATGTTCATTTCCATCATACCATTTCTGAATTCTTTACAACCGTATGTTGAGTAATTTAGTATGAAGAAAAGCCTCTAAAAACAATGTATGCAATATGGCTATTTACTTCCTTCCTACTCCAAAGGTTGCTGAAATGGATGAGAGTTTTTCTGTTGACTTCAATGTGCTCTGCAGATGGCCCATAGAGGGGTGGCACAGTGGTGTTAGAAAGACTGGCAGAAGAAAAACAAATTTGCTAGAGGTTTGCAATATGGGAGGTAATTTCACTGGGCAACTGAATTATGAGGCAGCAACAGAGAGGTCTTGCTTGTATGTAGATTGTAAATCTATGCACTTTGCTGTGGGGACCCAGTCTTCTGCTGCATATTAACTTACACTGTTCGATTTGCAAATAGGCAGACACACATAGAAGTTATTTTGGGCATGCAGCTATTCAATTTGCATAGCTAATAGAGAATGAGATGTGCATGAAAAATTCCCTGGACAACCGTATGCAAGTTTTTTAAAACTTTGGTTCTGCCTTGAGACATGCAGGTGGCTGAGTGTCATCTCAAGGAATGGATGAGATTTACAATTCATTTTAGAAGTGTTTGCTCAGAAAATAATATCCTGAGGTTGTTTTCGAGCTTGCAATTCGCTTCCTCACCTTAAAGAATTTATGACACAAAATGTGTGTGAGTTCTGTGCAAATCTGGGAAAAACTTCATGTCCAATATTATAGTTTTATTCCTCTTGCCACAGAGGCTGTACAGTCCTCTGCTTGAAAGTAATTTTCTTAGTGCCCCAGACCATACTCTTCTGGCTTTACACTTTTTAGATGACCATGATATTTGAAAAAATGCAATCTGGAGGGACAGACATACTTCTATGGAAGTGATGTCCTTTCCATGAGGACTTCTGAAGAGGTGCTCATCCAGATTCCTCTTCATTAGTGACTCCCCACTTCCTTGTCAAGACCCCTTTATTACATTCTGACTGCATAATTCCTTTGCCATGGTTGCAGTGGGACAAAACGTTGCAAATCTCCAGGGTGTGGACCACATCCTGAAGGAGAGGAAACACCCTTTGATGCACTCTGAGCTGGACTGTCTTCTCTCCTGCTGTCAATCAACTACTGTCCATGTGGCAACTGTCCAGTTGAGTAGCATATGGCTACTCAACTGGAAAAGAAACACCGGGAAAATATTTATCCTTTGGGTGTCTTAAACTAAATTAGCTTCCTCAAAACAAGCAGAACAAGCCAGTCTCTCTGAATGAAGTATACTTGGCAATCATAGACTTCATTTCAGTAACTTGTGCTACCTATACTGGTATATGAACTTCCAGCCCTAGGGAAGCTGAACACTATTCCCAGAGCCAAGCTGCCTATGGTAATAATCCGTGTGGTTTCTAGTAAATGGATCTTGCTTGCATATCAGAGAGACAGCACAAGCAAGATATACTGCAGATGAAAGGACTACAGTGCCAACAATGACTATAGAACTTGGAAAAAGATAAAACAAATTTCAGACCCCTGAGTCACCTTCTTTTCCAAACATCCAACCAGGATTATTCTCTTCATTCTTCAGCTGTGAAACGAGGCCCACATTGCCTCCTTTCAGTGATTCTGCTACGTAGCACAGTATCTTACTGTCAGCAAATATTCATTAAGACTGCCTAAATTTTAATTCGCTCAGCTTTTTTTAATACCTTTCTCTGTCAATTCCCTTTCCAACACTTAAGTCTGCACTTCCAGTTTTTGTAATATTTTCTTAGGGAACATAGATTATTATTATTGTTGTTATTATTATTCCTTTAATATTTTTTTCCTATTAAGATATATTTACTGACTGGAAATCTTATCTAGGTAGAGTCTGAGGATGTAGGACATTTGTTCAGATTTTCTAGCTCTTCCAGCCATATGCATGTGCACAAATGGTCCAAAGCAGCCTGTGCTTCACAATTCCTTCCTGATTTTATCTATTTATAGCCTGGAAATCTCAACTTGAAGTTTGGGAGTCCTGTTCATCAGGCTTAATTTCCTATATATAGTCTGCGATTGTACTGAACCGCTTACCTAAGTAAGAAGTTCAGCTCAGATGCAGCAGAACTTCTCAGATGTGAGGTGGACCCCAAGGGACCTTAAGACGTTCTTACGCCAGGGCTCTAGAAGAAGCCATTCAGTTGGCAACGAGGAAACATGACCATTTGTTGGAAAGATAAAGTGATTCAAGTTATGTAGGTAATTTGGAGGGGGGAACCATGAAGTATAATATCTAGGAGAATCTGAGGCAAGTAGTATTTGCATCAGCCTCTACATCTCTGCTTTTGGTAAATTGTCAGCAACAGAACTATTTACTAATTCATCTCTTTCATCACTCTACTCGTCATTCCCATTTTCCATCTCTACTGACTTGATTCAAGCAAACAGCAGCATCTGAAGCGTGTGGGGAGAAATTACAGCATCCATCTTTTAAGTAACCTGCTTTTCTTTTTAAGCAACTTCTATGCCCTACCCAGGCTTTGGAGGTTCTCTGCTGGATAATGTAAAATGACACTAACTGGGCTATTTATATAACTGCAAAGTGACTACATGATGGGATAATTAGCAGCACTATATCTGCTGGAGTGAGTGACAACACTGTAACACAATTTTGTGTTAAGCAACACAAACAACAATGCCTGCAGGTTAAATAGTACCTGAGCAGCTGATAGACCTCCTGTACTATTTCCAGGAGGCAATGTCTACTGGCTTCATTCATGTGTGAGGCACAGTTGTAATGCGGTTTTATTACCTCTTGCAACACTTGCCCTCTGTGCAGGTCAATGTGTTTTGCAAGTAAGCTTGCTTTGGGCAAGTGTGGGTATTCGAGACATTTTGCAAACAAGTAAGGTTGTTTAGATTTGCAGATCTGCTAACTAAAACATGACCCTTGGATGAAAAAGTACAAGTGCTTGGCTAGTTAGTCTCACACTGTTACTCCTGGATGGAGTCCAACAGCTTGTGCTGTGTTGCAGCTTACATATTACTTCAGAAAACACAGGCAGGCTTGACCTGAAGCCATAAAAGCATGAGTGTGATCCATTTAGCCCACATCCAGGTAAAAAGACCTTAGCTTTGCTGCTGAGAGCCTTGGCTTCTTTTAAGTATTAGCACAGGCACAGCCACAGAGAACAAGAACCTGTAATGCTCTGTTCCAGTGCATTTCAATGGTTAATCATACTCATTAAAGAATGTTTAGGACTAATTTGCTCAATTTCAATTTCCATAAATTGTCCATTATGCTGTTCTCTGCAAGACTAAAGGACCATTTTGTATATGTTATTTTCTCCCCAGGAAGGTTACTAATGCACTAATCATGGCTGTCTCAAGACTTCTTTGAGATAAGATCAAATTTGCTCCTCATAAATATTTTTCTCCATTCCTTGAGCTGTGTTTGTGTCTCCTCCCTACACACCCTGTAGTTTTTCAATATCCTCTTTAAAATGTCAACACCAGAACTGTACATGCCATTGCAGCATGCAGGAAATGTGCCAGCACCAGGTGAGCAGTGCCAGACAGGGAACAAAAAATCACTGCACTGAAGGAATGAGTTTGTTCACCCATTGTATCACCCTTGCAAAGTATGTTGAGTTTTTAATTTGTTATGAACTATAAATATGACTCACTAGTTACTTAGGGTTCAGTTTCTCACTTCTTATCTTTAGATCAGTAATATTGAATCTTACTTAGCTAAGTTTTGCTTGGATAGACCAAACTTTCAAAGCAAAATCTATAACTGTCTGTATTGACCTTTATTCATCATGACACCCTTCTGATGAGGACCAATTCTGTTTACCTCCAGCTCACCTATAGGATACCCCATGGGAAGGTGGACTAGGAACTCTACAGCTCAGTTTTGTAATTTTCTGGTTACAATGCAGAGCTGTTTCATGTTTCACAAAAAGACAAGAGAAATCTTATTTAGCATCAGTAAAGAATAGCATTATGATTGTGAAATGAAACTGGAGAGTGACATGTAGGTGAAACATTCTGATAATGTTCCCATGCTGTCAGCTAGTGTGAAATATGCCACCTCCATGATTAGAATTTATCCCGTCTGCAGCCTGCAGCTGGTTTGTGTTAGCAGAGATTCCTACCACCAATTTACCTGTATTCCATAAACAAGTCCTCCCAAAATAAGACAAACTTTGAGCTCAAGTCTGTTAGGTATCCATTAGGACTTTGCTTTGCAAATTATCCTAGTTCAGTCCAATGAGTTCTGACGCAACAGTTCATTACCTGGGGCACAGAAGAGCTTCTCATCACATGGAAGGCAAATATCCATTTTTTTAATATCAAAGCTACACACAAAGACAGTCCTGAAAACCTCTAGTGGACTATAATAACATGAAGATTAAAATGCTGTCTGTTGCATAGGAGTCATAGATTGCAGTGTTTTGTCAAGATATTTCTTGAGTAAAGCTGCTGCCAGAAAGGTAATGTCTTGCTGACTCTATTATGCAGAAAATCAGTGTCAAGCTTTAAAAGAATCATTTAACAGAAGATGAGAACATAAGAAAAACAACTAAAGAATATAATTTTCTAGCTAATTTACTCTCAGATTTTTTGAAAGTGCTGCTGTAGTTTCCCTTATATGGGACAGGCCATGTTACTGTAGTTGTCTTAAGTAGCCACTCGGAAGGTGGACTGGGCTTCTGAGTGGCATGAGGACCACTGAGGAAGTAAATGGAAATAACTGTTGGTCATCTGTTCTTATTCAAAGGCCATGAGAGCTCTGCTGGGAAACCATCAGGGACAGGTTCACAACAAAGGAAAGGAAGTACTGCTTTATTCAATGTGCTGTTGAGCTGCATAGCTTCTTGCTTCAGCATGTCTGAGACACAAAAAGAATTATGAATTCAGAAGATTACCTTATAAGTTAATGGAAGAAAAACCCTTGCAATCTGAGAAGACAACAATTTTTCTCTGGTATAGGAAATCTCTAAATCATAACTATTTGGAATATATTTTAGAGAAATTGCACCATGAGCTTTCTTTGTTCTTGTGTTCTTCCCTTATGTATCTGCAATTGGTAAAGGTTCAGAGACGAGTTACTAGGTTACATGGACCTTTCCTCTGTCCCAGTAAAGCTCTTTTATGTTATGCCTGCCTTCTTATAGAGCTATACGCATTCTCTGCAATACTGGCGTCAGCCTCTAACTGCTTCTGCAGTTTACTGGGATATCAGTACAAGGAAGGTGAGAGAGATTTGTTGGCCTGAATCACTTACAGACAAAATAAGCTGAAAGAAAAGCTCACTGCACAGGGAACTAGACTTGGTATTCACTGGTGGGAAGCAACTCCTCCAGTAGCAAAGAAATAAGGGCTGGGTGCAGTCAAGAGGTTAATAGCAGAGTGGCAACAGGAGAGCAGGGAGAGGGGTGCTGCCCAGCAGTGTACTTAAATATTCCTACAATAGACCAGAGTGTGTGAGCCATGCCAGGTGTAGCTCATGCTCAATGGGAATGGTGCAATGCTGAGATCTGGCTGAGGAGCACATACCATACTAGCTGAGGTGTGCAGGGAGAGAGGAGGGTGGAAGAAATTGCATCCACTCTAAGTATCACGCTCTGCCAGAAAATCAGCCTTACATAGAATAGTCATATAGAATTATACAAAAATAAGGACCTGCCCTTTTAATTCAGAATACCCTGTTCTCCAAGAAGAGCTATTTTTAGGTGCCCTTCACTAAACATCCCTATATTTTCACACTATATTTTTTTCCCATTAAAACTTTTCTCCATACTGCACATTTGGCTACAACTGCATTCTGAAACTCAACCATAAACCCACTCCACTTTGCACCACTCTAGCCAAATCAGAGGATTGGCTGAAAATCTTCCTTATAAAATTTCTCCCCAGCTGTGGCTATTTACTAATTAAGAGAGAATTAGTTTCTTAGTGGAAGCTAGCACAGAAAGTTAACAACACTTAGTTGCTGTGTTAGGTTGCAAACCCTAGGTGACTGGTAGGATACATGATTCTTGGATAATAGCAGTATTTTTGGGAATTAAATCCAGGTGTGCAGAGATTGAGTCAGTGTCAAGAAGCAAGGTGTGCTGGGAGTTCTAAGTCATTGATAAAAAGCTTCTGGTCATTGAGGCCTAAAATAGCTTTGATAGAATATGAGTTTAGCCCAAAGTGAGTTTGAGGCACTTAATGGTGAAGAGCTATTGTCAGTCTTAGTAGCAATGCATAAACAAAATCTTTGTTATTGACCTTACTAGGCAGTAAATATAGGCTTTCTGAGACACCTCAAATGCATAGGCCTATCTCTCGAAGGTATGTCTGTTCAATTTCCTCTTAGGTCTCAAGGTTCCAACTGTGTATCTCTATTTCTTGCTATGAAGCAGTTACTGATAGGAAGGCTGCTTCTGAAGATAGGGGTTAACTCTGACCTAAAAACTCTAATCAAGCCAGGTGTCTTCAGGCAGATTCTGTTCTCAGTTATCTCTGTGGAAACCGAGTAGCTTTGCTAAAACCAAATCATAGCCTAAGAGCAGAGTTGTGGGCAGTGTATTCTCTATGTAACTTCATCTTCTAAATAACCTTCCTTGTACTGCTACTAAATCACAATGTTCCTTTCCAAAGAGTATCTGAAATCACTTCCCTGTAGAACCAAAGGAGCAGCAAAATTTAAAGTTCTTCTGTTTTCTATTTTAGTCCTGCACTTAATTAAAAAAAACCCAAACCACAAACCCCTAAATATTTAAAAATACATGAAACTAGTTTTGTGAACATTAAACCTTCACATGCAGTTCACAGACTGAAAGGGTGGGGGAAGAAAGTTGTTCTTCCTCCTATTTTGTGTTTTAAGTTTACTTTGCAAAATGTTTGGGTTATGAATGATGATAGAGCAAATTCTGTTTTCTGTTCCTAATCCTCTTGTCTGTGACTAACTCTAAATTTTACCCTCCTTACCTTCCTGTGATAATTTCTGGCTGCCATCTGAGCAGGATTACCCATTCAAAGTGTTAACAGATCCAGCAGTCAATTCCCAGATCTCTGGGAATTCTGAGTCAGTGAAATATCTTGTTTGTGTTCCTTTAACATTAATAGGCAATTTTTTTTTATACATCTATATTTTAAAAATAAATGACTTTCCAGGAATATTGATTAAAAGTAATTACACCTATGAAATACATATTTTTTTTCTCACCTGTTTCAATTTCTTACCGTTACCTTAAGCTGTTGCTGTCTGCAAAAAATGTGGACCAAACTCTGTGCCGTCTTAAGAGAGTTTCTCCAGCTTACACCCAATGCAAAACTTTGTGCAAGAAGTGAAAATCAGTTAAAAGGTATTTTATTAGACCTCTAAGACGTTATATGCTTGTGATGTAGAACTTTCAAACTTGTTCCTTGATCTGAATATTCCTGTGAGGTAACTAAATTTGGACAGGCTTATAATAGTAAAAAATATTGTCAGTAAGTCTTCATTTTCAAATGAGCAGAAAAACTTGTTTAAAGCACCTTCCTTATTTGAAAGCATTTTCCCCTTCATAAACCTTGAAGTGCTACAGCAAAGCTGGAGCTGTCTGCATACAGAAGCGTGCCTGTCACATACAGAAAATTCAGATTTCATATGTCAAGGGTTTGTGTGAAAATTGCTTTGAGTGTTAATTGCCCAAATGATTCAGCTTTATAAGAGCCTCTTTTATGTACCCCAGTATGTCTCATAACATGCTGAGTGCCAAATTTCAATAGAGCCAGCTGTGTTGTGCTCCCAGATGTTTAAAGAAAATTCTTGCCCATCATTTCAATCTGCCCCCTCAAATCCTGAGAAATTTGCTTAATGAAGTCACTCATGCACAATAGCATATTTTTTCTTTTTTACTTTAAAAAAAAATAGTCTCCCTAGAACGTATGCAAGTTTGCTTTGGCTTGTAATTACAGTAGCACATTGTCAGATCAACTGTGATGAGGAGATAAAAGAAAAGCATCAGTTCTGCAAAATTAAAACTATGCCAATTTAATTTAGAAAGGATCAGATCCCTCTGCTTTCAAAGATGCTGGTTTTTGTTGTGTTTAAGGTCACTTTAATTATCCAATATACCTATTACAACATGAATTGCTGTTGGAAACCTAACAAAAAAGAAAAAAAAAACCAACTCAGTTTTAAGTCTTGGATTAAAGCTTTTTCATAAATATTCTTCATCCAGTTTTCAACATGTTCATTGGTCCTTGACCAATTTACATAGTTTAGGTTTTTTAAGTCAAAGTAGCTACACTGAAGTCAAGGGATTTGTGTTAATTTATACCAGCTGCCTGTAGGCTGAGCTGAAACCCTGGATCCAAAGATCAAGAAACAGACTTTTACAGGGAGATCCTGCCTGTGCTTTGCCTGTCTGTGTGCAGGTGCAGAGAATTTCAAGGAGAGGTTTTCTGTGCTATATGGTGATAAAATATTTGTGAGATCCAGGTCTTGATTTTCATAGTGAGTGACAGCCTTCAATTCCTACTCCTATTTGACTCAGCTGTCAAAAGATATTTCTCTCAGACTATGTCATAACTGAGTTTGAACAACCACAGGTAGGTGCTGGGTTAATTCAGCCTGTCTTTGTGGCTAGGCTGCTCTTGAATCAAAAGTATACAGTTGTATTTGCACAGCATAGGCAATGAGTGTTCACTTTCCATGGTTCCCAAGCTACCATGGTAGAGTTCATATGCCTTCCCAGGTCTGTGTGTTTGTGTGTTCACCCACCAACACAGCATTTTGAGCCCACAGGTTGCTCTGCTTACACAGCGTCTGATCCAGCTGCGAGTTATGGATTCTGTTCAGTATCTGTAGCTTCTTTCAACCATTGTTAAAGTTATTGCAAAGTCTATTTTTGCTGGTTCTATCAGAAGTGATAAGACCCTCTGGAAAGCATTTTGTCTGTAGCTGATGGCCTTCACAAGCTGGTGGCAGATGTTCATGTGGAGGTTATTGAGGTTGCACGCAGATCTGAGAGATGTGAGACAGTGGAGCTCTTTGTCCTAACAGTGGGGCGAAGCAGCTGCTCTCAAATAGAGCCACAGCCACAAAAAGCTGTGCAAGTCTAGGGTGGCCAAAGTGATTCTAGACACTTCTCTTTATGAAGCTGAGACATTTGCTTGTATTTCTATCAACTGATCCATCCAAAATTAGGCCATATGCACCTGGGGGTACAAATCATTCTCTGATACTGTTCCCACTGGTGTTAATGGGTACAGTGGTGTAAAGCTTAACATTCTCTATATGGGCTTAGCAAAAGACCTGAAGAAATATGATTTGTATTGCTATCCTGTCCTGTTAGCTGGAATGTGAAATTCTGTGATTTGCAAGGTTGTTTCAGAGAGATGTTATGCAGCTAGCAGGGTATGTCATTCAGAGTAAATATGTGAGATGTATTGCTGTTTCACTTGCCATCAGCAAGAACCTAATAAAAACAGGCAGAAACATACAGGCAGAGACTGGCCATCTCTCAAGGCATGGATATCTTTTTATTTCCACTTTTTTACGTTCAGGTGTTCCTCATAGGTAGAAATACTATTTGGATTAGACTTGGTTTAGAAGCCACAGCAGTCACTGACAAGACAATGAATGGACATATAAATGTTCTACATCCCAGCAGCTGTGTATAAACTTCTGGTGAAGAAGGCTATGTATTTTTGGAGAGATTATTTTACTCCTATCAGGAATTTCACCACCTAAGCTATACTGCTGTGAAAAAAAACCAACCCAAACCCCCAAAAAACCACCAATGAACCAACCAACCAAACGAAAACCCCCAAAAAACCCAACCCCACCAAACCCACAAATCCTCTACTTTATCTACTTTATTAAAGTCGCAGAGCAAAGGAAGGCACACTCAGAGGCCTTGTTGGTAGGACTGAAAGAGTCCCTCATTCCTGCTTTCCCAGTTCATCGTAGACTCTGTCGCTTTTTTTGGCTGAGAAATGCCAACTTGTCCAAGTCACCTTGGACAACTCACCTCTTAGACTTGGCCTGGCTGTTTGCTTTTATACTTGATTTCTTTATGGACCTCCCCCGTTCCAGTGTCCTTAACTGGAAGGATGTGAGAAATCACAACTATCCCAATTTGCTTGAAAGTCAGTCTTATGATCCTAAGTGTTTACCAGATGATACCTTTAGAAAGTTGTTCACCTTGGCAGGTGGCCTTAACTCCTGAGCTCTGCAGTACTGGCAATGCATGTCAACTGCTTTTGACTAATAGTGGATTTTTCATATGGGAAATACTTTTAATAGGATTTCTGGCTCCTCATTAGTCAAGAAACCACTTAAAAAACAGCTGACACTTAACTATTTCATGCAATTAACTATTTGCTGCAAATGGATATTTCAAATACTCATTATTTTCTTTATAATTCTCAGGAAATGCATAATTTTTATTCTGATGAGCTTTGTTAAGCAAATAAACTGAAATAGGCAAATGTAACTGCTCTTTTGGGGAAGTCTTTTTTCTGCTCCTTAACTCAGGCTCGTGGTGCCGCTCTATTGTCTATAAGATATTGTACAGCTCCTAAAACTTTTTTTTTCTAGCTGCAATGGGACAGAATATTCATGTCAATTTGTTGCTGGGGCAGAGAGAACTAAAATTTGTGTTTTATTGAAAAGGGATACTCGCTGAATATATATCATGTTTTAGTGGAAAAAGAAGTGCAAGAAGTGACTTGTATTTTTTATAAGCTATCCCACTGCATGCTTATACCCATACACCTCTTGTGTATTAGGTGTTCCCGACCAACTAAGGATGTGAGAGAGGCACCGGTCTCTTAGCTGGAAGCTTTTAGTTGCTTTGCTAAATCTGAAGAAGCTTCTGCTTTTAGCTGTAACAGTCACAATTTCAGTTCTCTTTACGACCGGTGGTTTTTAAGGTACCAGCCTGTATAGCCGCAGAAAAAGTCTTCACCTTTGTGGAAGACAATAAAGCACCAAACTTATTATTGTTAGGAATAGTTGAGCTTTACGTGAGATACAGGAGGTTTTTTGTTTAGTTACAGAATCCAAAGGGTTTTCTGTTTTAGTTCAGAACCAATTTAAGTTAGGAAAGCCAAAGTCAGCTTTGACTATGCCAAGTAAAATGAAATGGACATCTCTCATACTGCCTACTACTACCGTGACCCAACTGCATCCTTCTGCAACTTTGCACTGATAGATGATGCTGTAATTTTCTCAGGCTTTCTGGAAGAATATTAGCTGAGAGTTAAGACTGAAGAAATAGTCTGAAACTTGCACTCACAGCAGGAACATGAAGAAGACAATGTTGGAAAATGTTGTAATATTGTTACTAAATAAAAACCAAGGTTCTTGCAGATAGTCTAGATAGTGACTACAGAGATACATGTTAAACATACAATTTTAAGAAACTGTATAGCATTTTCTCAGGGGGTTAATTTTCCATAATAATACTAATAAACCAAATTGAGAGCCCTTGGAAGATATGAACTCCTGCCTGGATTCAGAGCTAGGCAATGAATGATTATATATATTTTCCCAGCTCTGCCTTAACCCAATGAACGTAAAGAGAGGGGGCAAGACCTGGGAAGGCACTGCAAGAGAAAAATGTTTATTAGATAAAATGATACAAACACATTCCATGAATGCTACTGCAGAGGCAAAATGAAAAAAAATATTACTTTGCCTTTGTGCAATGTTAACAAATTTTAGTGTACAGCACAGAACTGCTGGGAAAAAGTAGTTTTAGTAAATAATGACCTCTTATTCATCTGTTTGTTTGATTAAAGATGCTTTTTCCTCAGATTGGTGATTTATTTCTTTTTATTGCAGAAAAGAGACAATGATAAGGAGTTAAGAGGTGATTTTTTTTATTCAAAACCCATTCAACTTTGGCCAAGAAATTGGTTTATAGAAAAGGTATTTTCTGGTCCATATGAGAACAACATTCAGGTAGTGCTTTCTTTTAAATCTTCAGTGTCATAGAATCATAGAATCATAGAATAGTTAGGAAAGGACCTTAAAATCATCTAGTTCCAAACCCCTTGCCATGGACAGTGACACCTCGCATTAAACCATGTGGCCCAAGGCTCTGTCCAACCTGGCCTTGAACACCGCCAGGGATGGAGCATTCCCAGCTTCCTTGAGCAACCCATTCCCGTGCCTCACACCCTCACTGTAAAGAACTTCTTCCTTATACCTAATCTAAACTTCCCCTGTTTAAGTTTGAACCCATTACCCTTTGTCCTACCACTACAGTCCCTAAGGAAGAGTCCCTCCCCAACATCCCTATAGGCCCCTTCAGATACTGGAAGGCTGCTATGAGGTCTCCATGCAGCCTTCTTTTCTCCAGGCTGAACAGCCCCAACTTTCTCAGCCTGTCTTCATATGGGAGGTGCTCCAGCCCCCTTATCATCCTCATGACTCTCCTCTGCACTTGCTTCAACAGCTCCATGTCCTTTTTATGTTGAGGGCACCAGAACTGTACACAATACTCCAAGTGGGGTTTCAGGAGAGCAGAGTAGAGGGGCAGGATCACCTCCTTTGACCTGCTGGTCACGCTTCTTTTGATGAAGCCCAGGGTACGGTTGGCTTTCTGGGCTGCAAGCACACACTGAAGCCGGCTCATGTTAAGCTTCTCATCAATCAACAGCCCCAAGTCCTTCTCCGCAGGGCTGCTCTGAATCTCTTCTCTGCCCAACCTGTAGCTGTGCCTGGGATTGCCCCGACCCAAGTGTAGGACCTTGCACTTGGCTTGGTTAAAGTTCATAAGGTTGGCATCGGCCCACCTCACAAGCATGTCAAGGTCCCTCTGGATGGCATCCCTTCCCTCCAGCGTATCAACCGAACTGCATATCTTCATGTCGTCAGCAAACTTGTTGAGGGTGCGCTAAATCCCACTGTCCATGTCGCCAACAAAGATGTGTCCCCCTCCTTTGCACAGTGAGGCTGACATTCCTTGGGAACATAACCTTCATTACCTTCCTTACCAAAATGCTTTAGTGAATGGTGTTTGACAAAACTGTTTTGTCAAGTTCTCAGGTATTTTGTAAGAAAAAAACCTCCAACAGAACCAAACCAACAACAATCCTATGCCTCCTCTGAAGACTTGGATCTTTGAAAATGTCAGCCAGAATCTAATAAGAAACTTTATGATTCTACAGCAAGAGAGGACAAAAACTGGATTGAAGGGCTGCGGCAAAAGTGAAAAAAATGGGACATGCTTTCAAAGCCCATGTAACTTATACCTCTGAGTGGGACACTGAGAAAGCTGACTTGGAAGGTCAGGTAAGGTTTAAAGTAATCTGATCCTGAACTATTTGCTCTTCTCCTTGGGCCTGTAGTTCATTTTTCATTGCAGTTAGTGAAGCTGCAGAGACGAGAGATCTGGTTAAACTTAAACACGGCTGCCGGATGTTTTTGGGGGGGGGAAGAAAAGGAGAGAGGTATTGATGTGAGGAGTAAGAAAAATAATTCTTTGGGGGCTGGGCACAAGTCTCTGTGACTAATTCTTGTGGCTTAACTTTTGGCAAGTGTCAGCACTTTGCTGTTCAGAGGAATCATCTTGTTCTTGATTCTGCTTTGTGCTTTTCATTTTTCATTCTACTTTCTTGAGTCCTGGTGTCAGAAGCATCATTCATGTCATGCAAGAAGAAAGACTGAGAGAGTCCTGAGCTCCCTTCATGGAACAACAGTCCGTATCCTTTTACCAGAAAACTGGGAGATGTATAATCTCTCTGATTCTTCAACTTCTGTTCTGGTAGGAAAGTTGTTCTGCTGCTGAACAGAAGGGAATGAAGATATTTCAGCTCTGTAGAATTTCTAAGCACAAGGCTGTATTTATGGATAACATTATAGGAATATTAGAAAACGTATGCAGAGCCCTGAGGGTCACACATGCATTTATGAAACAAAAATGTATGAATGAAGAGCAAAGCAGAAATTGAGAGTAAAGAATGTCAGAAAGTGTAATTTAATCGAAATACAATATAAAATCTTATTTGAGTTAAACATGACTTACAACAGGCTTTATTAAAATACTATTGATCAATCCATTAGGCGCTGGAATGAATAAAGAGGATTGCTCCCAGCAACCAAGAATGTGGTGTTGAGTTGCATTCTATCAGCATATCCATATGTCACATTGAGAAGGGCTTCCAAGTGAATCTGCTAACAATCCCTCAGGGAGATTAAATACTTTCTTTCCAAGATAATGGAAAATGAGTGACCACTCAGGTCTTCCTGGTCATTAACCAAACATCAGAAATATGGAAACTTCTCTACATGTTGCCCTAGCAAGACTGGCAAAAAGTTTAGGTTTTATATCTTTCTTTTTTTTTTCTTAAGCTGAAATAAAAATGTTAATCAAAATCTTTGCTGAGAAGCAGGTTCATTACTGCAAGGTTTGGACCCTTTTCTTTCTCAGTGCAGTCAAAAGGCTTCAGATATTGAGGCAGTACTGAGGCTTTAGGTTCAACACTGATGATAGAAGAGGTGTGGACCAAATCGTATGTATGTGTAAAATGTTTCTATGTGATGGCACTTTTGCTGAAAACTTATTTTCACATACTTTCCTTTATTTGGTATTTTTTCCTTTACTCAGCTCTTTGTTTCTTCTATAAGCCTTTCAACTACTAGTCATCCATAAAGGATTAATTTGGTCCCAACATGTTTCATTATCTCTCAGCAAACATGGAATTACACGTCATGCAGTGGCACTGGTAACAGTAAAAGTCATCACAGATTTCAGCTGCTGAAGCACCTCCAGTAACACTGAATCACATTGTCAGATGTTGTATAAAGTCAAGGTCAAATTTCTGAATGCGCTGGCTAATAATGGACGATCCAGTGCGTAGTCTTATCTCTCTGCTTGTCATCCCAACAAGAACGTTGCTAATGAACCATTACTGCTGGCCTGCAAACAGCCCTATGCATCAAAGTCCTATGACATGTGAAAGGCCCTTTGTAACAGCTGTTCTTACCAACAACTTCTCCACTGCATATTAAAACTTAGATGATTCACTGTTCTTCTGGTACCCTCCAGGTTTTCACCATTTTGAGACATCATTTTGACCCAATAGCATATAACTTAAAGAAGACCTACTTTTTTTCTTTTTCACTGACAGCATGATCTTTGAAAAAAGGGACAAGATTGTTAATGGTTGGACTCGATGATCTTAAAAGTCTTTTCCAACCTAAATGATTCTATGATTCTATTACAACACGTATTATACTAGGCATATCTTCTGAATATTCTTTAGGGATATATTAAGTAAAAGAGAAATTGTATGGAAAGCATTAAGAACAAAGCAGAAGTGTTCACATTTGGTAGCAGTTGGGTGGAAGGCAGGACATCCATCAGTAAATATCCATTAGATGTTTATAAACCTGCCTAGAATTTTTAAGAATACCATGCCTTAGATAATAGACTAGTGTACAGCTCCACCCTGGCATCCACAGAGTAATGTTCCTTCAGAGAGAATTATTGTTTGATTTCTTATTTGAAGTATGACTCCTTCTTAGATCTATCAAAAGCTTCTCTTGCTTTTTTAATGCAAACACCAGCAGTATACCTTTTAGGGTTTGCATGCTCTATTCAGAAAAAATCTAGCCGACTATTCCTTTTTGATCTATATTCTTATGAAAACAACATAATTGGCAATTCTGAAAGTTCATGGTATTTTAAAAGAGAACAAAAATATGAGAACAGTCTTCTAAATGCTGAAAATGACAACTTTAATTATAAAGTTATTTTTTTCTTCATATTTTAGTGCTTTTTTCAATTCAAAATACAGTAGATTTACATCATCAGTATATTAATAGCTTTGGTAAATACAAACATTATAGTCAGTTCTAACATACAATCAGCAGTAAGCTTTGAACATTCTGTATTCTCTATTTTTTGTCATAGCAATGCTGCAATTCAAATAGACTTTAATACAACATATCAGATACTTTCTATCATACATACAGTTTGAAACAACAGAAAAATGGTGTGAAGGCAAGAGGTTATGCTGAAAGATCAGCACTTATAAAGATTTCTACTTTAATATAGTGTGCTTCTTTCTGACATGGGTGGGAATACAATTTTTTTCAGGAAGGATATATATAGTCAGTAGAATTCTTGTCCCACTGAATTTATTTTATCCCAACTACACAGGGAACAGTTGTGTAGAAAACGGATTCCTCATTTCCAGTCGGTGACAATATTACCATCTTGAACTAGAGAAGGACCTCTACTACTACAAACATCTCATTTCTTTGTAAGATGATTGGAATATTTACTCACCATATATGTTTTTCTTTTATATCATTAGCTTCCTTTTTTAACGACCTGAGTTTCCAGATTGAACACACATTTCTGATGTGTGTTCACTGCTTGCTCAGGGGTTCTTCAGTTTTCTGGTTTATATTAACTGCCACTGTAAAGCTTTTGCATTTTCTAAACATACAAAGCTTTCTTATGTGAAAAACAGAGAGATTTTAGAAAATGCAATAAAGAGCTCTTAATACATTTATTGTGAGTACTCTTCTGGTCTGTATTTACCAGCATTTTTTGATTGGGCTTGCACATGCAAGGAATTCAAACACCTCGTATAACTCAAAGAAATTTGTTGTCAGCAGTTACCTTCAGCAAATACGCTTTGATTTCTCCAAACAGCAATATCTATTTTGTTTGATGAAAACCTGCTCTCATCTCTATTGGCATCTAATTACCTTCTCCTAGTCTGTATCTCTATCTTTTTACTGATTTAAATCTTGCCTTAGTGTTTCATGTATTCTGCGAGGAACTCTTGCAGGCTGTAGCTAGTGGCGCTATCCTACTTATCCTGCAGCTATAAATGTTTGAGCACCTTATCTACATTCCTTGCTGAAAAGGAACAATCCTTTACATTTTCCTGTCCTTGTGTTCCCTCAGTGATCCCTAGGTTTTATTTCAGAGATAATCTATGTTGACGTTCTGAGGGATCCTATGGTACTATTTTTAATAGTCTCCCAAAGTGATTTGGTCTTGTTGTTGTAAAACAGAAAATAAGATATATATGGTTACCTTGACTAGTGGATGAATAAATCCTCCTGCATTAATGTGCAATGGCACATTGGACCTCAGGAAAAACTGGAATCACAGAGGCCAAGCGCCAGAAAAAGTGTGTACCAGGTCCAGTAATGTGTGGCCAGATACACATTTGGGACCAACTGCTTTTGGGCAGAATTACTCTGCTGAGCTGTAATGCTGCTACAGGGACTGAGACTGTCAAGCACTCATTTTTGTGCAAGGGAAGACTGTACAGGTATGCTCCAAAAATTAGAAGAAATTGAGTTCCAAATGTTAAGGTGACAGAGTAACTTCATTGATAAAAATAGATACATAAATACATAAGTAAATGGCCAACCCTTTGCCATAGAGAAGACAGTAGGGATCCAGATGGGAACCTGTGGGACTGCAAGCAAAAATGGCAGTCACGGTTGGGGAAATGGAGCACCAGCGAGTGGCAGGACAACAGGCCATTGCAGTGGAGGGACCTGGGATAAAAGGGGGGGGGGGGGGGGGGGGGGAATAAACTGTTTTCTTAATTCTCCAATTAGGGAAGCAAATTGTAAAAATTATTTAATCATCATCAGTGATGAAAAGTTATGGCTGCCAACTGAGATGTCTCAGCGTTGTACATGATGTTTGTTTTAGCACAGCATGTTGCTTGCAGAAGGATTAGTCCTGAAAGTTATAGGAAGTTTGTACTGCGCTCTTTTTACAACTAAATTGAATGACTCAAGGCAGTAGAGTTACTGTATGAGTAAAAAATAGCAGGATGAGTCCATTAGAGTTTTCCAGTCATCAGATGTCATGAGCTTTCTCCATTACAAAGCAAAATTAGTCCTGAAAAAACCAAACAAACAGAAAATCTCCACACACCATCTCTTCTTTCTGTTCAGTATTCTTGAGTTATTTCTAAATATTCAAAGCCCTGGAACTCAAAAGGACACTTTAAAATAAAAACCAACCAAAACCTAACTGAAACTATAGCTCTTGCCAAAGTCACTGCTCTGCAAATACTCGAAGTGGCTCATTACCAATATGGAAACTGTTTCTGTATGCCTGGACTGTTTGTCAGCCTAGATGAATAGGGAAAATGGGATAAAAAGATTTAATTAAGCTATTAAGAAGGGATATAGTCAAAGACCAGTAGCTGCATTCAGTTCAGATTTAGGGGAAGCGATGACACAAAGTCTGGTGTTGACTGAAATGGTAAGAATTGGCTGAGCTCCACTGAAGTCACATTGAACCACTAGAAAATCTGGCCTCTATAGTTAAAATGTGGACAGTTAGTCTGTCTCAGTTCACCTCATAATTAAAAAACTCCCACACACCCCAAAAGAGACACTAATTCAGGTTCTCCTTTGTTTCAGATATGACACAGTTGTCTAATTATAATCAGCAAGCTCAAGTTGCAAAACCCAGAATTTTATGACTGGGGAGGAAGGCAGGATTTTATTCCCCTTGTCCTCACACCTTCCTCTAAAGTCAACTTTCTTTAACAGCCAAAGAATCATTACATGGTTTTGAGTATATGAAAGGGGATGAAAGGCTGGTAGTACTCTATAGGTCCTGCTAGCACTGGAAGAAAGTTTTTTGGTGTTCCCATGACTTCTGTGGGAGATGCAGCAGAAATCAATTCACCCCATTCACCTTCTCCCAGAGGAAATATTTACATTTTTATTGAACTGGTGGGTCAGGGATTTTCAGTTTTAAAAACTGTCTTACAGCTAAGATTACTGAATTTCTCTAACACTTGTGCTAGAAAGATAAAACCAGATTCCTTCTTCAAAAATAGTAAAAAGAGTAAAATATTAATGTATCTTAGAAGGAAACAGGTGCATAATAGCAAAATATTTGAGCTCTGCAAATGTTGGGTTTTGTGCATTTTATACTGCACTAATCACAGAATATAGTGTGGTTGTACAATGGTTATTATAAAACATAACATATCTTAAGTGTTTAGTAGATTTGGCACAATATTGGTATTCTTTGGTAAAATGCAAAAGCAGGGATTTAAGATTTTAAGAATAATTCAGATTCCTTCTCCTTCAGGTACTGAGAAAAGACTGAGATTGTGATTGAAAGACAAAAATAACCCATTTCTTCACTTGGGTCCTCAAGAGTCTTTTCTTATTCGTATCTGTCTTCTCTTACAGCATTTTTGTGGCCAGTGTCCATAATGAATACTGGAGTCCAGAAGCTTTCCCAGCTTTGGTGCCGAGAAGTGAGTACAAGTGACCGGCAACAATGTCTCGAAAGCACAGCTGTAGATGACTTTATATACCACATGTAGAGAGCAAAACACAGGAAAAATCATATTGAGTTGAGTAGAGCTCATCAGAGTCTTATCTGTTATCGTGTATTTCTCCATCTCTATTTTCAGTAGTTCAGGGCACCATCGCAGCTGGGGATGAGCAGGTGCAGAGAACAATTATCCTACTTCCGGAGCTAATTGTGGGCCTCAATTAGGAAGCCAACTTAATGGGGTAAAGAAACTCATCACCATTGATTCTTAGACGAGGAATAAGATCTTTTCATGTAATGCACCATGATTAATCTATTTATTTATAATAAAGCATTGCTGGTCAGTGTAATTGACTTATCTAGCAGAATGTAAAGGATATACAGAAGCCATACAGAGGGAGACACCAGTACAAGCCAGTGGGATGTAGATGAACAAGCTTCTTTATAGTGGCAGTCTTATGGTTGCATTCGCGACAGATTTATCAGCATCTGCACCAGAACTGAATTCCTCTCCCTGCAAAAATCCAAAATCCTGCTGGCGGGCATTCAAGAGAATTTTCCAATGCAAAATAAATAAATAAATACTCAGGCAAAAATATCTTACATGAAAATATCTAGCTGAGCTTCATCATTTCAAAAGGCCTGCTCAAACCAGGATGTTTTACATTTTAATATCTACCTATTTATGCACTCATGCAGGGACCCTACCAACTAATTGGAATCATATTTGTAAGTCTACTGACTATGACACATTACATTGCAAATTCCAACATTTTGCAGTTCTCAAGCTGCAAGAAATAAATCCTTCATTATTACCTTTTCCATTTTTTCCAACAGTTTTATTTCTTGGAAGTGTCTTTGGTTTTTATACATATAAAATTCAAAAGATTAAAAAAAAATCTCAATCTAAATCCTCAAACAAACAAAACAGACTCCCCTGTGCCAATAAAATTGTGCACTTAAGGGGAGGAGGGAGATATCTGGTCTACAAAGCTATTTTTGTTCCAGCTACATCAGCTTTGTCTAGTTTAATTTTTGTTCTGTGACCGTTTGAAATTCAATTTCAGGTAGTATCGTATCAGCACAGGATGCATCATTAACTTGCAAGGCTTGACATCTGCTATCTTTATCTGGTTTTGGTGTATCACTCATACTGAGATTTTGTTTCTTATCTGATATTGATTTCAACTGTGACAAGCTGCGTTGCTAATAAAATCTAGAGGCAAGTATCCGGCATTTAGTTCTTCACTGGTAGAGGAAAAGAAACAACCCAGTGGCAACAAGAAGTAAAGAGATACTTTTCAACTAGGATGCTTGCCTGTATCCTCATATTGTCCATCTCTTAGCACTTCTGTTGATGTAGCATTTCTGATTGATTCCCTTGAGGAAGTATTCATGGAAATCCTTGCCTCTCAGATGAAATATTCCTTTTTGCTTTCATCCACCGCTTCCTGAAGAGTGGGGTCATTTTTCAAAGCAGCATCTGCACTTTCAGCAAATTCAGTTCCTTTTGCCTCATTGGTGTGGTAGGTGCCTTTATGTCTGTACATGTACCGGACCATTACTACCAGTAGGCAGATGAGGACAAATACCACTGCAGCAATCACACCTAGAGGAAAGAGACCAGTTAATTGTATTCCCAGTAATAAAATACGAGCAGCATCTTACACCCAGACATCACAACTTGAATTACTTGATAAGGAAAAGCCTACATATCATAAGTGTTCGCATGTTGCCGTGGCCAAAGTCAGAACAGAGTCTGACACTGAAAAAACAAAATGGGATACAGATACTGCAGGAATACAAGTCAAATTCTCACTAGCTTTCTTCAAATCAATGTCTTGCTTTGGTTGAACTCATTGAAAAAATTAATTACAAAATGAGGAGAAATAAGAGAACATAAAGAAAAACCAATAGATTTCTGATGAAAGAAATCCTTCTGTAACATATACCCAGGAGAGCTTGCAGACAACTGGCCCTGCCCCAACAGGTGTACTCAATTTCAGGAGAGGTACAGGGCATGAAGTATTTCTTAGGAGACATTCAACAAACAGCAGGAGCCATGTGACTTCAGTACGGCTCTGTATTCGCAAGCTGCCATTTCATGCTGTGCTCTAATTAAGAAAGTCTGACTGTAAGGAATGTGGAAGTGACACCTGGGAGGAGGAAGGGATTCTGGGTAGATCCTTCCTGTCTCCTGGACCAAGGCTAATTACTAGCAATGTGTTGACTGGCCAAAAACTTCCATAGGTAACTCACATGTGCATAGGCCTAAATGTTGAATGGAAGCACTCCTAGAGAAGGAAAGTTAATTGAAGTTCCAAGAGTGGTTGTGCAGAGAACACTGCGTGTCCTTGCTTCCCAGAGTCCTTTCCTTTTTTCTTGTTCTACTGTGAAAGGTAGGAATCCATAAAAGAGTGGCAACCCTGACAAGTCCAAAAAATTACAAGCTGTATCCCCTTCCTTCCCCATCAAATTATTCACTTAAGGATCCTGAAAATAAATGAAATATTTTGAAGTTTATTCAATTTGTGTGGTTTCTATTTTTTTAACACTCTGCATACAACTGGGATGTGCTTATAAACGCTTTAGCTGTGACTCTGTACATTATACCAAACTGATTCTATATTCACATGACTCCAGGAGTAAACCAAACATTAAAAAAATACATAGTAAAACACACCAGAAAAGGACATTCCTAGGAAAATCCCTTTTGCGGAGTATGAAGCTGCTATGAGGATGCAATAGGTAGGAAGTCATCTGACTTATTGTAGGCATCTACAGTTCAGGAGGCTTCATCTGAGTTACCTTGGGCTTCCTCCACTGTCAGTGGATGGTGTGTGTGTGTGTGGGGTGATTCCTCTTCTAGAATTGAATTCCTACGCTTGGTCAGACAAATTGCTCCCTGGAAATGCTTACTATTCTGCAGAGACAATGAGGGGTATGCAGACAGTATCTCTCTGCTGTTCCCTGTGTTCAAGATATGTGGCAGAAGTGGGTATCTCTAAAGCTTTAGATTTATCAGCATCAGTAAACTGAGTGGGGATACCCTATTGGCATCAAAACATAGGAATGGACAGAATATTAATGGAGTAAATAAAAATAATAATTCTCTTAAAAAGTATGCCTGCAATGTTATACCACAGATTTTAAACTGCCTGGTTCTGGAAAGTTAAGTTACTGCCGGCAGAAATGGAATTGCTTATACAAAGAACTTCAAGTTTACAATAATATCTCAGTTGCAGTGGGGGCTTCATCAGTTTTTAGGACCTCACTGGTATCCCTTGACACAAGAGGCTTTAATAGGCTTTGGAGGTAGCACAATATTAATAAGCCTAAGGGACTAAGTACAAATCAATTTACCTGCTACTTGTTCACAGAAAGCTAAAATTAAAGTTACAGGAGATGGGACCTGAGGGAAATATAACAGAACCTCGCCAATTTGCACTAAGGAATGGTGTACCCCCTTGTGAATGACTGAAACTAGTGCGTTAGCATGGAAATGAACAAACACAATAAAAATAAAAAGGTTCTCTCAGTGAACATGGCTTTGTTCATTTATTTTGACAACTGTATTTAGTTTAAATGCATGACAGAGCTTTAACGGAACACTAGGAAATTCACTGTAGTATGTTCTGCAACAATAAAGGGTCAGCCGGTATGGGCTCAAATCAAAAGTGCTACGCCAGTCCTGTATTAAATGACAATTCTGGTGCAGTGAATAATGAAAAATATCAGAGTCTGAGTTTGCTGCTGGACTGCTAGGCATTTTGTCCTAAAATGAGGAATGGAAGAGGTGGTACTGCTCACTATATGGTTTATGCTCATTATCTCAACTAGTTATCTTGCCAATAGCCCCTCTGGGAGCAGATTTCCCACTGGCCTAATTAACTCCAATTGTGCTGCTCCTGTTGTCTTGTCAGCAAAGTAGGGGTTTTGCAAAATGCAAGAAATCAACCAACCCGCTGTTTTAATTCTAATGGTGCTGCTTAGTATGGTCTGCTACTTACCTCCAATAACAGCCACATCTGCTCCAGCTGTGGGGCTCTCAATGTCTCCATCTATAAATAGATTAGAACATACAAAAGTTAATTAAAGAAAGAGGAATTGGATCATATATAACAGCAGTGACTGTACTGGTGGTGCTGAATTATTTTAACCTCTGAAACTCAGAACTTAAACAAGATCTCTTGTTAGCAAAAGACATTTATGAAACTTCTCATTAGAGTTAGCTATACTGTAACAGTTTACTGTCACCTTAACACTGGAAAATAAATAGCTAGCACATTATGCAAACTATCATGGCCTTCAGGGAAACACCTACTGTTTATTATGAGCATTTACCTGTAACATCCTCCAATGAATGATTAAATTAAGAGTGTTTAGGTATTGCGATTACTCTCAGAAAGGTAGTTTTGGAGAAAAAACATTGGTGCCTATTTATTTTCCCATTTGTGGCTCTTCAGAGTGGAGTCTGGATCTTGATTTGACATGAATTAATCTGGCTCTATTTATTTCAATTAGTTTTTTATTTATCTGCAATATCCTGTTTTTAATCTTAGCATTTGTTTTCTTTTAAACTTACATTTGGAATCAAGACAAGCCTGTTATATGTGTGGTATAAAACAGGGTCTCCATTTAGAGTAAGTCTGAATTTGGTGCTGCTAAATCAAATTACATTTTTTACTGGATTATAATTTAAAAAAAAGATAACTTTGCAATTTAAATGCAAAATAGAAGTACCTGAACATGTCTTTTCAAGAAGCAAGAATTTGGTCTGAAAAGTTGTAAGCCGCTGAAAGAACAGTTAGAATTCGAATTACATTTGATCTTAATTATAGCACTTACTAAGAATATCCAAACTAATAATGAATAGCCAAAGCATTTTAAAGGGGAGAGGAAAAAAATTCTAAAAATCAGTGAGGCTTTTTCTTTCCATATTATTTGATATAGACCTTAAGTGAAACTAAATTCATATAGACATACATTTCTTCACTAGCTTCCCCTTGCTTGATCAGGGTACAATTCTGATCTTATTTCTGTTCTTTATTTCATGCCAAACATGGGAGGTGCTTTTTCTAGAAAGTAGGAGTACTTTTCTCTCCCCCAGAGACCCTTCCTATGCTTTGTTCCAACTATACACTGATGGAAAGATTGAGCATGCCTTGTGTAATTTAAAAATTCTAATTATGTCTAAGTCAATTCAAAACCCATGTGCTTCAGAAGAGATTAACTGCTTCAAGGTCAAACTGTTATGTATTTCTTTATGCACTAAATATATGCTGCATGCCAGAAAAGCAGGCTCCTCTACAGCAATCACATACGCGAAGGTGTGAATTCTAAAGTGCTTCCCTAGCCACATAACTTCCAAACATTAATTCCAGATCACATCATTATCCCTTTAATTACAAAATGTATGCGAGTAACTCTCTGGTCTTTCCTGATGTTCCCAGGTGCCTCTCAGATTCAGATAACATGCAGGTGCCTTATCTCTACTACTTGCCATCACAATGCTTTTTGATGATGTATTCCAGTATCACCACTTGCAGGAAAGTTTTCATTTCCATACTATTCTTTCTAAGTTTTCAGAAGAACACTAGACCCATCTTGAGCCATCACGTAGTTGGCACTGATCTGTTAAGCTGATGATGCTATGCCATTCAGCAACCAGCTAACACTGTTCTCATTCTACTGCAAGCACAAGAGTCTGACTTCTTTGTACATCAACTTTTAACCATGGAACAGGCTTGCTGTCCTCGCATATGGCCTTTTGCTGCATCATCCAGAATGCCAGGACACTGCAGCTACCACCAATGACCAGAAGTTTCCAGGGTGTGTTTTCCAGATCAGTTTTGGAGCAGTCATGATGGACATGAGAGAGGGACCCGCACTGCCTATCTCACAGTCTCTGAAATTTCACTTTGTCCAAAACCAACTATGTGATTCATGGCAATATCATGATCTTGCTAGGTAGGGGGTGAAAGTATCAGTGTCATTCAAGATTCAAGATTCAATCAGTATTAACCTTCATGAAACATGACTGAGGAAAATTCAAGGCATGTGTTCATGAAATGAAGCCATCTTGCAGAGCAGCGGGAAGACAACAGCTCCTTATCCAGACGGGAATCCATGCTTGGCCAGGAACCTCAGCATGGTCTCTTTAAAATTCAGCTCAATCTGTGTGAGAAATACACTTCATTACTACTATAGGACTGAATCTTCACTTTCTGAGGCAGAAAAGATATCCACGTACTGGACGAATTTTTAGCTGAGCAATGGCTGTACCTTCTTTATTCTGTTCTTTGCATGCAGAGCACTCAGAGGTCTGTGTTTCAGTAACTGCTGTTGCACCTGTTACAATTATTTTCCTTTGTTTCAAGGATATCTTTTGTGCTATCTGTTGCTAAATCACCCTTGCAAAATTTCCTTTCACTGTTATACTGGCCCTTGTCCATAGCTACAATCTGCTCCCGAAAGTATTTAGACAGTGTTGTTATTTAGTGCCATTGGTTACCATGACACACAGAAATTGGAAGATTGTGGGAAAACTTGTTTTTCATAAAATCTCTGGCCATCAGAATGAGTTGGCTAAATCAAGAATAGAACATACAAATCGAATTGCCTGTTGTTGGAAAGTATGTTTCTCAAAGCCAGAAATGAAGCTAAAGAAACGCCTTTGTGCCATGACCTGAAATTCATCAAATTCCATTTCTGCCCATAAACTTACAGATAACGAATTTTTCAACAGAACACAATTGCTACCTGTCTCATTCTCATCAATCAAATCATGCTGAGAAGGCAGCAGTCTCTGAAAGCCCCAGGAGTATTCTGACTTAAATACTGGCTTTGTGTTTCAAAGGTGAAAAGCCAGTACAACTAGCTTTTATGCTAATGTAGCCAGTGGTGAGTTTTCCTGCTAAATTTATTGGTAAATTTGTTAAACCGCCTCCTCCAAGTGCAATTTTCTAGTAAGACTTAACTTTTATTAATTTTGCTAGGTTTTTTGCTTAAACTGATCTTATTCCATTTTGGCTGAGAAGCACTTGTTCAAAAGTGGCAGGTCCAGCAGTGAAATTGTTTGTCTGAGATTCCGCACTCTCCTTGTTTTGCTATGCACTTCTCCTGGCAGTTGTAATGATTTATTTTGTTCTTTAAATTACAAATCTGAACCATTAAAAGCCATAAGTCACTTTCTGCTCAAAAATTATGACATTGGCTTTAAAATAAAACTTTTTTTATTTGCCCTTTCTTTCATATCTGAGCTTCATTCAAGTCTTACTTTCCAGCCCTTTTCTACAACACCAAAGACAAAATTCACTTTGTAGATAAAACTGAGGTTTTGGCATGATGTTGTGGCACCAGAAAAGAGGTCTTCAAGGAAAACATGAAGTATTATGAGACTCCTAATAAAGATGCAAGACACATCAGTGAGCTACTTTAGAAGTATAACCATGTTAAGACATCCAAACTGGCAAGCTATTCAACTTTCATAGTGATGGAAAGGGGCATATCTCTTCCCAGAATACTTTCTCCCATCCTGCACAGAAAGCACAGATTTTAGATCCTGCTACTTGAAGAAAGCAATACCTTAATGTGCTTCTGTGGCTACTGTCAGTGACCTAGGATAAACTTGCAGAGAGGTTCAAGCTTTCTCATTTGTCAGTCACCGTTTTCACCTGATAAAGGAGTTTCCTGAAAAAAATCTGGTAGTTACATCCTTAGCAGTTTTACAGTCAGAACTGTAGTTAGCAATTTAGGTACCTACATGTTTGCTTGTTACGGATTTATGCATGGAAAAGGCATGAAAGTAAAACTACCTGCAAAGGGATCACCATTTGGCACACTTGATATGAATGCATGGGAATTATCCTACAGTATAGATCTAATCTAGTGGTACGAGCTACCACATTTCTGCTGTATAATTAATCCATGAGGGCAATTTGATGGGATAACATAGACCTTACTCCAAACTTCTCCGTGTCTCTCTCATTTCCTAAGATAAAACTCCAAACTAGAGCTGGACAAGTGCTTACTGCTACATAGTATTGAATATAGAAAGAAGTGCCTGAGATTACAACTCACCTTGTCACAATTGCGTTGCAGTTGTAGGTGATACTGCTCTTTCAATTGGGTGAGTGTCAGTGAATCAAACTGAGTGAGTATATGGATATCTATGTATGATAAGCAGCTTTTAAAACACAGTTCTCAAAGCCACTCAACACCAGTCAGGCAACACTGCTCCTGCCTTTCAGGATTTTCCTACCCATAAGCTTATGCTTTTGATTCTTGGCAACCTAAGCCATCTCTCACCACGATGCTCACCATTGCTGCCTGCTTGTGGTTACAATCTAGACGAAGCCTTGGTTACTAAATTGCACTCAAGTAGGTCTCTAAGTGCTTTCTTGGGCAACCCATTTTCTCTCTTCATGTGCCTGTTCATTGAGTAAGAAGTACTTGAAATTCATTCAGTCTCTGTGAATGATGAGCTGAACTCCTTAGGGCAGTCATTTCCTTCTCAGGGCTTTCCCAGGAGTGCAGACTAGGAAACGCAATGTAAGCTCTCATCTTTAATCCGCTCACCTAACCACCTTATGAAAAACACTGCTACTAATGGGACTTTTCCAGGTGAAGAACAACCCAACTTTATCTCAGTATCCATAGATATGCTTTGCAGATCCACCTCACATATTGAGCGTGTTGTTGCAGGCACTGGTGTGTAGTCTGCAGACTGACATGTGTCTTTAGAATTCAACTATTAAATATTTAATGGCTTTGTCTTAAATATTAGTACTATTTACCTGTGCATTTCCAGTAAACAAGGGAGATGTTTGAACTGAATAACATCCAGTTCACAGTTCAGGCCAGATATAAATTGAATTCAGAGTATTTTGTCTCTGTATTGATCTTTCATATATTCACACATTTAAAAGAGAGCTTTAAGTATAACTGGAGACTAATGAGATACAGTTTACTCAGTAATACTGGTCTAGTAAATTATTGTCTGATTTTGTGTTGTATCAATTGACCTAACACAACAGACCATATTAATTTTGCCTTAATTTAAAAAAGCTGTAATTCTAAAGAGAGATTGCCTGTTGGTGTAGAAAAAAATAGGTGGAGTTTCAAAACACTCATCACTGATCCATTTGCTTCCACTAAAAATGATAGTAGGGTATTTTGGTTCAGTAAAACATTATAAACTTCTGAAAGTATTGAGGAACATAGAGAGTCCTCCAGGAAGCTTTTGTAATAGTTAAAAACCTTTACTACAATACTTGCAATTTTTTATTTCTTAATATTATGTATATAAAAATGTTTTTTATTATAACCATTCCTTTGCCAGGGGCTCTTTTTGTTCTTTGTATGCTCTTCTGCAGTCACTATTCCTCTCAACTGTCTTGATGTGTCCCTATTGTCACCACTGATGCAAGACTTTTCTTACAACACATTTAGTATGGAAGAAAAGTCTTAAAATCTCCACTGTTTATGCAACTGTGGTATGTCCTCCTTGCCCTTTGTTTTATGTTTGTGCCTTGCCGACACACTGCATTCATGAGCAAATCATGAATCTATTAGCCTTAGCACACTGATTTAATTTACAAGCTATAGTTAGAACTGGTTCACTGCAGCTGCATGTGCAAAAATTAGTTGAACCAACTTCAGAAAACTTCATGTTAAAAACAAGTTAATTGCTCAAGCTGCTCTCTGGCCTGTGTTACGATATCAGATGAATCTCACTGAAGCCTTTCTAGATTAAAAAAAAAGACATTACCTATTTTAATGTTTGCCAGTAAGCGTGCAGTGCCCTGCCAGAGCTGGCATATCTTATCCCAAAGGGTCACCAGCCTGAGCCCATCAGTTTGATACATCTCCCATTAGATAATGAGACATATCAAGGCTATTCTTTCAAAATTAAGGAGCAGTTTCTCATCTGTCAATCTGGAAAAGAGACAGAATAATTTGGCTTCCATTTACATACTAAGTTATTATAAGGACAATAATGGTGACATACAACAGCAACAACCACATGATCTTTTGGGTAAGTAAATGGACTGTGCTCCAAATGTAAAGTAAATCATGCAGATTAAAAGTATCTACAAAAATTAAAATGCACTGAGCCCAATCGTCTTGCTATTCTAGCTACCAAGCAGTTTGTCATTAATACCGAGAAGACAAAATCCAGTTTCATTCAATGAAAATAAAGGTCTATTCAAATTTTCTCACCTTTGTAATATAGCAAGGATAAAAAGGCATTATCAAGTTAGATTAATTAGATCAGGATTGCCAAATAATTTTAGCAGTCCTCATTTGGTTCTGGTATACATTGTCAGCAAAATATTTTGGTACCATTTTAATGTTGTAAAGTAAATAAGAGCAAATATGTTTTACAATGTTTGAGGAAGTAATGGCTTTGCTTACACAGTTTCTCCTTCTATTGTGATGCTGAATTACACTTGGGTCTTTTGCAAAATCAGAGATAGAGAAACAAGTCAGCTTGTAAAAAAATAATCATATGATATCCCTTAATAGTAAGAGAGAAAATGAGAAAATGTTCATGAAATTTGGGAAACTATTTCAGGTGAAAAATAATAAGGATCTTTTCAAACTGATCAGATATTCTATATTTCAAAATGAAAAAGAAAAATAACAACTTTAAAAATAGATGAAAATTGTGTTCTAAAGGGTTATATAATCTAAAAAAACCCCACTGGTTTTTAGTCAAATCAAACTTTTCTCTTTATCCCCCAAAGAACCAACACCGCCCCCAAATTACCCTCTCAGTTTGATGAACCATATACTTTTTTTTTAATTATTATTTGCACTTACTAGAGACATGCATTAAAGTATTTTAGCTCCTTTGCTCAGGGTAGCTGCATACCAACCACCGATTCTGATGGCAATTAAGCAAAGTGCATTCAGTAAGAGCATTAAAGTGGCAATTCCCCCTTAGAAGTACTATAAAGTTACAACCTTAAAGCTCCCATTCAGCACGGAACTTGAAAGAGAGCTTATTGTAGGCCCATGTTCCCTCTGGTAACAGATATTTAATGATGTGTCCCATGTATTCACACTGATGTATATATACAGTAAAAAATTGCCAAACAAATTCAGAGGGATGCTTACAGCATCAAGAAGAAGGAGAACATTTCAGGACCAGCAGAGGAAACCCAGAGCAGAGGAGAAGTTAGAGAAAGGAGCTGCCTCCCTGGCACTGGAGCTCCTGAGCAAGCGGGATGCTGCAGAAATCTTGTTTTTAGAGATGGGATGTGGGAAACCATCAAGGTCCACCCAGTGGTGGTCTTGCTGCTCATGTAGAGTGGCTGGGTTTTACTGTGCTCCTATGGGAAAGCTGCTTGGTGTCTGAAGAGCAAATGCTGCCTTCTTACAGTAAAAAGGTGCATGAAGCAACTTGCAAGTTGTGCCCTGTTTCGTCTACCCCATGTTTATAATCATATCATTGGGAAAAAGTTTCTTACTTTTTCCATGGAAATATGTTAACATAACCAAGCCATCATTTACATTTTTGCTCCACAACCATCAAAGTCTGCTCATGCTACAAATGTACAACATCTTGCTGGGGAAGATAAATTGACCTGGTATTGCTTCATTAAAGAAGGAGTGACAAATGAGGTATGAATCAATCCATAAGCTACAGTGCATGATCAGGACGTTTTCCTGCATATGCCCCTCCTCCTCCCACCTTCCCCTTCTTCATCAGAAGAGAGTACTCCTTTTGAGAGCTTTTTAGTTGTGAAGGTTTGAAAGAAACGCTAAATATCCAGTGAATCTGCCAAGTAATTTCTGCCTGACCTTTCTCCAAAGTAAAAAATTTCAAGCTCTAGTCATTTTTTGCTGAATCAAAATGGGAAAAAATCAGCCATTTGCTCATTCACCGAGGTCAAAGCTGAATGGAAAGAGATGCCTGCTTAATTATTAACCATTGCAAATGTTGCAAATGATCATAGGTAATCAAAGGACCTAGCTACATACGTACCGAAAGCCCATCTGACAACCTGTAAAAGATACTTAACTTGTTATTCTTGACAAACAGTGCATGAAAGTACACCTTGCTGATCTAAACTTCGCAAGTTAGAAACATAAGCATAAAAATTTGAGCCAGAACCTTTCAATGGAAAGCCAGAAGCCAAGGGGTCTTGGAGGACATGACAATTCTTTCCCAACCCCTTGCATAAATGGTTATATAATGCAGTAAGACAATTTAACTGCTAAGCTTCATGGAATTATTTACCAAGACATGCTTTTAATTTGTACCTAACAGGTCTACCAGCCTCAGGCCTGACTCTCAGGCCTTGTGACTGTGTCATCATATGATAAGGTGGTCTCTGTGTTTCTTAATGTTGCTGTGCTTGATTTTATGAACTTAATATCTTCTTAAGATTAGGGTTAGTTTATATTTGAAACATACCCTTTATGTGGATGTGCAACTATTCAAGATTAAAATTTATCCCCATAACTAAGGCATACTGAACTGTTAGTATTTGAAATATTTCCATCAAATAAATTCAGCAGCAATTTTGCACTGATTTTCTCTGTTCCTACTGTGTGCCTGACTGTCTTTGTAACCTTTACAAGTTTTGACTCCATTATTCAACTCCAACTGTTTTTAAAGGAAGAACAGGCAAAGATAAGCACTCTGCCTCAATTTTCATGAAAACTGTAGGCTGCAGAGAAAAGGGAAACTAGAGCAGTTCAGCAGTGGAGGAAAGGCAGTGAGGGTTCAGCAATTTTGAGCTCTGTTTAGCAGCTGTGAGTTCTCCAGTCACCACATGCTGTCCAGTCATGATGCATGTACATCCCAAGGAGCTGCATAAGATGCTTCCCCTCCCCATGGGGAGCTGCTGTGGGAGGGAGCCAGTGCATGCTGGCAGTGAGATTGAGGTGGAAGAGACATAAATCTAAAAGTAAGAGTGTTTCATGGGTACTGTTGCTGGCAGAAAACTTGTTTTAATGATCACTGACGCACAAGGGAAGAAATATGGCAATTACTCTATTAAGGTTGATAAATGTCTGTTTCTTGTTTTGAGATGGAGAAGCTTGACCTTGTGCTTAAATTACTGGTGATATGATCAAACTGCAGGTGATGTCATCTACAAATCACCTGGAACCTGGCAAAAGCCTGAAGTTAGGCACAAAGATATCCTGACAATTCAAAGAAAGTAGTGCCAGCCTACTAACCTTAGAAAAGTATAATCATGGGCAGGTTTCTTCCTCTATGTCTCATTCCCATCACCGGTATTTTGTAACAAAGCAGTCTGGCAGGTGACAATTCTTGGAAACAGGAGCTCTCTGTGCTCTGTCCCTCACCTTATTTGATACGAATTGTATCCAGCTACATACATCCAGCTCATATACCAGTGCTTGCCTAAGGCACCATCTACTAAGCATCGCAAGTGGAAATGTCAGGATGTTTAGCATATGCTCTTCAGGGACATAGAGATCATTCCTGGATCACTGATGATGTTAATATTATTAATGGAGATATCTGTAGTGGAAACAATCTTGCAAACGCTATAAATATTGAGCATATTAAAGAAAGAAAATAAACCATATTGAAACACCTTAGAAACTTGCAAGGCAAATCATAGCTCAGGGCAACAATACTTCTCATTTTCCAAGGATTCTGCAATAAATATGCAGATTTCTTTTGCGTACTTGCTCCATTTAAGACAAAGCCCATTTTATTATCCAAAAAGCATTTAGGTATCAATCCAAGCTGTCTGAATTGAGTAGAGCAATTTTAGCAAAACTTCTTTACTATCATTCATCTGAGCAATTTGAGACAGATTGTGCAATAGTTGTTAAAAGGAGGGGGAAAAAGGAAAAAAGTCTCGCTTGCCTATTATTTTTGGACAGTTGTCTGGCATTATTTGACAAATAGCATATTGAACACATTAACAGAGCTAAGCATGAAAAACCTTCATTGATGCCATATACTGAATGTTTTTCACTACAGGACTTATATTGTTGTGAGATTCATTAACAACTCATTACTAATGTTCCTCTCTCCTAATGAAATGTGTATGTTTCCACGTAGGTAGAAAACTAATAGCCAGCCTGGTGAGATATTTAACTTGTGGAAAGGAGTCTATGTGATCTAACTGTCTCCATAGGTGCTGCAGAGAGAACAGTAGTTGGCAGTTGGCCTAGATGATTGTTGTAGGTCCCTTCCATCTATTCTACATACTATTCAATATTCTACTCAATATTCTATTTAATATTCTATTCGATATTCTATTTGATACTCCTGTTCTGTTCTGTTCTGTTCTGTTCTGGCATGCCTCCTTCAAGAAGATCCATTCAGCTTGAACAGAGATGTGATGAATCCTGGTGGATGGGGTGGGAATTTCTCTTCCCATCAATCAAGAAGCAAACCTAGAATACCATCTTAGATTAAAAGCCTAGTTTTCTGGAGTTATAATTAGGGAAAATAAACCCCAGCCATTATGTTTGGTTTCTTCTCCTAATAAGCAGTCCTTTTTGTGGTACTGCTCACTTGAATGTCTCTCTGTAGACACATGATGACTTTCGCACAACTTGGAGAATGATAATTTCTGATGGTTCTGTCTCTCTTTCAAATCTGGTTGAAGCTGGTCAGTAGATCCAAAAGTTCTTGATGGGAAGTGACGGATGAACAGATGATTAAGCAGACAGATAGACAGCAGGAACACATAAGACTCATTTCATTAGGAAACTGGACTGAAAACAGAAGTAGCAGTGGGTGCTTGGATAATATTCATATTTTGGTCACCAATTTAAAAAATGCCATGGTTTTGGGACCATTTCAAAGCTTGTAGATGATGTCTTTAGTAGCTTAAACAGCAAAGGAAAAAACAAAGGGATATTGTTGAGAATTTTTTCAGATCCTTTTTTGGATAGAATGCTACATTTTTATAGTTTGGTCTATATTTTAATCCTTTAAAGCCTGATTCGGCTTGGACAGCCCTGGCAATTTCAATAGAGGATTAATGTGTGTCATTAAGCAAAGAAATATGGTCTAGTACTTTTCAATAGCAGCAAACACTTGCTATGGCACTTCTCTGATCAACATATTTTTCACTTACTGTAAAGCCTTTGGGCTGGTCCTTTCCTAAATGTACAAAATATACACGCAGGAAAGCTGAGAGCAAATTGTTGTGATTTGAGCTGGCTGGTACATTTCAGCAGAAAAAGGCATTCTTGTTCCTAACTCTTTTCCTTTGAAGCTGATACAGTAGAAAACCAGTCTACCAAAAGGAATGAGGTGGGAGATATTTACTTATTGGCAAAATAAGTAATTCACACCACCATGCAGTCTGACTGACTGTCCATCTGTTAACAGGGAGGAGTATGCTAGGAGCAGATAGAAAGAATAGAAAGAGCAAAGGCAGGAATGCTCTTTTGTGTGGGTGAAATACAATATAGACCTGCACTCAGGAGAAAAAAAAAAAGAAGAGAAGCATAAGGAGAAAAACAGCTGGATAAAGCTGGAGATTTCCTTGCTAAACTGCTATGAACAGAACAGAAAACTCCAGATTTTCACAGCCAAGTGACTCCTTTGAAATACAGTAGGCCATGGAAAAAGTTGGTCTTGGTATTCCCTGCGTAAGAACATTTTGGAATGCACTAAGAATAAAGGCCCCTCTCTCAGCTGTCAAAATAGGGACCTTAAAGCTATTACTCTCTACCTCCCTCCCTGCCTTCAGGGATGCTGCTTTTCCACAGCTGAATCAGCAGCAATCACACTCTGCAGCCCAGCAGCAGCCACTGCTGTCCCATTTACACTCGTATAAAAGTAGAGCACTGTTCCAACACACAAAGTAAAATACCAAGTGGTACACATACTGGGTGGGATTTGCAAAAGCTCTCTGTTAAACTGCTTCTGCTCTCTTTGAAGTTCATGGCAGATATCCCACCCGTTCCAACTGCTCAGTTGGGCAAATGGTGAAAGCTTTTAAAAACTTTATTTTATGAATTTAGAAACATGATAGAACCAAGGACTCATCAACAAGATCATCATACATAGCCTCTGTCCATCCTCCCTGTTTTCCAGCTTCCCAGTTTAATTCACCAGTTGATGCTGCCTAACAGGCTGCAAACATCTGCCTTCTCAAGCAGTCATGAGTAAGCCTGAAAATTTCTCAAAGTCCTTTCATAACATACTCAAACTATTTACTGCTGCCTCCAGAGAAGTCTGGTTTGGAACAGTATCATAAGGTCAAGTTATCCCACTGAAACACCGATTAGTATAAAGAGAATTTAAAAAAAAAAAAAAAAAAAGGAAAGGTGAAAAAAAAATAAGATTAACAAACCAACAGCACTACCACAGCCCTGGAAAATATGAAGTCATAAGTAGAGTTCAGCCAGAGCAGACTCCCATTAAACTTTATTTAAGAGCCAAGCTCCACCCTGAGATATGTGTGAGCTGCAGCTTATTTCAGTGGTAGCTGTGCTGTGCTTCATGTTAGGGCGAGGCCTGGACACAAGTATGTGTCTGTTACAAGTCAGAGAAGGGTAAAGCCTACATCCCTTTTCTGTTTTTCAGTTCTGTCTGCATGGAACAGAAAACTGAAAGAAGCGGATAAAACAGCCCACACTTTTACAGGGCTCATTTGCCAAATGTAAATCCTTCTTCCACACGACCTGAATGCCTATGTTTCTAAATCAACTAAGCTACTTTCGTGAGACATGGTAGCCTTTCCCCATGCCCCTGCCACCCCCATGAGAGTTAAACACACAGGCAGAAGCTTTAAGTCTTGTCTTCCCAGCTTCTTTGTTCTTAGGAGTCCCATTAGGAGACAGCAGGAAGTGTTGCCTTGGATATGCACATGCTTTATAAACAAGGGACATAAACAGCAGCCTGACTTTACTCCCTTGAAGCCTTCCACTGAACATTTTTTTCTGACAAGTAGGAGTTCCGCTGAATGAGGAGGGAAGAAGGAGTGGCAGAGAATTTCCCTATCCCACTTGCGTTCCCAGACAGGGGCTAGGCAAGTTGGCACCCTTGTTCTGTGCTGTGTTGAATGGATAGCTTCAGGCAACAGCCTTTATCCTTGCTGGGGCCAGCTCCTACTGCACAGCTGGCTGCTAGAGGGGACAAAAGGGTAAGGTCAAGGACACATGCATTTCTGTGTGGCTCCTGGAGGCCCTGTGGTTACCTGGGGGAGTAGGCATAGGAGTGCCTTGCTCCCTGACACGAGCTGTGCATTCAGTAATGCTGAGCTCTTAAGGTTGAATTCCTTCAACTACAAATTAAAAGAGCTCATTCAAGAAGAAGGAAGAGGGGGAGGTAAGGCTCAGTCCTGCCAAGCGCTGAGTCTGGATGTGAGCAAGAGGTTAAAGTATTTCATATAAGAAACTCTAGTAAATGCAAAAGCTTTTTTACCCCAAGGCAACCCTTTATACACTAAAATACTAACTCTGGCTCAAGAATTTCCCAAGCCTCAGATCCCTAGGTGGTTGCCCTGTGCTTTAACTCTCCATTAGGCATCTGCTACTGTCTCTAACAGGGAAGACACGACCATGAGCTCCATACTCACTACAGCACTTTCTTGTGCAGAGCTGGAAAAGTACATAAGTCCTGCTTAGGAAGGAATACCTAGCACCATCAGGATCAAACCTACATTGGCAATTACTTGTCATGGATACTGTAGCAGATGGGAAGGGGATGCAGTTTCCCTGGGAAAGAAAGTCTCTTTTTCTTAACGCTGGTGTAACCTAACAGTCAGCTGGTGAGGGCTCAGAGAAACACACTGACAGCACTGGAGATGCCACATCATCACTTCTCTGTGCACTGACAGTGAAACAAAGAATGGGAAAAATCAGTACCAAGTCCCATTAGCTAGAAGACAGATTGGAAATATCCCAGCAAGGATGGGGAATGGGAAAGACAGATATGTTTTCCCTGGAAATCTGCAAAGATGATAAATCCCTCAGCCACAGCTGTCATGTCATGGCTTTGTGCCTGTCAAAGGACTGATTTTGCATTTCTTGCTACATCTCCCCTCTTCCAGGATTATGTTCAGTGTGGGGGAGAAGTATCCTTTTAAGAATATGGGTGCTCATGCCCACAGACAGCAAGCTGTTACCTTAATGTGCCAAATGGTGGCAAACAAAATCAACTGCAAAGCTGGACACCCACATTTATCAGTAACTCCCTGGCAGGCTTCCCTCAGCCACCCACAAGTCCTAGATCTTGCTGTGTGCTGCAGGCAGCAGGGCATGACTGGGGAGGATTGATCCCTTAGGGTTTGACAGCCTCTTCTCAGGTGCGAGCTGTGCAGGATACCACTTAGGAAGAAAAGAGCATGTGCTAGATGTTCCAGTTTCCAAGCCTATTTTCCTTATTCAGTGAGGAAAATGCATCCCTCTCTCTGGAATGACTCACAGACATAGTTTTTAATTACAGGACATGTGCTTTCCCCCTCCCTCCCCAATGACTGTTGCAATTTCATATCTGACAGAAATAGGCATTCAGACCTCCAAAGGGAGTAGTCTGTATTTTCCCCTCTGATCACCTCCAGCAGCTGCCAGACTCTGCAAGGTTCTGGAGCTGGGTTGCAAGGGAGGGAGATTTACCCAGAGAGTTGGTACTCAGGTCACTTAAAAACAGCACAGTGGAAGGAGTGATGTGGAAGTCATGCTCCCATCTACACTACTATTGGTCTCTGGAGAAAACAGAACACAGGATACACTTTGTGCCTGGGAAAGGCTTGTAGTTGCCTGGGTGAGAAGGCATGACCTTTGCCTTAAAGGAAGTGGAAGTCATGGAGTCGGGGAAAAACTCCACACTGAATTTTATCTTAAAAAGAGTGTCATGCAGTTGTACCTCCTCTTGCTTTCCCCCTCCCTGTGTTTAAAGCTGATTCTTGCTTATTTAGCAATGACACATTTTAAATGGTTTCATCCATCTCTGCCAACCCACTGTTGTTCCATTCAGTTATGACCCTTCTGACATAAGTCAGATGCTGTTGAAATGAAAAGTTTCATTCATCACAAGCAAACGAAATCAGAGGAAATCCCCCAAGAAGATAACGGTTTGGCTCATGCTCCGTTTCCAGCTCACAAATGGTTATGTCCCCAGGATGCAGAGATTAGGCATCTCGCACAGAACGTGGGAGGAGGAAGAAGAGTCTTTGAGATTCACAACTCTTAATGGATTCCAGAAGGGGAAATATTTTACCAAGGAGCAACAGGAAAGTTCAGAGAAATACAAAAGCATTTATCTCTCCAGTTGCATTCCTATCTGCCAAAACTGCAAGGGGTGATTTACTCCTCTTTGGAACAAGGAGTCCCTTATGGATCATTAATCCACAGAGAGAATGAGCTCAGGAGCCAAAGACGTCTTTTCTTAATGTGCAAGAATCTTGAATCAACAGGACGTATTCTTCTTTGGAAGCATACAGGATCAGTTTATCTTTATTTGCTACCCTTGCCTTTAATAATGGTTCATACAAGAGCTCTAGTTACCACTAATAAATCACTTTAGCTTTACTAAAATCTGTGGTGATAGTAGAAGATGAGGCTGCCATAAGCTAACCAATGCATTTGAAGCAGAGTAATATTAAAAAGCGAAGATCTGAAATTAGCAAATTCTGATCCAAAGTCCGATAAAATCAATATAAGCAATCTCAGGTTCCAGGGTACAAGTATCTCAACACCACTGATCTCGGCAACACCATGATGACTTGCAGTGAGTAAGGCATTTCCTGAGAAGCTCTGCCAAAAATGTGAAGGAGATAGAAATGGTCAACTATTTGTTTACATGTGAGAACCTAAGGTTATGAAGCTCTCTCTTTGCAGCTATAGCTAATCAGAATTCATGTGCCAAAAGTTATGGTAGGAAAGGGGTTAGATCTGGTGGACACCTCTTGTTATTATGTTCTCATTTCTTTAGAAGTAGTATAAAGAAAAAGTCTTATTTTGTCTCACTTAACTCTCTGAAACCACATGAAAATATTTCCACAATGCTTCAGTTGCTAAGTGAGGAATATTAAAGACTGGTTATATCTATTCACAATATGCAGACATTTATGAAATGCCACTAATCTGTAGTGGATGGCATTTTCTACTCTTTAGCAAAAAATGTGCGGCAGAGAACTACATTTTCGTATTCAAATGTCACAAGAAGCATTCACTTCATGCTCAGATTTTCCATGCTCCACATAAGGCTGGTAAATCCACATCCTTATTGCTATAAATGACTTACAAGATCAGAAATGTGACTGAAAGAGAAAACCCAGATCTGGCTGGTGCCAGATCTGCCTGTGTGCCTGTGCATGCACATAGCATCCTTTATTTTTGCTCTTTGTCGAATTTTTGTCACAGACTTAGGCTTTAAAAAGTCAAAAAGTATTAATTAGAACAATCGTGTTTACATGTATTACCACCTGCTACTTCATTTCTTCCATGGTGTTTAAATGTCCAGGCATGTAGCTTTGAAACACGCTACCTTTAATGCACTTACTTAAAAACTCTGCTGGATTTCCAGCTTGCTTTGATCTCCACAGTCTAGAGACTATCTATCTCAGAGAATACAAAGAAATATATTTAGGGGAAAAATATTTTCAAGGAGAAAACCCTAAAGTCCTTCCAACTTGATATGCTTTGCCAGTTAATGTCATACCTAAAGTTGTTTTTTCATTTTATCTTTATGCTTCAGAAGGCCTAAATCTCTGCCTAGAATGAGCAACCCGATGAGGTAAATTGGGAAGATGGACGTGGTCAGTGCCCTTATCATGAGTACTGAAGTGGCAAATAATTGTTTGGCGATTTTAATTTAGAAAGGAGATGGAGATGGAAGGAGAGATGACTTCTATCCTGAAGAATTTACAGAATGAACAAAACAAAAAGTATACATTTATGCATTTATGCAATAGAAAATATTGTATTTTATTAAAAAGGAAAAGAAAGGTCGTGAGAGGAAAGATGGTAAGAGCTTGCTAATAATCATGAGTAGGAAAAAGACATTGGCTGGAGGGCTGGAAACAGAGGAAGACTTGGCTAACAGGCTATGAGCAAACCAGCTTCTTTCTGGGGCTGTACAACACCATTTTTTCCATCTCTCACCACATGAAGTCATCATGCATGCCTTTGTGGTAATGGCTTGTACTTGAAGAAATCTCAAATTGTCACCTGTACAGCAAGTAATTAGAAATGGGAGCTGGATTCTTGGGTCAGGATGTGGGATGGTTAACTTGAGAAGAAGGGAGCATATGTTGAGGTGTGTGGGTAAGTAAGCAGCATGGGAGAGGTGTGTGGAGGGACCAGATCCATCCAGCTCTACAAAAGGTGAGATAGAAGGCAATCTCTTTATCAGGGACTGTAGCAATAGGATAAGGGGTAATGGGTTCAAGTTTAGACAGGGGAAGTACAGATTGGGTATAAGGAAGAAGTTCTTTACTGTGAGGGTGGTGAGGCACTGGAACAGGCTGCCCAAAGAAGTGCTAAATGCTCCATCCCTGGCAGTGTTCAAGGCCAGGTTGAACAGAGCCTTGGGCAACATGGTCTAGGATGAGGCGTACCTGCCCATGGCAGGGGGGTTGGAACTAGATGATCTTAATGTCCTTTCCAACCCTAACTATTCTATGATTCTATTCTATTCTATGAGTTTTCCTTGTTTTAAGAATAATTAGGTATCCTGATGCTAACCGTAATTGAGCTCTAGGTATGGAGAAGACACTTCTCAGTGGGAGATCGGACATTGTCAGAGGCAATCAAAAAGGTTTCAGAAGAATAGGTCCCTTCACATTAGGTGGACACAGCCTGCACAAGAAGGCCCTACAAAGTACCTTTCTTCTCCCTGGCCTACTGCTGTTCTTCTTGACCGTGCTGATATTAGTAGAAGCCATTTGCTCCACTCTCTTCATGACTGGTGCAAGAATAGGATCAGTAATAGGAAAAGCGACAGGGCATGCAGAGCACACTGAGTGGTTTTGGAAAAAAGAGTGAGAGAACCATGACTTCCTTTTTTCTCAAAGCAAAGGGGAAGCTGGAATGGAAGTATGGTGTTCCACGGCAGTTTTGTTTCCTGATCTACTCTGCTCAGCACCTTATGCAGGGTTTTCTGTAGATATGAAGCATAATCCTGTGTATATCCACCTGTTTCTGTTACTTAATTGCCATTAGTAACTAGTATAGGCTTCTTCTGAAAAGTCTCCAATGAGGGCACAATTGGATTTCCATGCAACAGAATCCGAAAATCAAAGTCCACTGTCAGGATTTTCCAAAGTATGGAAATTTAAGAGAGACAGACAATGATAAACTCTCCCAATAGTGTGATCCAAGAGGTAAAAATCATGTCCCAGGTTGTAAATAAAAATTCCTAGGTGATGACAGGAAATATGTGGAGGGGGGAGGTGTTGTTTCATAGCTAGCTGTCAAGATGAGAGGGAAGAGAGAAACCAAAGGAGAAGAGGGAGGGAGATGGAAGAGGGGGAAATTCCCAAAGGAAAAAGGCCTCAGCCCAGAGGATGACAGGGGAAGATTTATGTCTTCCTTGCCTGTGCTTTTCTTCCTTCCCACTGCCAGGACTGTGGAAGGTCCTTGAAAGAAGGGAGGAAATGGCATCTAACAACTGGGACCTGTGTGTCTCTCCTATGTTGAGATATGAGCACTTAACCTGTGGACTGAGAAAGGGACAGACAGGAAGGATTGGGAGATGCAGAGGATATATCTACATTAGACAACTTGAGAGGGCAGGTGTAAAAGAGAAGTAATGATAGAGACTGGTTTGCTCTCAGAGAGCATCCTTGCCTCACAGATACATTAAGAATTTAATTTTCTGCTCTCTGTATTGAATAGAACAGGGACTGTGCGCATGAGATTTGAATGAACCGTCAGTAGTTAGAAGAACAACCTTTGCTAGCTCATGAGTGTTGGTTATTAAAGCCTCAGAAAATAACACACTCTACAGAAATGAAATTTCATAATAAATTGGTAAATTTCTAGCCCTAATACATGCTAAGAAAATCTCGAAAGCAGAATGCAACAATATACCCACATAGATCCCAGAACATATAAAAAATCCAGAGTGCCATTTGAAACATACTTCAGAATTTTTGAAAACATCATACACAAGTTTCCTGAATTCCTGGATGACCCTATTTTTACGGTAACTCTTCTCAATCCACTAGAAATACTTTTCCTTCTCCTCATTCATACATACAACTCATTAATCATCTGTAGTTAAGTGATTTGTGGGCTATTTGTTTTACCTAAGGATTATTTGGTTTAGCTAAAGTTGGTCATCAAGAGCTGCTTTTTCATATCTTATTAAGTGACTGAAATTTTTGAAACATCCAATTAGCAGATGGGAAGCATCTTGCTTTTGTCATAGTAACAATACCCTTTCAAAGAAAACAAGCTTATTTTTCTTGTGTAAAGAGAATAAATTTGCCTACACAAAAGGATCAAGTTAACCTGGAGTTACAATTCTGTAAAAACTATTCCAGTATAAATTAATTTTCCTACAACTGTTTGAGATGAATAATATGATTGAATTGATTCTTGAATAAGTATTTTGTTTCCAAAGGAGAGTAGTTATTCTTTAAAGAATAACTTTTATTTCAGCATGAGTATGTTAAAATTATCAGTTTTCTAGAAACAGCACAGATGTATTACTAGAGGAACAGAAACCTGACCAAATCTGCCTGCTTGAGGTTTAAGCTTGCACCATTCACTGCCTGAAGAAGAGCGCAGACTTGGCCTTTCCTGTTCTGGATTCTCCCCTTTTAAATAGCTTTATCCATACGGGACATCTACTTTCTCTCTGATTCTTCAGTCATTATCATTACTTTTATCTGGATCTTTGCTTATGCGGACATGGGCACTGAAATAGTATCCAAGATGGATTCAGGCAAATACTGTAGATGCTTAAATTCAAAACATGGAGTGATTCGGTGTCTATACCATCATGAGCTGCCAGGCTCTGAGACTACATAGAGTCAGCAAAGAGACACCTGAATCTGGCATCTGCAAGGGATAGTTTGCATAAGGCCATTTTGCTAATGTTTTACAATATCATAATAGAAAGATATTTTGTAATGTTTCCCAACTTCCTGTATATAGTCCAAGTCATCTTCTTTCTTGTTACTGAGTTTATGCCTTTGCCATGCCTTCAAAAATCTAGTAATTTTTTCTGCTACTTCTGAAGGTATCTACCACATAAATAGGGAAGCATGAGCTTGTGAATATTGGTCTGTGAAGAGAGATGTGTTTGGTTAAAGAAAACTCCAAACCCAGAGGTCTGACCAGTGAAAAGCCATATAAATAGTGAAAAGGGTGGTGTGTGTATATATATGTGCATATATATATGTATATGTATGTATGTGTATATGTATGCATACAGATATGCAGTATATTATACCTACATACATTCTGTGTGTGTATATATGTACGTACATAAAGAATTTAAATCTATTTTCTAGATTTGATGTTACTAAAACAGGCTCTGTTTGCAAATCTAAACACCTACACATATGTAAAGACTTGATGTCTGGTTCTGCATTGCTGTGACCTTGTCATTCATGCTCTTTATAATGTGGACCACCTCATAAAACTAGACATTTAAAACATTCAGTCACCAGTAAAATAGGCATTTAACACTCATGATAACATGGAGCTGTCTCAGGGTGTGTTCAAAAGCCCCCCTGCAACTTACTGATAAAAAGCTTAACTCCATTTCAGGGCTTATCTTAAGAAGAAAGAAGTAGACCCTCATGAAATAACTGAATTTTTCTTCTACGATGAAAAAGAGAGGGAAAGGGAAGGTGGAGGGGGGTGTGTGGGGTGGAAATTGCTTTAAAACTTCAATGCAGTAGAACAAGTTTAAACCATTAAGATTTTAAGTGAAGTTTTCTGCTTCATCAGGAAGAACCCTGTGGTGAAACATATGTCAGAGGAGAAGAAGATATAAGAACCTGGCCTCCTTTGCAGATGAGAAGATTAATTAAGAGGAAAATCACTTAGCCGGATGTCTCACTGGTGAAATTACATGTGCAAGGTACATCTGCAATAAGGGAGCAGCATAGCACAGACAGTGCATTTGACTTCCATGCTAATATGGAAGAGATAGGAATCTGGTGTGAATTGAATTAGATCATGCTGACTCTTGGAGAAACAGAGGAGTACAGATCTTATTTCAGCTACAAATTATAAGATGCATGTCTGTTGTTATAACATTGTAGTATCATTACTTGATGCAGTTGATGCAGTTGAGTTATGGGTTACAAATAAATTATCCAAAGACAGTCCTTTTCTCCATTTCTGTTCATAAATTTTTGGCAAATCAAACCTGATTTCTCCAAGTGCCAGTTTTCTTCATTCACCAAGTAGTTTTTCAGAATGCTTGGCATCTGGTGAATTTTTCATCAACTTATTACTAGGGTAACAGTGTCAAATTAATTTCACTTAGGAACTTAAATCTTTCAGAAGTAAGTAAAACACAGTCTGCTGTCCAAATACTTGCCCACCAAAGGTGCTCAAGTATTCTTTCACTGTAGCATCAGGGTGTTCCCCTATTTTCCATGCATTTCCTAGCACAATTTGGATGTGAAGGGAAAAAAACAAATACAAAAACAAAAACAAAAACAAAACCAAACCAAACCAAGACAAAAAACCCCAAACCAAACCAACAACAACAACCAAGCAAACAAACAAAACCCCCCACCATGTAAACAAATATTCTACCAGTGCCAAATACCACATTTAAATATTTTCTGATCTTTCTGTGGAAACCAAATAGGCCAGGTGCTAAACAACTTCTGAGCTATGTCTTTTTCCTAGGCATGCATTACAGAATTAGGGAAGTGGGAAGCAAAGAACTGCTGCCCCAGTGGATCTACTGTAATCAATACTAACTTCTACCTACTGGCTGCTATAAAATGCCTTCCCATAGGCAAAAGCTGCCTCTCCAGCAGTGTCCCTGGAAAACAGTCATTTCTCTCCTACCTGTCATCTATCCTCTCTATGTAGTCTACCAGCCTTTTGGAGAAAGGGTGCCTGTACAGCACCTATTACAACCAGATCCCTCTGTTGGCTTGAATTTCTCTGTACTATAGGAATACTAATCCCTTCCCAACAATAGAGACAGGCACTCCACAGAGCAGACACACAAACAGACTTTCATTAGAGAATGCAGTCCCGAAAGCCTGTTTTACAAAAGGCTTTGCCGATTGGACTCAGTCATTTGAACAGCGATGGATACAGGGTATGTTCCACAAGAGCCTAGAAAGAAAGGTGCAGCAGTATCACCAATGAGATGCAGACACTCCACAATTCTGTAGTACTGATAGGCTTAAGCACATAACCAGCCATAACCTGTTTGGTTGGTTTTTACTATTTGTGTGTGTGTGCGTGTGTGTGTGTGTGAAAAGCAGTGCCCAGAAATGCTGAGAACTGTGTATTTTAAAAAAGCAGACTCCTATTTGGGTGGACTTCGCCCCCACCCCGCACCCGCCATTCCCTCCAGCTTCGTGGTTTGTCAACATTTCTGCTGTTAATTACTGAAATTTCAGGTGCATTCTGAGCCTTTCAATTTGCAGATCTTCATATCAACATCTCAGGCAATGAGGGTGTCAGGAAGAGCCCTGGGGTATAAAGCCAAATTTTCCAATTCATATGCATATGCAATTCATATGTGGTGGGAGACAAATATACAAGCAGAAGCATTCAATTTACATAAATGCTTCTGGGACATATTTTGAGACTTCTGTGCTAAAAATGAGAGGTTATTATAATCTATAGGTTTCTTTGTTTATAAATGCTTACAGGTTTATCTGTGAAGACCAAAATTTTCATATCAATAGCCTCCACTTTTGTTTATTAGTTACTGTCACAGACAAGCACTTCTGTTGATTAAGGGCAATGAAATCAAATCTATTGCCAAGGCAGTGAATAACATGATTAAAAGTCTACAGGAATCAGTTGAGGCTTTTCACAGGCCCTGTATGGAAGGTAAGTGGTGCTGCTCCAGGAACGTTTAAAAGACCAGTTTGCAGCCTCCAGATATATTTCATGAGCCGGGGGCCATTTTTGCCAAGATCTCAGCTTCTTTTGGCGGGGGGGGGAGGGGGGCAGCCTACACATTCTTGACTCTTTTTCCAGAAGCCCTAGCTGTCACTGCCGCAGAGGAGAAGCTGGGCATGGTGGAGCCAAAACCTGCTCGTGGGTCAGAGGCAGCACCGGGATCTGCTCCCCCAAGCAGGGCAGGTCTTGCCTCTGGGCTATTGCTGAACTACAGCTGGCAACACAGATGGAAAGCATACAGATCACAAGGCTTGCTTTGCTTCACCCTGTTCCTGACCCTCTTCCTCTCTCTGCAGCTGGGGCATGGCCTGAGGTCTGGTTTACCTCCTGGTTTCCTTTTGGGCCAATTGTTCTACATAGCACAAACCATACTGGTTCCCTACCCACCCAGAAGGAAAACCTTATCTGCTGGTAGGTGATGAGGAAGAGAAGCCTCCACAAACTGCCTTCCTTAACCACTAATTCCATGACAGCTGGCATATGGAGTATAGAAGGCCCCAGATAAAACATTCCCAGCATGCCAAGTACAGATTAAAGCCTGTAAGCTGCAGAGCACCTTCTCCAAGGGGTTGCACACCTTTGACCCCCAAAGATGGCTTTGCATAGATCACTGCCTCCCCAGACTGAACCTTCAACCCCGTGACATTTATTTGCATGAGTCCTCCACCTCATTTGAGCTGTCCCATTGCCTCGGAACTGAGTCACTGAAATCTAAAAGAGGACAAAATCTGCAGTCTGGACAGAGATTGCCAAACCTGTGGAATTCCTCAGGTTTTGTAATAAGTCAGGCAGCTACTGCCTGTACATCTTTGCAGAGGTCGGAGGAAGCAAATCCTTCTGGTGATGCACTTAAAAATCGGGAGGTTCACATTCCTTCAGTCAGGCTAGGTCTCTTACATCAGAAGAAGAAAAAAAAAATACTGCAGATATACAGCACAATATTATATTGAATCTGAGCAAACAAAATTCAAGCCCAACTCCAGTTTTGGCTTTGGTAGCAGCCTTCTTTACTTAGCTATTCTATTTTATTCCAGCCACACGCAAGTAAATATATACACACTGCCTAACTGTTGAGTGCACAGACAGCCCACTCAGAGTGATGGGATACCTGAGCAGGGCATGGGAAGTGCACGAAATTAGGTGGTGAGACATCCCTGTATAAAGGCAGAATACATTTGCAGGGTTCACAGAGTTGAATATTTTAAATCTGAAACAGTAGTCTGGTCCCACCTGGATTGCCACGGTCATACTGTATTTACAGAATGAACAAAAATTCCTTATCATCCATGAGTGAATACAAGGAGATAAGCAAAAAACATGAGCGATTAGGTAACTTAACACTGCTCAGTTTACATTAGTACACAGCTGCTCTGTGGACTCACATGCAGGTACTCAGCAAAGAATTAATATGTTCAGTACAGTCAAAGGTTTTTGCTGTTTCTTTATGTATTTTCGCACACATTTCAAATATTTTCACTATGGTTATGAAGCAAAGTTATTTTCCCAATTACTCTGCCTCTCTGGCAAACATCTGCTCTTCATGCTGTGCAGTGCCTGTCAATACACTGATCTTTAAGTATCTTGTTTCTTGCAAAAATTGATGGAATTTTACAAAGAAATAACACTCTTTCCCCATGACCTACCCCCAAAACCTCAACCATTATAAAAAAAATGCACTAAACTAGCATTATACAGGAATATAATGCTATCAGACTTTCCTCTAATTTAATTTAAATTTTAATCTGTAAATTTGATCCATGTCATTTGAAAAACAATAAAAAACCAAAACCAACAACCAACCAGAGACAGGCTGAAACAAAATACAGGAATACAGGAACATTCTGTCTGAATCAATAACGGAAATTATGAGGGCAAACGAAGAATAGATAGTCGCTATTTTTCAGTCAGAATACTTCTTCTAGCAAGACTGTAAGCCATTTATTTTCACTGGCAATCATATGACTCTAAAGTGATTCAAGCTGAGAATTCCTGTCTGGATTTTGGAAAGAACAAGAGAACCTGATTCATCAGCCTTTTTCATTATGAACAGACAAAAGGCCCCATGGCGTACTAACTCCTCATCCAGATCCACTCTAGAGCCTTCTGTGGGGTCCTCTGACAACCTAGGTCTGTCAGAGAAGTGATTTGTAATGTATTCAGCACTGTAGAGCTGGTCCTGGACTTGTCACTAGGCCAAGCCTGTCACTAAGGATACAAGATTGGGTCTGGACCCATGTTGATATTGAACAATGATCAAAATGCTCCTCAATGAGTGATGACCGCCCTCCTGAACACGCTTGGATAGCACCAACAGCAGTAATTTACTCAAGCTTTTCCAAACGTAAACTCTCAGAATCCTGAATTAGCTTGCACATTCTTTCCTGTCAACAGTAGAAAACAAGCTGTAACAGAAACGATAGAAAGCAAGGTATAATATTATGAACTGCAGAATAAAACAAGAATAAAATAGAATACAAAGCTAGCATCTAATTGTTATTGTTGGTTAGAACTCGCAAAAAGGACTAAAGGGTAAATAGAAATTGCTGGTCAGGATTCCAGAGATGCTGCTCATTGTGTCATTTCTGCTGGATCAGCCTGCCTCATTCACAGCTTGGGAAACATTGTTAGTGTCAACATCCATACAGAACAAATATTCTTACAGCAATCTCTGGATCAAATCCTGAACTGCAGGCAGCTCCCACAGTGCTGCCTGTACTTTCTGCCTTTATTACTGATACCACAGAATCATAAACTGTTCTGCTATTTGCAGTTTATTAAAAATAATACAAAACTACTGTCTTTAACTAAAACAGGAAAGATTATACCAGAGCCATCAAAGAGCTATGGAGATGTTGCAGCACTGAGAACTCAGGAGTTTCCCCACTGACTTTTCTCAGCTTATCAAATCAGAATCCAACACCTTCCCCTCCACTTTCTTTTTAATAGTGCACCAGAATGAACACTGCCACACTGCAGCTGAGCCTCTGCGCTCACTTGACTGGGCCAAATTCTTTCTTTTAAAATTTACTGAAATATGCAGTGTTACACCAGCAGAGGACTCGCCCTCCTGTACCCTCTCTTGCTGAGAAACTAACTTGCTTGTCCTTAAGCCCACGTTTCTAAATTTCCAGGAGCAGAAATGCATTGTGGCTTTAAATAGAGACTGTCAGTTTGTGCTTTGCGTCTCATATTACACACAGACAGATTGAGACTCTAAACACAAGCTGGGCAGCACCATTAATATCTTAGAAAAGCGTCAGTATGCTTTCGAAATGCTCTATATTTTCATTCCTGAAGGCGGGGGGATGGAAAAACATGCAAATGAAACTTTTCTAAGCCAGGGTTTAGGCAGAAATGTTACTAACTTTGCTCAGTCCCATTCAGGAGCCAGAGTTTGCAGAGCTCATTTCAGTTCTTCACAGACGCGCGCGCGCACAAGCACAAAGAATAAAAAAGGAAAAGAGTTTTATAAAAACTTTTTTCTTCAGGATTAGTCTCAGGCATTCTTTTTTTCTTTTTCTTTTTTTTCATATGAATCACATTAGACAGTCTTTTCCTTAAGCAGCAGACTGATAAATCCACTGTTACTGTAAGGAGGGGGGGATAAGGGTACTCACGTGGTTGAGATGTCGTATTGTTTTGGTTACTCATAATTTACGCCTTTGAAAAATGCCTTATTTGTGTTGACAGTCTCTCTTCCCTCCTCAGAACCGACGGCGGGATTGAACAGAACAGCTGGAAAAGCCCGGGAAAATGCTCCTCTTGTTCAGGCTCTCCTTGCCTGGCTCCTGACCCCTTTACAACTGGAAAAGGAAACAGCACATGTGTCATTCTCTTTTGCCTGTGTAGCTCACATGAGCGGGGAGGGGCACTCATTTGCAGATAGCAGTAACTGTATTCAAGTTTTGCAAGTCGGATGTATTCCACCCCTTTGCTTTTACTAGCCAGCAACCAGTAGAAAGAAAGTGCTCTTTTCATTCTTAGCCAAATCTAGTCGCACCTATTAGATTTGCTTCCCAAACCCCTACCCACCACTGTTGATATTATTTAAGTGCAAAACTTGCTGCTGACTCCCTTCCCAAACTGCCCATCGTCAGTGGGTGAGACTGGAAGTAGGGCTTTCAATTTTCATTGCCCAGCAGCATCCTTAACACTCACAGTCTAACTGATTATGTCCTTTTAACGGGTGAAAATTGAGAATGACATTTACTGACATTTACTGGGTCAGAGTAGTTATGTCAGCATATAGCACAACTCTACACTGTGCTAAGAACAAGGAGGAACCGGTGACTGTGTCACAAGCTGAGGCACTGGTAACTCCAGTCCTGGCTCTGACACAGGTTTCTAGTGGTACCTTGGGCAAAGCATTTAATCTCTGCCTCAGTTTGCCATCTGTAGAATAAAGATGATATAAATGTTTTCCTTCCAGTCTTGGTTTCTGTATTTTAATCTGCAGGCAGGCATTGTTTATAAATTGGATGCATTTATTGGTCTGCACATGGTAATTTACTCATACTCTGCAGCAAGCTTTTCAACCTGGACTAGGTTACTAGCTCCCTCATTTATATTGCTAGCATTTAAAGCTATCTGTTTGGCTATCTGCATGCTGTACTGCAATCAGAAGCATGTAGTTGTTTTAAGTGTGTATACAGTCAGCATGTGGTTGACATGGACTAGGAATTCTAGGTCATACCAAAATACAAGTAATTTATAATGCATATGTCTTAGACACTAAGAAGAGGGGACAAAGTTTCCATTTTCCTGGTCTCTGTGAGTCAGGATGAATTAACCACCTGCCCATGACAGCAAAAACACAGTAACCACCAGAATGGAAGTGGAAAAAAACAGAGTAATGAAATTCAGGCTGAGACTCATCCTGTTTTGCAAAACTGTTGCAGGATATTTCTGTAAAATCATCTCAGTGACCTCCTACAAGAAATGAATGCTGCAAACTTGGTTCACAATATTTATTTAACAGCTATTGGATGGAAAAAAGAGTGACTTATTTACATGCTAATGACAAATAACAGCTTGTTTGTGAGCAGGGATACAGTAAAGGACATCGGTCAGCAATTTCCACACTCTGGGTTTGTGGTAGAGAGCCCTGGAACATTTAGTGATAGACAGAGCAAAGCAAGGCACAAAACAAAGAGAGAAAAACAATAGCAAAACCTGACATTGCTCACTGGCTTCAACTATAGCACAACATTGATTTATACCAGATAGCTTCTCTATGAAAATACTGGTGCAAATGTTACCTATTACTTCCTCTTCTTCTATATTTGAAGTACTGTGTGCACAGGTAAAAATGGAGCTTTCTGTCCTGGGCCAAAAGAATTGTCAGGCAATGTTAATACATTTAAATCTTTCATCATCTTGATCCCTGAGAAATTTCAGAACTGTCAAGAAAAGACTTCTCAGCCGCCACAGCTGAACTGAAGGATGAACAATAGCTGAACTATTGATGCCTTCATTATGTTAGTGCCAGTGGACTAGACCCTTCCTACGAGTTTTCTATATGCCAAATGGCACACAGGCACCCAAGTGGGCTGCCTGGAACTGGGCCTGGTTAGCTCCTAGTGCTTGACCCCTCTGCATCTGTGCAACATGTCCTGCACCTGTCTTTGTTCTTATAAAGGCTACTGTCCTACCATCCAAATCACTGGGAGAGTTATACCCAACTTACATAAGAGGATTCTATCAGAAGCATTTTCCACAGAGGGAAATCCCCTTTTAATACCTTGATATCTTCACTTTTCTTAGGACTTCTTTCTTTGCTTGTTGAATTTGCTTATTGGGATTCCCAAGAAATCAGAGAGCCATTTCCCAATGCTGTTGCTTGCTCTCAAGCAGGCCATTAAAGAGATCCTCCCTGACATTTCCCACTCATCATTAATGGGAAATATGTGAGGTTGAAAGGAAAGTGAGCACAACAGCTCCACACAGTCCAGCATGCTTCCAGAAGATCTTGAGACCAGGGCACAAAACAAAGAGCACCCCAGTGCTCTCTGCCTGCCCTGATCCTCAGCAGACTGCCCCTGGGGGACAGGAGGTATCAAAGGAGCCCAGAGCAAAAGATGGGAGTGGAGTGGTGGTATGGAAAATATGTGATTAATCGTTAATGTCCTGCTTGTCTGACTCTCACCTAAACTTTAAACACAGAAGTTGCTTCTAGGAAAAAAAAAGCCTCCCCTCCCCCCCCCCACTAAAGGCAAAAGAGTGAAGATAACAGAAGGGTAGCTGAAAGCATTTTTTACCTAATGGCTGTGGCATTCATACAGGATCCACTGGATCTGTGGAGGTATGCTGGGAAGCGTGTGTGTTAGCCATGTGGCTTTCATCTGCCAATTAGCTGATCTTCTGGGGCCACCATACTCCCATCAACCCACAGAAAAAGTATTGGTTTCCTGCTCTGGTGAATACCTTTGTATCTCCAACCTTCGAAAGCTCAGAGCGCTGTTCTGAGCAAGGAAACCAAATTTCCCTTTTTCTTTCAGTGGTCCTTTTAGATGTGTCAGTCCTTTCAGGTCCAAGAGTGTTAGTTCAGAAGTGGGACCTCTTTTGCCTCTGATACTGCAACTTATCCTACTCCTCATAAGAACAGCTATGTAATGAATTCATAGTCAGGCCCACATGGTTGTTCTCTTTGATATTATCTCACTCAAAGATAAATGATATTTCACAGTCATTCAGGCTTGGCAAGCCAATGCCACATGCTGCAGCTGTTGTTCCCAACAGGAAGGGGAGGTTTAAGCTGCCCTCAAAGCTAAATAAATAAATAAACCAAAGGAAAAAGTGTCTCTTCAGGAAGCTATGCCTGACAACTATAGGACATCACACTAGAAATATCTGTCTTCACTGGATTTTCATTACAAAACCTATTGCAAAATCTGTAATCTCAGCCTGTAAAAACTGTGGCATGACTGAAAGAGGCTGAGTGGAAAACAGAGTAATATCCTTTGTTGTCCACCCTGCACAGCCTCTCAGCCTCAGAGAAGGTGTTTGGATCCACCACCTGGACATTTGAGGAGAGGATGTAACACTGCCTGAAGCAACTCTTGCCTAGTTGCAAATTCAAGATGGGCCTCATGCCCATGCTGATGGACGCATTTTTGTGAGCCAGTGGTGTGTCCTGCCAGGCCATGTACCACGGTCACCTGGCCAGCTGGCATGAGAGGTGGTGTTGGCTCTCTTCTTTCCTCTGCTGGCTACATGCTTCAAGCTGTCTTAAGCATGCCAGGCTGGTGAGCTGTGTGTGGTTGGAATTTGAAGACTTTCAAGGAGAGATGTAGCTATGGCGCAGAAGCTAGGCTGAATCCTGAAGGAGGGATACTTTATATGAGAGATCATTCAGGAAAGCGGTTGGCTCTGGACACTCTGTGAAATACCATTTTCTACTGATTACCTTCCTCTCCAGCTCTGGAAGGAATAACAGTCTATTTATTTGTTAACTTGTGCAGTAGGGTCTCCCCCCTGACTTTAGTCCTCTTGTTTCCTTCCTGTTTCCCATTTATTTTTGTGCTAAGATGGTGGAGATCACTGGCCACTGGCCATAGATTACTGGCATCCCCTGTGTGGGCCAACTCAGGTCATGGAGAATGAAACCTTTATGCCCATGCAAAAGGGACCAAAGTAGACTTATTACCCAGGATGGACTATGATGCTAGTACAAATCATGTCTTTATTTTTACCACCCCTCTGACTTTTACTTGAACCTTTGGGATATATTTTTTTATATATATATATTTATGTATATATTTATATATATTTTTTTATATATGTATATGGAACATAGCGTGCCCCCTGCTCTTCCTCATCTCACAACTATCTGCAGTTAAAGGATGTTGTGTGCCTGTTTGTGTTGTTGTGTGCCTGTTTGTGTTTAAGGCATCCTCACTTAGGCTGTTAGTTTATTTGGGGCAAGTTCTTTTTCATTTGTGTCTTTAAATGATCTGTGTTCTCAGGGGAACCTCCAGTGTCACTACAATGCAAATCCTTCTCAAAATATGTCATCACTCTGTGAAATGGAAATATAAGGAGACTACATCTTCTACAGATCTGTGCTTGGCTTTCCATGAACTGTAGTTCATTTAATGACACCATAGAGGAAAAATGGATAAGTTTAAGAGCTCAGAAGTGTTGCAGATTCTCTCTGACTATCTATAATGTTGTCATAGCCAAAGATCAGACAGAACGCCTCTAGAGCCACTGATTCCTGCATCTTCTTCAATCTAATACCAGACACCACTGAAAAGCACTGCTCACACTCTAGACCAGTCAACAGGATGTTGACATGCTCTTTGGCAGTGCACATTTGAGGCAGTGGTAACATAAGCTGGGTAGAAGTGGAGGGGGCGAATCATACCATCCGCTCTTGCTGAGGTCAAGAAATCTGAGAGCAGACTTTGGTACATGGATTTCTCATAACAAAAGAACTGAAAGATAAATAAAATAATCATGCTGTATTTTAAAACAACGGGGAAGTCTTGCTCACACAAACCACAATTAAACACTGGAAGTCATTGTTCCTGAGGCATCTGGTGTAGTTAGACCTTCAGTTTGACTGGAAACTGTCATTCTTGTTAACATAATGGAAACTCTACTATCTGCAGCATAATTTCAGTAAGTTGTTTTCTTATTAGGTTGCTGCATAACTCCCATATGGATGCCTCCGGAACCTGCTGTTGTTTTGTTACCCAACTGCTAAATTATGTTTTCACTGCTAGTTATGTGCAGGTCAAAATCCTCTCAAAGGTTGCCTGTCATCACCTGGACTATCCTTGTGTAACATGTACTATGGGATTGTCTCATCCTGAGCTCTCTGCGAGGTTGGGTCCTAAACTCTCTTGTGCTTCGGAAGGCCTTCAGCCTCTTTTCTACACTTTCTAGTCTGGATGGATCAGATATGGATGCGACACATCCAAAGTTGAGATCTTTCTAATCACAGTGTGAATGCTTTAGTCAAAACAGTAGCTGGGGTATGTCCAACAAAGGTGTTGAATAAGTGTGTACGTGCCATCCCTGAGTCTTGTTTCCCACGTTGCAGCAACACAGAGCCTAACAGACACAGTCATATTGACAGATGATATTTCCTGAAATATAATAACACTGAGGTATTTGCTCTCATTTTTAGTTGCATGTACTATCCTCTCTCTGGAGAAAAAGGTATCGAATGAAAGACTGTTTTATTCTAGAAGTGCAAGAGCAAAAACCTCTTGCTTCTCTTCAATTCTGTACCTCTGGTTAATCCATAACTGGCAGTCTCTATGCAGGATTATATAGACTAACTTTACTCAAAGGTACTTATCCTACCAAATTAATGCTGTCCTGGTAGTTCTTACAAGGACACTTTATAAAAACTGTGCTAAGCATTTTCCTCATCATATTGTTGTCTTCACTTTGGTTATCAGACTGCTTTTCATAGCCTTGGGTCAATTATAAAATCAGAGATACTTCAGTGCAGAGTCTAGTGTTTCAAGTCACTATCTGAGCACAAAACTGGCATGTGATAAAGGCACGGTTACATTAAGTGAAACCTGGGCACCACGAGGATGTGTGTGATGACCCCGAGACCCTGTTGCTTAGCACTGCTCCTTATCACTGCTTTAAAAATAACTCCACAAAATTCCTAACCCAAGAGAAGCTTGAACTTAATTTTTCATGCAAGTGATGTGATTGTAGTTGTTTTTATTTTAAAACTGGCATAGTTTTTCTTTTGTTCTGCAACTTTTCTGAACAATCATGAAGATGTTTGTGTTTACTGACTTAGTTGCTTCCTTTGTTCAGTGATTAATCGAGTAACTAGAAGATGTAGTCAGCAATTCTAATGGGGCTCATCAGAACTGCATAACTAACTCAGCACTGCAGCAGGAAAGAAGGGCTTACAAGCAGTTAGCACAGATCTGGGTCCTCCCAAGCTCCTCAGAGTGTGTTCTGATCCCTGGCTGTGGTGTTTGCAAATAGGTTCTTGGAGATCATATCCTAAGTGGCAGTTGGTTACCATATCTTGCAAGCAGGGCATCCCTTAGGACCACAGAGATGAAGTTTGGGAGCTCCCAAAGCAATGAATACTTTAACGCTGGTAGTCTTTGTTTTGGGCTCGGTCTGGTTTTTTGTGTTTGGTGGTAGGTGGGTGTAGGGGTTTTTCATTTGTTTTGGATTTTTGGTTTTGTTTGTTTGTTTTGGTTTGGTTTGTTTTGGTTTTGGTTGGGTTTTTTTGTGTGTATGTTTGGTTTTGTTTTTGTTTTGTTTTTTGCTTTTTGTTTTTTCTTTTTTTTTTTTTTGGGTTTGTTTTGTTTAAAAGCTTATCATAAACAATTCTTAAATCAATAGGCACAGGATCCAGGGAGCCCTGACTAAAATCCTGGTGTAAACTTATAGCTACGGTAGAAATAATTTTTCCTTATCTGCTCACTGGTGTACTCTAAGGAAAAAACATGCTTTTTTGACCCCTGCCATATGAACACGTGTATTCCCAGTGTAGTGACATGGCTGGATTTTACAACATCCTGCAGACAGTTCCTCCTATTGCTTTCAAAATACTATGCACAGGAATTAAGCAAATGAGAAAGTGACTGTAAAACCAGAGATCCAGTCAGGACTCTTAAAGCCAAAACCAAGCATTAGACATGGGATTCCCCACTGTCCTTTAGTGAGACACAAGTGGGTGACTTATTTTTCCTTTTAATTTTAAAGAAAATTCACCCACCCCTGCTTAATAAGTACTTTGTAATTCTCTCAAATAATAAAATATTCATCTCACTGAAGTGAGTTTCCTGAGCTACTGATAATAAATTTGTTTTACAAACTTTGTACAGGAAGTGGGAAAGAAAGAGTTTCCCAATTGAAGATAAATGCACTGGATGTGGCTATCCTTGAAGCCCACTCCCCACTGAGTCCAGCTAAAACAGGATATGGTCTTCAAACTAGCTTATCTGCTGTTCATTTTATTTGTGCTCAGTAAGTTTTTATGCAAAAATGGATATAGCTGTCTGCTGTGATGGGAGTAAAAATTTAGAATGGTGTATTCTAATAATAGATTGCATGCTAATCATTTTTTTAATGCAGCAAAGGCAATTCAGCTGTATCTGATTGGCACTACCTCAAGATTTTTGACATTCAGTGGGAGCAGAATACAGAAAAAACCAAAACAAAGCAAAAAAACCCTCTGAAACTGCACATGCTGGAATGGCCAGGAGCCCAACTGCAACAGCTTACCAGACCCACTCACAACTAATTAGGCACTAGGACATGCAGTGAATGCTTTTGCTGACTAAATTATACAACGAGTTTTGTTTTGTTTTAATGCAGAGTCCAAATGTTTCACTTTGCATACAATGACACAGGCTTCCTTGAATCTTATTTAAATTACATGTATGAATGTGGTTGAAAATTTCAGCTGCCAATTCTGCAGCACTCCTACAGATCTACTTTTTACTGCCCCCATATTCCTGTTGGACATGGCAGGCATTAAATTGCAAGTACAAGGTGCAATGCTGAGAGTTATGTAGATTATTCTTGTAGTAAGCTGCAAGCAAACTCTACTGACACATGCACTATGAAATCTGCAGTGCTTTATTTGGAAATAGTTTTCTTCTTTAACCCAGCACAATAAACATAACTACAGGAAAAATATCTGAATAATCTAAACATATTTTTTCTTTATCAGGTAGATTAATATGAATTTTGGCTTGCAAAGTCAGACTGAAAGGACATAACAGAATTCAGGAATGGAATTGGTTTAGACTAGGAAGATTTGGGAGATCTTAGTTCAGAAATCTCTAGGATCACTGGATCTTGTCAGGTTTTTCAAACACTGAAATAAGAGCTGGAGCAATTCTGTGCAGCATCAGTGCTAAACTGCTGATTTGTCACTGGGAGCTCAAACCCATATTAGCAAAGCACTGAAGAATGCCCTTATGGGTACCTTGACTTAAGAAAACACAAAGCATGCTCTTAAAATTAAGCACATACTTAGGTCTCCTTCTAAGTTGAAAGCATGCTTGAAGATTTTCCTGATTATTGAAGGCTTCCTATAAATATTCATATATGGACACTTCCTCTACCTTATCACCCAAATTAAATTTCCTAATTAGACTCTACAGTGAGGCAATCTATTGAAGAAACTTTTTAAAGCTAAGGGGTTAGTGCCATTTTATGCCACTTCAGCAATTGAGATATTAGTCACATAATCTATTCTAATGTTCATCATTCCCTCCAGAGTCAAAAGAGGAGACAGAGGTTTCCAGAAGGTGATTCATTCTGTGGCTAAAATTAGGTGCAATGAACTAGATCACCTCCAGTAATTCCCTCCCCTCCACCGAGGAAAAGTCCAACACCCTTCTTTGCTGAAATCCAGACACAGAGGATGTCACAGCTAATGTAGGAATATTTAAATTTCTTATTTCTATTCTGGAACCACACCATGCTCCTCACAAGAGGCCATCCCATTTGTATTTACCAAATACAAATGGACGGAGGATATGCCTTTACCATGTAGAAGTGCTGGTATGCTTTGGAATTGTGGAATCAAATCCTTGTTTAGAAAGTGTAACTGACTATATGCACCATTTAGCATTAACAAACTCTCTCTATTAATTAACATTCTGTATTAATGTTCCATCATTTGAAATTTCACCTGCAATAATTTTTAATTTTTTTTCTTTTTTTTTTCCTTTTTTAAACTTCAAAAAATAATTGTCAGGTACCCTCTGAAATGTCCTGCTGCTGTGGTTGACCGTGGCTGGATGTCAGGTGCCCACCAAAGTGGCTCTATCACACCCCTCCTCAGCTGGACAGGGGAGATTAAATAGTACAAAAGGCTCACAGGTTGAGATAAGGACAGAGAAATCACTCACCAATTATCACCAAGGGTAAAATAGACTCAATTTGGGGAAACTAGTTTTATTTATTGCCAATCTAATCAGAGTAGTATGAACAGAAAATATAATCAAATCCTAAAACACCTTCCCCCCACCCCTCTCTTCTTCCCGGGCTTAACTTTACTCCCAAATTCTCTACCTCCCCCCCATCATCAGCACAGGGGCATGGAGAATAAGGATTGCGGTCAGTTTACCACACCTTACCTCTGCCGCTTCCTCCTCCACGCTCTATAGTGAGGACTCCTCACACTCTATAGACAGCCTAACTACCCCCATCAGAAGCCCATCACCCCTATCAGGGTGTTGCAACTACCACACCTCGTTAGCCTTTCACTACATAGCTCATGGCTTCAGACCTCATTCCTACACATAGTCTGCACCACGGGCTGCAGGGCTAGAGCACCTCCTCCCCTCCTCCTTCACTGGCCTTGTGACTGCAGAGCTGTTTCTATCACATATTATCACTCCTCTCTCTGGCTGCAGTTGCTGTTGTGCGTTTTCCTCCCTGTTAGGCCAGTGGCGCTACCCTGTTGCTGATGGGCTTGGCCTGGGCCAGCAGTGGGTCCATCTTGGAGCTGGCTGGCATTTGGCTGTGTCAGACATGGGGGAAGCTTCTGGCAGCCTCTCACAGAAGCCACCCCTGTAGTCCCTGCAGCTATCAAAAGATTTCCATGCCATATGCCTGCTTATAGCTTAAACAAATTAAGTGGTGTTATTGGATATTATACACAATGCCATGAAAGCTTCAATTGCTTGAAAAGTACAGTACTTACAGCCAAAGAAATTTCGACTCATTTTTTTTACTGTTTTTTCTTTGTTTGTGGGTTGGTTTTTTGTTTGGTTGGTTGATTTTGTTTTGTTGGGGTTTTTTTTACATTAATTCAAATCTCGACCTTTCTCTGAAAACCTCTACTGGTTTGTAATCACTGTCATCCTTTTTAATATTTGCATCACTGAGAATGGTTGCTCTCAGCTTTACAACATTCAGAAATTTACTTAGCAACATTGTATTAGTACTGTGTTAGTAGATACTTAGAATACAACTTTAGATACGGTCTTTGATAGCAAAATGGAGATATGCAGGTTCTAATAAGAGTAGATTTTTTTCAAATGTAGCAGTTATTTTGTACTAAAGAAGTGTAATTGCAAACATTTAATAAGTTATTTCTCTGTTTATCATATATTGGCTTGAAGACCATCTTATTTCAGGGTCTTAAGAATAAAGATGGTCTTAAACAAGAATAAGATAAAGACCATCTTATTCTTATTTATTTTATTCCCTGTATTCTAGGGAATATCCCCTAGAAAACTGATTTTCACTAGCTGCCATTAAATAATACTCCTCCCCCCGTAGTTACTTTCAAAGTTTTGGAATTTTGCTGTACATAGAAACGTAAAATAATTGATCTTTGAGCTGTAATATCACACTTTTGATACTTGTACAGATATTGCTGTGTATTTTTTGTAGGTGCAGAAATAAAGGAGAGAAAGAGGAGCTTAAATATATCTAGGTGGTTTGGACCCAATTCTATATAAATTATTAAGCTTAGAGTATCTCAGCTAAAATATGAAATTAAAAATAAAATGGTAGTGTTTTGCTGGTAACTGATCTCACTGAAGAGAGTACCCAGATATCATCTATGTATAAAGCCATTGCGGTTCACAGTGGTTTAATGATGTTTTGTCCTCCTAAGGTATTGAAAACGTGTAATTCGCTTGAAAAAAAAAATATCTGAAACACCTCTACCAAATAACATTGTTGTTTTTATCTCATGTTACCATGTCCTGCTGCTGCTGCTAGCCCTGACTTGTTAATCATCCCATCTAACTTCTCGTAAACCAATGGTAAAACAGCACAATTGCCCTGCTGTCAGTCCAGCCCAGACATGGAGTGTGTTAACAGCAACATCCAGTTAGCTGTACCTCATAACAAATTAGCTGTGCATATATACCAGCAATATAGCTCTGTTCTTATCATCTCAGCTAACATTTTTATATTGTCCACTAAAGTCAGTATTGACTTAGTAGTCAGTGCAACAGCAAACTGAATGGCTATGGGCGATACCTAGATATTAATTCAACACATACTGGGGGGGGGGGGGAATTATTTATGCTTATAGTCAGCTTTTTAATAGTGTCAGGTCAGTGTCTTTCAAGTTTTGGAAGGTATGTGGAGAGATTCAATAATTCTATTCGTAGGTTTACCTTAATAGCAGAAGGAAGACTGAATGTTTCTAGCAATTCATGCTCCGCTAGTGAGCTAATATTACAAAATTGCAGTTTGCTGGCAGATAGCTAAAAATTATTTGGATTCCTTAGAGGAACAGAAGATCATCTACAATGTACTGACAGAAAAGGTTGGAAATGTTGAGGGTTTTAATCACTGGTGAAAAAAAAAAAAGATTTAAAAGCATCTTGCACTGCAAGTATCTAGAAAAAACACACCTATAATATTAAGATATGAAGGGCTTTTCTCCATTCAAAAGTCCCATTAGTTTAACATAAATCAGGTAAAAATCTCGTGTCATTTACATTCTGAAAGTAAAAATGTGGACAAAACTGTTAGACTAAAAATCGTATCAACATAATCCTCCTTGTAAAATGTACACAAGCACAATGAGAAGTCACTGCATGTCCACTTTACTCTTAACTGGTGTCTTTGCCACAGATAGACATTGGTAACTCTCAAGTTTTTTTACCTCATGACTCTGTTAAGAAGTTATCAATCATCTTTCATGGGGGTCATGGCATAGCACTGTGGTTAGAGCTCTTTGTAGACAAGTGAGATCATTGATTTCATGCTTCCAGCATGAAAAGCCCCTAGGAGCACTGCGGGGTTTTGGGTAGGCATCTGGCCACTAAATGATTTAGGTTCTTCCTTGCCTTTTCAGTATCAGGCATCTGTTTTGAATAGTCCATTTGTCATTGTGAATGCAGAACATTTGCTATGCAGGTTTATTTAGGCTCATGTTTGGACTTCTGCAGTGCCCCACTGTTTCTGTGATGTGAGATCCAGGTGGGAATCCACTGAGGGTGAGAGGGTCTGAACATCCAATGGAGAAACTGAGGTTTCCTGTTGAAGCAGAGGAGTATCTCTCTTAAGGATGCTAACTTGCCTTTTGGTGTCATTTAATTTTCCCCTATTGACTGTACAGGGACTTTTGCCCCCTTACATAGACTGTCTGAATTCCCTGGAAAGGCAATTTGCCTGCTTGAAACTAAATGTGTCTTTTCACTTCTAAAAAAATGTCATCAGCTGCAAATCTTTGTAAAAAGTCTGAGATGAACAACCAGTGGCTGACCTCACCTCTTCTGGAAACTGTGGTGGCTTGTCAACATTTTGGAAAACAAGTAGTAGTATCATGGAGAAGCTTTTTCTTTTCCGTTCTGAAAGCATGGAAGATAGATACCTTTAAGTGTATTTGGTACATAAGATTCATATAAGGCCAAGGCCTTTCTGCAGAAATACATTGGATTAGCTTATTGGAAAGGAGATCAAGAGGTAATATGATTACTGCTCACATGTATCTCCATGGAAAGGAAAAAACAGGTACTAAAAAGGGTTTTGATTCTAGCAGAGTAAAGTTTAATGGGAGTTAATGATTATGCATTTATTCTGTAATAATGCAAATGAGAAAAAAAGACACAACTATTAATAGTTGAGATTTGGAACTAAGTACTGAGAAAAAGTATTATTTTTTCTACTTCTTGAAATCTTACAGATACCTTCTTGGGAGATTTATGAGTCAAACAGAAGTTACTAGTTCAATATCATTCTGTGGCCTGAGTGGCCTTGAAGATATTAATCTGTGAACCAGCCAATGAAAATCTATGGCCTGTAAAAGGCAGAGTACCCAATGACATGATCGTGATGTTTCTTCTGTCCCCACAGGCCAGAGGCTGAAGAAACCATTTGAAATAGTTCACTCCAGAGTTCGCTGTTGTAGCACTGCCTAAGAAATTCACTGTAAACCACCTCCTTGGTTCTGCCTTTATGAGTGTATGAGTAGACTTGAGACCTACAAATTAAGTCATGAGCACAGTGTGGGGAGTGTCACCAAGCGAGCTATCAGTGTGACATTTTAAAGCTGCTGGCTGACTAAAGTGATATGCAAGCATATACATGAAGCATATGGAGAGGCAGGAGACATATATCAGACAGCAGCTGGCATATCAGGTCTGGGACAGCTTCTACCAGGAGAAGAAAATAGATTGCGGTTCCAGGCAGAGTGTCTCAACTCCTCTCTCATTGCCTATGGAGATTTTTTTTTTTTTTCTTGTATTGGTACAATCCCATAACTTATTTCCAGGATTAGTTCTTCTACTGATTTGCCGAGGTGAGTCTCTCCAGCGACCTCCTTCAACCCCGGAGCGAGGGGAAACCCCGCGTCCAGAAGCCTCAGGTCTGGGCGGGGAGAGCCCCCGCACCAGCCCCGAGCCCTCGCCAGGACTTGCCCAGGAGCCGCAGCTCCGCTGCCGCGCGCAGGGACTCACCGGGGGCGGTGCCAGGAGGGAGGCACCGCCCGAGCGGGGAGAACCCGCCCCAGGGAGCGCGGGAGCAGCGCGGGGCGCGGCCCTTGGCGCCGCCAGCGCGGGCGGGCAGCGGGGCGGGGCGGGGCGCGCTTGGCTCAGGGCAGGGCCCTCTCGGGGAGCTCTGCTCCGGCTGCCCCGGCGGTGGCAGCGGCGGCACCGGACAGAGCCGAGGGAGGGGAGGCTGCGGCGCAGAGCTCGGGGGGTGGGAAGTGCCTCCGCTGGTCTCCTGAGGCGAGGGTGCGCAATGGGCAGGGCTGCGCTCGGTGCGCCCTGGTGGAGGTCCTCCTGCAGCAGGGGCTGAGCTGCGGGACGCTGTCAGTAGCTGAAAGGTGTCAGGGAAGCTGAGAGGAAGCGGGACTGCTTGCTGCAGGCCCAGACGGAGGGAGGGCCACAAGCGTCCATCATAGCGCATACAGAAAAGGAGGAGGGTGTTAATCCAGGAAGCTGGGAGCTAGTAACAAAAACCAACAAAGAAAGGAAGAGTACAATTAAAAGCAGGGGGCTTCCTCCAAAATCCAACTTCCCCACCCAGAACTGCTTCGCAGCTCTGCAGGGGGCTAACGAGGAAACACACACCGCACCAAATGAACATCCTGCTGATGCACCAGTAAAGAGGATCACTACTAGTGCCTCTGGGAAAAAGGAGCGGGTCATAGTAGTGAGTGACTCTGCTTTGAAGGGTACAGAGGCACCCATCTGTTGGCCTGACCCAGTCTCGAGGGAGGTGTGTTGCCTACCAGGGGCTCGGATCAGGGATGTTGCCAAGAGGCTGCCTGATCTAGTAAGTCCCGCTGACTGTTACCCACTTCTAGTGGTCCATGTGGGTGCTAGTGACACACATAGCAGTAGCTGTCAGGAAGCTATCAGGAGAACTGGCTACCCTAGATTTGGAGAAGGCTGAGGTTCTCAATGACTTCTTTGCCTCAGTCTTCACTGGCAAATGCTTTGACCACACCGCCCAAGTCTTGGAAGGCAGATGCAGGGACTGTGAGAATGAAGACCTTAGGCCCACTGTAGGAGAGGATCAGGTTCGAGATCAACTTAAGAACCTGAATGTGCACAAGTCCATGGGACCTGATGAAATCCATCCACGGGTCCTGAAGGAGCTGGCAAATGAAGTTGCTGGGCCACTGTCCATCATATTTGAAAAATCATGGCAACCAGATGAAGTTCCTGATGACTGGAAAAAGGGTAATATAACCCCCATTTTCAAGAACGGGAAAATGGAAGACCCAGGGAACTACAGACCAGTCAGTCTCACCTCTGTGCCTGGCAAAATCTTGGAGCAGATTCTCCTGGAAAGCATGCTAAGGCACATGAAAAACAACGAGGTGGTTGGTGACAGCCAACATGGCTTCACTAAGGGGAAGTCCTGTCTGTCCAATCCGGTGACCTTCTATGAGGGGGCTACAGAACTGATGGATAGGGGCAAGCAATTGACGTCATCTACCTGGACTTGTGCAGAGTGTTTGATACTGTCCCACATGACATCCTTGTCTCTAAACTGGAGAGACATCAATTTGATGGATGGACCACTTGGTGGATAAAGAATTGGCTGGATGACCACATGCAAAGAGTTGTGGTCAATGTCCATGTGGAGACCAGTAACAAGTGGTGTCCCCCAGGGGTCAGTGTTGGGACTGATCCTGTTGAACATCTTTGTCAGCAACATGGGCAGTGGGATTGAGTGCACCCTCAGCAAGTTTGTTGACATTAAGGTATGTGGTTCAGTTGATATGCTGGAGGGAAGTGATGCCATCCAGAGGGACCTTGACATGCTTGTGAGGTGGGCCGATGCCAACCTCATGAAGTTCAACCAAGCCAGGTGCAACGTCCTACACCTGGTTGTGGCAATTCCTGCACAGCTATGGGTTGGGCAGAGAAGAGATTCAGAGCAGCCCTGCAGAGAAGGACTTGGGGGTGTTGGTTAATGAGAAACTGAACATGAGCCGGCTTCGATGTGCACTTGCAGCCCAGAAACCAACCGTATCCTGGGCTGCATCAAAAGAAGCATGACCAGCAGGTCAAAGTTGGTGATCCTGCCCCTCTACTCTGCTCTCCTGAAACCCCACTTGGAGTACTGTGTACAGTTCTGTGTACAGCTGTTGGACATGGAGCTGTTGGAGCAAGTCCAGAGGAGGGCCGTGGGGATGGTAAGAGGGCTGGAGCACCTCCCGTATGAAGGCAGGCTGAGAAAGTTGGAGCTGTTCAGCCTGGAGAAGAGAAGGCTGTGTGGAGACCTCATAGCAGCCTTCCAGTATCTGAAGGGGGCTTATAAGGATGCTGGGGAGGGACTCTTCCTTAGGGACTGTAGTGGTAGGACAAGGGGTAACGGGTTCAAACTTAAACAGGGGAAGTTTAGATTGGATATAAGGAAGAAGTTCTTCACTGTGAGGGTGGTGAGGCACTGAAACAGGTTGCCCAAGGGAGTTGTGAATGCTCCATCCCTGGCAGTGTTTGAGGCCAGGTTGGACGGAGTCTTGGGTGACATGGTTTAGTGTGTGGTGTCCCTGTGCATGGCAGGCACTTTGGAACTAGATGATCTTAAGGTCCTTTCCAACCCTAACTATTCTATGATTCTGTGTTACTTGTCTTAATGTCTTGAAGCACAGCTGATTTTGTCTTATCTCACTGTAAAAGTGGGATAAACCTATTGGATTTGCACTTGGTACTTTCAGCTCAAAAGAGCAGAGTAACTTCAGAGTTATCACTATGTAACTGACAGTGATATTAGATGGTAAATTTAATATAACCTTTCCCTGCACAAAAGAGAGAAGGCAAAATTCTCTGCTGATGTAGAATGCTGGAGCTCAGTTGGAAAAAAAAAAGAGATTCTGACCTGGGGTTCAGAATACTTAAAAACTACCCGGAGAGAACAATTGAGTAGTAGGATATATTGTTTTCTACTTTATTCCATGACTTCAGCACAACTACTTTTCTCAGCATGAGCCCAAGTCATCAAAGTTTCTCACTGTAGAGTCAATTCACTACAGGCTTTCTCTGCTATCCTGCTGTGGACGTTAGTGCGGTGCCACGAGCTCTCTTGCACCTGCAGTTTCAGCTTCTGAACAGACTGGTGTCCCCTGGGAATCATGAAGCATTTGTCCTTGCGATGTATCCTCTTCTTCATGGTGTTACAAAACGTGCTTTACCAAAACTAACCTATTTGTTACTTTCCCAAAATGCTCTCAAAAAGATGTGATGTTGCTAACAAACATTAGGCTGGCAAAACATGTGGCAAACAAAGGGATCAAGGATGGTTTGGTGCATGAAAGTAATAAGTGAGAGGTAATCATATGATTTAGTAAAAGGTAACAAGATAAAAAATAAAATTAGTTGAAGTATTGTGGTATGTAGTATTGTATTAAGCAATAGGCAATTAGGTAATATTGCAGAACAAAATGAAATTGAGAAGATCTCCAGAAAAAGGAACAGGAAAGAATTTCTCCTTTCTTTTAGAAACAGGCAGAAGAGGAGCAGAGAGACGCAATGGCTATTCTGTCCAGAGTAAGGGTGCAACAAAATAAACCAAGCTTCCTCTGAATGAGATGGTCTGTCTGTCTCTGTCATTCAGGGTGTCAGGAAGAGTGTAGGTGTGCCAGTACTGTGTGGAGCTCTTCTAGAAAGGAAAGCAGCCCTGGCAGAGCTCCGTACTTCCACAGCTGTATTGCTTCTGGACATAGCGCTACTAAATAAACTAGCTTTTTATGGCACACCCTCATTGTACAAAGCAGGCATTTTCTAGATCCCCTGTAAAAGGTCACCTATGCGGTTCAAGGTCATCTTCTTGAGCATGATTCAAGTATGTGAACCACAAAGGCAGCCATCCTCTTGTTCAATGTAATCTGAAAGCCAGTTTTGTCTTGGAGCCAACTTCATGGATAGTCCTGCACTAAGCCAACTCTCCACTGTCTCAAATAGCTCTCAGCAGTGAGAACTGGGGTCCTTTTTCTCTGGTCTGACTCCAAGGAATGCAAACTATACTTCCCTTTCCCCTCCTTTTTTTTTTTTTTTTTTAAATAACTTGTGCAGTTCATTCACTGTGGCTGGTCTGTCTTGCAAATTGTTGTCACTTCAAGTTTCAACACTGTCAGAAATGTTTATCTCACTAGAAGGGCTGGAAAAGCAGTGCAATAAAGTAAAATTAAATTACTATGTTAGCTTGGGTATTAGTGACAATATAGGAAAATGATAGTAACAAAAATGGCTGAGGAAGTTCTACAGCTCCCCAATGCCTAACACTGAAGCAACTATTCAAAACAACTTTTTGAAGTTTGCTTTTAATATCTGCATTTTTTTTTTTTTTTTTTTTGGGGGGGCATCAGATTCCTCCAAACCATGTATTAATGTTGTTTCCTTCTTTGCTTCATGAAGTCTTCAGGAGTCCTCAGGTTTGCTAACATCTGGATGCTATTTATGATGCATTTCTTTTCAAAGCTGAGGGCACCTGTTACTAAATTCACTCAGTTTGAATTATATGATGTGCAATTCTACAAAAGTTTCTGGAAGGAGCTTCTATCAAAGTGGTTCCGTGTGCCCCAGGATGGGGCTGCAGAATCTAGAACCAAATGCAACCCTCTTCGAAAACTCTTTATAATATAGTGCAAGTTATGATTTGCCAGTAGGCTTCAAAGGTCTGTGTTGTACAAACGTATTTCACCAGGAGAGGAATATATGCTTGGGAGGCAATAAAGAAAAAGAAGGAGACCAATGCAGATGAGCTGTCACTGAGAGCATTTTGACAGAAAGGCTTTCAAACCGGCAATATTAATCGTGAATCTTGGTATTACGTTTCCAGACTGCTGCTGGTGGATACCTTCACTAGAAGAAGGTTGCTTTGTCGAGGTCAGAACAATGTTAAATATCCGGTCAGATACACAAAGGAAATGTCCCAAAACAAAAGGAGTGCTGAAGCTTCTTTTTTAAATGTTTCTCCTGGAGTGTCTAATGTGTTGTCCATTTGGTGAGTGCTTGCTGTCTGCTTTCAGGATGTCCTTGGAAATGAGAGCCCATCTCTTTGTTTTTTCCTGTTGAAGTAGGCAAATTTTGAAAACAGCAGATCTTTGCTTCCTGTACTTTTTTTGGAGACAATCCATGAAAGGAAGGGCCAGTATTTAAGTGGATTCCCAGAGACAAACCAGCTGGGTCCCTCTAAAGAGCTGCACTTTCCCTTAAGGTATCTGAAATGATAGTGAAATCACCTAGCAGTTTCCTTCCTAAATTCAACATGTTTATTCTCCTGAGCTTTTTGGAGCCTTTCTGTGTTTCAGACTGTAAGGCTGTTCTTCCTCTATCCGTTCATTCATCTGTTAGTTATTGAGACCTAGCTTTATGTCAGAAGTGTTAATGGTTCTATATATATGTAAAATAAAATTATTGAGTAGGATGTTATATTGCTTGTTCAGAGCCTCGCTGCTTTCTTTAGAAGAAAATGAGGGGTTCTGCTTAACTGAGGGCTTGTTTGTCTGCTTTCTTCTAATGTATTGCTGTATGCTTTCTGAAATCTTGGAAGCCTGTTTCTTCATCAGCTTTTTGTTCCTCAGCTAGTGAATACTATTTGAAATTATTTGGTATTTTAATTATTTCAACTAACACACTTTAGGTTTGGCTTCTCCAAACTCAGCATCTTATCCTGCATATCCTGACCAAATTCTGTTTTTTCCAAACAGCTGCCATTAATTGTATCAATCCAGAATCAAGCCTAAGAAAAGCGTGAATAAATAAAACCAGGCCCCTTGCTTTTTCTAGATTCTCATGCGCTGTTTACTGGCAATGATTTCTGTGTATTTGCAGTGCTTAAATGTTACATCTTTGTAATTCTGCATACTAAGCCCATGGTTCTTTTCACTGCCTTCACTGATCTTTTTCGCCACCTGTCTATGCATAGTGATGCATTAAAGATCCTGATGAAATCCATGTAAGTCACATCCACTCCCCTGCGCTTCTAAGGATGCTCTATTATGCCTTCAAAGCCATGCATTACATTACTTTCAAATGATGTAGTCTTAAAGATCCTTGCCTGGTAAATGCCTTCACTTTTCTGATAACACATCACTTCAACTTAAGTTAGCAACTCAGAAAGTTGCTTCTTAGAGAAGAGTTAGCTGGATGAACTTATAATTAATACTTTGCGCTCTGTGACCCAGTTTTGAAAGTTGGAATAATCACATTACCCAGCTGAGTCTTTCCCTTTTGCTGACATTTAGCACAAAGGGAAGGGGCTTGAGTGCTTAATACAAGTCCCAGGGAATGGTGGCATTTCCAGGGGCCATGTTAATTCCCATCAGGAGAAGACGTGACTCAAGTACTGTGTTGAGTTTTGGGCCCCTCACTACAAGAAAGGCATTGAGGTGCTGGAGTGTGTTCAAAGAAGGCCCATGAAATCAGTGAAGGGTCTAGAGAACAAGTCTTATTAGGAGCAGCTGAGGGAACTGGGGTTGTTTAGCCAGGAGAAAAGGAGGCTCAGGGGGACCTTATCGCTGTCTACAACTACCTGAAAGAATGATGGAGCGAGGTGTGGTCGGTCTCTTCTCTCAAGTAACAAGTGATAGGACAAGAGGAAATGGCCTCATGTTGTGCCAGAGGAGATTCAGACTGGATATTAGAAAAACTTTCTTCACCAAAAGGGTTGTCAAGCGCTGGAACAGGCTGCCCAGGGAAGCAGTTGAGTCACCACCCCTGGAGGTATTTAAAAGACATATAGACATGGCACTTAGGGACATGGCTCAGTGGTAGACTTGGCAGGGTTAGGTTAATGGTTGGAGTCAATCATCTTAAAGGTCTTTTACAATGTAACCAGTTCTGATTCTATGACAATAACCTGGACATGACTTTGTTTCTGTTTGTGGATTGTCTGCAAGTTTTCCAAGTTTTAATATGTGCAACATTGATGGATATATTGATCATGTTGATTCCTTTTATGACTAAGGGAAAGCAATAGGTGTTTCCAGACCATGATTAATCTAATCCTTTTTTAACATGTAATTAAACTGTGACAAATTGCAACCGAGAAATTCCTATTTCTGTCCACTCTCAATAAAGGGACTTTAGATTACCTGCTTTAGATACAGATGCTGACCCTGAAGACTTTACAGGTTGGGTGACATGTGTCTCAAATGTGACATGATTCTCACCATCTGTGTCTATATTGCTCATTGCTTTTTGGCAGTAGATAAAATAATATAGATGAAACCTACATTAGATGTTGTGGTAGGTGGTTTGAATGTGGTTTGGAAATGTTAGCTAGGATTTGCAAGTATATATATATGCAAATATGTAAGGCACAATAAAACCACAGTGATGGGCACATTACAATAAAAAAAGGATTTTATTGGATTAGGTGTCTAGACTTCAGTTCTTTATTCTGCTCAGTTTTATTAATATATCTGGACTAGATTTTTGTTTTATTTCTCCCCTCAAGTAACATGTCCCCATAATCCCTGAATGGCAAGACAGGGGGATTCTGGCATGGCTGAACAAACATTTTTGTATATCCAGGAAGAAGGAAATGACTGGGTTCATCATTGATGGGACAATACTAGGAAGCTATTTGTGTTCTTTAATATGAGGATGTATTTTCCCATGCCCCATGAAAAATTAGGTGATGCTTTGTGCACTTCGTATCAGCCTAGCAACAAAGCGAAGAAGCAGGAGAAATTGGGTCTGGCAGACTTGCAGGCAGGCATTTACACACAGGGACTTTGTGAGACACCAAAAGAAAACTGAGGGAGAGAGGCTGATACAATGAAACTGGTATCAAGTGGGTATCAACTAGAGAAAAAGTAGTGATTCCATCTTCAAACAAAATAATATCTTGCATATAATTCTGCAGGCCTATAGCCTTAATCTTTTAACTTTTTCATTAATGACCTGCCTGATGCAATAGAAATCATGTTTATTAAAACTGTAGAGTGTAACCTGTAAGGGACTTGCAAAGACACTGGAGAAGAAGATAAGAATTCAAATTCCGTTATGTTGGCGACATGATTGGGAAAAATCTGGGATGACATAATATAGCGACAGAAAGTATGAGACACCAGAGTGAGAAAGGAAAAATCAAGTGCATAAACAGAAGATGGGGAATAGGTAGCAGTTCTTCAGACAGTTGAAGAGTTGTAACAGTTGAAGAAGTCATGTCATGTTCATGATGTCATGGGAAAAGCAAACATATAATCAGGAGTATCACCTGTAAGATATAGAAAGTTATCTGATTATTGACAAGGCTTTAGATGAAATACCATGTATAGCTTTCTACACTACACTTAAGAAAAGATGTGAAGCAATTGAAGAGAGTTCAGGGGAGACTGCGCGAATGATCATTGCTCTAGTAAACATGCCCCTAGTAAAATGTTGGAAGAAAAAAATGGTGGTTTAGGCACTTGGACTAAAGAAACAATGCCTGAGTGGAGAAATGGTCACAAATACACAAATAAATACATATAAAGCTCCTGTTTTCCATGGTTGCAGAGCCAAGACAAGAAATAACAAGACCAAGACACAGTTCCAGTCTAAAGGGCTATATAGTCACTTGACGATGACAATACTATGTGATGTGAGAGCCCATGTTAGACCAGCCAGTACTAATGGAGAAGAAAGGGCTCCTTAGTCCACAACTAATTCAATATCTAGATTGTGTTCTAAGCATTTTATTGCCTTGGCTTAATTTGGGCCTGCAATAATATTTATATTCTACCCCAACATCTAGAATGGAGGAGAGAGAAAAAGATAATAATAGGACAAATTACAATATGAAGAGGAAGCCTAAGTAATCTTAGCTCAAGACAAAAAATACTTTTTTCAGCATGAACATTTTTTCATTTGCATATTTGTTTAAAAGAAATAATTTCTCCCAGCTGCCAGTTTGAAGGTTTAAAAAACCCCAAACACTTAGTTCTCAAACCGGGTAATATCACAGGAATTAATTAATTCCACTTGGTTAATTAATTTGGTTTGATGGACTTCAACATTGGAAGGCAGGGTGGCATATTAGCTTAGATTCCCTGGATGTGTTTTAAGTAGTAATAATGACAGTAATACAAATCTTGTATTTCTTGTGTAATTGTAGACAGTATTTTAAAGCCTTAATTTAGAAGTGGGCATTTCTCTTTCCAGGCTGTAGTTTATGTTAGTTTGTTCTGGGGTTTGGACACAAAACTGGGTGGGTGAAACTGGGAACTATCACAAATTCTGTTCAAAATGAGAACCTGTCTCTGGGAGGTAAGGTAGATTGTATTAGCATTTATTTTGAAGAATTTCTCCATGTCAGCAGGAGCTCTGGGTTTTGCATTTGCATTGAGAAGAAAACACAATGCAACTAAAGTAGAAAGACAGCAAAAATCCCTGGGAAAAATAGCCTGATTATCTTGGGCCTTGGTATTTAAAATCACACCAGAATATTTTCTGTCTCTTTTTCATCTCCCACTCTTTTATCTCTGACTCATTCTGTACCCTATAACACCTTACACATTTTTATTATTAATATTATTAGTAGTATTAATATTTGCCCCTTCTCTTTTCTTTGTACTTGTACTGGAAGCCCTAACTTTTATAATGGTGAGGCCCAAATATAAGGAGCCTGGAGCTAAATCGAAGTAAGAATAGCAGCTGGAATTGTCTCCATGGGAAAGGAAAGGAAGAGATCAGGATGATGTCTTGGGATCCCTAACACTTGCACTGTCTTCTTCCTCTCCTCTTATATTCCACTGACAGGAGGCAGGAAGGAGAATTTGGCAGCTACTGCTTGGCTCCTGATTTCCAGGAAGAGCAACAGGAAGGAGACAGCAGTGCATGGATAACCAGCTAGACAGAGAGCCAAAAGTGTCCTTACCGTTTTGTCATGATTTTCTTCCCTGTGCAACTCTGGAAGCCCAGCCCAGAATATCAGGGCCAAAACAGCAGGGTGAGTAGATGGGCAACCATCCCATCTTCCTGGGATGCACTGGGCTTCCTGCACAACCAGATCCCTGCCTGCACAGGACGGGAGCCTGTTACCAATACAATCCCTGTATAGCCTGCTGCTGGAAGACGTCCTGAGGGGGTTATCACAGCATCTTTGTTTTTTGTTTGCTGTTTAGATATTTTCCTTCAGAAAACAATAATAGCTTGCAGAATTTAGAGCTGTGCTTTCTCTCTGGTAAACTATCTCTTTTTCTCTTTTTTCATTCCTAGCTCTGGCCTTGTTTCATTACCTCTCTCCATTGCCCATCATACCTGTTTGCTCTTTTTATTGGGTTCCCCTTCTTTCTGTTCTTTTCTTACACTCAAGAAAAAAGTGAGAACTCTTTGCATTCCCTCAGGCTTCCTTATTTCTTGTTTAAAGTCTCTCAGCCCCTCCCAGAGCCTGAATTTTTTTTACAGGAGAAAACAAAAGGTCTAGCATCCTTCCCCTATCTTTGGGCTAAGGCATCCTGAAAGAGGCAGGCTTAGATAAATATGTATTCATCTCCAGCACTCCCTAATGTGCCTCAGACAGTATCCTTTATGGAAGCAAGATAAGACAATTTTGTGCAAGAGATGAATATCTGTAAGTAGCATTAAGAACAAGAGCTCTGGTCACTAGCAGGGGAAAAAAGATTGCTTAAGCCCTAAGCTTCTGTTGCAAAGACTGTCATCTCATGAATTAGAAGTGTGCTGGGAGAAAGAAGTATGTGCCTCTGACACTGTATTGTAGCATAAGGTATGCTTCCACAGCCAAAAGGCCATAAACAGAAAGATAAACTTACCTCTGTATTACATGGGACACTTTCGGGTAGCCTGCAATGCACATCTAGTGCTAGGGTAGGTGAGTGGCTTACCACAAAGACTTCTGAGAGGAGATTTAATTTTGATGTCCATGGGGCCGAGTGAGCCCTTCATGAATACAGTGGAGAAAGAGGATGCCATACATTGCACATCCACAATCCCTGGTCTCAAGGAATTGTGTTACAGGAAGGAAAATGCATTCCAGCAAAGGCCTGATCCTGGCACGCTCTCTTTTGCTCTTTCCCTTGCTGGCATTTTCTGTCACAACTAAGCAAGGCCACAGCACTGTGCTCTTACTAACCCTGACTGGGAAGAAGGGATATCACTAATCCCAGTGGCTGATGCTAGTTCTGCTTCAGCCAAAGGGCTTAAAATCCATATTTTGTGATGGAAGGTCGTGGTTGTGGCTAAAATGAGCCTGCAGAGGTGCAGGAAAAGGAAGTCCAGGGAAGAATGTGAGCATAAATGTCCCAGTGGGGGACTAAAAGCGAGGTCCTGGAGTCCAAATGCCATTCAGCTGCTTTCTGGGGTTTTTTCCTTCTTCTGGAAAGAAAAAAAAAGGGGGAATAAAAGTGACCCTTGTGAAGGAATTCCCAGAAAGTTACCAGGGCATCTGGGAAGGGTGAAGAGAATGTTTTTCTGAGAGCAGAGAGAGGTACGTAAAACTGGGTTTCTGGTGTGAACTTAACAGTGAAGTTTGAGCATTGAATTCCCTTTTCAGAAGGTTCAGGCTGTTTACTTTCATGTAAAGCTGAATCTCCTCTCATGTTACCACTGTCAGAGGTCAAAACCTCAGCAGTTAAAAAAAAAGTGTTATTTTAAAGCTATTTATATTTCTAGGCAGGATTGTAAGGCAGGACTCCTAGCCCACTGAAGAGTCAGTGAAGTGCAAAGTCTTTCATATCTAGGAGATGAGTCAGGTCAGGTACGAATCAAGCATAGTTAGTGCCTGGCAGCTGATGGCTGGTCTATGTGCAGTGACTTCTTTGCTGTGACTGCTCTCTGGTGTGAATTAATGTTGACAGTTTCAGCCACCAGAAGGAACAAATAAGGTCAAGTAGGCTGAGTTTTGTTGGCTGTCTGACACTTACCTGAGGGAGGGGCCCCTGGCCCCATTATATTTGTGCTGCTGTTCTCCTAGTTCAAAAAAGACAGCACAGGTCACAATAAATGCAGACTGCCAGCAAGCATCTTAGCCTCCTTTTTGCTAGACTAAACAAACACAGATCTTTTAACCTCTCTTTGCATGTTGTGAGCTGTAGGCCTCTCTTCTGGTAGCCATGAGCGGCCTGGTTTTAGCTACCACTCAAGAAAATATAAGAATCACTTTTGATAGGTGATTGATGGTAAAATGCTTAGATTTTGAAGGTAAACCTCAGCCATGGAAGGCACTGTAAAAGTTAACATGTAATTTCACCCTTTGGGCTCAGCTGGAGTATTAGCTGAGGATGGATTGACTTTATACTGAGCCATTCTGCAAATTCTCTAAGCAAACAAAGATGCCGCAGCATTTATATTGTATGTGTTTTGTTCTACAACATATTCAGGGCTTTCAGATGCAAGAAAGAGAACCTAATGTTTCTCCTTTAAACTGTGAAGGTCTTGTTCTTTACAATTCATTTTTTTTATGTTATTTAAAGACAATTTACTTCAACAGCTCACTTGTGAAACCATTTATTCAGAACAAAACCATAATACAAAGCACTGAGGACAAGGCAACTGAAATGATCCTCCCACTCTTTCCCTATTAGTAAGGATATTGGCTTCTGATCCACCTTACAAGTTTGGATACCTTGTGGACAGTATTAGCACTCTGGCTTTTGTGGTGAACAATTGATTTTTTAAAAAGGCTTTTATTAAATTTCCTTGAACTTTTCTGTTTTAAAAGCATGATGAATCAGACTACTCCACAATGATGTTTTGTGTGTATTTTTTAAATCAAGATTGAATCTTAGATTCCTGTCTGAATGCATGAGTCGTGATTTGTTTGACTTTTTTAACAAATATACTCCTTTCTTCATTGTTTTCCTCTTTTCCAAAATAAATGCCAAGTCATCCTATGAACTCATTACTTCACCATTTGTTTGTTCATTTATAGATGAGAGAAGTGGAGGAAGGGAAAAAAATCTTCTTGCTAACATCCGGTCTAAAATATTTATTTTTCTATAATGTAAATCAAGCATGAAAAGAACAAATTGTTTAAAATTAATATAAAAAATGTCAAAAGTCTTTAAAAATATATTTTAAAACCTGATAATTCCCATTGGAAACTGCAAAACCAGAAAAAATCCCGCAGTGTGCCACAGTCCAGAGCAGTGGTTACATCCATGAACAAAACCAAAGTAAACCCTTCATCAACAGCAAAACAGACTGCAGAAAAATCCCTATCCACAGAGTTATGTTAGTCTTTCTTTTGGCACTGTGGATACCCTGAGAGAAATTATTCAATTAGTTTATATTTGAGGAAGCAAGAAAAAGTGCAAGAGAGAGTAAAACAAGCAAATAACCTGCATGAGCAAACAAAAAAGTATCCTAATGGGAAAACAAATGTTATTTGACTGACCAAGTTCGGTTTCTATGTGAGGTGGCAGCTCTGGGCTCCTGCTGACTTCACAATTCAAATGTCACCTTGTGTCATGGGAAGCAGCAGCAATACCTCTCAAGTGGTGCCTTAGAACTATCCCAAAGACGCACATCCAGACAACTGGCAGTGCAGGGTTTTGACTCTTTAGTGCTGCCATGAGGCAAAGTCAAGCAAAACAACAATAAAAAATCTACAATTTTGACACATAAGATTCCTTTCAAGATGTTACATCACCTTCTACCTTCTCATTTTGAACACTTTTTTAATGAAGATCTGATTCATGTTCATGTTACTGCTGCTTCTGATCAGAGCCCTCCTGTAACACAAGGGACTGCTGGAAGCAGAGAAATAGTTAAGGGGGTTCAGGAAATGAGAGAAGGGCTTTGAATCCTCCTTTCAGGAATAGCCTGCACTTCCAGATACGTAGGCAGATATGCTTGTTCCTGGTGATAACACTTTTCTGACCAGCTCTCTCTTGTGCTTGTAGAGGAGGGGAAAAACAAACACATAGGGAACCACCATCTCTTGAAAAAAGAATCATTTCAGGGCTAGTTAAGCTCACAAATCAAGGAAAGATATTCAGACAGAGGCCTGTTCAGAGCACTGTTCCAATGCCTGACAAGATCCAAGGAGGAATTGCTGTAAGTCAGAAGAAGGAGTCAGAAGAAGGAGTCAGAAGAAGGAGTAAAAAATAATAATCATCAAAAAACCCCAACTCCAAGACCCAGTTTCATAGACTTCCAGTGGAAATATTCTGATAGATTTTGATGGAACTGGATTGTTAATATTTATGAAGCGAGGCAAGACCTCCAGATGGAAGCTGCTCTGTAAGTGCAAAGCTTTGCTATTAATATTTATTAATCTGAAAGTGCTTATTTAGTTTTTAGGCAATTTTTGCTCCATCCTTTTCCCAAGGAAACTAACATTAAATCTGTGGGATCTGTGAATTCTCAGGTTCCCACTGCTGCCTATGATGTAAATTGCGCTTCAAAGAAAATGAAAAGAAATATAGAAGAAAGTTCAGAAAGTCACAGTGTGCAGGCTTGAGAGCTGTTTGCTGAGACCATTCCTGGCAAGTGCTAAGCATTTGGACTCCACATTAAGCAACATAAACAAAGTTTTCAGACTTGATACTGTGGCCTCTATGAAGTCCCAGGGAGAAGATGATGCCCACAGCTTCCTCCCGAGGTCATGGATATTTTGGTTGTGTTTATACTGATGGGTGTTACTAAATGGTGCCTCAGGATGTCAAGGATGCGCACCACCTTCTTGCCCAGAGCCATGTGGCAATGCTACAGTGGTGCTAGGACTCAAGATAATGTGAGAGAGCAGTTATGTGGGCACCATGACTACATCTACACTGCAGCTTGGGTAGTTCTAGTCTTCTGATCATCCAGACTAGCCCACACAGGTTCCCTCTGTGCCCAGGTTCATATGTCCTCCAAGAAGAACCTAGAGAATGAAACACATCAGATTTTGTCATTGTGTGGAGCTGGGAGATGGCCAGGCGGTGCATCAGCAGCCAAGACTGCACAACTGTCACAGTGGGGTGTAGTGTGGCTCAGTTGAAAAATTGATAAAAGCCTTTCTGTGCTGAGGAAAAGGAATGAACAGAACCAAAAGTTCCTGCAAAGTGTATGCAGGCAAGTAAAAGTTTCCTCTTCACTCCTCAGGCTAATGACTAGAAGGTGAAACTTACAAAGAGGTAGTCTGAGTATAACAGTGTGGCTTTTGAAATCTTTCCTCTCCTTTCTTTCCTTCATGTTAGACATCACGCTCCTCATTGTGTGTGTTGCTTGTGTGCTGAGGACAAATACCCTTGCATATACACACACAGCAATACAGTTAAGTTATCATAATGATGTCTCTCTGAGATGTGTTACATGATGATTAAAAGGAAAAGTAGGTTCTCCTCAATCCACATCCAAGGTTTAACTTCAGAACTACCAGATCCTTCCAGCATGACACTGTCTGGAGATGTAATATATATATTCTTCCTTCCATCATCCAGGTTCTTAACAACTCAGGCTATTAGACTCCTGGAGAACTTCACACAGTGGCTTTGCTTCTGAATTCTTTGTTATATTTTTCCTGACTCCATTTGTTGTGCAATGTGGTAGACACTGTTTGACTGCTTCCAGTCTCCCCAAACTTACCTCACACCTACACTGTGCAGGTGCAAATTTCTGTTCAGACACAGGCCTAAACATGTCTTAGGGCCAGCCAGCACTGACCTGAGAATGTGAACACAAAAGTAAAACCTCTCTGTTTTCTTTCTGCATACAGACATGATGCACTGCCTTGTACCTCATATGCAGAGCTGGATCAACTATTACATAAGGCTGGCTTTTCAGCCTGTTGCCCAAAGCATTATGTGTGCCTGGGCACTGATGTTGTGGATATTGATTGATGTGTCATGTTGTTGGATGGCAGCAATAAATCAGTTTGCAAAGTGCGAAGATTTTCCAGTACAGTTTCCCTCGCCCATGTGCTCAGGGTGTTCAGCTCAGGAGGTAAGGTTCAGGTCCTTCCATCATTTGACTGAAGTACAGCAGAAGCTCCTTCTGCATTTGAAGGAAGGTGAGGATTGTTGTCACTGCTGTCCAAACACCTAGTCCTGTAGGTGATTTGGTCTGTCTTGGTGAAAAAAGAGACACTGCTAGGCATGCTACGTGATTCTATTTGCAAAGTTCTTGAAAGTTTCATGACTTTATGCATGTGCTACGCAGTATCACAAGCAAGCTTGTTGCTAGCTTTTACTGAAGCTATAAAAGTGAATATAAATCTACCCACTCCAGGAGATAAATATTTATATCTTTAACATTCTGTAAGGAAACCCTTTCTCAGGCACATACCCGTACACACAGAGAGAGATACTCTTTCCTCTTCCCATTTATTTTATCCAGAAGCAGAAAAAGGCTTGGCTGAAAGAAGCTGGTTTGAAGTCTTGCTTCTTTCATAACAGTGGATCTTTAACATCTGCTGAGCCAGGTCAGTCCCACTGAACAACACCCTGTTCTCTTTAAAAAAAAGAGTCCCTGTGTTCTCAGCAAATATGCAAGGGCTGCATCTGAAAAAGTCACAAGCTTGTAGAAAGGACCATTGTGTACTGTGACCTCTGCTACAACACAGATTGTTGAAATGCTTGGAATTAAGTCCTGTTTAGATGAATAACATCCCTTGATTTTGGAAAGGCAAGTTATTGCAAATCTGCCCCAGTCATTGGTGGGGTGTTGCAAGCGTCAGTTACTCTCAGGAAGACCTCCACTTCACCAAGTAAAACATATTGTGTTTCTCTGAGTCTATTCCCTTTACTATTACTAAAATACATATCACAGTGTCCTGGACTGGTATCAGTGTCTATGTGACTGTAATTTTTTAATTCGATCTTTGGACTGGTTGGCTTCTGAAGGGATGGAGCATTATTACAATAGAAGAGATGTCTCTGATGGAACAGTTCTGGAAATGGTCATATTTTGAGGTAGTTCTTCAAAGTCTTGGACAGATCTCGTAATTGATGCCATTTTGTTCTTTTTTAACTCTTATTTTAATCTTATGCTTAATGGCTATTCATTTTCTCCAATACTCCTGCTAAAGAGTGCTCAGATGCAAAAAGTTTGTGTGAGCACAAGACAATAAGAGTTTGGAAGAGATAACCTGTGGGGAAGTAGACATACAACACAGACTCAGAAAAAAACCCTGAGCTAAAATAATTGGAGGTTGAGGGGAGTATTAGGGAGCAAGTATCATATATCCTTGCCTTGCTGTTATTTTCTCCTAGGAATTCACTTGGGTTCAGTGCTGGATTCTGGCTAGAGGTACGCTGGCATTGAATCTTACTGAATCAATAAGACTTTTCTTCACTGAATTACCTGGCTGAAATCAGTTGCCAAAAGACAAGACACAATTAGAACAGAATTCAGAATTTTACCTAATTTCAGTACAATGGCTGTGTCCCAAGACAGTTCTAGTTCTTTATATGATGACTTCAGTAAAAGTCACTTGACAGTTGAATGCTTTTACTTCACCACAATCATGTTAGACCCTTAAAAGATTGTCTCCCTCTGATAAAGGTTTCATTCAGTGTGATTATTGTACTAAACAGCTATTAAAATGTCATCCATGCAGATTATTTCATTTTTATTTCCAACAGGACTGTAACACAAGCTGGCTGTTCAGCTTGCATTCTTGTATGATTTGTTACCGTTACCTTCAGTGCTGTCTTGGCACACAAAGTTATTAGAAAGATGGTGCAATGAGGGATGGGTTGTTAAAAGATGTACAGATGGAAGAACTGATAGAAAAAGGCTGCCTAGATAGTTGGGTAGATGGTGCACAAATAAAAATGTATGTGATTATGTGCAGAGTGTTGGTAGGCCACGTATCTTTATCAGTATATGGCAAAGAAGATGACTATCACAAACAAAAAAGCACTGAAAATAGGTCATGTGGAGCTGGAGTCTCTGATAGGAAATGAAGAACTTGGATGTGAGTTGAGAAAACAAAGAGCACTGCCAGTCCTATCACGTTGGAGACACAGGCAAGTACAAATACAGAGCACTGGGAGGATTGCAGGCTTGACTGGAAGCTTGACCTTATGTTATTTTTTTTTTTTTTTTTTTTAATGAACACATAGAATGCAAGCAAATACAAAAATGTTTAAATGTACTGCATTACAAATATATTTCATGGCATCATCAGATCAAAAGTAAAAAAGCACAGAAATAATGACTTCCTTGCATTCCTATTCTAAGGAAAAGTAGACTGGCAGTGACAGCTCCTCTGAATCCAAAACATCTGTTTCAGAACCAAATGAAGAAAGGGAAGCGATAAGCATATAACCTGTATCATTCCAGTGCCAAGAAACTCCAAACCAATGGAAACCTTTTTGTACCATGTGCCTTCTCAAAAAGATGGTGAAAGACAGCCCTAGGCTCAAGATATTTATGCCATAAATTGCTGCAGAAATGGAAAATATGAATTGCTGTTATCCCATTTTTACAGAGGCAGGAACAGTAGCTCAAAGCAACTATGTAATTTGATGGGTGACAGAAGAAAACTTGACAAAGTCAGGTAGGAAATGCAGACTGTTAAGATCTTCTCACCTTGGCATCCCTCCACTTCATGAAGATCTTGAGCATGCAAACAACGTCAGGATTGAATTTATAATTTTCAGAGCAGGACATGGGAGTAACCCTGGGTTACCTCAGTTGAAAATGTCTTCTAACAATAGCTTTCCTATGCCACTGTATGTCTGAGCTAAGTTTTTCTGTATTTTCTTTGAAAACTATTTTTCCCTCCAGTTGTAAGGTATAGATAATGACTCCTTTGCTGGAAACATGGGCTTATGGCTCAAGCTCTGCCACAAACTATTGCCAAGACAATTAGCCAGAAAGTTTTAATCAACAGAGATTTGCCTGTAGAAACATGGCCACTTCCAGGCTAATCAACTTGCAGTAATGATTGAACCTGTTGATTAACTACAGAAGCACTTAGACTAGAAATTTTGGCCAACGCTAAACTCTTCACTGTTCAATACCAGTATTTATTACACATCACAGCTCTTCGAACTATATTTCTTATTCAAAAGACTGTTTGACAAAGACCAGTAGACAAAGACCAGTAGTCATGAGCAGGTGGTGTTTGCATGATCTTGAATAGTATGGTTTGCCTGAGAAAATAGGATAGATCTATGAAAATCATGGCTTTAGAACACTGACATGTGCTTGTTATTTTCAAGAGAGGACAGGGGTTTCCTTTGTCAGCTCTAACAGCTAAGAAAAACTTCACCCAGTACTGCAAATATTCTGTCCTTACTGTGTGTTCCTGACTTCCTCCTTCACATCTTCCCAGAACTTTGGTCTGCAAAATCCAGTCACAAAAAATTAGCTGTATTCCACCAGTGATGATGGAAAGTAACCTTTGTGAGTCATTGAAAGTAAATCACTTGTTCATTTATAATGTGCAATTCTTGATGAGAAAAAATATTTTTTCTAAATAGGAATGGGAGAGCCAGGACTGCATGTCTTTGTAGCAGCTCAGGAATTTTCCATGAAGATCAGAACTTCGTGTACACTGTGTTTTATATTTTAATTGGTGCAGTGAGAGAACTGAAACTTTACTGTGGCAATAAACTATGTGATTTAGAAATTAAATTTTCCTCCAAACAAGATTTAGATGTTGAAGTTTATCAGGGATGAACATACTAGTTCAAGGTCAACTAAATTTTTGCAAACTCATTTTTAGCTTGATACAACATTCTAAGTACATCAGGTTTTGGAAGGGGTTTCACTTGTTTTTAGTTAGGTTTGTTTGGGTTGGTGGTTGCTTTTTTTGAAGAAATTCCTGTCTACATGGATACATTCCCACCTAATGTTTCTATCTATCTGGATGAATTACTATTTCTGAAGGAAAACACATTATCCCAGATTTATGTCTTGAATGTTTCTGGTTTTGGAGCTTGTTTTGTTCCTTCCTTCATCTGCAAAAGATGAGCTAATGTAGCCTGAGAATGTGCTCTGAATAAAGGACAACAAGTAGCTGCCATATCTCAAAGGAAGAAATGGGAAAGAGTTAATCCCAGCAAGTCCCTGTCCCTCTCCTGGTTGTGACTGCTACCATTTGCTCAAGTTACTTCCAGAGACACAGTCCACAGTGTAATGGGATAAGTCAGTCACTCAATCAACCTCACAAACCGAATCACATTAATAATCCCACCCTTTAGAAAAGTGTCCATGTTTTTCTTTACCTCTGGTACCAAAATACCTAACATATAAAGCATTATATTATCAAAAAGTGACATAGTTTTCAACAGATGTTTGCCAAGCACCTCCATTGAATTACTCAATTGACCTCTGCAGTGTCAATGAGCAAGCAATGTTTGGTAGTAATAGTGCTGTAGTGACTGAGTAGTAGAGCAATTCTACTAGTTATTGCCTTCACTGGAACACAAGACCTGTGGTTGGCAAAGATATCTTCTGCCACTGAACTCAGCTTATGTTATTATAGACAGCAATCTCATATAATTCCCTTAAGAAATTTATTAGCATCTGTCTTAAAACCGTTTACCTACTGATAATCTTGGAAGCCAGCTCTATGATCTTACTAACCTAGTGGGTAGGACATGTATGCTAATTTACAATTTTAATTTATTCAAGGCAAGCTTATGTCAATGTATTAATGATCCCAAATTATCACTTAATTTGAATAGTTCCTTAAGCCCTTCTTTCTCCTTGGAGATTTATTTTCTCCCCATGATGTATTTATAGGGATCAGTTCTATAACCTCCCAGATTGTCTTATGTTAGAGCAAAAAGGACAAACTCTTCTATGCATGCATGACAAGAACTTCATGCCTCAAGTCAGCCTATCAGTGTTCTCTATAGCTGCTTATGTTTGATATATTCCTTGAATGCAAGTGGCCAGTACACAATCTTCTACATAAGCTCCCCACATCATGCTGTTAATATTTCTCTGTCCATAATAGAAAAAGTTTGCCTTATTATTAACCAAGATTGTGTCTAAGGTTTTGATGTAGTTCAAAGCACTGTTTGCTCACCCAATATCTGCCTCATTCTCTGTCATTTCCAGTTTCTGAGCTCATGGCCGACAGCCTGTTAGTAGCCTCCAAGAATGTGACCTTGTGATTTACACCATTAAAATTAATCCCATTTCTGCTAGAGTTTTCAAGGTCATCCAGCTCTTCCTCTCTGGTATGCTGATTGTCCTCTATTAATGATGCTTTTCAACTTGATTAGAGCACTCCCACTTTTGTGTCATGATTCTTAATGAAAATAAGTAATCCTGGAGCAATTCCGCTACTAACGTTTCTAGAACAATAGTTCTTTTTTTAAGACAATCTGCTGTTGTATCGCCTTTGGCGAGCTACTTGCTCACATCAGTTAACTGAAAAATGTCTAATTTTTTCTGCACAAGGAATGCTTACTGACAGAACCATCTTCTAGCTGATAACAATAGATTATGAGGGCGAGCACTAGAGGGATTCTTTCTTTCAACATTTAATGCTAAATTTGAAAAACATGACCCACTGCCAAAATACAACAGAGAGAAATTTTGCGCAGTTGGTGGCCTGGACTTGATGGTGAAGCAAATAAAAATTTCTACATTTTGTAGTTGCCTAAAAAAAATAAAAATAATTTGTGTTTTTAACCAAAATAAATGTCTGCAGCCTCTGTAATGCATAAAATAATTTGAAATCAATGTAACTATCAGACAAAATAATGTTCTACTGTGTCTTGTTAGCTTGTCAAGCTAATCCATGCAAATAGTCTTCATGCATAACTGTCTTATTCATATACTTGGATGTAATCTATCAAACACTTCTCATCCATTAAATATAATTATATGCTTTGTTGGAATAACCAGATGTTTAGTGCTAAACTGAGCAGATGTCTGTGCTTCATACTGGAAGGTTATAAACCTATTTACATCAGCAATAAACTACAAGTATTAAAATGATGGAGGAAGTGAGTAGTTCTCACTTCATTGTGGCAAATTGCCAGTAATTCATTCTCTTTAGACCAGGTTGAAAAAGGTACCAAGTTTGCTGCAGGGTAAATTTGATGTAGGAGTTAGTAAAACTTGGCTGACCTTTTTGTAATGAGTGTCATGATGACCACTTTGGGTCCCTTAGATAGACTTAATTAATCTTGCAGTGAATTTGTTTTCAAAGATTTTGGGCTAGATTTTGTATAGGGATAAATAAAAGGCACAGTGTTAGAATGGTTCTCCTTCACCCCAGGAATGTCTTTGGGGTGGGGAATGCAGCCTATATCTCTCAGTACAGTTCTTGAAATTTAAAACTTGATGTAAGCAAACCTTTTCTTTGTTCAGTGCACCTTCTCCTCTTCCCCAAAATCTGAGATCCAGATTCAAAGCTCTGAAGTAATAGTCCACTGAAATGTCTGAAAAGTGTTTATTCTGAGACAAAGTTAAGTGACAGCCTAGGACTTCTTGTCTTTCACCCCAATAAATATGTCTTACCCTATTTGCCTGAACTTTAATCTATTATTTTCACTGGTTTATCTGTAAGGAGAACTCTACTGGGGAAAAAAAAAAAAAGGGTAGTAGAATTCTGCTGGAAAAATGGATAATTTTTAAGGGTAATTTTTAAGGTGGACTACAGCTGCAGGACTAATTTCCACAAGAGTGTATCTGCAATGTTACGCCTGCAGTCCAGTAAGCCGCTGAAACATTTATGCACATAAATACTTTTACAGACTCCATTTTATAGAAATTTCTCAGCCACATACAATAAATTTTTTTTTTTTATATATATATAATTTTGATGATCTAGAGAATTATCTTCCTTTCCTGTTTGTGGAATTCCTTTAATTCCTAAAAATTTCAGCAGTATGAAATAACCCCAAAATATATATTTGTTCAACTGAAAAAATTAACTAGGACAAGTAAATAATTAGTACATCTGGTTTCCTAAGCTAAAGCAATTCAGGATAAATGGGGGCAGGAAGAATGACTCAGAAATAAAGGATCTTAAAGCAGGAAGAAGTTCTAGTAGCCCAAAGAGGAAGAGGGCTTTCTTGGGCATCTTTTTCTGTGGAAAAGCAAGAAGAGATCCTCAAGAAGTGCTAGTGCATTGGGGTAGCCTGAGGGAGCCAATAACTCTGCTGACTTCTAGAAGAAAAGCCTCACGGAGGTAAGCTGTGCTAACATTTTGAAAAAGGAACAGATAATGTAAGGCAGAAAGGGAAGTAATCCAGCATAAGGGGTCATGAAAAGTAGTGGAGGGAACAGATGCTCACTGTGTACACTTGGGGTTCATATGTTTTTTCAAAGTAGGATTCCTCTGGGGTTAGTAAAGAACGGAAAAAAGCTACAAGATGGAATTACTCAGAAGCAGAGAAAGAAGGTAACATGACATTGGTTGAAAAACAGTTATGTCCAAAGTATTAGACAGGAATCTGAGGGAAAAAACCATAGGGGCTTGTGAAAAACTCTCACCAGGGACTCAGAGCTGGGGAAGATTTTAGTTCCCTACAGGGCATCAATAATGTGGTTCAGGCCTCGGTTCAAGGATAAATAAATATTTAAAACAGTGAAAAAAGCCTCACCTCATTGGTTATGGAGAACTGCTCTGAGAAATCACATGACATTATTTCTCTTTCATGACCTGATGAACTTTGCCAGGTTTCTGGAATCAATTTCCCTGTAATATTCATGCCTTCACCTTTGAAGAAAAAATTCCATTTTTCATGCTCATAAACTATGATCAATTGCAGTTATGCACCCTGAAAATGTGGTTACATTTGCAGTGGGCAACTAAGCTAAAATAGGGATACAGAGCTTTTATATCCATTTTTTCTCTGCAGAACACATCCAATCCTCCCACAGAGCCTGAAGAATAAATAGATCCTTTTTAAACATTATCAAGGAGACAGCTTGTCACTGCATGTTAGCTGACTCATTAAGATTTCTATTTCAGTGATCACCTAGGCTGATGGAAGGCCATTGAGCTGTTAAGATAATCTCTCTGAAATGTCTGCAAATACAAATTCTGTTTTAAAAGTTTTCATGTGGTTTGTCGTTACTGAGTCATATTTTTTACTTCTCAATGCAATCATGAAATGTTATTTCAGTAATGGCAAAACAGTTTGAGATTAAATTACCGAACAGCAACTACTACCGCTCCATCTTCAGCTATTGGAAATACTGTTTGAGTGGATCTGGTCTGGGTCTTTGGGTGCTGGGTTCCTAACCTCTGACAAACTCTATTAGTTTGCATTACTCAGCATTGGGTGATGCTGATCTGAAAAGGAGGGCAGTCTTGTGACAAAAATGTTGGGTTTATTTCTGCTCTGTGACACAGACCGTCTGTGAGACATTAGATAAATCACATCCTTTTTTTTGAGGCTTGATTTATTAGAAGAAAGAGAGAGACATTACTACTCTATTTCTGTTACGATGTTTCCATTTCTTTTACAGCATCATGACAGTGGAAAATAAAACCACATTAAAGTAAGTGTTCAGCAATCAAAACTTGCCTTCACCATTCTTAAATCCTAAATAATTTCCTGTTTTTCTTTGCTACTGAATGTTTCAAGTTGACATTTTGCAGGTAGCCAAAGTTATGAGGATTAGAATGCATTCTCACTTTTTAATAAAAGTTGCAATCATCTAATAACAATATGATTCCTGCAAATGAGCTCTAAAAAAATTGTTGCACATTGCAAATCCAATGATAAAAATCAGGACAGATAACAACTGTAGGAGCTTCTTGTCTTGTGTATTAGCACTGTCTAGAACAAAGAGAACATTTTATTGTGAAAAAAGTAGATCTGATATTCAAATCTCAATATCCTATTTTATTAATCTGGACCAAAGATCACTCCTGATGTAAATTCATTGATGTGTGAACTGGAGTATGTGAAATATTGCTGAGGTTTATTTCTGCATTTTTAATCGTACAAGGCAATCAATTAACAAGCATGTTTCCCAGGGATCCTCTGCCAAAGGAATGGTATTAACTAAGGGATTCAATTATCACTTCTGTTCAGTTTGAATTCATATGGCACCATGATAGATGGCTCCTACTGCTTGTAATAACAATACTTGCACACATTTATTTTCTCTTGTTTACTTAATAATTAATATGCCAGCCACAGTGACAATGTGTAGGCTTGTTTACAAAACCTTCAGTAATCAATAATTGGTGTCCATGTAACACTAACAAAAAATAATCCCAAACATTGCCATGACAACTCTTTTCTAGTGCTCTCATAGTAAAGCTCTGCCTGGCTTTTGGCACTGATCTGCCAAAAGCCATGGAATATGAAGATTGAATAGTTGTGACAGTTTCTGCTTTATATCTAGGAATCTTATTTCAAGCTGGTTTGCTTAGGGCGATTTAGTAGTGGTAACACAAAGTACCGTTCGGAAACTCATCTGGGAAATAGGTTTTCAGAAGTAGTTTGGGTATCTCAGCACTATTTCATACTGTGCAAGACAGAAATACCCAACTCAGTTCCTACAGAGGGGCACCAAAATTGTGCTTACTTTTACCAAAATAGATGTACAGTTCTCCGTGAAATACAAAAAAAGATGGGCAGGAATAGCAGTGAAAGTGTTTTCCATGCACTGCTTAGAACCTAGGCTGACTCTGTGATCAGATGGTTAATTCTACCTTATTTAATCTTCCTTCTGTTTTTTGTAAGGACTCAAAAGAGCAGAGAACAAAATATTAATTTACTGAATTACTTAATACAATCAGCCAAATGGGTCATTGAAAATGACAGTTACTAAATAGAAAAGAAAAAGCTCTTTAGCCCTAACTGTCTGTACTTTCCCATGCTGTAAAGAATGAAGAATCTCCATTTTGCTGATGCATCACACATATGTAGAAATTAATAACATGAAGGAGAAGAAGAATCTACACAGTGAACAACTCTGTTCCTTTCTAAGTGCCCATCATATCCTGCTTTAGTTGGGCACTGACAGGCATTTACACCAGAGAGGGTATTGGGTTCCCGTAATGAGGCTGGCTGAGAGATTAAAGATTTTCAATTGATTTATAATACATCTGTTAAGAATTATTCACTTCAAATGGTTCTGTACCCATGGCAAGCCACTCTGAGTCTTGCTGACTTTTGGTTTGGACAATGTGGTTTTTTTAAGGAAAACTGTTAGTTTCCCAAACTGGCAAAGTCTGGCTCTTGTTAAAGAGCAATGCAACCTCTAATGAGGCTGAGCCCTACCTACCACATCACCACTAAACTGACATCCCCAGTGCGCTCCAGACTGGGAAAGTCTGGACCGCCAGCTAGGTGCATGCTTAGCTGTATGGTGTGCATCAGCAACAAACTCACAACCTCTTCCATTTCATCCAAGACCTTTGTGTATTTCTAGGAAACACAGGCTATTAGCTTGCCGTTTCTCTGGGACCCATGACAATCAGATGCTGTTGCTCTGGGCTTTCAGTGGATTTCAGGTAGAAGAACAGGAAGTAGGAGCATGCATGGCTGTAGATAAATAAATGGACAGAAGTTCACAGGCAGCTCACAAATCTCTAGGGTGTCTGACTGCAATATGCACTATCATCTCCAGAGCTGGTTAAGATGGTAATAAAGAGTGGTTGAGGCTTTGTTTTCCTATGTTCTGCATTGTTCAACCTAGACTTGGACTTTTACAGTCCACTTCAGCATTATTTGCTCAACACTTTGACACTCTAGACCAAGAGGCAACTCTGAACAAAGAGAAATGGTGGGTTTTGCCTTACTAAATTATTATGTATAACAGACAGATGTAAAAGTTCAGATTTCCGAGCCTCAAAGTTTATGTGCCTTTGAATCTAGATTTCAGTGAGGCATGTTTCTTCCAAATCCTGCATATATATTCATTAAAAATGCTGTCAAATACAGCCAGGTTAAGTCTTTGGGAATTCCTCAAATCTTAATCCAGTCTATACTCTGCTAGAAATCGGGAAAGAAAGTAATGTGATAGTATCCTCCTAAACACTCACACAGCTTGGACATAAACTCAGTTTTATTAGAGGTCACTTTTGTACCAGAGGTAGTCAGAGTAAATTTCATTGCTCTATAAAAATCCAGACCTTTTTGACTGCATGTCAAGAAGAATCTTGTTTCACAGTCTCCTTTTGTGAATTGGTATTTGCTATTAAAACTCCACCAAACAGGCACTGATCAGTCTGTTCAGGCAGAAGAGATTAAAAGCTAGCCAATATCTGAGCTGTAGAATATGTTATTTCATTCATACAGTTTGCTTGCCAAAAAAAATTGTTCTAATATTGGACTAATTTGTTTTCTCTCTCTCCGCCCCCTTCCCTCTTTCCCCCTGCAATCCTGGAGTGATCTTAATATTGAGACTGGAAGGCAGTAATGCTTATTTGCATTTGCATATGCAATTTATAATGCTTTTTATCTCCCTCCAGCCCCCAACCAAGAACCTTAGTAAGTAGAATAAGATCTATTTAATACTTAAATTAAATTTAGACAAATCCCACCATGCTGTAGAAAATTATGTGCATAGCTAGCAGCTCAGTTGTCTGCATTGGTTCTGCTCATTGTTGCTGGGTGCTGTCGAGAGCTGTCATGCTACCAGCTGTCTTCCTTTCCAGGAAACATGAAACCAGCCTGGGGCCCTGAAACCTAAACCCAAGTTATACCCCTTCCTTCTGCGTTCAAGCATATTAGCTTGTAGTAGAACATACCCTGCAAATAACCCTCACAGTTCCAGTGGTACTAACCATGTGTTAAGGCACTGTCGAGTATAAGCAAAAAAGACATATTGTTCCAGTGGATGAACTCTACCGAAACAGTGAATGGTCACACAAGTAGTTCTAGACATATTAGCAGGGTATGACTGAAAGTAGCTGTGTATTGATGACTTTAAGAATTTCCTTGTCTATTTGTTTATTTCTAGAATAGGAATCAGAATTGAAATTGTCCCTCTGCAGATGTTGTGTTAAGGGCTGCTCTTGTAGTAGTTCTGCCTGAACTTGAGACATGGAATAACTGAGGCTTTACTGCCCATAGAGGAAGGGACCCTCCCTGTGGCTGGGGCTATATGCACAATTTGATATGGAAAGCAGATGTGGAGAGCTTCCAGTCTAAAATGAGAAGTGGCATTTTTGCAGTTCAAACAAGGATACTGGTTTGCAATAAATCTGCTGTTTGAAAAGGTGGTGAGAAGGGAAACTTGTTTTCATTAACTTAAAAATATTTTTAGAGGGTAATTTTGGAGGGGGAGAAAAAAAAAGAAAAAAAGTGGTATTTCATTCTGGGTCTACCAGAAACATTTCATTTAAATCGAGATAAGGCTACGTACTATTTTAAAGCATTTTTCTAACCTTGTCTTCTTGTATGCTTCCTTGTCTGGTTTTATAATTGAAAAGCTTTGTTTTGGAAATGTTGAAACCCTTTGAAGCTATCTCCTTCTGCTTTTCAATATGCAACGTCAGACCAGATCTTTAAATATTTTCTCCAAAACTTTATTTTCTCTCAGCAAAGGTTGCTCTCTATCTTAAAAAAAAGAATCAAATAAAATAAAAAAATTGCAGGAGCGAAAGGAAGTTTGCTTCCGTTTAATAGAATGGAATTAAATAAAATGAGTGCCATCTACTGGTTGTGAGTTCTAACCTGTAGATTCCTTAACCTCCTATGCACTTCGGCACTGCAGTGCTTGCCTTTTATTAGAACTCATCTTTACTCAGGAAAGGTAATAAAATACTTCATCTCTCCACTGTCTCATGCTTCTGGATGAGCAAAAGACATTCTGTCGTAGTCTTAAATTATAAGTAAAGACACTTATAATTAAGAAGGTGCCATTAATCAAATCAACCAGAAGTAGCTCAGTGTTTTAATTATACACAAATATTGTATTTAGTCTCTTCCTTTTGCTTATTCATCACCTTCATCCACTAGACTGCTGTCTGTTTATTATTTATTAAATCCTACTGAAGACTTTCTCTATTTTTTATGAGCATGAGAAAGGTACTTCAGAATTGATACCAACATTGCTTTTTTAACCATAAAGCAGAAAGTCATACTTATATTTATAACAGGATTATGTGTACGGTGCTCTTAGCAGTATGCACATTTGCCTGTAGCAATAATTTCCATTTATTATATATAGTGACTTTTGATAATTCTACTTTTTCTTCCACACTTAAAGTGCACCCACACTAAATGGGATTTCTAATGGATTATTCTTAGGTAACAAAGTTAACTTTCAAATGTAAGGGAACCGACAGTAATAGACTTAAAATTATCAAATCAACGAGATGCATCTTTGGTCTTATAAAGCTGGATTCCTGAATCACATAAGGTTGTCAAATCAGTCCAAGATTAGCATGAGTCAAGATTCAACACTGGTTCAAACCAACCGATGATCTTGGTTTTCTTACTGAGAAAGAAGAACAGAGATCAAGAATTTCAGGTTTCCAAAAGTTAACAGGGTTTCAAGGTTATCTTTCATTTTAATTACTGTAGACCCTTGATATTTCCAAACAAGTAGTTGTTGCAGAAGTAAAATCCCAAACCCAAAATATACGATTCCTGGAATCCGAGAAGTACAGGATTTACTCCTCACCAAGGGGACTGAGATTTCAACTTGAATATGCTCAGATGGCAGCTTTAACCACCATGCTTTTGAAAAAAATGAGGTTGGTCATGTAGGCTATGCTTTGAATTGAAATTTACATTCTGGGAAGCTAGTGAAGTCCAGGTTAAAGCATCTAAATTGCACCTCAATTCCTATTTCTAACATTTCTTTCGCATAGGATGGATAGTTCAAAAATTCAGATGTGCCCAGCCATTAAAAAATAATAAACATGAGGATATTGAGGTCAAATCTGGAGCTAGGACCCACCACTTTGTAAAACTGGAAATCTTGGTATTATGTTTTATTTCTGATGTCAAAAGTCGTGGGGTGTTCGAGATGCTTATTGTGATCCTGAACATCCCACTAAGACCTCAGTATGTGTCCTAATCATGGAGAAGGAATTTGGCAAACATCTACAAGCATGAAAATTGGGAGGGAAATTTAGTCAAAAAGCAAAAGGCTGGAGACACCTGCTAGGAAAAAATGAAGCAATTACCTCTTTTCTCCTTTTTGAACCACTGTATACCTGTTTCACCTTCATTGATTACATATTTATCATGTTCTTCAGTTCCCAGCTCCCCTATTCATTCATTCTTGTTGTGATAAGCCCTAAAATAAAACCACAAAATAAATGTAAAGAGAATTACAATAGCTCGGTGTAGATAGAGGGTAAAAAAAAAAAATCTATTGGCATTTATTCTCCCAGATCATTTGAAGCACAAGAAACAATTAAGTCTTCCTTGTTTATAGGTCTTTAAATATCCAGCTTTCATTCTGGACTCAACCCACCCACCTCCATATTTAGTAAAGAGAAAAAGACAGAGAGAGGAAACTTTTGGGAAATCTGTTGTCCCTGAAGGTACTTCTTTTTGAGAAGGCTTCCTATTCTCTTCTCAGCAGCTGGGTCACAGATGTAGATGGTGTCCAGCCGCACTTTTCATAGCCAGAAAGGATGCTGAGCTGGGGACTGTTTGGATTTGTGAAAGGAAAAATAGCGGAGTGGAACAGGACAAAATCAGGTTCCTTGGGTTCACAGGTGGCATATGTTCCTGGCCTGAGTCTTCAGTATCATTTAAGATAACAACTGCTGCCACAACTGAACAGAAAGAGAACAATTTGTTTGCAGCAATTCTCTTGTGACCCCGTGGACTGATTGACAGGTTTATTTACAAATTGTGCCATTTGGCCTTGGCCTTTTGACAACTCCTTTTACAAAGGGTAGCTCGTGCCTGAAGAAAAGTCATTGAAATACTTCTTTTGATGGCAAGATAATGATTCAGTCATTTTTTGTGCACTTGAAGGGTACTACTGGGCAGATCAATGCAAGTGGATAGTTTAAATGCCATGGACATTGTGGGGAGTCACAGCAGCACTATCATAAATCTCAAGTTTTAACATAAATGTAATGAACTGGATTTCTGTAAACTGAAATCTTACCATGGAAACATACTTTTAATGAAGTACCATGCCCTTTTTCTCCTCATTTGATCTCATCACTATCAACAGTAACCTATACTGACTTACGGATGATTGCATAAACACATTGATTTAATTTCAGCTACTTTTAGCCTTCCTAACATCAGGCATTTAATTCATAGAATCATGGAATCAACTAGGTTGGAAAATACCTTTAAGAGCAAGTCAATCAACTGAAGACAGCTAACTTCTGTAGTCAGATGGATATTCCCCTGCAAAAGATTCCTTCCAACTACCTTTGTACAGGATAAATAATTGTTGTGTCCATCTCATTCAGAGTTAGTGCTCCCTGCCGCATTTCCAACAGCCATCAAGAGCCCTTGACAGTCACAATCTCCACTATGAAGTCTGTTCTATTTATCCTGCCAATGGCAGTTTGGACCTGCCTTCATCTATGCAGATGTTGCTCTTTCCTTATGGACGGTAGTACAAAGACAAAGCAACACAGAATAATTTGCATAGCTATTGCTAAGACCTCAGATCCGAATCACAGGATTGTTAGGGTTGGAAGGGGCCTCTGAAGATCAGAGCCCATCAGTCTCTTACCTTTGCAAGATTTAAATGTAGTGGAAATATAAAGTTCCATGGGGAGCTCAGTTTTGCAAAGTATTTTGTTGGTTTTGGTTTGGTTGTTTTTTGTTTGTTTGGCTTTTTTTTAATTTAAAAAAGACTTTCATAGCTTACATAATACTGATCCCATTATTCACAGTCCTCTCATGCTCTAGGTCTTTTCTTACGTTGTTTTTTATGATGATAGCTACTAGTGATAGAAAAAAAGATATCCATATGAAAACCAATGTGAATCCCTTCATTTAGCATGTTTTTATTTCAGAGATTTCTAGGGGAAAAAAAAAAGTAGACAATGCCTCCAGTACAATGTGAAGTGCTTCGTGTACACTGTAACAAATAAATCTTCAAACAAGAGTTTTCCCAAAAGTCTCATCTTCAATTCAAAATGAGTTGGTGTGCTTTTTTGAATGATTGACCTGGAGTGTCCATGGTGTTATTTTTGGACAAAACCCCCCTGTGTAAGGGGTGAACTTTCACTTTTAAGTATCTGTGTGAATACCGACTAGGAAATCTGTCTGTTGTGAATGTTCAGAAGCATATACATATAGTTTATCAGTTTCATGAATGGGTTTTCACCAGCTTCTGTAAAGTGATTTATAATGATGACTACTATTAAATACTAACTTCATATTCAAAGGCAATTCTTCTTCCAAAGCAGGGTGTAATATTGCTGCTCTCAATATGAGAATCATGCTTGATACATGAAAGCTATATTTAATAGTGACACTAATCCAAAACTGGGAAGATTAGCATTCCTGATTTTTAGACTTTTCACCTGAGGGGTAGATTATGTTATCCTTATTGAGAAGAAGAGAATGTTCATGAATAACTATTGTGAATAGCATACACCTCACGTAACTTTAACCTTGTAATAATGAAACATCCAGTATAAATGTTACCTGTTTTGTCAAAGAATAAAGAGAGGTAAATCTAAAGGGTGATTCAATCTGCTTGTGTGTTATCCCGTCTGTGTTATGCTAGAATGGTTTAAAGACACCACTGTGTGGTTTAAACTATAGAGTGCGCAGATGATCGACTGTGATGAGGCATTTGGCTTTTCAGCAACAAAAAATGAAAGGTGAATTAAGCTATAATTATGACTTTGGCGGTGGATAAATTGTAGAACAAATACTAAGTGGAAGAAACAAAATTAAACCAAACAGATATTTTACCTGTCCTTTTAAGATCTCTATTTTGCGATATCTTCAGTCTGTTTTATTCTACTCTATAATTATCCTTTTCATTGAGTCAAAATCTATTATCTTGCTGTGCAACATCTCTCATTCCAAATCAGCACCTGCCAAATAAAAACTATCCTCACTTTCATTGCCTTCAATTTTCATGTCTGAAGATTCCTGAATATACTGTGGAGTTTGTTTAAGCCAGAACTGAGGTTTGGCTGCCACTCTTACATCATTCAATTATCCTTTTCTCTTAAAAGTGTTTATAAAATAATCCCTGGTCAAAAACCTGACTTCTTTACTGGATCACAATCTTTACCAGATCACTGATAGAAAGCAGCTGACAGTGTTATGATCTAAGGGCTTAACTCTGAAGTATGAATTTGTCTGCTGGGGGAAGAGCAGAGCAGAGAATAGTAGATTCTGTACTAAATTATCTTACTAAATAAGGAAGGGAAAACATCAAAACATCAAAACTCTGATGATCTCAGCAAATGGTTAAAGATGGTTTGGTTGGGTTTTTTTCTTTTGCTGACATTTAAGATTCAGGCCTTTTGATACAATATTTGTTATCTTAAGGTAAGCTGAAATCAAGGCATTTGTCTACTTGGTGCTAGGTGCAAATGTCTCCTTGTATGACTATGCTGTTTTAATAGGTCTCCAGTATGAAGAATAATGACCAAAGAATAAATCCCAAAAGAAACAGTATTGAGTGTAAAACAAGTATCAAACTTCTACCTGAAGAGAAACCTTGTTTTCTTGATTAAGGGTAAAAATGTGGAGGTGACGGTTAGCTGATGCTAAGTATAATTCCTGTGGGGTTTGACTTTGTTTCCAGAGGACCTTGTTGACAGAAGTGTAACACCACCACACTTCCAGACAGAAGGCAATTGACAATAAATAAAAGAATTATTACTAGACATGAAGTATTTTATGCTAGCCATTTGTTCATCTGAAGAATACTGCAGTGTCAATTAAGGAAAAGTCTGAATAAAAATGCATTATAAAAATTTATTTATAGAAATATATGTATCAACATGCATGCATGCACGTAGAGACTCTTCCTTAGGAGCATGTCTACATCAGTGAAGTCTTGTCTAAAGCTCAATAAGCTTATTTAAGGACTGGAAGTACAGCTATGCTTGTCCTAATTGTACCTGCTAACAAGTACCTCCATCATAATTAGTTAATTAATTCTATAATAAGTTATGCCTGTATGGTGTAGCACTGTGGTGTGTAGCCATTCCAAAGTCACCCAAGACTAGGTCATACTTTTCTCACATGAATTGCAGTGAGCCATGGAGATGCATCTCAGCTAATTAGTGACTGTAAAATCATGCCTCCTCAGTAGACGTCAGTGTGAATGGTATCCTGAACTCTCCTGCCACTGTATTCATACCTCATAAAGTAACTGTTTTCAGTGGATAAGCACAGTCCATGCTTTATCATATACTGTTACTTCCAGTAAAGTGATACTCAATGCCACTCGTGGAGTTTATTTTATGCCCATCTATTAAAAACTAATGAGGTTGGTATAGCGCGTACGAAGCACCTCACTGGAATTTTTGTATTAAAAGTTTTAGGTTTAGAGGTATTTCTCCCCAAAAAATCCTACACATGATGGACATCTTTTGAAGAAACATAGCATAGGACTCATCTGAGATTTCAAATAATAAAGAGCTTTTTGAAAACTAAGAATCATAGAATCACAGAACTATTAGATTATTGATGTTCTTCCTCGCCAATTCAAATAGCATTGATAGAAACCAATCAATCCATTGGAGACTATAACCTAAGTAACATACCTTACACCTATTTTTTTCAGCACTAAACTGGAATAGCATTGGTGAAATCAATGGAACAGCATCGGTTTGCATCAGAAGAGATTCTGGTACATCAATTTTGGGGTGCTTTGCAGCCTTTCACACTCATGATACTCCCTTTGAACTTAACGACAATTTCAGCTTGATAGGGATATGAATCAGTCCTTGCATTTCAGGTTTATGTAACTTGGAAGATGTTGAAAGTTTTCGAGAATAAGGATTAAAAGCTTGGGGAGTTTGCTAATGAGGTACATTCTCCTCACCCTCTGAGCTGGCAGGTGTTGATAGATCACCACATATCTTCTACTTTTTGGTATCTTTTCTTATTAGAGATATGGGTAGCAAGCTCCAGAAAGGACAGGAGGAAAGAAATGACTTCTCCTGAATCTGAGCATTAAAGATGTCTTCAAAAGTGTTCTGACATTACAACAGACTACAAGCTCCCAGGTACTGCATGAGCTTCACATCAAAGGTAAAGCTTCTAGAAACAAAAGTGGAAATAATATTGTTGCAGAAAGGGAAGAAAAGAATTTACACAAAACAGAGAAGGATAGGATTAAATAAAGGGAAAAGGGGAAGCAAGGGAGAAGGAAGGTTCAGCAGTGTTGAGAATTAGACAGCAATCTTAATTACTTCTCTAAAATGGTTCCTGTACTGAACTCATGGGAGTCCACATGGCACATATTTATTTATATCCCAGAACATTGCATGCAATTACATGCAACAAAATTATCTGGTAATCTTAGAGGGATAGAGCTAGCTAATATACATCCTTTTATCTGCAAAGTGCTTTAAAGTATCTCCAGCATTATATGAGGCAAAAGATACTGGCAGCTAGGGAACATTTTTTGAGAAGTTGAGTGTCTTGACCAGGGTGAGAGTTTGAAGTAGCACCTATAATCTCTTTAATTCCAGTCTTCTGCACAGTGATCATCATTCTTGGAGAAACTGGCTGAAACCAACCCAATCCAAACCATAGTATGTTCTGGTACTCCAATGATGGCGATATCAAAATGTCTTAGTGATCCAGAGAACGGAAGATTGGTGAGAAGGAAACACATCACATCATATAGACATGGCCTACTCCTGAACTGGACTTGCACAGCTAAAGTACTGGTTACCTGAAGCAGGCACTGGTGTAAGCCATACTATTTAATGTCAATGTCTGGCTGTGATTTGGCTACCCCAGCACACCAGGTAAAATGACCAATGACTAAAATGCAGCATGCTCTGATTAATTTGGCATGCTAGCACAGTATATTGCCAGAGGCTTTCTGCTCCCTTTACTTTCAAGTCGAACAACCCAATTTCATTTACATTTACAAGCAGAAGGACACTACCATGCAGCAACCTCCAGTCCCATTTTCACTGATTCTGATATTTGACCCAGTTTTCCCTTTTTGATAAGTTTCATAAACATAGCTTGAAACTATTAGAACTGTTCATTAAAAACAACATGAAAGTTTTCACCTATTCAGCACATTCTCAGAACACACTTTTCTTCTGGTTTTACTTTAGTAAGCACAATTATCTCATCCAACTTCATCGTATTTTGGGGTCTCTGGGCTCTGTTCTTATTTCAGAAATTTAGCATATCACAAAATGCTTGCTATTACCTATTTTCAGCAGCGGCATACCCAAACTTGACTCTCTACCTTAAGTTTTGCCACCCTTCAAAAAAAAGAAAAAGCTGACAAGGAAAAGCAAAAAATGCTGAGGAAAAATGAGTATGAGTTATCCTAATGCCATTCCTGAGTTCATAACTTGGAAGTGGAAATATCCTAAGATAATGTGTGAGATGTGGAGTTGTACAGTTCACTGATGCTTTTGCAATGATCTGAAGTTTTTGGAGTTGCAAAATATTAATGCTTTTTTCTCAGTCTTCGTTACGCATCCACTACTTTCAGCGATAGAGAATAACAATATTGATGATTATGATTATTTTCCACTATGATGTCATCCTATTCTGAATGGAAATCAGATATATAAGATTTATAACATTATTTAAGTCAATTATTTGAATGTCAAAATCCATGACCATAAATTGTATATGTATATGTCCTTTATTTAGCTTCTTTAATTTTCTTCTCTTTGATTCAACTCCTCTGTACTGTAAGAAAATTAGGGAGTTCATCTTTATTAACAAATGAGGCTGTGTGAAAAATATTTATTGTCTTTCACTTCAAACAGTCCTCTTTAGTCATAAATGAGTTAAAGGAAGCATGACAAGCAATTTGCTGCATGGTAGATGATATTAATGACCTGCCACACTCATACCTCCTTGTGTGATCTGTGGCTATTATTTTTTCTAAGTGACAGATTGCAACAGAGAATGTTTGGTGTCAGTTGTGTCCTGTCCTCATGTCCTCTCTGTTAATAAGAAATAAGGAAAATAGCTTTATTTGGTGTCAAACCCAGGCACCACCAGCACTGACAGTATACCTGTTACAGGGCCAGTAGTGAATGCTTAAGGAAAGTATAGAAGAAACTGGGAAATCACAGTGTCCTCCTATTAAGCTGGAGGATCCCTTTTAGCTGCTAGTGGTACATGTTCAAATCTGTTGACTATAAATGTTCCATTTATCATATTTAACTCTGTCATCACTCTGTGAATTCCTTCTGAAACAAGCACGACAGTCTTCTGTAATCGTTCACGAGTCTTAACATATGAAGGCCTTCAAATCCTTGTCATTGAGATTGATCCACAACTGGCAAAGTTGATGGAAACACTTTAACACGAAGTGTGTTTGCCAGAATAATGATGAGTTCTGAGAGGACTGAAGACATTGGAAGCCAGGCTGAAAGACTAAGTGACAATGGTTGGAGCTGCTGCAACAGCACCCAAGGCTGCAGCTTGGTGTTTGTGCTCTGACGCTAAGTCTGTGAGGGCTAGGTGTCTTGGGAGAGCAGGCCATACCACCAATGCATAGCTCAGTGGGATTTGCTGGGCTCACAGTGATTGTCAGGACAGCACCTCTCTGCCTACTTTGGAGAGTGTCTGGGCTTGAAGGATACACATATCTTCCTCTATTGCAAGATGGAGAGACACCAAATTTATCCATCAAGGCTGTTGTAATGTATATATATAGGGCTTGGATACTACTTCCAGTTGGGCATAGCGATTTCCACACTTCCCACACTGGCCTTCAAGCAGTGGGTATACCCATACAATAACTAGGGGTTCAGACCTTGAAATGTGAAGAAAAAAAAAAAAATACCAGGGAGTCCCAGTGATTTCCTATTTTCCTAGATTTTAATTTTTTTATCAAGTTTACTTTGTGAAAACAAAGCTGCCTGCCACCGCACAAAAAGAATTATTTTTTTGTTTCTAAGGAACCAGACTGGTTCCTTAAAATACCTGCCTCTTGATAGACTCTTTTGTGTCTTGAACTTTCTGCTGCTTGATAGCTTTAAGAAGAGCTTTTAAACTGGTGATGGATAAAGAAAAATGTAATGTAGTGTAGGATGTCATGAGAAATGAAGTTCTTAATATTGGCAACAACAGGAAGCGATTGCTTAGGAAAGTCTGCAGCTCACCTGTGCTACATACAGGAGTAATAAATACATGGTAGTCAAGCTCTGTAGCTAGTTTTGGACAGTTGTGGGTTGGTTGGTTTTTTTTTTCTTTTTTTGTTCCACAGCTTAATTGTTCTAATCAGTTCCATTAAGATGTTCAATGTGATATATTTAACATTGCGGGTGGGACTGTTAATGAAAGCAGCAGAGACAGTCTGAGATTTTGTCAGAGTAGGTGTGATTCCATTACAGTCACTACAGTAACTATCCAGCTATTTAAGAATCATAGAATCATAGAATGGTTAGGATCGTAAAGGACCTTTAGACCATCTAGTTCCAAAGCCCCTCCCATGGGCAGGGACACCTCGCACTAAACCATGTCACCCAAGACTCCATCCAACCTGGCCTTGAACGCTGCCAGGGATGGGGCAGCCACAGCTTCTCTGGGCAACCTGTGCCAGTGCCTCATCAACCTCACAGTGAAGAATTTCTTCCTTACGTCTAAACTAAACTTCTCCTGTTTGAGTTTGAACCCGTTACCCCTTGTCCTACCACTACATTCCCTAATGAAGAGTCTAATTTGTTCCGTAACTGCTCAAGTCTCTCACAGTATTCCACTTTTAAACCTCAGAATACCAAAAAGCCTCGAATCAAGGTACTTTTAGGCAAAAATAGTCTATATAATAAGTAGAAATTATTCTGCTTCTTGCATGTGTTAGAACAAAACAAAAAATAGTACAGATTTTGGTAAAACGTGAATCTAGGCTTTGCATTTTTATGTACATTGCTGATAATAAGGGATATATCTGTTACTGATTTGTATATGTCAAAAACATTGACATATTTCATCATTCTCCAATTCAGCATCAGTGAATGTGAATGCACTGCATGTGTTGCAATGCATTGAAACCGCCAGAAAATTCAAAGGTGTATTTCCATTACCATTTTCACTGTTCCTGATCCATTCTTATTTCTGCTGTATTAGAACTGACAGTAAAGTTGAAGGGGGCTAATTAGGCTTTTTGGAAACAAGCCGATGTACACTTAAGAGTCTTAGCAGTCTGGATTTGCTTCATTTTTCAAAAGGAATGGGGGTCCTGCTCCTCTTTGATTTGTGTCATTAAAATCAAGCAAAAGGAATAAATAATTGGAACCATCATTTCATAAAGACTCCATGATTATGGTAACTCCTGACCTAAATTCAGAATAAGCAATTCAGCTAGCATGACAATACGAATAATTCATTACATTTATAATGCATCACCAATAAACTACAAAACTGTAGTTTTCAGAATTTTAATTTTTTTTTTTTTTTTTTTAGAATTTAAATTTAAAAAGAATTTAGTAAACCCCTGCGAAACTCGGAAAAAGGGAATCTGCAGAAGGAACAGTCCCTTTGATTGTGAGTGCTAACTGAAAAGTGCCTGTGCCTACTGCTTGCAGGCTGTTACCTTACCCTGCTATTGCACCACCCTGTCACACCATCCACTGCACAAGAGACCTGCTGAGACGTGATGCCATTGTGGTTACACTCATCCATGCTGATCCCACATTCACCTCCTTGCTATGTCAGGACTTGACACTTTATAGTACAGGACCTTGAGCTCTAGAGTGGTAAGCTAGAGTTGAAAGACTACACTTCCATACCACAGGGAAAAGAAAATATTAAGCTGGTGAAAAATGGAACAATGCAGGTATTACTTTATTTTATACCAGAATTCATCCTGTGCATTCTTGACTGATACCACCCTAAGTGATTAACTAAATGTTAATTGAGATAGCTACCACAATGTACATAAATGAGACTAGAAGCTGAAGAAGGGCTGTATCATATGGAGACTCTAATCTGTAACATGAAAAGTTTTGAGTTCTGCTATAGGATGTTGGATATTTTGATTTTAAGATATATTCACTAAAAGTTATTTCTTCTCTTTGGAGAGCAGATTTATGAAAACCAAAAAAGCCTATGTAGTATACAGATATGCAGCAAATAAAAGCACATCCTTAATCATTACAAATGCACCTACAGGGCTCAGCCCAATAGAATTAGGCTGCATAAAATTGCCCAGATTCTTTCAGCTGAGCAAAAGGCACAAAGCAGGGGATACATTTATGAAGTATATTAAGCTAGACTTCTATATATGGAAGGGTCTTACAGTTCAGCCACTGTTACACTTGAGGCTGTTCTGCAAAATATGCCAGCACAATTAATGTCAACACCAGATAACCAGTCACTGTAAATACCCTTGGAGGGATTTCTTATATCTTTTAGTAGAAATCCCATTTAAGAAGTAAAGTTTCCAAATGCATCCCTGAAAATCAGAGGCCAATTCAATAATGTACAAACCAGAAGGCAAATTCCATCTCCTGTTAGAAGCAAGTGTTATCTTCTTTGACAAGAGTGGGCTAGTGGGAAGTGAATAAATGGATGTCTTTTTTCCTAGAACAGACTCTATTAAGCATTCAGACTGTCCTTTATGCCTGTGTTGTGTTTGGCCATTGCTAGGCTGGACCATACCATAAACAGCAAGGCAAGACCATTTTACAGCACAGAATTTCATCTGTCCCCTCCAGGCTTCATGCCATCCTTGTCAACTTACTTACTCCATTGTCTTGCTAAAATTTCTGTCTATGCAGGACTGCATCTATGCTGCTTTACATAGATTTATTTTCATTATTAAGGACTTAAATGTTGTACAGTATTATTTAGAGGGCTCGGTGAAGACAGAGACTTACATAGTATATATTATGGTAGAAAAGCACCAGAAGGCATGTTTACCATTAATCACCAGAAGGTGATTAATCAATAAGAAGAGCAGCAGAAGCAGATACCTTAGACAGCAAGTGAAGGGCAGAACCAAGGACAGGGTTTTGCTCATTGAAGCTTTCTTCATTGGGCACCTCTGTCCTTCATAAAACTGGATAGCATGACTTGCTGTAGATATAGCACTATTTTCTCCTCTTATGGATCACATTGTGAAAACCTAATTTTCTGGAGTGAATTTTTCTGGAGAATATGTCATTTCTACAAGAAATCTGGAGAGGGACTTTTTACAAGGGCACTTTTTATAAGTGATAGGACAAGGGGGAATGGCTTTAAACTGAAAGAGGGTAGATTTAGTTTAGATATAAGGAAGAAATTCTTCGCTGTGATGGTGGTGAGGCACTGACACAGCTTGCCCAGAGAAGCTGTGGCTGCCCCATCCCTGGCAGTGTTCAAGGCCAGATTAGATGAGGCTTTAAGCAACCTGGTCTAGTGGAAGGTGTCCCTGCCTGTAGCAGGAGGCTTGGAACTAGATGATCTTTAAGGCCCCTTCCAACTCTAACCATTCTATGATTCTATGAAATCTGTATGGGAGGCCTACTGAGGGCTTCTCAGTGTTTTATAAATGCTGTTGCATCTAAATAATTGGTCAATGATAGCCAGGTTTGAGTCTATGTCCTTTTTTTTCTAGACACCAATACCAAAAGGCTTCTTCTGTCATCACAGTATCCTTTCCAGCCAGGTAAAAGCAGAGCAGAAAAGTAATTTCTTTTTGGTTTATCAGGTTGCATTGAATTTACAACAGACCGATTCACCACATACCACAGACTGCATTGCACTTAGCAGGAGCATTTTTTCCTGCAGCTCTGTTAAAGAACTGATTGTCCTCAAGCTGGTGTGCTACTATCAGAACTTGCTATTGACATCGCTTGTATTGTGACAACCTTTACATTTTCATTTACAATTCCACCTAAATGATTTAGTAAGAGTTACTCTAGAAACTCACACTTACCCCAACCCCACACTAGATGTTCCAGAATGATCTGCTGTGGGAAGGCAAAAAAAGGAACCTGATCCAAACCCATTAAAGTTATCGAAAATTCTTCTTTCCCTCTCTATCTCTTTTCAGTAACCAAGACTGCTTCAATTAGTTGTGATCTAAACAACTTTTGCTTGTCATGTAATAACTGCAAGACAATGGTGACTACAACCCACCTCCCAAAACAATGAAGTGTTTAGAAACCCTGAGTATCTCTGCACTTTCCCTTTCTTCTGTTATTTGCTCCTGTAAGCAACATTTCAGTGTAAGATAGAAGCAATTCTAGTTTCCATTAACAACTGCATTGCTAGTGATTGAATTCTGAGACACTCAAAGAAATATAAGATTATGGTAAAATTGTCTTTGTTCTTAGTTCATGAAAAATGCAGTTGAGAATTTAGCAAATTTCGGATTGTCATTAATTGCTAAGATATAACAGAAAAGTTGTTTTTTTTTCAAATAGAGCAGCACTTAAAAAAAAAAAACCAAACCACCATTCAGATAAAGTGAAGTCTCTTTTAGAGCTTTCCTTCCATAATATAATTCCATGTTAGAAACTTAGAGAATGTCCTTAGATTGGAGTAAGAGGTAAAGTATGTTTAAGCCATGCAATAAGCTATGCTGAACGCATGCATCTTTTAATTGTCTTATGAAGCATTTTCATTTGTCATGGTTTTAACAAAAACTTAGAAACTGTCTTTGTGTATAATTGATAACTGAGTGCTTCTTTAATGCTTAAGTCTCCAAAGCAATGTGTCTCCTGACCTCTGACAGCCACTCAGAAGATTGCATCTCTGAAATCTTAAAATGTGTGCTACCTACTTCTCAAGAGTCAGCTTGAACAGTAATTTCTAAACAGTAACATTAATTTTACAGCAACAGTGAGAGATTGGGAAATTATCTGCTGTAATAATAATAAAAAGAAACGTTAAAAACTACAAGCGTCTCTTTTTAAAACTCTTATCTCTTGAGATACTGTGGATATAATTTAGATCAGTTTTGAAAGAATCAGCAACATTCTCCTTTTCACTGAGGAATGACTTCAGCTCTCATACAGCAGGAGGTTGTGAGAAGCAGAGCTGGCAAGGATCTGACAGGTCCACTTTGTGACAGACTTTCAAATTTGTTCTTATTCTGCCATGGAACAGAAATAAACCTTGTTTGTTTTGTTATTTTATGAAATAGTGTCAAAAGATCCAAGTCTGAACCAAATAGATGTTTCAGCCTACACCTCCCTCCCACTTGCGTGACATATGCATCATGCTCATCTACGATATGATGCCCTCTTTTGCAAAGCTGTCATCAGAGGATGTGGCCTGGCAGAAGTCAATACTGCATAGAGGTGCAGGGATTCCTGGGATCAGCTTTAAGATCAATGCTTTCAAAATCTGGTACCCGTGTATAGTATAGTGGTAATGTACGGAAAAATTGATCAACTGAAGACTTGACTAAAGCTGGTCAATGGCAAAAGACTTTGCTTAGCTACTTTAGAATTGGATGATCAGAGACAGTGGTACCACGACAGTAGGTCACACTGGACTGGAACTATGATTTAGCCAACTTCATAACCTTCAGAAACTAAGAAAACAGAGGAAATTTTTTCAAGTTTAAGAAAAAACCAAAATTCCTCCCACAAACTCAATAATAACAATGACATGAAATGTATCCTCTTCCTGGGATTTTGCACTCTTTTATTCCTCATATTTCTTCTACACCTGTTTTTAGCATTTAGATAAAACTTGTTTGGATTTAACTTACAAAGTGCCATTGAACTGTAAGTCAGTGGTTTATTACTGAATGGAAAACCCGTTGAAAAGAAATGGAAATATGGTAAATAAAAGATCTCTCTTTATGCCAGTGAAGTGAATATTAAGGTTAAACACCTATTTACCAGTTGATTCCACAGTGTTATTATCTTGGCACTACATTGTGTGTGTGAAACAACATTCGTTTACTTAGGGTTTATGCAGCAGATATTTTACTGTATTATATTTTTGCCTTATGAGCCACATCATGTTTATCCTCATAACTGAATGTGTGTTCTTGGTAGCGTCTTTACAGCTTATGCACTACTCATGATCAGTGAATGATGGAGCATTTTATTCAGCCCTTCATGAGGTAATGATAAGGGTAATTGGCACTCCAGACTTCTAAGCGGTTAAGAAGCGAGTGGGTGATGGAAAACAGCTATTTGCTAAATCACAGCTTGCCATCCAAATCCCAAAAGGACTTCTGTAAATTTTAACTGACAAACTTCAATATTTCCAATTAACATATTTTGGTCTTTGAAAACAAATTATCTTCTTTTCTCTGATTTTCTTTTCGCTTATTCTATCATATGTGTAATTTGTCGGTACAGTCCTCCCAGCTGTCATCATGTCATCAAACCAGTTCTCTCTGCTTCAGCAGGTCTCTACTGATTTTTATTCACTGTGGACCTGCTACAAGATCTTTGTTTTCCATTTACCTCTGTAATTTCTAAAATTCAAGAAAAGCACTCAAGTAGTGTAGCAGGGACCCCAATCCATTCTGTCATGAACATGGGGCCATATAGGATTAATGCCATGAAAGGAAACTGCCTGCCACGTTTTCTGTAACACTTCTGATGGAATTGTTCATGTTCTTTTTCAGATCATCAAGACAATACCACTGCTGATCAATATAGTAGGTATCACAAGTCTGATATTTCTGCGAATCTTATTTTCATTCGAATTCCTATTATATGCATCTTCAGCATTAGGTCACAGTGGGGTGGAAACAGATTTTCATTTGATTACATTAGACACAATTTTAAATCTCATGTTATTTTGAATCATGTTTCCTGGCCAATTCCAATTCTTTTGTTTCATTTTACATAGTTAACTCTGCACAAGAAAAAAATAATAATGTGAATAATTTAAAGTGTAATTTATAAATATAAACCCCTCAACAGCAGAGTGTAGCACTATTGAAAACGGCAAGGACTGAACAAAAATACTTCAGAGTTTTTATTATTTTTTTCTGAGTCCTTATGTTAAACAATTGACCTCAGATGCAGAACAAAACTAAGGTAAAAAAAAACAACATGGGTTTTAAGCCATTGTATGCACTGTGCCTTCTTGTTCATTTCATCCTTGAAACAGATGGGAAAGAGTAAAGAATAAAGTTGTTCTGAAGGAGCATATGAATCAGTTAGATATGCATGCATATTTATTTTAAGCATACAGATACTTTCATAGTCCTCAGCCAAAACTGCAGATAATTAGGGTTGGCATGAAAGGAGGTTATAAAAACCCTTAAACATTTTGAATTTTAAATATACTATTTTTTATTGTAAGGCTTTATTTGCTTCTTAGTTTAACTGAAATTTTTATGGAAATTACAGAAATAATTTTTTGTGTTTTCAAAGCAGATATATCTATTTACAATTGGTTCAAATACTGTTTCTGAAATAGAACAATATTTAGTAAAATTGAAATTTACCATACAAATGTATTTATTGATATAATATTATGAGAAAAGAGAGATGTAAAATGAACTATTTCAATAAGTTTCACTTATTCTCCTTCTGATATTTTTCTAGGTAGAACTTTGAAATTCAATATTCTGAAATTACTTCGCTTTTTAAAAAATATAGACCTTTCTATTTCCATGTATTTGGTGCTAGACAGGTACTGTAATTTTTCCCTTTAGAATGGTTAGGGTTGGAAAGAATCTTAAGATCATCTAGCTCGCTCTCCATTAACACCCTCCTCCTTTTCTGTATGCGCTATGATGGACGCTTGTGGCCTCCGCACAGTTTGGGCTGGAGCAAGCAGTCCCCCTCCCTCTCAGCTTCCCTGAGGCCTTTCAGCTACTGACAGTGTCCGCAGCTCAGCCCCTGCTGCAGGAGGACCTCCACCAGGGCGCACCGAGCGCAGCCCTGCCCATTGCGCACCCTCGCCTCAGGAGACCAGCGGAGGCACTTCCCACCCTCCGAGCTCTGCGCCGCAGCCTCCCCTCCCCTCGGCTCTGTCCGGTGCCGCCGCTGCCACCGCCGGGGCAGCCGGAGCAGAGCTCCCGGAGAGGGCCCTCCCCTGAGCCAAGCGCGCCCCGCCCCCCCCCGCCCCGCTGCCCGCCCGCGCTGGCGGCGCCAAGGGCCGCGCCCCGCGCTGCTCCCGCGCTCCCTGGGGCGGGTTCTCCCCGCTCGGGCGGTGCCTCCCTCCTGGCACCGCCCCCGGTGAGTCCCTGCGCGCGGCAGCAGACCCGCGGCTCCTGGGCAAGTCCTGGCGAGGGCTCGGGCTGGCGCGAGGCTGAAGGAGCTCGCTGGAGAGACTCACCTCGGCAAAATGGAACTGGGGAGAGACTCTCCAGCTGTTTATATTTTAGAAAGGGCATACAAATTTCTGAGTTACCTGGTTGACAGCAATTAGTGATTATGAAGCCAATTATTGGTTTGGGATTATGTTAACATCTGTAGTTATGGTCATCTGAGGACTATCTGCTTCAATTCATTTGGACTTTCTGATTTTTCTCACTGTGATTCGACCAGGATCAAACTGCTTCACTGAAAAGAATGCACTAGAAGGAGATATTTTTTTAATATCTGGTTTGCTAGTAAAAACCCTGATATTTTCCAGTTCTGTACAAATCCCCAGATTTTTCTTTGGCATCTCAAAACTACTCGGCTTTGATTATGCAAGCCATGCTTTTATTGATTGTATGGCTCTGCCCCAGTAAACCTTTGCAGTGACCATGGGAGGGCAGCAGGCTTCTTGGAAGTCACTCAGGCTCTGAGGTTAGGCCTTGGTGCAAGCAGGAGGGTTAGAAGAGAAAAGCACCAAGCACTAGAAGGTTGAAAAGGCCAAAACCTAGTAAGACAGATGGAAAGGGCTGGTGTTTGGGTACATATGCATGGATGGTTGCTGAAACTGGCCTATATGGAGAGGAAGAGTGGGACATCATGAGTGACAGCACGTACACTTCAAACCAGGCATTGGTTTGCTATTTTTACTTAGTTGTTCTCTGTTTGGGTTTTTGAGACAGCATTAACAATACAGCAATAGGTTCTGTCCTCAAGGAGTAGATGGGGCCTGCTTGACTCAAGTGTAGTGAGGACCAGCTGGCACATGAGCCTCCACTAGGAATGAACGTTATCCATGTCTAGCTCAGACAGTGATTTGCCAGGCCTCAGCTAGCCTTTCCTATAATCACCAATTAATGCTTGTCACAGTACACTTCACAGGCAGTTGATGAGGATTGAGATTCTGGCAGGCTGGCAATTGGACTAGGGCTCTGCATCTAGTAACTGATATTCAGAGCAGAAATGATGTCTCGCACTTGAAGCACGCACTTTCCTTCATGTAACCTGATCACCCAGGAACACTGAGTCAGGATTTTTTTCAGTGCAAGCATTTAAATGAGCCAGAAAACCTCTAGAAAGACTCCTGTACACAGAGTGATGCCATTCATCACAGAACATATTAACTGGCCTATTTCAATTTTTGCAGTATCCCCAAAACAACAGTTTGGTGGTTTGTTTGGTTTTTTTGTGTTTTGTTGTTTTTGGCTTCTTTTTCTTTTCTCTGCAGGTGATTGTCCCAGTATAATGTCTCAACTTCAGTACAAACTCTGCATTTTATAGGTTACAATTTCCAGGATTTTATTCACGAGTTTGAATTCAAGTACTTGGCAACTTTATTGTAGTTTGCAGAATGGCATTAACCATATGTTTCATTAGATTATTGAATCTGGGCTCTTATTTTATCACCACTGAAGAAAATAATATCCACACAGTCATGGCTGACCAATACATTTGATTTTGAGTTCTACTTCAAGGCAGTGGTTAGACCGGAGGCACTTCAAAGGTCATCCCCAGCCAACACCCTATGGTTCTGTGAAGTAGTAGGTGAAAGTATCCACCCAGAAGGTTTGATAGAATTTATGATTCCTGCGGATGAACTGAAATAGGAAACCAAGATAATTCATGGTCATGGTATGCTCATTTGGATAAGATGCCACGAATAGTAGGTTGATGAATATTAATTAAATAAACTTAACATATGTACATGGCTACATTAGTGATTGATCCAAATTCTGGATAATGTGTGGACATGCTACGGTATGGCTATGTGGCCAAATGAAATTATGTTAGTAGGGCTTACATTAACTCTCATGTCTGTAGTCTCAATAACTGACTCCGGCACACGACCAGAATTTGTACCAAAAATGTCCTTGCATAAGTCAGTAGAGCCAGTAATTGTATGAACATTTTGGGAACATCTGGATGGCTTGAATGAGACTAGTAAAGGAGATCCTGAGTTGGCATAAACCAGGGCTGGTTAGTGTCCCTGTTTTGTGCAGCTTCAAAACACTGGCACAGTGTGAATCTGCTATAAAGACAGATGAACTATAAATGAAGAAAGAAAGATAGAACTCAGAATATTTATTCTTACAGCTGCCCAAATACTGCCAATGTTATTTGTGTGATACTATGAATGTTACGACACCAGCTGTGGCATTGTGCCCAATTTTAAGCATGGGTATGGACCATTTGAAGAATATCCAGAGTTCAACAAGAATGATGTTAAGACCCTAGTAGCATGACGCTAGAAGCAGAAAGGTCTAAGAACATAGCTTATAAATACAGTATATAGTTGTTGGCATTGGGAAGGAAGGGAAAAAGGGAGGGAGGGAGAGAGGGATAAGGAACATGATAGTGATCTTCAAACACATAAAAAGTTGTTGCAGAAGAAGTGAGTAATCTTTCCTTCATGTCCACTGTGAATAGTACAAAAAGTAATGGCCTTTTTAATAGTGGCAAGGGAAATTTAACTTAGACATTAAAACCCCCCAACTTTCCAACAGTGAGGATAATTAGGTACTGGAATACATTGCTTGAGGAGACTGTGGAAACTGTCATCATTAAAGCCTTTAAAGAGCAAGCTGGACAAACACTCATTTGAAATAACAAAGATCTAGTTGATCTATGTATGGCAAAGAATGAACAATATGATTGACTGCAAGCCTTTATAGATCAGTTTTCTACTATTCAGTGATAATTGTTTAGCAGTATGGGCGATGATATATACTTGTAAAACACAAATCAGATAGACCTGAGAATTAAAAATAACACACATCATTTGGGATAGAGAAACATGAAAATAAATGACATAGTGAGGAAGACCAGTCACATTTGAATAACAAATTTCCCAAATTTAAAGTTCTTACAGTATGATGACAGATATGTCGGAAGATTATATTTAAAAAATAAATGGACAATTGCAAGGTTAGAAAAAACCATGTCAATCCCTTAAGTAATTCAAAATATACTTTAAACATACTTTTACTTGGCAACAATAAGAGGAATCAAGCAGATTAGAGGATCTGTTTATGCTCAGGATTGTAGAGGCAGAAAATGAAAGTCTATTCCTTCCTACAATATTTCATTTGCATTATTTCAGATTTCCAGAGCTATAACTGAGATCAGTTTTCATTTCCTGATCCTTTATCCATGCCATATCCAAGTTCAATTAAATCTTTTTCAAGAGCTTCTTGAGTACATCAACCCAGGAGCAGGAAATAGCCTTCTAACTCTGTGACTGAGATGGAAGGGAAGATAGATAAAGACATACAATTATTACTTTGGTCTTGTCTGGGTTGCTATCTCACGACTCTTGAAGTACAAGTCTACTGTAATCATTAAGGCATGGTTAATCAAAACAGCTCATTATTGTCTTGGAGATACTGTCCTCTAACGATGCCCTTTGGATTAAAATGTATGCAAATGAAGATTATTTAGTTTAGAACTTTAACTACGTGGACCTTGTAAATATGAAAATTTAATTGCTAAGTGCAATATTTATCATGAGAAGCTTTGGCTCTCCTCTTTACCCTACCAAGCAAATAAAAAAATATTCTTTTTGAAATAGATGCTTGTTAAACAGATGCTTCCGTCCAGTGTTTTCACAAACCTGTAAAGATAATGCACCATACCAAATATGCACAGATTTATCCCCTTATCCTGAAGAATATTTCATTGACATCCTTCGTACTTTGATAAAGGTCCAGTGTTTCTCAGCTTCTGTAAAAGAATTTGCACGTCAATCCAGAAGAAAGTAAATTGCTGGGAGAAGCAGCATGGTGAAACAAAACTGCTGACAGCGTGAGAACAATGAAGTGCTTTCATAAGTAAATGGTGCATATCTCATGATATGTTCTTGGGAAGGGATCATCTGAGCAGGCCTGTATACAGAAGAGATGTTTCAGATAGGAATATTATCGTGCCCATATGGAAGAGAATTTGAGCTGTTGGAATAATTGATCGTTTATTGCTTTTGCGGTTCTGAAAAATAAATGCAGAAATCCAGAAAACGATTTGGGTGAATCAAACCTTTTTGTGTGTAGAGGAATCTTGGATAAACAGAAAAATTTAAAAAAAAAAAAAAAAAAAAACACAAACCCCAAAGTACACTATGTTTTTGCTTTCAGACACATGACTTTGTGAAATAGGAAGGTCTCTTGACCTATGAAACCACTTTAATACTGACAAATCTCCAAATTTGATTCCTAGTATAATCAAAACCTGGATTTTTTTGACATTTCAGAATTTCTTCTGCTTTTGTTTTACATTGAAAAATCAATAAGAAATTCTGGTACCACCAGTTTTTCATCAGCCTCATCAGTGTGGTCTCCTCTTTCCTTCTTGATACTTAGCATAGAATATAAGTAAATAGGAAAGGACAGGAAATGCGTTTGTTATCACAGCAAGATTTGTTGGCAAATGTAATATATTTTATTAGATCAGTTGATGTAATTGGAGGAAAAAAAAAACAGCAAACACACAAAATTTCAGGCACGATCAATTGCCGAGGTATCTCCAGAGCAGGGGGGAAGCGGGGGGAAGCACAGCGTCCAGGAGCCTCAGTTCGGAGTGGCAAGAGCGACCGAGGGAGCCTCAAGTCCTCGACAGGACTTGCCCAGGAGCCGGCAGCTCAGCTCACGCGAGCAGCTGATTCACAGGGGGCGGCGCCAGGAGTGGCGGCACCAGCCCTCAGTAGGGAAAAACCCAGCCCGGAGAGCACGAGCGGCCAGGGCGTGGCACGTCAGTCAGCGCGGGGCGCGGCAGTTGGCGCAGGCAGGGTGAGCGGGCAGCGAGCGGGATGGTGAGCACTCGCCTCAGGACCAGGGCCCGCCCTGGGAGCTCTGCCCCGGCGGTGGCCAGCGTAGGCACCCAGACAGAGCCGATGAGAGGGGAGGCTGCGGCGCAGATCTCGGAGTGTAGAAAGTGCCTCGACTGGTCTCTTGAGGCGAGGGTGCACAATGGACAGGGCTGCACTCGGTGCACCCTGGTGGAAGTCCTCCTGAAGCAGGTGGCTGAGCTGCGGGAGGCTGTTGGAGAGCTAAAAGATGCCAAGGAAGCTGAGAGGAAGCTGGGCTGCTTGCTCCAGGCCCAAACTGTGCAGGGGCCACAAACGTCCAGCATTGCTTATATAGGAAAGAGGGAGAGCAGCAACCCAGGAAGCTGGGAATTAGTCACGAGAAAAACGAACAAAAAAAGGAGGAAGAGGACAATTAACGACAAGGGGCTTCCTCCTAAATCTGATGTCCCCACCCAGAACCGCTTCGCAGTTCTGCAGGGAGCTAATGAGAAAGCACCCACCACACCTAATGAGCACCCTGCTGATGCGCCAGTAAAGAGGATCACTACTGGTGCCTCCAGGAAAAAGCGGAGGGTCATAGTAGTAGGGGACTCTACTTTGAAAGGCACAGAGGCACTCATCTGCTGGCCTGATTCAGTCTCGAGGGAGGTGTGTTGCCTGCCAGGGGCTCGGATCAGGGATGTTGCTGAGAGGCTGCCTGCTCTAGTAAGTCTTGCTGACTATTACCCCCTTCTAGTGGTCCATGTGGGTGCTAGAGATATAGATAGCAGTAGCCTGGAAAACATTAAAAAGGACTACAGAGCCCAGGGAGAGGTGGTTAGGGGCTCTGGAGCTCAGATAGTTTTTTCATCGATTCTCCAGGACAAAGGGGAGGACCTTAAAAAAGCTAGGCGTGTTTGGCAGGTTAATAAATGGTTAGAATGCTGGTGCCATAGTCAGGGGTTTGGCTATTTAGAACATGGGGCTCCATTTGGGAGGCCAGATCTCCTGGAGGCTGGTGGAGCTGGTCTGACAAAGAAGGGGAAGAGCTGTTTTGGTAGGAGGCTTGCCAGGCTGGTCAGGAAAGCTTTAAACTAGATGTGTTGGGGGAGGGGAGCATTGATCCATCCCAACACTCCTGGTCAGTTGCCAGCACCTGTAATAAGTGCTTGGAGCGATGTAGAGATGTTCCAGCTGCCCCAGCCATTGAGTTGGCTGCATTTGGAGCTCGGCTAAGGTGCCTCTATACAAACGCCCATAGTATGGGGAACAAGCAAGAGGAATTAGAGATGTGTGCAAGGCTATGGGAATATGATGTCATTGGTATCACAGAAACATGGTGGGATGGCTCCTATGACTGGAGTGTCAGGATGGAAGGTTACAGGCTGTTTAGAAAAGACAGGCCAGGCAGACGGGGAGGGGCATTGCTATCTATGTCAGTGATAGGCTAGAGAGTATGGAACTCTGTCTGGGGACGGGTGATGAGGTAACAGAGTGTTTGTGGGTCAGGGTCAAAGGGAAAACAGCAATGGGGGACATTACGGTGGGGATCTGTTACAGGCCGCCTGATCAAGAGGACTCTGTGGATGAAGCGCTCTACAGACAGATAGGAGCAGCCTCACGCTCGCAGGCCCTTGTCCTCATGGGGGACTTCAACCATCCTGACATCTGTTGGAGGGACGGTACGGCCCGGCACAAGCAATCCAGGAGGTTCCTCGATTGTGTGGAAGACAACTTCCTCTTTCAAGCAATAGAGGAGCCGACGAGGAGAGGTGTCATGCTTGACCTCGTGCTCACCAACAGGGAGGGACTGGTTGGAAGTGTGACACTCCAGGGCAGCCTTGGCTGTAGTGATCATGAGATGGTTGAGTTTGAGATCCTCAGGACAGTGAGAAGAGGGTGCAGCAAGCTCACTGCCCTGGACTTCAAGAAAGCAGGCTTTGGCCTCTTCAGGAACCTCCTTAGTAAGGTTTCATGGGATACAGTCCTAGAGGGCAGGGGGGCCCAAGACTGCTGGTCGATATTCAAGGATCACCTGCTACGTGCTCAAGAGTGTTGCATCCCGACTAGAAGAAAGTGCAGCAGGAGGGCCAGGAGACCTCCATGGATGGACAAGGAGCTGCTGAGGAAACTTAGAGGGGAAAAAAGAAGCTTATAGAAGGTGGAAGCGAGGACAGGCAGCCTGGGAAGAATACAGGAGCATTGCCCGGGCAGCTAGAGACCAGGTTAGGAAAGCTAAGGCCCAGCTAGAATTAAGTTTGGCAAGGGATGTAAAAGATAACAGGAAAGGATTCTATAGATAAGCAGCAAATAAAAGACAGACTAGGGACAATGTGGGCCCTCTCCTGAAGCTATCAGGAGAACTGGCTACCCTGGATTTGGAGAAGGCTGAGGTTCTTAATGACTTCTTTGCCTCCATCTTCACCAGCAAATGCTCTGACCACACCACGGAAGTCTTGGAAAGCAAATGCAGGGACTGTGAAAATGAAGACCTTAGGCCCACTGTAGGAGAGGATCAGGTTCGAGACCATCTTAAGAACCTGAACGTGCACAAGTCCATGGGACCTGATGAAATCCATCCACGGGTCCTGAAGGAGCTGCTGGATGAAGTTGCTAAACCACTCTCCATCATATTCGAAAAATCCTGGCAGTCAGGTGAAGTTCCCGATGACTGGAAGAAGGGTAATATAACCCCCATTTTCAAGAAGGGGAAGATGGAAGACCCAAGGAACTACAGACCAGTCAGTCTCACCTCTGTGCCTGGCAAAATCTTGGAACAGTTTCTCCTAGAAAGCATGCTAAGGCACATGAAAAACAACGAGGTGGTTGGTGACAGCCAACATGGCTTCACTAAGGGGAAATCCTGCCTGACCAATTTGGTGGCCTTCTATGATGGAGCCACGGAACTGATGGACAGGGGCAGAGCAGTTGACGTCATCTACCTGGACTTCTGCAAAGCGTTCGACACTGTCTCGCATGATATCCTTGTCTCTAAATTGGAGAGACATCAGTTTGATAGATGGACCACTCAGTGGATAAAAAACTGGCTCGATGGCCGCACGCAAAGAGTTGTGGTAAATGGCTCGATGTCCAGTTGGAAACCTGTAACGAGTGGTGTCCCTCAGGGATCGGTGTTGGGACCGGTCCTGTTCAACATCTTTGTCGGCGACATGGACAGTGGGATTGAGTGCGCCCTCAGCAAGTTTGCCGACGACACCAAACTGTGTGGTTCGGTTGATACACTCGAGGGAAGGGATGCCATCCAGAGGGACCTCGACACGCTTGTGAGGTGGGCTGATGCCAACCTTATGAAGTTTAACCAAGCCAAGTGTAAGGTCCTACACCTGGGTCGGGGCAATCCCAGGCACTGCTACAGGTTGGGCAGAGAAGGGATTCAGAGCAGCCCTGCAGAGAAGGACTTGGGGGTGTTGGTTGACGAGAAGCTTAACATGAGCCAGCAGTGTGTGCTTGCAGCCCAGAAAGCAAACCGTATCCTGGGCTGCATCAAAAGAAGCGTGACCAGCAGGTCAAAGGAGGTGATCCTGCCCCTCTACTCTGCTCTTGTGAGACCTCACTTGGAGTACTTCATACAGTTCTGGTGTCCTCAACATAAAAAGGACATGGAGCTGTTGGAGCGAGTCCAGAGGAGGGCCGCGAGGATGATAAGAGGGCTGGAGCACCTCCTGTATGAAGACAGGCTGAGAGAGTTGGGGCTGTTCAGCCTGGAGAAGAGAAGGCTGCGTGGTGACCTCATAGCAGCCTTCCAGTATCTGAAGGGGGTCTATAAGGATGCTGGGGAAGGACTCTTCCTTAGGGACTGTAGTGGCAGGACAAGGGGCAATGGGTTCAAACTTAAACAGGGGAAGTTTAGATTAGGTATAAGGAAGAAGTTCTTTACAGTGAGGGTGGTGAAGCACTGGAGTGGGTTGCCCAGGGAGGTTGTGGATGCTCCATCCCTGGCGGTGTTCAAGGCCAGGTTGGACAGAGCCTTGGACCACGTGGTTTAGGGCAAGGTGTCCCTGCCCATGGCAGGGGGGTTGGAACTAGATGATCTTAAGGTCCTTTCCAACCCTTACTATTCTATGATTTTATGTAAGCCCTTCTTCAGATCTTGAAAAGAATTGGTTAATATAAAAAAAAAGTACTATTACCGAGGTTATTACATGCTAGTAATGTATATTCCTCTTCCTTAAACATTTTCCTTGCTTGTAATCTTGGATTGTCACAACTACAGTATGACTGCCACTACAGACATAGTATTTTCAGTTGGAAAACACTGGAGTCCTTGGGATCCTCTGTTTCAGAAGGATCCTGATATTCATGAAAAGACTCATGCTGACTTTATATGATTTGAATTGGGCTGCAGTTAAAAACCAGGGAGTTCCGTTCAACCTCTTATACCTGATGTCTAGCCATAAACCAACCAAACAGCCAAAACCACCTTCAGACACTTTCCCAAGGCGTCACTGATGGGCACAATTCGCTTCTAAACTGGGCTGTCCTTTGAGTGGCAACTAAGGAAAGTGCAAAATCCTATTTGCAGTGGAAGCAGCACCGAAGATGAGTGCTGTGTCTGTATGAAGCACATCCCCTACCAGTGTTGTTGTCCTCAGGGGTGTGTATTCTTCTGTGGCATTTTTTGATATGCAGGAGGAAACTCTCTGTGGAAATCTGTGCCTACACTTAAGGTGAACCTTAAGCCTGCTAACAGAACTGCTTTCTCAGTGGAAGTTCATATCACTGCTTTGTTAAGCAAGTAGAAATAATAACTGGCCTCTTAAGAATGTAGAAGTCTATGGTGTCAAAGCCTCCCTTGATGAGCATTTTGGTTGGATGCTGACTGGGAAGGAGATGTATTTCAGTCCTTGTGCTGTGCTTGCACAGAAGCTAGCACAATCATGTGCAGAACTGAGCTCCTAGGAACTGCAAAATGAGACAAAGACTGCTCTTGGGAAAGACAGTCATACAAAAATGACCAAGGGAGGGATGAAGGGGAGGTTACAAAGAGTATCTGCAGTCAGGGTATTACTGAGTTTAAGAGTATAATTGTTTATTTGCTAGTGCTCACAGGAGGTGGGTAAGACTCATGTAAATCTAAGCATTAACAATCTCATCACCCCTGTTGAGCCACCTGGACTGTCTTTTCTGGCCATGCATTCATAAGAATGATGAGGAAAGGCAGACCTCCATCACTCCTAGGAGTGGGCTGTTGTTTGCCAATCAAACATCTTCTGATTCTTACCTTTCACCATTTTTTATTTTTTTCTCCTTAGGAGTTTCAGCTTTTCTTGTCAGTATTTTTCCTCTTGAATCCTTGAGCTCCTAATTACCATCATCTCAACCATTATAATTTTGTCTTTGCTTATTCTTTTCTTGTGTGACTTCAGTTATGGACTTTCTCACACCTTAGCAACAATTTTCTCAGTGCAGCTTAGCCAAGGTCACACAGCTGTGCTGAACTGAACTCGGCCTTGGGCTACAGACAGCTTGTCCCCAGGGCTGAACGTTGTAAGACGACAGTGTATCCACCATGCATACCGGCAGAGGTATGCATTCCATGGCTCTATGCATTGCTCTGAACTCAGAAGTCAAGAATGTTTTGGTTTATCTCTTCAGATGCTCTTTGCTTAAATGTTGAAGCAGCTAAAAAAAAAAAAAAAAAAAGACTTTTTATAAAAGCTTCCGAACATCATCTTTTTCCCTTATTTCTCAAGTCACTGTAAAAAGAATCATAAAAGGGGAAAACACAAGGATAACTGTGTAATGACTCATGTTTATTTAGTGATTTTAATCTCTTGAAGGCACTTTAAGAAATGTCATAAACACACATATTCATGTTGTGGGTTGTCCTTCAGTTTATATTACAAATGTCAGACATGATCCCTGTATTAATCAATATAATTACTACAGCATTTATTTTTCCGTACTCAGCCACACCATTCATTAAATCTGGAAAATAATAGCAGAATATGTACCTTTTTCTTTTTTTTTTTCTTCTGCTGAGGATAACCTTTGCTAGGAGATGAGAAATCCCATCATTGTAGCTGGCTTATATGAGAGTTCTAGGAGATTTTCCCCTGCAATTTTTGTGCCTTATTACCAGCAGTAGAAGGAGGATGACCCTTGCAGAGAATATTTTTGGTTCATATATTAGTGTTTATTCTGCTTAAATCAGCCACTCAATATTCTGCCATTTGGGGTGGACAGAGACACCTGGAGCAATCCTATTCCTTTATCATACAGGGTGTGGTGTCTTCAAGAGCAAACATCGCTATGGCCTCAGGGTTATGAACCAGTGCCTCTTTGAGTGATTCACAGTCTGCAAAAGATAATGCTATCATGACTTTTCATCGGTGGATCCTTCAGGAGCTACCCTCAGCTCTCTGCAGCTTCTTTTAGCATCTTCCCATTGTAGCTGTTTCCTGGAGGTTGGGCATGAAAGAACCTATCTCCACACAGTGCCCCATAAAGAGGGTAAATGACGGCAATGCTAAACTTTCTGGGAGTGAAAGCATTATACAGTCCAATTGCTACTATAAGAGACCTTTTACACGCAATCGCCATTCTCACAGAGTCCCTTTGTATCATCCATATCCCACAACCAAATCTCTCTCAGGAGTTGCCAGTTGTTGTCTCTGGGTACCAGTGGATGCACCATAAATCTGCTGTATGAACCCCCCAGATTTCAGATGCATGTGGATCAAAGGCTTCCTTTCTCTGATTCTGGACCAATTTTGTTATAAAGGTATTACATATAAGATATACAGATATAAAGCTCATAATTGATATAAAGATCCAGGATGCTTCATAAGGCCATTTTCACTACTCTATCAGGACAATAAGAGCAAATTGAGTCACTGAGCTTATTTGTACTCATGCTGATCCTAACAGGTCTGATTGCACTGCTGTGTACCATGATAGAGCTTACAGGCTCAGTACATAAGGATGAAACACTTCTCAGACCTTTGCTGAGCCCATCATCTGTGTTTATGGATAAATACTTTGTAACACAGCTCACACATGAACAGTTTATTGCTACATGTTTAAGGAGACTGAGAAACAGCATGTGAATTATATACCTCACTTTGGACAAGCCCTTCTTTTTGTTATGTGGGCCTTTTAGATCTGCTGGGGTTTTTGAGTTTAATTTCTTTGTTATAATTCTGGCCTTTACATTTTAAAGATGTAGGATGGTACACATGTATGACCGATGAACAAGAATCCTAATGTAATAATGGTTCACAAAACAGCAGACATGAGAATATATTTGGCAAAGACCAGGCCACCTCCCAGATGTGAATGTCTTTAAAATGAAACTTTACACAGGAATGAATGAAAACATTCAATTAAAACAGACAGTGAAATTAGGAGAACTGCATAAAGTGTCTTGCTTGGGAAACAATCAAGAAATAAAATAATTCCATTCCCAAGAATGTTCTGAGGAAGCAAGTGGCAACCAATAAAAGACTGAATACTTGAATATCAGCTTGCCTGCTTTCCTTTGAAGAAGTGCTGCTCTTTGTGATCCCTTCATTTCACGGGATGGGACTTGGTAATTTGTTCAGAGAGCATTTTTGAAGGAGTGTATTCAACATTTCCAATTACATCTTGAAACTTGGCACAGAGAGAGAGATGAGAAAGATCTTAAAAACGGGGAAATGAATAAATACTTCAGGCTGCCTTTTTTTTTTTTTTCCCCCTCTCATTTGACTTCTGAATAATCTGATCTGCTGGAGGTATTGAGTCCTTATTTAGTAGTTATGATCATCAGATAACAGGTTCTGACACTGCCCACCCCTCCTACCCCAAGAATAAGAATCCACTTTTTGGTACCTAATATCTAAATGAGCTCTCAGATGCATGTATATCTCAGCTGAACAGGAGTTTTAAGCAAGTGATAAGAGTGGGCAGGAAAGACACTCACTGGTATCGTAATCAAGCATTTCATAAAGTAATTAATTAGATAAAGCCATAATGCAGCATATGCAAATACTGATGTTAAATAAGTATTCACATGCCGTTTGTTCAGACACAATGCTGGGTATTGGGTATCCTGTTATGCTGTCATTTAAGTGCCTTGTAATCTATATAGTTGATTTCTGGATTTCACTAGCCAATGCAATATACTATGAAAGGCCAAATGTATTTGTGAGTTATCTAATCTAGGAGAGGAGAAGAGGGAAGACATGAGAAAGTCTTCAAATATGTAAGAAACAGCTGCCAGAGAGGAAAGAATAATTTATTCTCTACAGCTCCTGTAGAAAAGACATACTGAGTTTAAATTTCAGCAAGGGAGATTTGTTTTAGATATCTGAGAAACAAAATTGTGAAAGAAAGGAGGCTGACTTACATGAATTGTTTAGTCTGTGATACTCTGGAGTCTCCGTCTGTGTAACCAGTCCTTGCCAGGAATGGTTTAAGACTAGTCCATCCTGCCATGGGACAAGAGGAAAGATTAGACAACTCCCAAAGGACTCTGCCAATGTAATTTTCTCCTCTAAATTTTCTCTGGTGCAACATTTTACACTTCCCCTGTAGTCTCTGTCTCCTCATTCCAGCAGGGAATTATTGAAATGGTAGAAAATGTGCAATGACAGCAGAAGAATATGTCTTCTCCCCACAGCTCACCTCTGGGTGAATAACATCTTCTAGTATTGCATCTATGAATTTGAGGTGAGCCTCAGTCCCCATGTGTGATATGTAGTTATAGTGAATGCATGGGGACTGTTGCAAAGCATAAGAGTCTCTTGGTCTCAGCTATCCAAGACAAGTGAACTTCATACCTTTCAGTGGCATGTCACTCAAATGATAAGCTTTACAAAGTTCTAAAAGAATCTGATTTTTAAGTGCACTGAAAGGTCCTTTCTGAAGCATGCATTAAACAAAGCTCTCAGCAAGAAGGTGTATCTGAATGGGTACTGTGAAACCTGCAATCTGAAGAAGCCTCAATAACAAATCAAATCCTTCCTGGCATGGTTTTCTGTACTGGTATGTGTTTATTCTCTCTGGGAGGTCTTCTCTTCAGTACTCTGTGTCTGGAATGTAAAAGTGGAAAGAATTTCATTTTCTGAAATGAAGGAGGTTTTGCTGGGAAGTTTTCTGTCGTATATTTTTTTGAAGTCTTTAAAGGATTTTTTTCTTTTTTTTTCCTTGGAGCCCTCTGTTTTCTTGAAAGCCTTCGTCTTAAAGAATTGTGACAGTACTTTGTGGAAGTTTGAGTATCCTGCGTTTTCCTTTCATCATTGTTGCCAGGGCTTCCTACCTGTATCATTTCTTCTGTGTTGTTTGTTATGCCAGGATTCTCATAGTACATATGGTAAGCAAGCAACAGAGAAGATGGTGGTCAATCATGGGAAATATAAACCCATAAAGAAGACTGGGAGGATGAGAGCTCAAATCAACAAAACACTGCTGCACATTGATTGCTGTAGGGTGAAGGAGATGTCACTGGAGCTATGTATCTGGAAGTGTTGGATCTATATCAATGCAACACTCTGCCTGAACAACTTATGACCTGGATAATACGTCTTCCTGGTGCATGAAGACCTAGTTAGTTCATACTCAAGGAATTTTTCTGTGCAGTTTAAACAGCAAATTGGCTTGGTGTTTGCCTAGGGGTGCTGTCGGTGCTGTCCAACCTGCAAGGTGGAGCTTGCCTATATCTTCTCAAGGTCATGGCAGATAATAGATAAAACCCTCAAGTTTCAAAATAACATTTTGGGAATGAAGTTTTGGAAGTTAAGAATTTTTATTTTTTTATTTTTAATAGAGAATGTTGACAAAAAGGACTCCCAAAATGTTTTCTCATGATCATGGGTACAGTTTTGTGAAACTTTCTTGTTGACTGGCTTCATATCCTGACAAGAGCTACAAAGAAACCATTGCTGTAATACCATGTCAACACTGGCTGTGCTCAGAGCTATTTAATGTAGGTCTCACAGACAGTGCAATAACTTCGTAATCAAAAAGCATTTACATTGGGCCATGTATTTCCTGCAGTAAGCTCCTCGGTCCCTGGCAACTGAGTCAGACATGTAGACTTCAGGCAACTGTATGAAAGTTGCTACTTATCCAGAGCTGTTTCCAAAAATAGCAATAATGATCATATGTACAATAGTTTTCACCAGGGATTCTCTGTCAGTTTAGGTTTTGCGTGCTCCTGAAATGTGAACATTAAATAGCAATAAACATGCCCCTATCGAGAACTTGTGCCTTCTATATAAATATTGCCATATAAACCTCAGGTCAGCAATTTCATACTACCTTCTCTCTTTGATTAAAAGTGCTATAAAATCACAAGGCTGGATAGTCTCCTCTGCAAAGGCTATGCTGGTTACTGGCTTTGTGGAACAGTGTGGTTTTTCAGGGGGCTAACAAGGCTGAACCTCCCTGTGTATCACTTGTGTACATCTATGCTCTTGGCAACAATATTTTGTTCTGACACATTTCATTTACTCCAGTGTTGTTCCAGATGACACTAATGATGTTGAAAGTCAGGAGGATGCTGTTAATTGTAGCAGGAGGCCCTGACTTGGATGGCAACAGAATAGAAGTATTTGACCTTGATGATAGAGCCCTGGGCCTCTGAAGAGAAAAGAAAAACAACTTTGAGAAAGTTATCTGAGTGAAGAGACATAGTCAGTAGAAAAGCGGGGACTTGGCTAACAGAGATTGCGCGCGTGTGGGTAACACCTTAACCAACCAACGTATAGCAGTGGTGTGTGAACAAAAGGCTATACCCTATCAGGATTTTCCTGGTGGCAAATGCTTACATTTATTACTATATAAATAAGGCTCTGTTAAAGCAATAAAGGTCTTTGGTCTGCAGATCGCCAGAGTCCGTGCCTTTAATCTCCACAAATGGCGCCCCACGCGGGGCCTGATCACAGCAATTAGAGTGACCGGTGGAGACCCCAGCCAATCTAGAGACAGGAGCAGCGGAATCAGAGAGCTGCACCCCAGGGAATAATCACCGTGATAAAAGGTGAGAGGCTGGGGCATTACGATGGGGGCGAGTATGTCCTCAGAAGAAAAGTCTATTATCTGCATTTTCAAAAAGATTCTGCAAAGAGGAGGTGTCACGACGAGAATATGCTCCGCTTGTTACTTGCCTGGCTTAAAAACAAAGGCGTAGCAGCGGATGCACAAACTGCTTTTCATGTAGAGACACGGTCGCGAGCTGGGGAAGTACTGTGGGACCGTGCCACGAAAAATGATAAGGTTGCTGCCACTTTACTGACCCCTTGGCGAACTATTTTTGAAACTTTAAAAGCTCATGTCAGCTCACAAACAAAGGAAGTAGAAGCAGCACTTTTGGCTCCTCCTCCGCCCCCCTCTTTTCGGACTCTGCCGTAAGACCAAAAACTCAGCCTGCTGCTACTGCTCCTGCGGTTCTGCCTCCTGATAATTCCTATGATGACCTGAATGTCCCTTTTGAACCAGGGATTATTGATCTGGAAAAGGATCCTGATTTATATCCCCCAGACCCTCATCACAAGTGGGCAGCTGTAAAGGGAGAAGCGAGACAAGCGGGGGATGCGGATGTATTGCGTGCTTTCCATGTGACGTATATGCCTAATCAAGATCCGCAATGGGAAGGTCTCTTGTATGCTCTTATCAAAGATATCAGACAAACAGTGATGGACCATGGACTTGGGACTCCGTATACAATTCATTTGATATAGTCTCTCTGTGATACTCGTGTATTTACCCCAAATGACTTTAAAACATTTTTTTGTTTGATAATGACGGACATGCAATACACTATGTGGGAGAGGATAGAAACTATTTGATTATTGACAAAGAGAAATAACTACTTGGCTGAAGAAGAAAGAGTTAAAGAAGAAGCAAAGTACACTGTGTGATTGAGCGGAGCAACCCAGCTGGATAAGAGCCGGAGAACAGAAAGATAGGGAACTGGTTGTTTTGGGACTGTTTGTGAAACGACGAAGAATGTTGAGAGGGCAGAACTGTGGACCAGGAACTAAACATGATGTGATAAAATAGCTTGGTGTATAAGAGTTAGAGCAATAGGCTAAAGATTGCTTTTGCTAGAATGGTATAAAAGCTAGCGCAATAGGCAATAAAGTGATTCGCTGCACGAAAAAAAAAAGAGAGAGGAAAAAAAAGAGTAAAAACTGATAATAGACCTGGATATACAGCCAAAACTACCTTAGCACTTTTCCAACAACAGATATCCCACACTCTCCCATGGGCCAAGCAATTGTTGAGCGTGCGCATGGCACCCTCAAGACTATGCTAACAAAACAAAAAAGGGGGAGTGGGGGATACACACCCTATGAATGTTCTTAATTTTTTGAACCTCAAAAAATTGATTTGTTAGGTTCTGTTAGAATGGATGAATGTTTGTATTTTAATTATACAGGTCAGAATCAATCATGAATGCAAATTTTTAGCTCTTCTTTGTTTGTCTATTGAAACGCTTCTATATGGTGTAATCATATGTCTGTTAACATTTCTCGCGCTGGAGTATACTGCAACTGGACCAGTGGCCTGCTTGCGTTAGACTGGGAGCACACAAAGGTTGAGGAAGCACCTTTGGAGGGTCGTATAGAGAGAAGAATTCCTTGTATTGCTTGTAATACGAATGAACATACTGTATGGACTAAATGTGAATGTGTGGAATGTGAGCGGAAGTGGTTCTGTGATTTCAAGTTGAGAGAGGCATTGCATAAGCGGTGCAGGAAAGATATAGTAACAACACACAGACCTCAAATTGCGGGGTTAGTGTGTGGAAAGGCTCACCTAGTCCCACACCTTTGGAAGGTTTAGGAAAGTGATTGGGAAAAGGCAAAGGATAAGTGTGCACATAGGTTTAAATGGAAACTTAGGTGATAAAAGGAGTTGTTGACTCAAAGGGACCAAATGACTCCCTGCAGCCAAGATCCTTGGGAAGTGATGAGTTTTGACAAGCAAGGCCTATTTTGTCTTGTCGTCTTTTTCACCCTCCTTACATTAAGTAGCTCGATTTGGGTCCCATCCCAGCCAAAAACAAATATATGGGTCACCTTGGCAAATTACACAGAACAAGATACACTATGTTTATTGATGTCATCTCCATCCAATCTATTTACCACTTGCCTTGTAGGGCAGCCTGCCGATAATTGGCCTGTTCCTCCAGCCCAACAGGTAGTGGCACAAAAGAATGGAGTAGTGGACAGTTGGGATGAGTGGGTGCCGTACCTGTCCCATGCTGACTTGGAACCGCAAGAAATAGACCTGCTAGGCTCAGTAAAAATGGACTATTGTCTTTACTTTAACTACTCTGGAGGCAATAGTGGCAGAACTGCACAATGGTTGAATGCTACTTCACCTATATTCCTTAATGCCAGTGCCTGGTATAACTATACGTCCAATAACATGTCACGATCCACCGATCAACCTTTACGGTTACCACCCGTTTTTTTCCTAATATGTGGTGACAGAGCATGGCCTGGCATTCCCTCCCACGCTTGTGGGGGACCATGTAGTATAGGCAGACTAACAATATTAACCCCAAATATCTCTATGATACTAAATTATGCTAGATTTCACCGTCTCTACAGGTTAAAGAGATCTGTTCATGCTTTTACTCCTGACTGCAAAGACACGGCTACATTCTGGAATCCTGCAAAGATAATCTCAGCATGCTTTTTTACACCAGGAGTAGCCACTGCACTAGCTCTTACAACTTTAAACAGATTAGGATGCTGGCTTGCCAAACAAACTAATGCAACATCATTAGCTTTAAGTGGGCTTTTGCTAGATGTTGATTCTATTAGGCACACTACTCTACAAAATCGAGCAGCCATTGATTTTTTGTTGTTAGCACACGGACATGGATGCCAGGATTTAGAGGGGATGTGCTGCATGGATTTATCTGATCACTCACAGTCTATACATGCGAGCATCAGAACCTTAATGGAACAGACACAGAAGTTACGAGAAGATGATGGGTTTTTTGGGATCGACAGCCTTCTGAAGGGTTGGGGCATAACTGGGCTGTTGCTATCACTGGTCAAAGGAGGGTCTGTATAGTGCTTATAATACCTTGCATATTGATGTGCTTGCAAAATATGATACAAAAAATGCTTCATCAAGTTCTAGTGGTAGAAAAACAAAAAGGGGGAATTGTAGCAGGAGGCCCTGACTTGGAAGGCAAAATAGAAGTATTTGACCTTGATGATAGAGCCCTGTGCCTCTGAAGAGAAAAGAAAAACAACTTTGAGAAAGTTATCTGAGTGAAGAGACGTAGTCAGTAGAAAAGCAGGGACTTGGCTAACAGAGGCTGCGCTCATCTAGGTAACACCTTAACCAATCAACGTATAGCAGTGGTGTGTGAACAAAAGGCTATACCGTATCAGGAGTTGCCTGGTAGCAAAATGCTCACATCTGTTACTGTAGAACAAAGGGCTATACCCTATCAGGAGTTGCTGAGTGGCAAATGCTACACCTTAACCAATTAATGTATAGCAGGGATGCGTGAACAAAAGGCTAAACCCTATCAGGAGTTGCCTGGTGGCAAATGCTTACATTTATTACTGTATAAATAAGGCCCTGTTAAAGCAATAAAGGTGTTTGGTCTGCAGATCGCCAGAGTCCGTGCCTTTAATCTCCACAGTTAATAAATGCGGTCCAGGGGCCTGGTATGTATATGACCTTTATCTTTCAAATGACCTGTGCAAATTCACTCCAGTCAATACACATAGATAGATTGCTGTGTTTCCAGGGCTATGAAATTAGGTTAGAAAATTCCAGGACAAGAGGAACTGGTGGGATTGCCTGTCTGAAACTGGCTATTGTGATTTGTCTGTAGGAACTCACTGAGTGATGCCCGGATCCATCACACCTAAACATGAATGGATGACAATGTAGCAGTCTGCTGAAGGTTATTAAAAATTTTAGGTGTGTATCATTCCCTATGTTTCCTGGGCTTTATCTTACTGTGGTTACCCAGACTTTCATTAAAACAGAATACAGGCAGATATAAACTTAGGAAGATCTCTGTCTTATTGGAGTTGCAGGTGCATGCCATGTGTGATGACTGAAGGCCTCTAAAACCATACTGTGGGATTACATGAGTTTAAGCTGAATCCCATTTGAAACAGCTTCCAACACCTCAAGTCACCACAGAGAAACATATTTGATCTTGAAAATGCTTGGAAAGGAGCATACACATTTACCCTGCTGAAACATGCTAAAAAGTAATCCATAAAACCAATCCTCTTCATGTTCATACTTACCCAAAAGACATCAGTGCATTTCAGAGGTGTTTTGTTGTTCAAAACTGTTTTCTGAAGATGACTTCTGTTTTCCTAAAGATTGATCTGGACTCTAGCAAATAAATTAGAAATAGAAGTAATTTTATTATAAAGTATCTTTTTGGTGGTTCCATTTCAGAAGCAATATTGATTAGATTCCTTGAATAACTGTAAGAAAATGAGAACAGAGAATGACTGTTCTCAGACTAAGAGCACTGCTAGCCTTATAAAATGCCACACACGGTCAATTGTGGATGTTTAAGTCAAAACTAGTACAGGCTGGGCAGAGTAATATGATTATTTCACTGGTTATGTAGCCTCTGTGTTTTATCCTGCTCCCCGTCTTCTGGTGATCAGTGGTTGAGAGATTTTCTGGGATAACTAGCACATTCAGTGCCTGATATCTGCTCATAAACCTGACCTCATGGTTGATAAGTTATGTAAGGTAATAACTAAATAATAAGAAAAAAATTAAATCCATGAATATATGTTTGAATATGGAATATGATCAGGTATTCTGATGAGATAGGTTGATGATGTATTTTTTCATGCTGTTCATGTTTAAATGGTGCCAGATTTACCTTCTGGGGACACTTGGGCAGCAGAGCATAGCTGGAGAAAAATATTCATGAATAGCAAATATTAAGCTCAAATGTTTGAATATTCCCTGAAGACAAGTTCTAAGTTGTCTATTCCATTTTGTCATTTGAAGTTCCTTCTCTAGCCATATACTGTATAAATCAGTGAAAAAGGGAAGAAGTCAGCAGTAAGAAAATTAAATAGGTCTATACCAAAATTCATAATGCAGCACATCATTCACTAAATGAACAAAATACAAGAATAGTGTCTGGAGTGAAAATATGCAGAAAACAAGAAACTTGTTTACAGTTTATAAACAAGAAAACAAAGATGGTCATTTGGTTGTGATCAAAATGTGAGCTTCCATTTTATTATTTTCTTAAAAAAGGAAAAAATTAACTCTTACTACTACATGAACTTTAAGAGTTAGCTTGTCAAAATCACTCTTGCTAGTGTCAAACCTCCACATCTTTCCCAAAGTGCATTTAGCTCTGACCAGTTCAGCAGGTAAATTCTTACCTGAGCAGTCTTACCTGAGAGTCTGCACACACTAACTTAGCTGTTCAAATTCATGTGTACACATCATGACTGGGTTTTTTTTTGACAAATAGACCTTTTCTGTTCTGCTTTGCAAAGGTGTGTTTTAGATTTCCTGAGACAGAAGACTGGTGCAAATGGTAACTCTATCACTGACCAGAAAACACTTCACGCAATTGGATGAATGTAACTCAATAAGGATCTTGAGTTAGGAAGTTGATGGAAATGATTGATCCATAGGCAGAGATCAATGCAGAAACAGTTAAGAAATCTGATTTAACTTTTCAAGTTTCCATATCATCCTAAACCTGAGATGTGCCCTTTCAAGACAGTCTCTGAAAAGCCTCATGTGACATTAGTCTCATGAGAGTTTTAAGTTGTCCTCTGCATACTAGTAAACTTCATACCAGTTGTCACCTTTTTCACGTGGTGACACCTTTTTTATTATTTTTTTTTCCAATTAATGTTTAATTAGTTAGCTACCAGGATGGTAAGTATTAACAATATATGAGAATGTAAGTAGTATTTGGATTAAAATTGCCTGTCTACCCGATCTCTTTTTACATTTTTACATTTTTACATTTACATTTTAATGTTACATTCTCATTGCAGAAAATATATGATGTTCTTTTAGAGGATAAGCCCACTCCTCCACATTTAAATGTCTTTTGATTCACACAAGCACTCAGCTCTCAGTTATGTTACTGTCTTTCTTCAGACACAGATTAATAGGTGAAGAGCAAAATCAAGGACCTGCAATAATTGATATTTTCTCATCTCTCCTCTACTAATAAGCTGCTCCTCCCAGAGATTATCAGTTAAAGGGAAAGAAATAGAAAAACAGTGAATGAGATTCCACTACATTAGGTTCAACAAAACAAGCTCTAAAGTGCAGCTGATGCCAGGGAGATGTTAAATATACAATGTTTTCCCCATGAGTTTAAACGATGAAGTGTGTTTTCCTTTAGTAAGACAACAGGAAATGGTAAGTTAACAGCATTGATCATTTAAAATATGGCTTAGGATAAAAGGATACAACAAAATGTTTTAAAGAATAAATTATAACAGTGCTAAATTATCAAGGCCATACAGGAAAAATAATTAAAGGCAACTACAGTGAAAAATATCATTTAAGGACATCAGGACAAATATTGTTTTATTTATTTAAAAAAATTGAACTATATAAACAGGTTTTCAATTCAAGAAATATCATAAATTTTGTAACCTTAAATTCATCCAAGCTACTATATTCTGCCACAGGAATGAAATATTAACAATAGAATTGACATTTTAGTTAGTCTCCATTCAACCCCAAACTTCAATAGAAATAACCTGTCATATTTGACCGAGTGTGATATCACCAGAGAAGCCTTGAATCTAAACTGGCTGGGTAAGGAAAATTGCATGGTTTGTGAAGGCAGTTTTGAATAAAATGGAAATTTTGCTTCTATCCCATTTAGCTGTCAAAAGGCCACTTCTAATACTTTCATAAAGCTATTTGCCTACAGAGCAAAGATAAAGACTTGGAAAAAAATAACAACATCATCCCAAAGCAAATAACCAAAAAAATAAAAACAACAAGAAAAATTATCCTGATTTTCCAATTTCTTCTATTTTGAGTTTGTGTGTGTGATATTTCTTGATGGAGCTTCTAAATGTTGAAGAAAAAAATTATGAAGATTTATTCCAATTGATTATTAGATTGCAGCAAGGTTATTAAACACATTCATTTCAGTGAAGATTTTAAACTGAGGAACAGCAGAGTGTTTCACAAAAGCCAGAGTGACATGTAAATTAATGATAAGATAAGCAAATTAAAAAACCTACTGTTGAAGTTACAGGGAAGCTTACACCAAAATAGATAAAAAAATTATCATCAGAAGCTCTAGGCAAAGCTGAAATGGAGTTTGGAATTTTTACAAGATGAAGGAAAAGTTAATATCTCCTTCCAAGCAAAAATGCAGCTTCCTGCACTGACACTTGCAGAACATAATGATCATATGGTCACTCACAATCGGTTTGTTGACCTGTAAAATAAATTAATACTTGTGATACATATGAAAAGGTGATCTAGTAGTTACATCATTAAAGAATGATTGCACATTAAAGCCATAGGTAACATTAGCTTAGTGTCTAGAACTGGGGAACCCTTTTTTTTTTTTTTTTTTTCCCTGCAGTCCTACATCAGATGCAATCTGTTATCTGTCTGCACTTCATCTTATTGAACTACGGAAAGAATGAGCATCCAATAGATGCTTCTAAACATTTTAAGCCCAGAGTACACTACACTCCTGATCTGACCTCATATGTGATACAGAACAGTGTGTTCACATAGAAGTTTTTGAATGAGAAGAAACTATTTTTCCTCATAATACTGCCTTTTAGCTCATCATAAAGCTCATCATAATCCTATGCTATGCACTAGAGACTGTAACACACAGACACACAGATACAGAAATGTCTGAAAAGGATGGCAATACTCATTCTTGTGAGAACTGAAAATGTTTCTTGTTCAAAATATGAGGACTTTCTGAATGTCAGATGTTCATTTAGTTCATTGCTCCATTAAGCATGCTCCCTGAAAAGATTTCCTGTTTCTTACATCTTGTTGGAAAGTGGACATCAGAAGAGATGGCGGTGCCAACATCTTTCTGTCCCTACTGTGTTAGCTCAGGATCACAGAACACTTGGGTAAGCTCACAGAAATCATTATTCAGAATTTCGCTTGTGTCCCTTTTCCAAGCAGTTGCTCTGGCAGATTGGCTGAGCAACAATTGAGAATAAGAGCTGCACTGGTCTGCTACAGGCTTCCTACTGGAACACAATATATGCATATTTTTAGCCTTTTGGAATATTTCTGTTGTGCTTTGAATTTCAAGAAAAGAGTCGTTTAGGATAAGAAAGCAAAAGAGAGAACTACAGTGAAGGAAAAGAAACACTTTTCTTACGTAAGTGAAGGGTCCTGTCTTTGCAAGTACACAGACAGAAATCTGCCTTCTGGAAGGGAGGAGTTTCATTGTCTAGGAGCAGGGATCAATATTTGAGGTGGGAGGAAAACAAATTCTTTTCACTGTTCCAGTCCTGCTCATACATAAGAGACATCCTAGCTCCCTGTTCACTAAGATGCATGACAGTATCTTCAGAAAGGTGAGAGCCACAAGACATGTAATAGACTGGGACAGTGATAGTTCACACAGGAGCTCCCTGTAGCTGTTGTGGGGGAAGCGTTGGTGTGGGTGGGTATGAAAATGGAGCACTCTCAGTGCCTTTGGATTCAGTCCCTGATGTCTACCATCAGTGAATAATCAAAATGGCATCAGAGCTGTATTTGGACTGTATGGGAACTTCAAGCAAGGGTGTAGTTCCACAATGGCCATGCCTGTTTGTATAGCATGGGCTTCAAGTGCTTTGAAGGAAGCCTTACGTTCTGGAGGCATCACTTCTGGTTAATGCCTTTCCTTCACAGGCAGTGACATTCAGTCAGAGCTGTTATGGTATGAGTGTGCTGCCTGGTGCAAGTTCTCATAGGGGAGTCTCAGGATGAAGGTTCACCTTAGAGCCAATTCCTGACCTGTCCTTTGCCAGGGACATGTTTCAGCTTTCCTTTCTTGCAATGCTGGGAGAAGGTACCTACTGAAGGAATTGCCCATTAGTTTGGCCAGACTAATAGGCCTGTGTACGAACTGCTTATTAGTCTGGCCTGTATACTCCATACAGATTCTTGGAAATAGCAGCATTACAGTAGGTTTTCTATTATTATAGGGTGGCAACATCTCCTCTTCTACAGTGAATATGACAACTCATAGTAACACAAGAAATCAATGTGATGGGATTTCATCTGCCAGCTTAGTATCGATATAGCTTTTGTACAAATTGTTTAAAAAATACACTAAACAAACAGAATATTTCACTGGGAGCCTGATTTATTTGCATGGGTAATTGCTTCTTTAATCAGGTAAAGACGAGAAGATCCAAGTGAATTAAGTCATCAGGGTTGTTTCACTACAACATGCAACACTACAATACACTAGCGACCCAGAGATGAAGAACTGTTATCATCAGAAAATAGAAAAAGAAACAGCAGGAAATAGTGGGCCACATTATTACAAGTAACATTAAAGAATAAGTCCTTTAACCCTTTTTCAACAAAATTTTTAATCGTGTATCACTATGTGTGAATAGTCCTGTTGACATCAGTGAAGTCAGTCCTGCACTGTTTCACTGTTCTGCTGAATAAGATCCCAAAAGGACAGTGTGCAACAAAGCCTGTCTCATGATATTTTGGAGGGAAGATAATAGTACCTTTAAACCTTACAATAATTAGCATTAACAGTAGTTTTCTCTTTCCATAGCAAAGATTGTTCCTAATCCAGCAAGCAATTGAAAACATCATTATTTTGCTCTCACCTTTCTACTAGATCCTTTTCCTTCTGTTGACAACTGAAATAACAGACAAGGAGACTATCCACCTGATATACAGTTTTACTTTCCTTTAGAATGATCCATGACAACTTTCATTTGTGAGAGGCACGCTGGGTTAAAGCAGCCTTTGCTTCTCAAATTCAGCTACAGAATACGCATGCTTCTATTTCCTTGACCTGCATTATTTTAGAGAACAGTTGTGAGACTTGGGAGAAAATGAAAACTCAGCTCACCAACCAGACTGTTAAGGACACACAAGCAGAGTTCATACAGGAGAGAAACTGCTGAGAATCAGCAGGCTGAGAAGAAAACAAACAAACAAAAACTTTAAGTCAAAGCAGCAGCAGCCTCAGCAGGGCACTAAGAAGAGAGATTTTAGTTGCTTGCTTGTTTGCTTGAAGTAGTCATCTTAGGGCAGTTCTCACTGTCCTAATTAAATTGCAGACAGCTGGTTACTTCACTGAGAAAAGAGAGGAGGCAGTTGTTGTGAAAGGAGAGAGGCAGAATTTTAAGCTTGAAAGCGGCAATGTACTCGTTCAGGGGTCACCTGTGTGGTGGGCAGCAGACACAGGAGAGTTTCCGCAGGGGATTTACTTTCTTTCAAAAAGGTGATTCAATAGCGATACTTCTGAAAACTTAAAGAATGTGTGAGAAAATATCACTGGAAGGGGCTGTTAAAGAGATTGCTGACTTATGGTATCCTAATTATACTTTATCAAAATTTACACTTTGTTATAGCTGGTTGAGGTCAGTACATTCCTCCTCTGTGTTGGGAAGGACTGCCTAGACTCCACAATGTAGAGTAATGTTTACTAGAGCCAAAGGACCACAGGCATAACTAAAGCTATCCTTTTGCTTCACTATGTACTCTGCTGGGCCCTGGCCTCTGCTGGCTTGAGTCCCAGGAGGAGTTAATTTCTCATGGGGAGCTGCTAACAGCAAATGTCTAGTGTAAATTGTCTCAGAGTTTCACAACATTCCTTACATTTTAATCTGTCTCAGATATAAGGACCAAGATTGAGGTTTGATTTTATTCTTCTGCCTGGAGTTTTAAATCATGGCCTAAATTCTCTCCAGGAGCCCCTGTAGTGGAAGAGTATAGCCCCTAACACCTGCGGAGTCAGTGAGAAGAAAATTTTTCCATCTAAAATTAGTATTTCTTTCTAGAGAGTACTGTCTTTTCCTAATAGGTTATAGACCTACACTGATTTATTTTCATTCAGTACCTGCTCTACTGAGTATATTGTTTTTTTATTTACTGACAGAGCAGAAGGCAGAAGTTTTTGTACCAGTGACTATATGCCAGTTATGGTATGAAAAGGATTCTCACAGGAGATTTACCAATTTTCATAGAGGCGTAAAGAAGTCGGTCTTCTAACTCTAAAGGTTCATCTATAGAGTTTGGAGTTAAATATATTGGAAGACCACATAAAGGGCTGCATAGGGGCATCCCAGGTGTGGAATATGACGGTGAAAGTGAAAATTATTAGCTTAGAGTCTTAAATAACTTTCAAAAGTGCAAGCTAACTAGACTGTACTTCTTAAATAGCCACAAAGCACTTTTGAGAACGGGTTCCTAATTTTTGCAAAGTTTGAGTTTAGAGGACTTGAAGAAGATGTTTAAACCTATCTTGCCTACTTGCTCATCAAACTGGCTGAATAACTAGGCTATCATGCATGCTGTGGGCATGCATGATAGAGAAGAGACGAGAGCTCTTCGCATCTCTTCTCTTGCGTATGTTTCACTTTACCTCAGTAATTAAACATTCATTGGACAAGAAAGAGGTTAGGGAAGTCAAGCATGAGAGAGGAAAGCCAGGTTACTGCTCCAGCGGTTATTTAATTAATTAAGCAAAGTTGGACAGTTTCAGAGGACACAGCTGAGGAGATCTGATAAGCTTGTTGACTCAGATACTCTGCTGGAGAGACAAAATTTGTGTTGGAGTCTCTTGTCCATATTAAGTAGCCTGAGGACAGAGTGGGTCCGTTGCAAATGGATATCCTAAACACCATTATTTACAGAGACATAACTTGTGAGAAAAGGATTTGACTGGTACTGTGAAGTCAAATCTACTTGGAGAGTTTTTTGGGAAGTGAAAGATATGTCAAGTGCAGTTGCCAATAACTACATTCTGCATTCTCTTGGTAGACTAAGATGAGATCCTCCTGTGGATGAAAATGGAGCAGCATTTCTCTTCAAATGGTAATTTGTAAATCATATTGAAATTCAACACAGATGTTGTTTGGCATGTGTTGATAAAATGCCTTGAGAAGATTGTGTAGGAGTAATCTGATCAGGATTGTATTAGGGAAGAAAGGGACATGTTGTTGCTTTTTATAGTACATAATACTGGTTTTTTATGGATTTAAAACCTCTTAATGGCTTTTTCCTCTAAGGGATTCATCACCTGTTCAATCATTTACACTCTGGTTAACAGTGCTGCGGTATCATCTAAATGCTATAAATATTGCTCTAGTTTAGTAAAGTATCTCACACTTTGATTTATCCTTGCAAGTCTCTTCTCACAGATATTTTTCCAGCCTACCAAGGAGGTGTTTGTAGAGGTTCCCAGAGTTGTTTCCAAGCATTAAATCATCAGCAATGGATATTCTGAAGAAACAGGCAAAAAATCTGTCACATTTATATTGTGGGATCTGAGTGTTCGTGAAAGTGAATGACATATAGATTTGAGGAATGAGATTTTCTGCTGATTCAAAGATGAGGCATGGGACCATAAGAGGAAATAAGCCTATTGTTACTGTAGGGGTAGTAACCTCATGAAAGCTTAGCCATATTTTACTCGCTGCAAGAGACAAAGTAGTTTAAAGTAGGAGGTGACCCAGTGCTGCAGAAATGTCTTAGACTCCCATCAGCCAGAACATTGTATTTCTTTAGCAATCAGCAGTTTTATTATGAGAATTTTTCTGATTTCTCTGCTCTTAAATATCTACCAGACTCAGGAGGATGCTACAAAGTGAATGACCAAAATGATGAGAGTACAAAGTGATGAAGGAAGGCTGAACAATAGTAATGGTTTTGCGAGCTTTTCCCTTCTAGATCATTGATTCTGCTGTAACTTGGAAGAGACAAAAATTTGTTACTGAGCATTTAGTTACTTTGGAGAGATGTCTTGGTCTTTCAGTCTATTTCCTATCAATTAGAAAAGACATGCCCCTTTGTCAAAATCAGCATTGCAGCTTGCACCACCTGCAGAAACTCTGACGCATCAGAATCGAATTCCCATCCTTGGAGATGGGAAAGCTTTTACAACACTGGGAAAGTAACATTCAAAAAGCCTTGGGGCATCTATTCTGTTAAAATGGGCAATGTAATTGTGTGCTATATCTAGGAACTGTTGTAAGAAAAATAAAAATCTTAAAAAAATGGTGTAAACCATATGGTTATATGCATTAAAATCATCATGAAGAGCTAAGGAGTGGTTTGAATTATTCAGTTATTTTCTTTACACATTTCCATTTATTAATGTGCTTGCTTAAGAATAGTATTTCTTTTTTTTTTTTAATGAGACCACTGGGGATGAAAGGTGGTTGACACAGTGGAGTACAGGCTGTGACAGAGAAAATTCCTCATATATAATGCAGAGGGTGAGTCCTTGACATAAAGACCAAGCTGTAGTGATGAATATGAACACTTATACTGTGTGGCTGAAATGTGATAATTTCAGTGATACTTCTATCAGCCATCTCAGAGCATTAGACAGGTAAGAAAGTGCTTTTTGACTGAAGTAATTCTGGACAAGTAGTTTCATTCCAGGGGGTTTGCATCTCCACTTCAACCATCATGCATTAATGCATAAATATGTATAGCCGGTGAGATCGGTGTTGGATATGTCTGATCCCATTGCATCCCACTGTTTGACAGCACAAACCTGTGCCCTCTGCCCTCCCCTGCGTCCAGCCACCATGAGCTGCTGACAGCTCTTTGGATGCTGCGTGGGCTCTGCGGGCGGCTGGGGAGTCAACCGAGACAGTGAGAGCCCGAGCGAAGCACTGGAACAAAGCAATGGCCACACATTGAGAAAACAGTGTCACAGATTGCTGAGCTTTTCACGTTTCCAGAAAAGATGCTAAACATTTTAACGGTCATGTCCCCACCACTGTTGCTTCTGTCTGCTGATTCGTTCAGGCCTCTCTATCCTTCACTTGGAAATCCATCTGCTTTTCAAATTCATTTTTTTTCCCTACACCAGTGGTCACTCAGATGACTTATCTCCTGTATTTCTTGTTCTTTGTGAAATGGCCATTCGTTTTCTTTTCCCTCATGTTTCGCGTTTTTCAGGTTCAGGTATATATTTTGTTCTCAATCTTTCTTAAAATAATGCATATCCCTATAGATTTATCATCATCAAGATCATTACTATTGCTATTATTATTGTTTTGGGTCAGCTAATTTTTAACAATTTTGATAAGAAATAAGAACAAGACTCATGCTTTTTCAGTCCCCTTTGTTTTGTTTGAACGAAAAATCTATATCTGGTATTTATTATTTCTCTATATAGCAGATACAACTGTAAAGTCTTTTATTTTTCTTCTCTCTTTTTTTCCCCTAGATGAAAACTTGGCAAAGTCAGAATCTGTGAACTCTATTTCAGTCTTTGAAGGGCCTTCAGGACCAGGCACCCTAAGGGAAAAAGAAGAAATCCTGCAGTTTAGGGCTGTTGTAAAATTCCTTCATCTCCACGTGATGCTCCCTTCCTGACTCCAGGGAAAGGGAGCTGTTTGTTACTGCTCCTGGCTAATGGGAATGCAGCTGGATTTTAAAAGGACTTCAAGGCCCACATTTATCCCTCATAATTTTAGGAAGCTGACTGCAACAACTGCTTTGGGGGTGACGTCCAGCTGGATTCCTTTTGCAGTCCTCAGGAGGAGAGGGGTCAGCTGGGGGAATCCTGGCCAGCATTGGGCTGAGCATCTTGTCAGCCATGCACTAATAAAAGCAAAGGTACCGTATGATTCCTTTGGGATGGGGTGTTTAAGAGAAAACATGGTATGCTATAAAGTTAAGCAGCTCTGCTATACTGTGGAGGAGTCATGATTAAGTACTGTCTTCAGTTGATTTTGAGCTGATTCTAGAGGTATTTTCTTTATCTCAACAAGAGTCTTAATTAGAGATTTTACAGAGTGTCTCCCTTATCAGGCCTGTGCCACCACCTGCAAAAAGGGGACAAATTTTTAGCTGGATGCTCAACAAAGCCTTGCTTCAGACCTGGTTGAAGGTCTTTCTCTGAACCTGAGAATACCCAAGTCTAGTTCCTTATACTCCTGAAAATGCTCTGGTGGGTTACTCTGCTGCCAGCCTTGCAGGTGGACAAAAGCCAGAATTTTCTGCCAGTGCAAAGCAGGAAAATGTCCCCAAAAGATCCTGTTCTAAACCTTAGCTGAATTTTGATTTTACTTTTGAGTTTGTATTGTTAAAAAAGAAAACACGTTTTCCAGCCAGCACCATGATTACTTCGTGAATTTTCTCTCCTAGCACTTTTTGTTTAGGTATGCAGTCTTCAGTTGTATTATGAAAACTCAGTTTCATAAGAAAAATATAGGAAAGGATGAACCTGCTACTGAGAAGATGGGAGGACCCTAGGGATTTAGCTTCAGGCACAATGAGAAATAGATGCTGAATAAGATGTGAAATGCACCCAATTAATTGGTCTATAAGAAATCCTGTTCTCTTGCTATTTAAAGGAGAAGCAATTGCATCTGTGGCAAGAGGTCTATTTCCTCTTAATGCAGGTGTGGCTTTTAAATTGTCTTCCCATGATTTGTATCCTTTCATTTGGGCTTTTGGTTAATGTTACTGCAGAAGACTGTGTTATCTTGTGAGTTAAAAAACCAGGTCATTCTAAATGCCATTTACAGGGGGGAAAATTAAAGAAAAGAAAAAAGCTAAAGAGATTGCTATCCCAGCTGTTTTAGCTTCATACTTGCCTAGCTGTCCAAAGAGGAAGTAGAGAGTATTTGAGTGAAATAACGATGGGAAGGAGTTTTGTTCTGTGCAAGGTAAGGGTATACAGATTTGGAAAAGTCAGGGCTGAAGTATAAGGTAGAAAAATAAAGAAGCTCAAAAGTAGGACAGAAGGTGATAAACAGACATTTAGAAGTGGTAGTTGATGTAAAAATGTCTTGTTACATGGTAAAACTTCATACTTTCAAAAATTTTCAAATCCTTCTATGAAACATTATCAAGAGGTCTTGAAGCTTAAGAGAAAGGAGAAGGAATAGATCCTAAAAGCACTAAAAATAATTTTTTAGGATCTCAAAGAATAGAAAATAAATTTTATCTTTTCAAAGAGAATAATTCTGGAATGATATCCTGAGAGCAAATAGATTTTAAAATGAAATCTACATTCATAGACTTACAGCTATTATCCTGTGAATGTAAAGATAAGTCTCAACTGAGCCCCTATTGCGTCTTTAACTCCCAAAGCTTTTGTGCCTTGTTAATTACCACGGCATCTTTGTATGCATTTGGAATACAGCACTTAATGAGCAGATTATATGAGCAGCTGTCTTTTATTTAAAACACGTGGTCACAAATCAGATCTTAATTGTGTTCCTGTATGAAAGAACTAACTACAAACAACGTTATACTTAACTAGTTTGTTTTGGGAAGAAGATGGGATGGGAGGGAGGAGTTCTGTAACCGTTTTAAATGGAATTTTAGGTGATGCTAGCTCTTTTTGTTATTGTTTTCAGAATATGTGCATGTTTTCCTAAGGCCCAAGATCCTGGAGTCAGGTAAGAATATACACTTTTTAATTTCTAAGTATAGAGTGTAGACCTAGCTAGGCTTGAATTGGCAGGTGCGGTTCCTGCTTGCTGTGAAAGACCTCTTATCTTCTTTTTATTACATTTCCTAAGTGAAAGAGCAGTCTTAATTGGTTTATGGGAGTTTGATGAAATATGTAGGAGTGCTTTGGATATAAGCAGCATTTGTTGGAGGGTTGTAGTTCGGCTGTTCATCAGCAACAGGTTAGACTATACTAGCTGCTGAACCACATGCTAATTGTTCAGCATCCCTCACTAATCAATGACTTAGGGAAAAGTGTGATTGTTCTAATGGTTGTTTGGTTTTTAACAAATCATGTGTGTTTTTTCAGTAATTTTTAAAAGTTGACATTTAGAAATATAAACTGAGAGAGGAAGAAAAGAAGAAGAAAATAACTAAGTGAAAATCAGTTGGCAGGTTATTATTCCTCACCTTCAGGGAATCTATGATGTATCTGAAAGTCTTTGACTCTCTAATACAGAATAACAATTAAAAAAACTAAACTAACTAAAAATGATTTAAATACTCGCTTCACAAAACCTAATGTCCCTCAGGCATTTTGTAGTTGTCATTCAAGTCAAGTGACAGACAATCTAGCTTTACTAGAGGATATGGCTCTCAGTGCTGTATGACTGCAGGTAGACCTTTTTCACCTCTCCTATTTTAGTTTTGTGTTGTCTGTCAAGATGTGATGTTTTTACGACAAAAGTTCTCTATGGTACCTACAGGCAGCACTCATAAACAGGGAATATACTCAGGCTGGAATGTGAAGGTGCAGTAGGTCCCATGTCAACTTCTCTTGCTAGTTTAGAAAGATGTTTCCTCCCCCCACCCACAAATGCATCTTTCCTTATTCTCTGCATTTCTGGGAGGCAGGTCACAGCTGTTCTCTTTAAACTGGGAGACCTTTGCCAAATTTCATCAGCTGAGGATCTGGCTGCTTTTCTGCCAGTGTCTTTGTCCGGGGAAGACACCTTTATCCTCTCTCTGTGAGGTGGGAAATATTGCTGGAACCGGCCCTCAGTGGTACAATGTCAAATTCTCAAAATGTCAGATTTATTTGTGCATTTGATGTTGTAATTTGGCTTCCTACTGTAAAAATGAGAGGATTAATTTCCATAATACAGAAATTAACAGTGCAGTTGATATTTCTCCATCTCTCAGCACAAATTAGCAGCTGTGGGTAGCATCAGCCAGTTTAGCCTCCTTTTTGTCCTCCCTCCAAATAGCCATTGATGAAGACACTTGCCCCAATTAAGTAATACTGGATAACTAGTGTTATCTCCTCCTGGTTCATTTCCCTCTTTATTTGTCTGACTTTGAGTCTTCAGGTATTCCCTACAAGTCATGGCTTTGACTGCCCTTCCCTGAGCAAAAAGCAGGGAAGGGGCAGGATTGCCCCACCCCCAGCTGTGAATCCTGTGTGTGATATACACACAGGACCATGAACCCAGTGCTGAAGCAGAGGTGCATGGACTGCTCAGCACACCGCTGTGGAATTGATATTTTCTCTCTGAGGACTAAACGATGGGTTAGTCACATTTTAAGCCACTTGGAAAAAGTATTGCAAAACTCATTTGTTAGAGTCCTTGTGATTGGTCTGGTGGATTTACAGGTGATTCAAAGGTATGATTGACATAGCTGAAGACGTAACAAACACTTTGAGCTCCCATAGGCTGTGAAGTAAAATCATCTTGTTATTCACCAGGTCCTAGAATCACAGCTGGAAACTCTTGAGCTATTCAACTGATGGGTCTTTTAGAAAACTCTGAAATCTTGGCTGTAAGCTGTTAGACATGGAGAGATTCACACCTAGAGATGAGCAAAGAATATAGTTTAGTTTGGAACTTCAACCACAGCAGGAGGGCAGTGGAAAGAAGGGACACTTGCTCTCTCTCGTTCAATTTTACTCCTCTAGCCAGATCTGCTGTGGAATTTCACTCAGCTGAGAAAATCTGAATGTTTCTGCTGAAGTTAATTATAGTGACTGGCATATGTGGTTTACTCACGTAAAGCAAACTACAGGATCAGGCCATGTTTTTTTAAACTGGCAAAGGTACATATATGGATCACAGAAGCTTGTATGTGACAATAATTCTTCAAGGATATGGATAATCAATAATATATTTTTAGAACATAAGGCTGTGTTTAGGGCATTAATCTCAATACACTGGGACAGATTCGGGTTTCTCCACTGAACTAGAGATGTTTTTTCATAAAGTGCAAGAAAGGTCTGAATTTGGCTTTTTACCTCTTAATTGTTTCATAAAGCATCATAGGCTCTGCATTATGTCTGTCTATAAATAATCAAATCCAAAATGGAATTAAAATTATAATATAAATTAGTGTCAGCTGTCCTGACAGTGAAGCCACCTAAAATTCAGTCATACGATTTGATGAAATAATAACTGAATGCACCAGATTAAAGAAAATGCCCTTGTGATTCTGATTTCTTCCTTGTCTAAGCACATCTGTGATAATACATAAATAAACAGGAAAGTGCATTTTCAAGCTCAACTATAGATATAAAACAATACAGTTATGGGCAAGCTCTTACATTGCTCTGTCAGACTATTTTTTTTTCTTTTCCAAGTTGTCCCTTGGCAGTGTTCAAGGCCAGGTTGGGCAGAGCCTTGAGTGACATAGTCTAGTGTGAGGCATCCCTGCCCATGGCAGGGGGGCTGGAACTAGATGATCTTGAGGTCCTTTCCAACCCTAACCATTCTATGATTCTGTAAGCTTCTCTCTCCTGCAATTTTTTTTTTTTTTCCTTCAAAATCTGAGAGAAATGTGTTCTCATAGTATGCATAGTTCACTAGCGGAACTCACTTCTTCCGTGACACTACTTACTGCCAAGTAAGTAAAACTACAGGTTGTTGCTTTTTTAAATAGGATAAAAAAAAACCCTATACAGTGTAATAACTATCCCATAGTGGATTATACGTTTCTAGACTTTCTATACTTTTGTAATTAGGAACTTATTTACCAGTAGTAGTTGAGAAAATAAGCTGTCTTTTAACAGTATTTTTAAAGGCTTCTTGCAACTTACTGTGAAGCCTCCAGTGCTGGTCACTGTGAAAAGCTACAGGTCTATGTTGACTAGGCAGTTCCTCTGAAATCACAGCCATTTGCAAAACTATTAGAGACAAATTGCTAACAATATCAGATTTCCATACAGTTTCTAGTGCTGATGAGTAACACTGCCCACTTGGGACTGGGAATTCCCTATTTCCTCCTGTTGGGGTCCCTGAAGTGTAGGAGCAAATAAGGGCAGGACATGGACAAATGTAAAAGGGATGATGCTATGTGCTCTATTGGTGTAGGTTTTACATAACAATATAAGATGTTGCTTTCTCCACCCTGGAATACTGAGTTCTTCAGTACACATACTTTGCCACTGCATGTTTTTCCATGGGCTATTATATCTCATATTACTGAAGGACATTGTGAGTTTAGTTTTTCTAACTGACTTTTTAAAATAGGCAAACATTTGGAATAATTTGTTAACTTACTAAAATATCAAATTTTCATGCTCAATACAATGGCATTGCATGCAATTGCCATCTTTTTATCAATTCATTCTGGACTTGTTGCAAGGAATAAAACCAAATGTCCTTACATCTGCCTTAATATATGTATATGATATTTCTACAGTAATGTCTTCAGGAGCTACAGCCTTGAGAAGTGTCACAATGCTCAGGACTGTTATTACTGAATTCTTTACCATATGGTGATTCTCGATGGATAGAGCTTGTGGAATAATTCAGAAATACTTTTGTGAATGGAAGGGATACATTTACTGTTAACAAGTTGGGTCATACTACTCATTGGACAATATCTGAGCAACTGCCAATTTCTTGGTGAAACTATCTTCACTTTGAGAAGTGCTCCAAACAGTCATGCTGAAGTTGTGATATCTGTTAATAATCATGCGTTTTTTTAATCTATTTGTTTCAAATGCATGGATCATCTGCAGAAGAACTGTCGTAAACTAACAAATAGCTGTGTAGTCTAAACTGTCAGATCAGTCTTCATGTTCCATTGGTGGAGAGAAGGAAGCAGAGTTGGTCCATCCTAAGATATGTTTCTGACATGAATTTGTCTCTGGAGGCTCATACCTCTTTTCATTGATTGTGAACCATTAAACTGCTACACTTTTTCTAGACAGCTAAACTTAACTAAGACAAATCTGTTGGCAAAGAAAGCAGCAGAAGCGCTAACAAGTGGCTTTGATAGGGATAAAAATGAGCATTGCTATTTACAAGTAAAACAAATTGGTTACAAAGAACCCATTGCAGGAAAATAGTACATCAGACTAAGGTGGGCAGCATTTCTAAATGAGGAGCTACTGAACTCTGAATGCCCTGTACCCCAAAGTCAATTTATAAACAATTTACTGAGTAACTGTACGTATGTATACCCACAGCTGTGCCCAGTCAGAGTCCTGCAGAATGATTACTGTGTGCATTGTCACTCTGTGTTAGTGTCTGATCATGACTTCGTGCAGTAACAGGGAAATGCTGCATGTAGCTTGGAAACAGAATAACCACACTAGCAAAAGAGCCAGGGCAGTGCTGCCATATAAATATTAATGACTTGGTGCCTCCGCACAGCTCTCTATTGCAAAACACTCTTCTGTCTACTTCTCTGACTTCTGGGTGATTTGGGATGAACCATGCTCTGGCTTTTGCTTTGTGATCCAAGTATGTATTAAGGAAAGGAAATAATTTTCAAAAAAATCCCTGTTGCAACTAGTTTTATTCTCCTTTGACTTCTTCACAGCAGTGTACACACGGTTCTGCTGCACTTCCATCCACTTCAGAGGCAGTAGTGACTTGTGGCACCATTAATGACACTGGAGATAAAAACAGAATGCTCATCCTGCAAATGTGCTTTGCATTTGCATTTCCTATAGATACATTTATTAAACAAACAAACAAACAAAACCTCAACCAAACAGAAAACAAATAAGGGTGGGAAAAAAAAGGTGTTTTAGCTATTTGGTTTAAGCTAGCTGTTCAGCTTTGCAGCTAGATTTTGCTCATATTATAAAAATTTGATGTAGATACAATACAAATTGGAAATCTCTTCTGCACCTGTTTATGCCCAGAGAGTCCTTGGCATAAGAAATACACAGTTTAGGCAAATACCAAAACGGCTTTACAGGACTGGCACCTTTAACACAAGGAAATTACATGGGCTTGCTTAATGCTTCAGTAAGAAACTTAGCCAGCCCTTGCTCACCTCCTCCACCTTCCCCCCAAAATAAACTACATTAGAAATATTTCTGGGGATCCTACATGAAGTTAGATGAGTTGTTGTTTGGTTGAGTATTTTTTCCTTAAAAGAGGGGTTTTCTACAGAGCTTCGTCATCTTGTGATTCAGCTCAGCTCCTGTGCAGATTCAGTCAACCATCTTAAGTGACAAAGAGAACAGAAACCCAAATTTGCTGAAATAGAAATGTATATTTGTTTCTTCCTTATGTATATTTGTTTCTTCCCTAGCCAGTTACTGTTCAAGCACCCCGTATTTATGCTAAGTTCCTGCTTGTGCCCTTATAACATTCAGATACCCCAGAGTATCCCTCTGCTACTCTGTCACAAATAAGCAGTGACCTGGCACAGCTTTTATTTTAAGACTGTTTTGTGAAGTGTTGATCTGTTTTCCAGAGATCAGGTGGACTTTCAAACTGACTCTGTTATAGGGCTTGTCCTTGGACTTGGCACAATATGAAAAAACAGCCCTCTGAGGCAGTAGACCTTTTTTCTGGGTGAGGTCTTTCACTTAATGAAGGTAAATCTAGAGCAATGCAACTGGATTTTCCCACTTGCCGAGCCATGGAGTTGAGCAGAAGCTCCTTCTGTAACTTTATCAGTTTATTGACACTCTTCAGAAGTCCTGCCTTTTTCTTTCCCAGTGCACAATTCTGTAATATTTGCACTAAATTAAATCTTCTTTAGCAGTCAGTAGGAATAGATAGCTTCCTTTTAAAAGGGGTGGCCCTGCTAGGTATGCTAAACTTCCTTACACTCTAGAAAGCCAACACAGAAAAGATGAGTGAGCCTCCAGACAGCAGGCGAAACCAGGTGTTGTTTAGCTCATGTGTCAGTAGGGATAGAGTACTTATCCAGTGATCTTTTACTGTGATGATTTACATTTTCAGTTCTATGTCAATGCTTCTGAAGTATGATCTAATTGGTAAAAGGTGTTTGAGATTCTTTTTTCCAATTTCAGATGACTTTCCCACTCAAAAAGCCTTCAACTGCACATCAGTGAGTTTTGATAACATTTTCGGGTGTTTCTTTTTCTTGCCCATAAAATCAAGGAAAAAATACCTGTCTGGACTGAGAGAAATATTTTGAAAACCTTGTTCTAATTCAAGTGGGTTTTACCTTTATTGTATTTATTTTATGACATGCTCATAATTGAGATTTCTTTCATACGTTATATCAAGGCTTGTTAGAATTTCTGGTAAGGTATGACAGTATCACGTACCAATAGGCTGAGAAATCTCACTAGCAGAACCTGTAGCAAATGAAGTCTCCGATACATCTATGTCAGTGTGTATGCGCAAACAGTTTTTGGCTAGTTCCGATCATAGCTAGAAACTTTGACGATATGCTGTAGGGAATTAGAACTGTCTTATTCAAATGGTCTGCCTTGAGAGGATCTGTGTAGGTTTTGAAAAACTTTTACATTAAGGATGTGGCTTGAGAGGCAGGAAAACCTAGCTCAGTACCTCTCGTTTTAGTCTGAAAGACAGGGGAAATGTTATTGTTACAGCAATAGGATAACAATACACTTCCTTTCAATCCACAGTAGTCTGTGATTCTAGTATCAAAAATCAATTTCCTCTGGAGGACTGTCCAAAGCTTGGACAGCCTTTGGAATTGATGCTTTAAAGGTGTGGGGTTTTGGTCTATTTACTTCTCAGCCTTGCATTTTGAATGTCAGCAGCACTGTTATTATCCATTTCTGGAAAATGAAGTATGAGTTATGAAGGAGGTGGTGATGTTTTTCATATTCTGCCTATAAATATGATAATTTAAATTTAGAAGTTATTAAAATAAGTGTTCCACAATCTACTGTGGGATGTACATAGTTCCTATTATCGTACCAAACCCTTGATACATATTCTGGTGGCAGGATGGGCACTACTTTCCAATTTATACATGTTTTAAGCCTGAAATGCTATCTACAGGTCAAGCCAAAGAAAGGCTAACAACAAAGTGTAGGGCTTATATGCAAAACTATGCTACTTACATTACAGATTAGGCTTTTACTTTGTATAACACCTATGCTCCCCTATTTCTCAAGGGACAGCTGTAAGTCTGACAGTATCATGTTGAGAATCACCAGGTGGAGTTATTACACACATTTTAGGGATTATTTTTCTGACTACATAAGCACTGTAAAAGACATAGTTACATTAGTTTTCATTTTGTGAAATAATTTCTGACTGTAGGGTGTATCATAATGCATGAGGGATGCTATTTTTCTGTTCTTAAGCTCCCTATCTAGAGTCTTTTCTGTTAGCCCCTGGGAAGTAAGGAGTTTTATCTGATCCTAGTGTCTTAAGACAACTGTATGTTGTTTACAACCTTCTCCATTTTAGGATTGTGTATACTGTGTAAATAAACATATTGCAGAATATGTAAATCTGAACTGCCCAGCAGACAAGTCTGAAAAGCTGAGAAAATATGCAGGTAAAGGATGTGTTGCTGATGAGTAAGTTTGAGTTGTTCCTGTTGAGGGTGGAAGACGAGTCCAAATCAATAGGGATCACAGGAAGAATGAAACTGCCTGGTTGCAAGATGCTGCAGGAGGAGAGGACTATCACTGTCATGGTTTAATCTCAGCTGCCAACTCAGTACCATGCAGCTACTGGCTCACTCCCCCCACACTGTAAAGTCCTTGACTTAGAGTAAGTACTACTTAGCAACAAGTAAAACATCGGTGAGTTATCAACATTATTCTCATACTAAATCCCAAACACAGCACTATACCAGCTACCAAGAAGAAAATTCACTCTATCCCAGCCTAAACTAGAACAATTGTGCAGGGTCTTTGAAGAGAAAGGAGAATAAGGCTGGGTGAAAGTAGGGGATGAAGGCAAATGCTGTAGGGAATATCTGGTAGAGAGTGTAGAAGGGGATAGGGAAATAGAAGAAAAGGCATGGCAGGGATGGATGATGTAATGCAGATAAGAAACATGCTGAAGGCATTGGGGTATAGGGCAGACAGGCAGGTACAAAATAAATTTGCAGGGAGAGTTCTGATCTGGCTAGGGCTCACTCTGCTAGCAGCAGCAGCTCAGGATGGGTGAGAATATGACAGGTGTCTGTCATCATCAGGCTTCCTGCTAGGGGGATGCAGGAACTGTATCTCAATCTAATGAAGGTGTATTGATTAACTGGGAATCTGCATGTGGAGTTATAGCTATTCTGTCTGAATGTCAGTAAGATGATGTGAATGCCTACTTTAAATGTTAAAATATTCTGTAGATTGTAATCACATATATTTCTTTTGCTCTTTGGAGTCAGACCACTGAGATCTCTGACTCATAGACAGAGTGATCTTTCAAAGTCAAGTTTGTATTTGAACAGCACTTAATATTTACCCCTAAAATCTAGACGAAGTATCCATGAAATGAAGGCACTCAGCATCACACTCTGAACTGGGGTAACATTAACAAATACTAGTATTTTAAGAATTAAGGAATAATAGGAGTCAACTGACTTATTACAGTGGTTTTGTGGGAGAATTATGGTATCTGTCCACCTTGTGGATAAACGCATAACAATTTAACAAAGAAGTAAAATCAAGGAGTTCAAACTGTAAGTAACTTTAATTGAAGAGCTTAGCACTGGATATGCTTTGTCTGTCACTTCAAATCACTATGGAGGATAGGGTGCTTAGGGATTAGTATAGATTTGCTGAGAGAAACTGCTATATGATATGCAAGAGGTCAGTCCTGAGTATCACACTAATCTCTTTCATTTTATAAACCCATTAAATGCCCTATGGGACAAGCAAATCCACTATCTCCATAAGAGGAAACCTCTGTTTGGAAACCGTGGTTCAAGCGCAAGCACTATCCTGTATTCAGATACTGAACTCTATCCCTACGGCAATCTGAATCAGTTCTGCATACTGACTTCTCAGAGATACATGGAAGTGCATATCCTGTGTAATGTGCAATTGTTTAGTCTGCAAAATGCTGACTTTTACATGGTGAGCAGCAGAGGCGTGTCCTGGGTTCAGCAGAAACCAAATAGCAGATCAGCCACCCCAGATATTTACACTGCCACTTGATAATAGGTAGGCAGTTTAGGAAATGCTGCCTCTAGTATTCTATATATGCCTCTAATGTGTGTTTTGCTCTATGCTAGACACAATGCCCTATATCTTACTGAAATAAAATAAGATGTGCTTATTTTCCCTGTAGCATATTGTATTAAAGGCATCCTGGATGGTCTCATTTCTGAAACACAAGATCACTACTGAACTTTAAACTGCAGGACCTAAGAGAGGGAAGTAATTCTATATGGCACTCATACTACTGCATCGATAGACACAAAAAAGAGGAGAAAGTGCCCTAAGAAGCATTTGAGGACATGATTCCCACTCCCCCTCGTTTTAGCTCTGATGAAGAATAATTCTGTTTGTGCATCTTTCTTTCCTCTTTGTGCTTTTCTCAGATGACCTTTTATTGTCCTCCTGTTCCTAAACTGATATTGTAAGAGATTACCTATTGTGAAGCTGGAGAAAGAAATATTGCCGCTGGCTTCTGTCACTTACCTTTCTAGGAATTAAGGTTACCAACATGAAGATTAAGGACAGGAGGAGAAGGGGGGAACAGGGCAGAGGAAACAGCTAATTGGAAAAAATGACAACTCTCTGTCTAGAAAGATTCTCTGTTAACCCAAGAAAGGTGCTGATTAAATAAGTGATTATCGTCCCTTTTGCAACATGAGTATCTGTACATAATTAGATGTGCAAGCTGGCAAATCTCTTCTGAGAAGACATGCTGTAGAGTCTGAATCATCACTAATGATCTTTCATGTTATTGGTATGAATGCAAGGAGTATTAATGTCACTGCCTATTTACCCTCCAATAGATGTACATTTTCTAGGAGCAACTTGTCATAGAAGGATGTGGAAAAGAGAAGAGAGATCTGTTAACTCCTAAAGGCTGAAGGGTGCACTGTGCTGATATAATTTCACTAGGAAATTCTTTGATTCCTCACTGGGACATAGAAGTGCAATAGAATGTCCTTGGTTTCCCTGCATTTTATTGGAGGTTTTGGTTATAATTATTTTTCACTTCTAAGGGAAAAAAAGGTTGCACTATAACCATCAGGGTAGTTAATCTATGTGCCTGTATTCTGGTTTCAGAAATTCCCTGGATGTGAGAAGTACTTTACTAAGCAGTACAGGGACATATTTGCATTTCTTGGGCACTTTTCATACACGTCTTTCCAAAGATTTCATGTTTCTAAAATCTGTGTTGTCTTTACTGAAACTAGTTATCTGTATTGCATCCAGCGAGGTCATTTATTTACTGTTTGGTGTTGCCATTGTTTGCTGGTTATTATGCGCACGTAGGTATAAGAATTACTATCATGAATATTTCTCATATGTGCTTATTAAAAAAATCCCACCCAGTCCCCAGGTAAATAATCTTTCAGATTTTTTCTCTCTCCTAAGATGTTTTCCTTTTCACCATTAATAATTTGAAATCTTACAAATTTTTATCTTTATGAATGTGCAGTCACTCTAGGAGTCTTTTCAGTCTCTTTTGGCCACTGATATCCCATGGCAGTGAGTTTTACAGTCTTGTGGAAATTTTTAACTGCATTTCAAGCACCACAATCGTACCTGTCTTTCGTATTATAAGAAAAGGAGAATAGAATTCCAAATCTAAGTTCTGCATGACTGATTGTTCTTTCATGTTTTTTGATTACACCTTGTCTATCTATTTCTTTTTTTAGAATAAACTTCCCCAACACTTAAAATCTCTGTTCATGTAAGGGCGCTTCTCAGGCTGCTGTTTTCTTTCCTTTTCAATTTTTTTCTAATGCTGCGGTGTTACTTGGGAATGGAGTGAATAGAACAGTGCAGATGTAATAGATGAGGTGATACAATTTATTTATTCCATCATTCCTTATGCTTTATGGCATCCAGCATACCACCTAATAGTCTAAAAACTTGCCTAAAAGGCAAGGTCAAAGGAATGAAATACCTCAAAATAAACACCATTCACAGAATTCTGGTTTTTAAAAGAGGATTACATGAGAGGATTATCTGCAGTAAGAAAAGTTAGAGAAATATGACATAAGCAGCTCCTTCTGCCTGTATACTGCTAGTAGGTATGTGAAATATCATCAGCAGGTCTGTTTTCATGGGCTTTTCTACTTTTAGAAGATGGCAAATTAGGCAGATTTGGATTTCTGATTTGGGATTGCCATTTTGACTGATACGGGGCATGCCTAACAATTACCTCTAATCTCTGAGTAGTTTGAGGCTCTGCAGTAGCTTTCAAAGCTTGAAGGGTTCTGTTTATGTATGATACCAACTCGTGTACTATGTAATAAGGACTAATTGTGGGAGATTTGTTTTGTGAGGTCAGAATGATCTCAGAGAAGTGTCACTGGTTAGCACAAACATCACTATGAATTACATTGTCATACCTGACTCATTTCACCTGAACTTAGGCATGACACCTTAGGCCAACTGAATGTTGCTATTTTGTTTTACTGGGAGCAAGATGAGGTAACCCACTTCCCTTCACAACCTCTCAAAACCCTGTGTTTTCAGCTAATCTCAAATTTCATATTTAGTATTATGAGAAATACAGTGTTGTTGTGAGGCACTGCTTTCTACCTGGGATCCAAAGGCTAGTTCTGTGGGTCTCTTAATGGTAGCAAACCAAGCTAAGCCTATTGCCAGTAAAATTAAATTAGTCTGCATAGATGTTGTAAATTAAAAACTGTTGAAAACCACTTCAATCTAGTCAACAACTACTGGCAAGCTCCACAACTTTCTTTGTGATGTGAAAGTAATCTTCACACAGAAATTACTTCTAGCTGCCCTGAATGGTTTGAAGAGGTTTTCTTTTGTTGTCTTGTTATAATTGTAGAGTGAAGCAACCTTGGGAAACTGTAGGGAAAATATTAAAATATAGTGAAATGCCTTTATTTCTGTGCTGTGCTCTCATGTCTTAAATTGGTATGTATTTTCTGCTGAAAGAAAATGTAATATTGGTAGATCATTAAATTCAAGGCCAAAATGCGTAATCAGTGAATTTGGGCTGCCATTTTATATGCATTAGCATGTTAACAGGGAGTAAGGAATTTCAGCCTGGAATCTTGAATTGTGTGGAAGGTAGTCTGCCCACTTTTCAGAGGTGGATAGAATAGCAAAAAAGGCAATAACAGTGGAAACTGTTTTAGGCTTTCCCACATTAAGAGTAAAAATTTTTTGTTATTTTAAAGAAGAAAGGTTGGTACCTTAACAAAATGCTAATGACCCCAAATTGCTATAGTCTTATAGTGAAAATTATGTGACAAAAGTGAGCAGTTTGTGACATTCAGAAGTAGGTGTATCAGTGATGCTTAAGCATAATAAGATGATAGTTTTTTGAATCAGAATACAGTAAGATGAAATAGATTCATTCTGTTGAGAAGGAAAAGCCTGCATCTGGTTGCTGAAAGCCCAAATATGGGAAGGTGTTCACATTCCCTAGGCACAGTGCGTGGGAAGCAGAGCAGCTATAGGACTCTCTATAGAGCATAGAGCTCCTTTACAGCCCTTTCTGTAATCTGTGTCTTCTTTTCTCCACTTGCCCTGCAAAAGTATGGAAGTCTGACTCCTTTTGCAAGGCAAGTTGCTTCATCTTGGGCCAGCAAATGGAAACTAGCAGCTGAGAAACAACAGGACATGGTGTGAGGGACCTGTAGTGCACTTAATCTCTTTTCTGAAGAGGAACTGCAGCTCAGAATAGTGAGCCATGCCCTTATACTGGCAGGAGTGTATTGCCCAGAATAACAGTGACATTTGGTGGTCTCTGTCACAGCCTACACTATTTATGTGGCACTTGTCAATAGAAGCAATGTGCTGAGAAGCATGTGGCTTCATGCAACTAATACACAAAAAATAATGCAGTTTTTCGTGTTTGAGTTGTTCATTAGTTCAGTGGATCCTATTTTTGCCTATGAATCTTCAGGATCTGGCCTATAACTGTCAGTTCTGATCTGGGAGGTCTTGTGCATTACCTTACCTACCCTGGTAGACTCCAGCCTGGTGTGAGCCAGCTTTACCTCTGGACAGGGAAAATGATGCATCGTTCATTTGACCTCTGTTCTTAAAATATGGATGCATCTGATTTTGGTCCATTGGCTCTATAAACTCAGTCCTGAATGACTGAAATTGATGATAGTGCTGGGGGGAATAAAAGAGGGGAAGGAAATACACTAGTAGAAACCATAATGGCAACGAAAATGTGCTCAAGAGAAGACTTAAATGATCTTCTTCTAAATTAATGTTTTGTCACTAAATAAACAACAAATGCCAAACCAGATGGACCCATTTAACAACACCCCTCCCCAGCTAGAATCACTAAGGCATATGGTTGATAGACAGCCAAGCTAATTGCCCCTGGTTCTGTTCATTTTCAGATTCTGGCAAGTCCCATTCACGTAGTGTTTGCCTCGGGCTGTGCAGCCCTGAGCCAAATTGCCCTAGACCCATCTGATCAATCTGCTGATCTCTGGACTTCATGGTAGACTCAGGGTTCATGTGGTTGCAGACGTCTCCGTGACACTCCATTGCACAATGTAGATGGATAACTGCACCACACTCCAGCACTTTTACCCTCCATTATCCAGTTCCTATATCACTGATAAAACGGGGGCTCCAGAGACAGCAATTCACGGATGCAATGGTAATGGCCTCAGCATGCAGACTATACTACAAATATATTAGTGTGTGGCCTCCAAAAGCCACTGTCCAAAACTCTGATAAGGAGTGAGTAAATGCTCCCTGAAGATTTATTCCATTATTTACTAGTCAAAGACAAAGCTGTCAACAATGATATCTCCTTCCCAATTAAGCTCACTATTGCAGTCCATAAATCACAGCATGCCTTCCCTGTGGGGAAAGAAAACCTGTGCAATTTCAAAAATGCTCATAAACACAGTGTGCAGGAAATAGCTATGTTTTTTTAACTTAGCACATTCCATCATATTGCCTTAATATCAAATCATGACTAAGGCTATTAAAGAGACCAGGCAATTGTGTTACTCTAATGCCAGGTGAAGGTCTGCTAAAGTGTTTGGGTTTTTTTCTCACAGGAGACTGCTGATCATTTTGATTAGTACTGTCTTCTAGCCCTTTCCCACAAAATCATAGGGAATATGACTACAGCGATTTCTATAACCTTGTCCCAGAGGAGGGTCAACTCTACCTATGTCTGTTTCCATAACAACATCCAGTCACAGAGCTGCCAACACCTTTCCCAGGGAATTGATTCCAGTGCTTTGTTACTTTAATTCAGGAAGTTTCTCCTTCTGACCAGCTTGATTCCTTCATGCTATAATATGAGCTAATTGCTTCTTATTTTGGACTGTTCTTACTTGCTCTTAGACTCCAAATTCATCATAGGAGATTGGGGCTATTTGATTTTTTTTTGCTTTGCATGGCTTTTTTTTTTTTTTTTTCCTTTTTCCATCAGAAGTGCTTTAAGAAAATTATAGGAGTACTGTGGACTGCTAGTCCTTTGCACATTGGTACAAAACAGGATGGGACCACAGAGGGTGCTCATAAGATGACAGGTCAGATATCGTATGAGAAAAAAAGCCCCGAATTCTCTAAGAATCTTTCCCTACTCTGAAAGTGTGAATGAAAGTCATAATGAGATATGAGACACTACCATGGCATAGCTCGTTGGTATGTTGGCTGCAGGGAGTGATATGGCTCTTCCCATGCCCTAAAATGACTGTATGAAATACCTCAGTGTTTAGGTAAGGAGAGTAATAACCCTATGAAATATGCAGCGTGAACCCTTGCCTTTAAGAATTTTTTTGCTAATAAATCTCTTCTTTTAAACGTGGAGAAAACCCAAGCCTAAGTAAGAACTAGTGCACAGAATTCAGAATTAGTGGAAAAGGTAGAAGTTAATTACAGTTCTCTATGAATCTTTCCCATTCAGGCTGTTGGTATCCGAGGGTAAATCTACTAGGTGGGATGAAGTGTGTACCTCTCACCTGCAGAGGAACATAAATCACTATCTTGGATTAGTGACGGTTTTCTATAGCCATGATGATCAATGTATGTCATACTAACTTCATCTAGTCACCTGATTTCATGGGCATGAAGGGCCCTTTTTTGCAAACTAAGTATCTGGGTTTGGTTGGTTTGTTTTGGGCTTTTTGTTTTTTCTTTTGCTTGGAAGGTTGAGAAGTTGCTAATCAATAAGCAGTTCAGCACAATTATCTCTTTATTCATGGTGTGTATGCCTGGCTGCCCAGCTGTCTGGAGAGTCCATTGAACAAGAAAACGGAATATGTCACGTCATGTAATAATGAAGAGCACTGTAATTTCCATGGGATGGATGGAATAGAGGGTGAAATGTGTCTGTACACAGTGTTGTGTTTTAGCTGTTACATGTATTCTGTGGCCCTATAGAAGAAAAAAAATGTAATAATGAATCAAAATAGCTGCTGAGGTATTGTGCATAAACACAATTTATGTATATTCTGATTGACACAGGACTGAAAATGTCTCTGCACATTTCCTGGTTACAAACTGGCTTATTTGTCCTAGTGGCTCCACACACAGCTCACTTTGTGTACCACTTCCTTAGAAATGACATAAGGTAAAGTAGATGGATGTAATGATCAAGAAGGATATTAGGAGGGTTTGCAGAAAGAGGATAAAGCACTTGGTTTGCCAGATGGAGCAATCGTGCTGCGTCCATACTGCTGCTGAAATATGCTCTATGGGACCTATCTGTTAAGGGGATGGAGTGACTCAACTTTTACTGGACAAGCTTCTGCCTCCCTGCTCTCTGACAAGGTCTGGTGTAGGTGCCCCACTCAAGCGGTGAGTTTTGTGTCAGAGACTCCTGTCATCCTACTGTCTTCTTCTTAAAAGGTTCAAAGGTTATCCCATACCTAGAATCATACTGTGGGGTGGTGTAAAACAGTTTAGGAAACCTAATAGCAGAAATGAAAAATCTGACAAAATCAACCTCTCCATAGACCCAAATATAGGTAACTGAACCAGCACTAGTCAAACCAAGTCTTCAAGTTTGCTCCATAACCATAGAATGTACAAAAAACCCACCAAAGCTATGATGACATTTCAGGAGACCAGGTTAATAGTTCCTATACCTTAGCTTTAAAGGAGACTGTGAGAGGTTCTCAGATACAGGGGGGAAAAAAAAAAAAAAAAGGAAGGATTTAAAATTCTCGCTCCAGGTAGAATAAAAACATTGAAGGAATTGGAAATGTCTAGAAAGTAAACTACAAGCATGAGATTTTGGAACCTCATGAGGGATTACACATTCCATTTATACTAACAAAGCAGACATCCTCAACCTCAAAGGAATGTATGACTAGAAAATATTTCCTGGGTAATCAGGTCCAATCTCTTATTATGATATACAGTGCTGTTCATAAACTGACCAAACTTAGTTTTAACAATAAAAGAATCATGAGGTCTGCCTTTCCTTCACTACTGGGAGACTTTTCCAGAACTTCTGTGCTGTGAGGGTTGTAAATTTTTCTCTGCTTTCCAGTATGGATGTACTTATGGCCAGTTTGCTGCAGTGTATGATGCTTTACTTCTATGCCCTTTACATGCTCACTGTTCCTGATAACATTACAGGTTGTCCTTGCTCAGGTAAGCAGGTGCTTTACTGATCAGCAGTTTAGATACTTTGGATACTTGGCATGAGAAATGAGCTTGTGTAAAAGAAAACAAAACTTAAGGTAAGGGTGGCTGGAGCACACTAGAAAGGGACAAGATTGCACTTACGCAGCCTAAGAATTGCAATGTGTGTAAATAAATCCTTTAAATTTGTTCCACTGGGCATTTTTTGGAACACCTCTTTTGTCCCTGCAGTTCTGAATCACCTAAATTGTTTATGCAGGATGTGGTAGTACTAGGAGTAAGGGGGAGGAACAGATGGGTCACCAAGTGAGATAGAGGACTGTAGCTTCAGCATTTGCTGAAGCGTTTCCATCCAGAATGTAATGATTGGGTTGAGAGTCTGAGCGATCATGGTATTTACGACTTGGTCAATGGATAATGAATACTTCATTATTTGTACTGCAGGTCTAATCTGAGCTTTCACACCTAAACTGGAAACAATATTTACAAAAAAAAAAAAAAAAAAAAAAAGGGCTTTCCTGACAGAGAAGCTGCTGTCTGTAGGCCTCTTTTGAATCATAGAGTGGTTTGGTTTAGAAGGGACCTTACTTAAAGATCATCTAGTTCCAACCCCCCTGCCACGGGCAAGGACACCTTCCACTAGACCAGGTTGCTCAGAGCCTGTCCAGCCTGGCATTGAACACTGCCAGGGATGGGGCAGCCACAGCTTCTCTGGGCAACATGTTCCACTGTATCACCACCCTCACAGTAAAGAATTTCTTTATAAGATCTAGAAGAAAAAGTACATAAAGTAGCCATTGTGGAGCTGGACACATAATAGTAGCAATAGAAAGAGGATATTGATAGAGCAAAGCCAGTGACAAGACAGCACACAGATTTCTTGAGTGAGAGATTGTCTTACATCACAAACACATGCTGTTGTTCTTTCTAAACTGGAAGATGGAGAGACCTGGGAAAAACACATGGAGATTTTGCTGTGCAAGTTGCTATATGATCATTCTTGTATCCAGTATCTTGTGTCCACTAGTGCTCTCCAAATTATAATTCCAAATGACATTGCATTTCTTTCTTTGTGTGAAAACCCATGTTAATAGTTTTCATTTTAAATGATGTATTTAGCACATGTCCTTGTTTTGGCGTACAGCATGCTACAGAGAAATGCTAGAAACCTTCAAAGGAATCTGATGTAGTGGAGGGTGAACTGAAATACATGGGCTGTCCCACAGTATGAGAGTGATTTAAAATGGTGAATAGCAGTTGCTTATATTTTCTGTACATGTATATACTTTTGTACACAAATCCAATAGCAAGCTTTCCCTATGTGCTCTAACACAGGCTCTCTTTCATGCAAAGGCTGGACCAGATGATCTTCCAAAGTCCCTTCCAACCTGGGATGTTCTATGATTCTATGAGGATGAATTGTTACTTGTTCAGTGTCTTTGGTGCAGATTAAAGGTGAAAGCAAGCATCCCTGGAGTGAGTCTGGGATGGACGGAGTCCAGATTTGCTTTGCTGTGTCCCTAGGAAGGGAAGAATAATCATCATAGGCAGCTGAAGATCGCTTCCCAGAGACCCAGCAGAAGAAAATAGGCAGCATATTGTTTCTAGGAGTGGCCTGCTTATGAGGTTCACTTCCCTTTCATGCTGCTCAAGCGCAAAGGAACAAGCAGAACTTGGCCTGTAGTGACCACTGGAAATCCTTTGTGGGGCCTATAAGGGCAGAGTGCATTGACATTACTGGCAGTGATTTGATATATTAACTGAGTCAATGGAGAATAAAGGTGGTGTTCTTTGAAACATAAGCCTGTCTGCAAATGACCCCCGAAACTCTTCAAAAGAAAGAATCTTTTATGAAGCAGTCATCCTTCAGGGAATCAATGCTCAAATATCAGAGCTGCCTACTTCTAGAAATGCCCTCTAAAGATGTAAATTAGAGACTGCGATTGTAGGATTCTGTCTTTTGATCTGTGTGTGCAGTATGTTATTTGATTATATGTACAGGCTTTAAATATCTAATTAAATGCTACAGTCATCGAAGACTTAACACAGGGATGGGTTTTATCCCTTTCTTAGAAGTGATGTTAAGACAAGGATTGTTCACTAGGGGGAGTTCTGAAGACAATAGACCAACAACTTTGTGTTAACCTCAGGCTCTGGCATTTTTCATGGAAGTAGGTCTGAAATGTGATGCAACAGCTGAAACTGCTTTCCAGAAAGTTGTCATGTGTTTGTATAAGTACTAACTTTCCGACCTATTCTGTTGTTCTTTTTTAGTATTTTACCCTGTTGAAAGTTAATTTTGATCACTACCTATGCAAATAGCCTGACACGATTGAAAGAGCTATGAGGAGCAAGCAAATGTAGTTCAAAGCAAGAATGATCAGCTGAATATGTTGCAATGAAGAATTATTCACTGATTAACAAATGCATAACTGTTCAAGAGGAGTTCTGGGAATCATCAATATTTAAGTTTGAATGTATTCAACCCATGTTGTCACATGCGAGCTGGATCGGCATCAGAGAGATATTGCTTGGTTTGATCACTTTTTCCTATTCCTTTCTTTTGTTTCTGCTCTTTCTTCCTTTCCATGATAGACAGCTCATCTATTGTTTCTTTGCTAGCCCCAAACCATACTGTTTGTAACTCGATTTGCTCCCTTCCAGTGTGTTCAGATGGTGTTTTCCAGTCGGAGCCTGACTGCTAGCTCCAGGCATTTCTCTAGGCTGTTCCTGTTGTTATTGCTTGTCTTCAAGTATGAAGCAGCAATTCACATATCCCAAACTGTTTGGACTCTCCTGTGCTGGGCACTATACATTCAAGCAGAGCAGGGAGGAGAGGAATCCTCGCATGGTTAGTTCCAATAAAATACTGATAAAGGATGGCAGGGAGTATATTGACCAAGATTTCAAATAATAGTGCCAGGACAAGAATATTGTAAAGAACAAAATTAGTAATGATTATAGAAACCTCAATAGATTTGGAACTATCCTCACTGATCATGATTTTGTTCTCATAAAAATGGTGAAGGTCCAGGTTTCACTGCATATTTGCTAGCAACGCTAGCCTAGTTACATATCAATCCCAGTTGCTTCATGGCGGACATGGCTGCTATCTGCTAATTGCTGCAGCTGCCTCAGATCACTTCAGAATCCTAAAGGAGTTGTGCACTCCTGAAGATGATTTAAAACCAACAACAACAAAAAAAAAAAAAAACCCCACCAGTTAACCAAATTAAGCACAAGAAAGAGAAAACAATTAAAGTGGTGTAGAGAGAGGCTGTTGATTTGTGTGCATGTTCTAGTTAGTGTCCTAATTACCTATGTCTTTAACCTTGTCCTTGAGAAAATTTCAATAACTGCTAGAAGATTGCCATCACCAAAGAAAGTCCATGTTTTAGCCTGAGCCCCTGCAAAATGTTTCTTTTAAGGAGGGGGAGGAAAAAAAAAACCCAACAAACATCATATTTTAGGCAAAAAGGATGAGAACAGTCTCTTCCTCCAGAGAATGTGTGCAGCTATAATTTGCAGCTCCTGACTAGACAGTTCTGAGCAGAACATGCAAAAAAATTTAATAGAAAGCCAAGTACTTTGCTGTGGCTTATACTGCAAATCTCTAACCGTGGTGCTGCTGCACAAAGGATACTGACGCAGATTCCTATATATGAAGAATTTTTTTTTAAGCCAGCTGATTGCTTGTAAGGACAGAAGTAACTTTTGGCCACAAAGATAAAAACAGGAGAAAGGATGAAGAAGAGAGGGAATTTGTGGCCCTTCCAGTGAAGGATTATTTATTAATCACTAGCCACATGGCTTTACAATCAGCAGTCAAAAGATCAATCCTTTTAAACTTTTAATGAAACAAACATAGTTTGATGCTTTTCTTCATTCTGAAACTGCAGCTGAGTGTGACTTTTGGTGTTGAAAATACTCTGAGGTGCTGAAATGAGTTCTATCAAGCATTGTTTTATGCCTGCTAATATTCACCAGAAGTGGTTCTGAAATTCAAAGCATTTTCAGTGGAATTGTTGGTCAATTTGCTTCAACACTGCCTCCAGGATTTGATGACAGATTAGTACAATATGGGTTGGAGGATGTTATGGCAGGTGCAAGGAGAGGTGATCAGACTTATAATTTTGAACCTGGTCTTTAGACAGCAGCATTCATAAGCAGGCATCTAAGCTGGTGAAAAGCTGTTTGGGAAGATATTGAGCAACTTCTGTGGCCGTGAGAAAGTTATGGGGGGGGGATTTTTTTATGTATTTAACATTGAGTGTAATGTTAGAATTAATAGATTTAACATATGTTTTCTGTGACATAAAGCTTCAATGTTATAAAGGGTAGGAAGAGTTGGTTGCTTTTGTTTGCAAAGGAAACAGATTTTTTTTCTGGTTTCCGTCACTGAAAGGAAATTCAGTTGAGGGGTTCTGGTCTCCTGAGAAGCAAAAAAGAGCCTTAAGAGTAGGGACAACAAGCAGAGCACTTTAGATATAGCCTTGAAAACAATGTTTGAAACAAAGAATTACATTATTTGCACTGAAGAAAGGTCAAAATCTGTAAATGCATTGACAACTCCTGTATTTTAATAACAATAATTCTGTGTAGTTTAAAGCAGTTTGTATTGAGGTATTTTATAACTGAGAGCATGAAATGCAGCTGTCTTTCAGAAGAAAAATGGTAGCTGACCAAAAAAATTGGTGTTCAGCAGTAAAAGGGAGAGGTGTATTAGTCAGAAAGGACGAAGTTACACCAACATTCAAGCTAGTTTCTCAGACCATGTTGCATGTAACCTCACCAACCCTACTGATCATCATTTATGCACACTGTAAATCCCTGAGGAATACAAAGGACCTACAAAAGACATGCATCACATTCATAGAATTTTTCTTGGGACTGAATAAGCGAAGAAGTCAGCTAGAGTCCGAGTAAAATGGGGAGAACCTCATAGAAACCAATTTGAGTTTGGGGCCTTTGTATGCCGAGGAGGAGGAGGAATGATCCTGAACCTGAAATGTGCTCATAAAAGCTGATCAGAAAAAAAGGTTCGAGCAACTAATTCCTAGCTATCAGGATTGTGTTAGAAATTGGAACATATTTCCATAAGTATCACAGACTACAAATATTCTGATCAGCTCTTTCAGTAGCTAAGAAAATAAGATCCCATTAGATCTCTTTATTAGACATTGAAGATAATGCCATATGTTAGCATCTATGTAATTTCCCCAAGATTTTGCCCATGAAGGCATTTGATCAGTGATTTGGTGACGGACCGTCTTAGTATATGTCTTCCTCAATTACCCAAAGCAGTATATAACTTTTGATGCAGTATATGCCTGCTTAATGACTAACTAGCCAGGCCATTAGCTGCTATTACTTATTACCAAAGGCTGATGGCTCAGTTCTGTGCTATGTAAAGAAGATCATAAATATATGGAACCTGTCTATTTCCTCACTCTTCTTTCACCAGTCAAAGAACCGTAAAATGCAATCATTCTAAGGTAAAGCTCTGTTTTCTACCATGAAGTGATGAAGGATCCAAAATAAGACATAATAGAAAAAGATGCTGAGGGAAAGCACAGAGCCCAGTTTAGCAGCTAAAATGGTCATGCTGACTGGAGACTCAAATGTTTCCTAGAAGGAAGATGGCTTTTCTCTGTTCCTAGAGTGTAAGGCTATGCTCTGATCTGGTACCCGCACTTGAAAATAGATGTAGGAATGCAATATACTATATAAATGCATTCATATATGTGAATTTTGAATGCACCCAGTCCTGAGGCTTTCATACTTCAACAATATGCTTTCCCACCCTGCTTGCTGCAGGAATCAGTGCTCTCTGCAGCAGTGTTATAACATACTGCTGTTTGGCAAAAGAAGAAGAAAATCTCAGATGGGATCAGTTTTGCGAATTACTTCTAAAAAAACATCATAGAATTTAGTTCACAGAAATAAAATAACAATGAAAAGTCAAACCCAAGAACAGAGTCCTGGAGGTTCTGATGTGTCATCAGTGCAAATAACTATAAGATCTAAGGCTTAAGGAGATTAAAATGTCATGCTTCAGTTGTAGTGCTTAAAGTTATATTTATTTCTTGCTATTTATTTATGCAATATTTAATATGCTCTCAAATGTCAAAGTGCTATTTTTGTTCATTAAACATTTGGTAGATCAATGCTTTCATAATATGCAAGTTAAAAACAATCTTCTCCATTACTTTCTATTTTGACTGACAAATTAACTTGCCTACACCTTCAAGGAGACCTGGTAATAACAGAAACACATCTCTTTTACCATATACTCTAAATACTCGTTAGAAGACCTGAGCACCCAGTGGTTGCTCATGAGGCAAACCCTTATTAGAGCAAGAATTGCAGTGAGAAATACCAGTTACCTAACCACTTCTTAGTTTATTTCATCTGTCTTTTTAGCCTGTTACATTCAGACCTTGATAGGTCTGTGGTAGGCAGTCTTCATTTTTATTTTTATATTTCTATTTTTATTTTTGTTTACTAGATGAGTGAAGACCAAGTCCTTCACAGGATAAATCATTGCTTTGATGTCTTCTTTCCAGGTTACAAAGTCCACATGAAAGTCACTTCTTTCAGTTAGGTCTCGGTTTGGCTAGCAAGAAGTGTATTTTGGCAAAACCAAACAAACATCCAATCCATGCCTGGGGCACATGATGTTTTTAGTATCAACTGCAGTACATGAAGACTTGGTATGCTTAGCTGTCCCAATTAATAAAGCTGGTATAAAGTTTTGAACATTTCAGCAAAAAGCTTAAATGAAGTAAACTATTTGTATGCAATTCATCAGGATTTTTGCATCATTTTCCTAGTAGTCAACTGAGCTACCTATGGAATATACACTTATATCTCACTGTATATCACCATTACCAGAAGAATTATCACAACTGCTTGTATAATCCTTGTATAAGCTTCCAATCAATATTAATGAATGAATCTTCATAGTAAGCCTTGAGGTAGAAGCTTTCTAATGCAGTTGGGAAAGTTGAGGTAGAGTTATGATATTGCCTGAAGCCAGATATGTAACTGTTGCACGCTGGAATCAGAATTTTTCTCTGTAGTGCTTCTAACAGCTGATTTACCCACAAGAGGATTCTTCCATTCACACATCTCCAAGAGTACAATCAAAGCACTATAATGCTCTGATCAGCTGGTTCTGTGATGCACAGATATGGTGTTCAAGGGGGAGGAGAAAAGCCAGACAGATGCTAATCCTAGAAGAAATGTCTCTTCAGATGCAATATCCTCTTAGAAGAGTTAAGATTTACCAAAGTCAAAGCAGTTACTCTGGTAAAAAGTGAATGAAGCAATAAGGTCTCTGACTCATTCTGTTATTATTGGCTTATTTCTGGTGAATAATGAAATAAAACTGTGATTAATAAATATAAGTTGGACAGGTGTAAACTTCCTCTAAATGCTGAATTATTCCTATTTGTTTTCTAAAGAATATGCTAGAAAATGAGATGAGAGAAAAAATAAATAAGCAGAGAGCTACTCTTCATTAAATTATGGTTAATATTTGAGATCTTATCCAAAGGCTACTAAATTCCAAGTTCCACAAAATTGGTTTATCTGTGCTTTAGCTCAGGTTTTTATTGTAGTTAGAAGCGAAATTTTAATGAAAACTCTCGGAGAAGTTCTTCTTTAAATGCTTATTGACCAGGACTCTCCTCATACGTCAAAGGCTTGATCTGAATGCAATATTTATTAGTTAAGACAAAAGATCTTACTTAGTCTAACAGTCCATTTTTTCATGTTGGGAAAATACATGATAAACTGGTAACACAAAGACAGCCCAAAGGAAACTTCCAGCATAAGCTACTTTATTGATTTAGACAGGGACCAAAGAACACAAGGTCAATATTATGACTATGTGATGGGTTGACCCTGGCTGGACACCAGGTGCCCACCAAGCTGCTCTATCACTCCCCCTCAGCTTAACAGAGGAGAAAGAATATAGCAAAAGGCTTGTGGGTTGAGATAAGGACAGGGAGAGAGCACTCACCAACTGCTGTCACAGGCAAAACAGACTTAACTTGGGGAAATTAGTTTAATTTATTACCAATCAAATCAAAGTAGGATGATCTTAAAGCACCCCTCCCTTCTTCCTGGGTTTAACTTTACTCCTGAATTCTCTACCTCCTCTCCCCCAGCAGCACAGGGGGACAGGGAATGGGGGTTGTGGCCAGTTCATCACACACTGTTTCTGCCACTCGTTCCTCCTCCTAGAATCATAGAATGGTTTGGGTTGGAAAGGACCTTAAGATCATCTAGTTCCAACCCCCTGCTATGGGCAGGGACACCTCCCACTAGACCAGGTCACTCAAGGCAGTGTCCAACTTGGCCTTGAACACTCTTCCCCTGCTTCAGTGTGGGGTCCTTCCTGCAGAAGGCAGTCCTCCATGAACTTCTCCAACATGAGTCCTTCCCACAGGCTGCAGTTCTTCACGAACTGCTCCAGCATGAGTCCCTTCCACAGGGTGCAGTCCTTCAGGAACAGACTGCTCCAGCATGGGTCCCTTCCATGGGTGCAGCCCTTCACGAACAGACTGCTCCAGCGTGGGTCCCCCCAGGGTCAGAAGTCCTGCAGCAAACCTGCTCCAGCGTGGGCTTCTCCCTCTACAGGGCCACAGGTCCTGCCAGGACGTCACAGACTCCTTTGGGTGTCCCCCTCCCTGGGGTCCTCCCTGGGCTGCATGTGGAGGTCTGTTCCACTGTGGACCTCCATGGGCTGCAGGGGCATAGCCTGCCTTACCATGGTCTGCACCACGGGCTGCAGGGGAAGCTCTGCTCCGGCACCTGGAGCACCTCCTCCCCTCCTTCTGCACTGACCTTGTGTATAGAGAGTTGTTACTTTCACATATTCTCACTCCTCTCTCTGACTGCAATTGCTGTTGTGCAGGGCTTCCCCACCCCCTCCCTCCCCCCTTAACTATGTTATCCCAGAGGTGCTATCACCATCATTGGTGGTCTCAGCCTTGGCCAGCAGTGGGTCTGTCTTGGAGCTGGCTGGCATTGGCTCTACTGGACATGGAGGAAGCTTCTATGAGCTTCTCACAGAAGCCACTCCTGTAGCCCCCCCCACTACTAAAGTCTTGCCACACAAACCCAGTATAGCATAATGCTGAAAGGGCTGTGACTGTGCAAAGCAATACCTTGTCTATACATTTAACCCATTGTGGTATCTGACACCACAGTAATTTCTCTAATGATCTGATGCTAGAATTTTGCATAAAAGTGTATAAAGGAGTACTATAACAACATCTATTTTTAAACCTCCTGGTGAGAGAGCCATTTGAAGGAAAATATGTCCAAGGACAGCAATTTGAGTTCAGCTGTACTTTGGAAGCTAGAGATGTATTATTTAAATAAATTGCAAAGGTTTCAAGTGGCCACGAATCAAGACCATCTCAAACTATGCCTCATTTTATAAGACTCATCTTTTGCATTTTAATTATTTACTGTAACATTTCCTATGTTCCACTCTCTTTACTAACTTAGATGTTTTTCCCCTCTATAATACTGTATTTTTCCCTTCTTGCCAGTTCTATCTCTAGTGCACCTTTCTCTTCTCTGGATCCAGTCAGATATCTTATTCTTTCTCTTATTTCAGTACTGGAGTTTTAAAAATTATTCCACAGATAAGGATAGTGAGCTTTATTGAGATATATTAGCAATTCTGAGCAGGTGGCTGTGAAATTTTAGCTCTGAGCTATTGCAGTCGGAGTATTATTTTAATATGGAAAAAGCTTCTTTTAAAATATATTTGACTTTTTTGTGTCTAATTCACTGTAAACCTCAACTCAGATCTCAAAAGCTAATGGATTGTCAAACTAAATATTGCAAGTTATTAGCAAAAGATTAGATAACAAAACAAAGAACATCATTGTGCCATTGTCTAAGTTTGTGATATATCTTGAATACTGAACAGAGTTCTGGTCATCTCATCACAAAGTCTTTAACAAAATGAGGAAAAATACAGAGAATGGCAAAAAGGCAGATGAAAAAAGATGGAATGACTTACATATGTAGGCAGGCCAAACAAACATTGAGTGGAATAAGTAGAGAAGAATTACAGAGAATATGGTAGAAATTAATGAAATATAATGCAAAAGATGTACACAGAATGAGTATTTACTTTCTTACAATACAATAACTAGAAGCCATTGCAATCATAAGGTAGCCAGGTTAAGTAAAGAGACTAATTCAGTTGTGGAAGTCATTGGTGCAGCATGTCGGGAGGTAAAAACTGATTTGAAAGGAGTCAAAAGTAGCTCATGGAACAAAACTCTTACAGAATGCATTTTCACTTAACTTATCCTGTGTTGTGACGCAGGATAAGGGTTGACTCCCAGAATTTGTTCTGTCTCTAATAGTGAAATACTTCTTGCAGTATTTTGAATTTTTATTCCTGGTCCTCACTGTTGGGACAAACCAAAGGCAAATGCAGAACTCAATTAAGGTCAATGGCAAAGTTAATGAAACTGCAGTGATAACAGCAAAGAAAAGTAGAAATGGCTTTTCAAAGGTATTTCTAATGCAGACCATCGGGTTGGGGTTTTTTGTTTTGTTTTGTTTTAAAAATACCCCATGTTTCTGAAGCATAAGCTCATTTAATCTTCAAAATCAAACCTAACACTGACTTTTTCAACATGACTTTGGCTGGTTTCTCAGATCACCAAGCTCTCCAGCATTTTTCAGTACTGTGATCCATATCGATTTCTCTCTTTTTAATAAGGTCACTAAAAGTGAACATCACAATATCTGAAGGGGGCCTATAAGGAAGCTGGAGAGGGACTCTTCATCAGGGTCCATAGTGATAGGGCAAGGGGTCATGGGTTTAAACTTAAACAGGGGAAGTTCAGGTTGGATATAAGGAAGAAGTTCTTTACTGTGAGGGTGGTGAGGCACTGGAATGGGTTGCCCAAGGAAGTTGCAAATGCTCCATCCCTGGCAGTGTTCAAGGCCAGGTGGGACAGAGCCTTGGTTGACATGGTCTAATGTGAGGTGTTCCTGCCCATGGAAGGGGGGGTTGGAACTAGCTGATCTGAAGATCCTTTCCAACCCTAAGTCTTCTATGATTCTATAGCCTCCATGCATAATTCAGCATTTGTTGACACTGATGGCAGCTAAATAAAGGCAATTTGGTTGCTTTTAGAAGAAATTCCCAGAGACTTTATTTAGGGTTGGTGGATAAAACTCCTCTTCTTTTTGCCTTAGATTTAAAAAAAAAGAGAGAGAAAAGATTTCTTTAAGCCAGATTATCTACTTGAACTATTACACTTGCACCATAATGTTTTCTGTCTTTTCCCAAAGTCCTGTTTGAAGATGATCATAAATTTGTTAAAGTATTTGTTTGACTAGAGGAAAGATCCTTCATATTCATCAATTTAGCAGAAAAAAACCCAACATGACCCATACTTTTTATGGAGTTCTTGGCTGTTGAGGGTTCTCCTTCCTTAAATTATGAATGAGAAAGCTGGGGCAGGGGGAGAGAGAGGGCAGAATGTTATGTTTCAAAACAGAGAAAAAACCAACCTGAGAATCTGCTCATCATCTAAAGCAATTCCTCCATGTGGTTGAAATCAAATAATGAAAACTGTTCTACTCTACAACCTTGAGTAACTTGGTCCTCTGTCAGCTGTGTCTCTACTGCTAAATAAACTGTTTCAGTTGGGCAGGGAAGGCTCCTTGTTGCAGAGCATGATGTTCTCCAAAACAGGGATCTTCATACAGGCTGCCTGTTAAGGAACCCAGAAAATGTGAACTGCCAGACCGTGCTGAGGAGTTGTTTGCAGTACATGTTAGTTACGGTAACCCAAATTCACAGGCATATTCTTACCCTTTAGTAGCATAGACAGTCACATTCCAATAGCCAGGAGCTTCCCAGGTCATGCTTGCATTTACTTACTATTTGTCACAGAAGTAGCGTATGCTTCGATAGAGAAAGGTATCGTAACAGAAACATGCTACAGTTAAAAATGTTTCATTAGAATTAATGTTTCTCACATTAAGTTTTCTGAAGTAACATCACAAATAGTTCTAAAAGTTCTACAATTTGGATGATAAACAACTTTGGGCTGAAGGCCCTAATCATAAATCATCTATGGACTGGTCCTGTTCTAGTACTGGAAAGAATCCCTGTAAAAGGGCCATAGGATTGCAAGATAAAAAGATATGCTGATGAAAAATGATGGTTTGCCATGCTCCTTCCTGAAGAAATTGAGTCTTCTTTTGCTTTGTGATACTAAGCCTTTAGCAGGGTATCACTGTTTTGTTTTCCTTCAAATTTGTGTTTTCAGCTCTTACTTTGAACTCTGGCTAAAAGAAACTTGAAGAATTCACAGTAACCTACATCATAGATGCAAGGAAACTTCTGCTTTTATTTTTTTGAAACCTGTGAAATAAGACAACATTTTTGGTGCACTTGGAATGGAAACTGAGAACTTCGCTCCTCACTATGTATCTTTTTTCTTCATATTTCTTTCCAAACAATATTATTAATTAGCCATAGCATGGGTCCCTTGGGAATTCCAGTTAAGCCAACCACTTATGCAAAAATCAATCTTTTAATGGCAGGCTTTGTTAATCTTCCAAATCCAATTTCCATTTCTCACATTCCAGGTTTATTGATTATACTTCAAAATTCTCAGATCATCTGTCTGGCTTACTGAATTAATCTGTGTCTAATAACTTAATTGTCTTGAAAAACAGATGTGCTACTTCCATTGAACACTAAAATTTCGTTACAGATACCTAAGGAAATGACAGCACACACACACACAGTTACTTAAAAGCATTTAATTACCTAAACTTTCACACTGAACTGCAGTGAGATTGTGAGTATGAAGGGATGAAAGGGTAAGCAGACTACACCATGTAAATAAGCCAAGCTTTGCCTCAGTGAACTTCCAGTTTTGGTCAGACTTTGAGGTGAGCAACAGATGTTTTCTTATGAAACTTTGCCATAGCCCTAGGTGAAGTTAGGATGCTGTCATTTGGCATCTCAGCATTTGGCAGCTACAGCAAAAGATAATTTCTCCTCTGAAAAACTGTTTAAATAGATAAGAAAGGCAGAAGTACTGATGAAAAGAGAATGGAAAATGGCTTACCTGTAGTTATATAGGCAAAAATATTGGAATAGAAATCCTTTTCTGTTTATTAGGAAGGGATGAAGAGACAAGTGAGCTCACATTTCACATGAATTGATCTAAATGGTAATGTTGCAGTCTTCTTTCTAGGTATCTTTTGAATGGCTGTGTGCAAACAGGAGCACAAGACCAAAAAATACAAAATGCTAAATAGTAAACAAGAGTATCTAGTCAATTCTTGCAGTCAGAAAGAGGTCAGTGTTTGTAACCCTGTTCAATGATTCACAAATCAATGAAAATAACATTATTGTTCTCTCTTTCTAATTAGCAGTAACAATATGTAAAGGTCACTTGCCATTTAGTTAGGGAGAAGGTGGCAATTAACATCAGAGTGAAACCAGAATATTCCTTTTCATGTGAGCATGACATGATTTCCTGCTAAGATGGAGTCTTCGGTAATAGCAGGATTGAATTTTCACCTCACAAGGAAATTAAGAATTTCTAAAATTTTGCACTGACTTTTGAAATCTTGTAATTCTGTGCTTAAACAATGGGAGCTGAAGATGTCAGAGGTGACTGGAAGCCTGATTTCTGTTATATTAAATGCCAGCAAAAATACCTCTAGGTATAGTTCTAAATATGAAAGGAGAAACTTTTTTCTATTTGGTTCACTTAGGCACTTGTAAGTGGGCATTCCTGTCAGCACTTTGCTAGGATTTCCAGGTGTGACTAAAGCATTGCTTCTGAACTGGGGATTCTCTCTTCCTATTGTTTTTTCCCTTCTTTTCTTGCTCCCCAATAAAGCTCTCTTAGCAAAATTTCTCTTTTCTTGCTGGCCTTACATCCAGAAGACAGTGAAGAAGGAGAAAGCTGAATGGACTGAGTACAAGCCATCTCTTGCTGTGGAGTATGCAGCTGCCTTTAAATTAATAAATTGTAGCAGCAGACTTGAGACAGCCATGGGCTAGCATGACTGCACTGCATTCAGATGAGAGCCAGTATGTCAGGGTAGTGTTGAGCTGCACCTTTTGTGCTTGCTGGCTTGGATTCTTGACACCGCTACATTATGCTGCCTCAGACTGTGTTACTGTGCTCCATTTCCCAGAGCTCATTTTGAGTTCTTCAGGAGTTTCTGACAAGTTTATGCCAAAAATTCAATAGCTTTTTGTGGCTCCAGGTAAATCACAAAAAAATAATGAAAGGAATAGCTATTTTCTTTTTTTCTTGTTATAAAAGATCTTTTCAACAAACCATAATAGTAGTGTTTACACTTTGAAATATCATGAAGTTTTTAATGCTGCATCAGAAGCAAGGGATAAATTTGATCTTTGTTTCCTAAAAATACGTCATTTAGGTAGTTGTCAGTTTTAGTTTTCCATGTTTCCTAGCTTCCTAGTTTCCATTTACTACTGCAAAATGTTCTGAAAGCTGTTAACCAATTTGTGTTGATACGTCTGGCCTCAAAGATACTAAGTTCCTTATTATTTTAAGGAAATAAGAGAGTAAATATAAAGGGTAATATTTATTAATGCTGCGGGCAAGGAAAACACTGAGGCATGACCTCAGCTTTATTAACTGATGCCAAGGAATCCATGTGGGTAAATTTGTATAAAAGGCTACCGAAAACTTGACTTCACATTCTACTAGGAAGTATTTAGATCCCACTCGTCCCCATGGAACTGTAAAATATTGGGGTTTTTTTTAATTCCTGTTGATTGTGTCCTGGGCATAAACTGTAATTTAGACTTTTTTTCCTCTGTGCTGTAAGATGGCAGACATGCAAAGAATCAGATGGCCACCAAGTGTCCCTTCCTGAATTTTTGACAAAATTTCTTTCAAAAGCAAACTAGCATGTGCTTTCTATATGAACTCACATCATTTCCCAAATACAATAGGATACAGAGCATTTTCGTCAAGTTAACATTTCACTGAAAACAGAACTTAGAAACACTAATCTGTTGAAAATCTAATGTTATGTTTGTCTTTTTCTTTTCCACTGACAGATTTAAAAAATGTTAAGCATTTCTGTCATTCTCTTGTTAGCATATGAAGTGTGAAAACTAATTTTACTTGCAAATTGAAAGATAATTGGTTTGAGGGTAGGAATCTTCACTCCTTCAGGGAGAGAAAAAAAAAAAAAAAGAAAAAAAGAAGAAAAGTCTAGGTCTTCTTCAAGCCTGCAGGAAGAAGTAACACAGACCTTGTTTGGAAAAACTCATCTGTAAATTAGCAGAAAAGGAGGTGTAAGATGAATCCTATGAACCAACCATTTGAAGTCAGTGAAGGAGAGCAAAATGTATTTTCTCTAAAAAATATTTCTCTTCTAGAAAGAGATTAATGACTCTATTAAAGTACATTGTTATAGCAGAAATAACCTTAATAGCTAACTAGTACTCACAGTGGATAGGACATCCACAGAACATGAACAGTGTGCTAAACCAAGATCTGTCCTTCTCTTACCTACTACTGAAAGAAATCAGTGGGTAAAATGTGAGGAAGAATGCAATGTATCAGGAATAGTATAAAGCTTCTCTGCAATCTATCCCTACATATCATACTTTTCTCATTACTGAGATGTCTGTTCTTTCTTTTTATTAGTTCATCAAATTGATCTCAGTTGTGCACTGTTAAATTCCCAGAAAACAAAAATAACAACTCCTGCGCTTTCTGCCATACTGCTTTACACAATGAGATGAGGAGAACTACTTTGCTATTCTTCTCCAGATAAATCTTCATAATAAATTACTATAACAGCTTTTTAGATAATCTCTGATCTTTAAAGAGCACATGACAGGACAAATCCAGGTCTTTTAAAGTGATTAATATATGGTGATGATGGGCTTAGACCAACTTTCACCAAAGGCACAAGGGTATCTTTGTTATCATTGTTTGGTCCCCTAGTTCACCACTGGTCCACCAGCACAGGGTGACCAAAGTTTACTATAAAAGAAAAGCTCCTCTCATGATTTCTTTTTTTTTTTTTTTAACAAATGACCTGTTTATTTCACAGTGACTGCAGCTTAGGCTTGTTTCAGTGGTAATCCTGGCTGCTCAGCAGTTCTGAAAATCAACCCAGTGTTTTTATCCCCTTTTTATATCTATACAAATAAAAGTTAAGTATTTTGCTATGAATAAAAACATGGTAGTAAGAATAAAATCTTTATTGATCATTGTAAGAACATTAGAAAGGCTTTGCAGAGTCACTAAGTTCAGTTATGATGTCCAAAACTAAACAACAATAAAGATCTTTGAACTAAATGTGAAGAGCATTACTGAAATACAGAACTATTTGGTTAGTTAGGTACATCCGATCGTGAAAAGCAGAGGACAATAGCAGGCAGAAGTATCAAAATGGTCACAAAGGAAAAGAACGTAAATACATATTCATATATATATTTAATATTGTATAAAACGTCTCATAAGCAGGCTAATAATTTGTTACCAATCTGCTTGGTTTTTTACAAAACTGACTAGAAGACTTAAACAGGAATTGACCAGGTGGAGTATTTTTTGTACATGTTACAAACTCCAAAACTTTGCCAGAAGAAACTACAGCTGAAATAGGCACAGAAGATATAAGACGAGATGGAATTTAGATTGATAAGGATATAAATGACTTCATGAGAGTGGAAGGTGACCCTGTCCATGGTAGGGGGTTGGAACTAGATGATCTTTGAGGTCCAAACCATTCTATGATGTTATGAAGGTGACCCTGTCCATGGTAGGGGGTTGGAACTAGATGATCTTTGAGGTCCAAACCATTCTATGATGCTATGATCCCATGAATAGAATCCAAAATTTCTGGCTGCTCCCTCCAAAGCGCTGTCCATTAAATTGCACTAGTATAACTGCACAAGACTCAGGTCGTGAACTTTCTGCCATTTCAGTTCTTTGTCCAGTGTAATAGATACAGCCTTTTTTAAAGTACTTGAAGTCAAAACGCAATTTGTTTGGGCTTTTTATAGAATGAGAGGTAGTTGTTTAAAAAAAACAAGAAATGAAAAAATAGTATAGTTCATTAACTAACAGGAGACATCAGAACACCAAAAGGATATTTTTGTCAATCTGATAGAATATAGTAATCTTTTGCAACCAGAAGGGTTTTTCTACTAATAATTAAGAGGTGATCTTGAGATTAAATAGCTTTTCTCAGGTGTATTCAAGGTACAGTACAGTTGTCATGTAGCAAGCTCCTAATGCACATGGAAATCTCAAGATGAATTTCAGCATGCAGAGGTTGGTTTGAGGACATTGGAAATAATCTAATCTACTATTTTAAATTTAATTTAGTTTTAAGAAGGTTTTTTTTTTTTACACTTATGCTGTGTCCCTGCCACAGTTGCATGCTGAGAGTATTGCACATCACATTAGATTAAAGTCAATTAGCAGTGTTAGAAAGGCTTTTCTTTCTTCTTCTGTGTCTATCTTCTTTTAAAATGAAGCATCACTGCAATTTTGTGATTAAAACCCTGTGTCTTGAAGCATATCAGATAAGAGACCTTGGCTGGTCTCCAACTGTGATTACAGCTATGATTTTTTGCCTAAAGGGTCATGAGGAATCCAAACTTCACTGACCCTTCAATCAGAACTGATTAAGAAGTGGTGGCTTGCTCTCTGGTACCCCATTACCTACCATGCAGAGCTTATAATAAGGAGATACTGCTCTGTCAGCAGCCCTAGGAAAATTCAACCTTTGAAAGACTTTGTGGACAACATCCTTCAAACTGATAGGAGATTTTGAGTATTTTATCTTGCGGTTAAACAGTTTGAGAGAAGACTGTTTTGGAAAGTTCTTAGAATTCTATTGATGGAGTGATGAATATTTCCAAGACAACTTCTGTCTTAACCATAAACACCTGGGGTGTTGTAAAATTCTTGAGCCATTTGGTGTGGCTTGCAGAACTCTCTGTCTCTGCGCACGTGGAAGAGGAGAGAGGGGACCAATGGTAATAGGTTATAAGTCACTGTTCTATGAGTAGTTTTAAGGGACAATGCAAAGAATGGAGAATACTGACAAACAAGTGATGACAAAGATCTACCCGCTTCATCAGTTCATGTCTCACATATCTTCATATGTCTGCTGCCTCTTAGATGAAAGGCTACTAAAATCTCAGCTGGATTACACCCTTATCTAATTGGTGAGCAGATTTATGGAGATGCTTGATAGTTTAGCCATGAAGTCAGTTATCAGGGACTGTAAAGCTCACAGGAAGAGTTTCAAATTATCTGGAATGCTAATGATTCCACTGAAATAGGAAAATCACTCACTCCCTATGTTTTTTTTCAGTTTTGTAGCAGAAGCTATGTCTTCTAGTTATTGAAGACTTCTGAGAGTCTTCCTCTGATTCCTACCAAAACAGCAACATGAAAGTTTGAACACTTCTGTGTCTGAAAACCATTTTTCTTATTTTCTGAAATTTGGTTTGGGCACTGGGAGAGCATCGATTGTGAACAAGAAACACCTTTGTCCATGTTAGTGTGTGTGTATAGGAGTGCATGTATGTATGTACCTCTCTCAATATATGTAAGTATCAGTGATTTAAGTCTGGCTCTGCTCTGTGAATATTACAGCTCAGAATACCAGGTGAAAAAATTATAGGGTTTCGTCTCTTCCTGTGGTCAAATCAGTGACCATCATTAGGCAAATGAACTGAGTAGAAAAATTTCCATTGGCTTTATTTCGGGTAGGCCAATGGTGATCTGACAGTGTGTCAAAAGAAGCAAAGAAATATGCACTTTTAATGGACTTTATCATCTTCTATTGGACAGCCATTAGAGGACAATTTTCATAATATACATATTCCAGGGCTATCTCATCTTGCTTTAAATGTCATACAGGTTTGGGTATGTATTATTAAGCTTAATAATGTATATTATAGTCAGTGATGTTAATAACCTTAATGTACCGGGCAATGTTTCTACAGATTAGTAAGTCTAGGATTTAAGAGCTTACAGTTTGAATAGAACAGGCAATGAGCCAGAAATATTCTATGAAAGCATTAGGATGGATAAGACCACCGAAGAATGATGACAAGCTATTCTGCATAGCAGTGTGTTGGCAAAGACAGGAAGGCCTGGAAAATATGAAATGTAGTGATGGTAGCCATGCAGCTGGAATAATGCAAAGCTGGTGACTGTGCCCAAAATGTGGCAAGATAGTAAACTAAGAAGTGGAATATCTGTAGGCAATTAAGGGACTAATGAGAGTCTGCACAAAGGGGTTTTGGTCTTTAAAAGGCAAACATACAGATTAGGAAATGACAACATTTGAAAAATTACAAGAGGACCTGAACACTTAATGCACATAATGGCTGGGTCTTGCATGCACAGTCAGTGTACAAGTAAAGTGATTTAGAAGTGCACATTGCATCCTAAGACTCAGGGTAGAAGATGATAACTAGCTATAACGCACATTGCATGAGAAAGTTATTCTAGAAATAAAAAGAAAAGCACAGCTTGTATTCTTTGTTTTTATACTGATGTTTAACTCTACTATGACCTTCATCAGCCCTGTGTGACCTCTTTATAATGTTATGATGTTGGGTTTGGTATGCACTGTGCAGTCCTGAGCAGAGAAATAAGGATGGCTAATCCAGCGATGCACGGAGGTGTCAGGACAAAGCTGAGTGTGTCACACTACTAGAAGAGGAGTTCAAAATAAGCTCTAGAAAACTAACCAAAAATCCACACCAGAGAAACATAAACTAAATAAAATTGCTCCTAGGTAGGTGAATGTTATACAGTTACAATACCATATGTGAAGAGCAAGTATCCATAGTTAATTCTCAATGGCTATATGGGACCCACAGGATTGAGAAGACGACAAGCATGACAGTGTCTTTTAAAGTTCTTCAAAATGCGTTCTGGGTAATGGTATTGACTCTTTGTTTACTTCTGGTTTTACCTTCATGTATTTCTGTTGACTTCATGTGATATAATGGTGATAGGATGCAATGTATTTTTCACCTTTCTTGAGGTGGATATTTTCACAGATATGCTCTTCCTTCTACAATGCAAAAGACTTCTGTGATTCATCCTACTTTGGAGCTGAATTAGGGTATTTTAAATGCAAACAAATATTAATTGAGCTTATTTTTTCCTAAGATTAACTTGTCTGAATGGATTTTGTAAATTCTAGAGTCTGGATGAAATACTTTCTGCTACATCTTCGTCAAAAAGAATTTGTTCACTGGAAGAATGGTGGTCTTAATGCATGCCACTGTATGCTGTTAGTGTTCTTAGGTCATTTTCAGTGTCCCAGTTCTTGTAGTTGTTACCTAAGCCTTGTCATGGCTTCAGTACCTTTGAACAGAAGGGAAGTGTAAGAGAAGTGATAGCACAAACCCCACTAAAATTAACTAGTCATATCTCAGCTTTTGCATGTTTGTTTTTTAGTCTCTCATCCCTTTCATTTTATATTTTTTTTAAATAGGCAAGCCTTGAGAAGCCATAGATGCAAAATTACCTTTTTTGCTTTAATGTGCAGTTTTATGGGTATTTTGTTTAATAACAGACTCACAGTGTAAAGATTTGTGACAACTTCAACAGGAGCAATTTTCTGGGTTTTTTTATTATATTATCTCTGCAACATTTTCAGGCACATTGCAAGTTGACAAAACAGTATTCAACTGACCATCAGGTATTTATCTTCACTTGTAGGTGCAGAGCTTTCTGACCCTAAAGCACATTCAAAGAATTATTCTCTGCTATGATGGGGAGTATATTCTAACGAAGATCTTTTGAATGGATTCTTATAGTTTTGTAAATTAACTTCAGTGGAATTAGAGTATTGGATGCTGTGTTAGTGTGACTCAATTGCTTTCTATGTGATAAATATTAATTTTGGTTCCAAAACTTGGCCAGGGCATCTTCATTCATTTCACCTGCAGACATTCAGCCTTAGAAGAGCACCAACTCTACTGAGCTAAAGATAAAACTAATAAGAGATTGACAAAAAAAGTTTAAGAACTACAAGAACTGTGTAATCTTAAAATCATAGAAATGATGTAAAAACCTTTCCAAATGCACAAGAAGCAGAAGCATTTACCACAGCCCAGGGAAATCCAGAAAATTTTCAAAGGTTAAATGAAGTATCAGAAAACATGAGGCCACAGCTGAGTAGGTGAGTGAGTTTGTTGCACTGCTGTTTGCCATGCAAAATAGCTGGTAAAAGGAGTCATTATTTAAAGGAAAATGAAGTTGGAGGACTTTTTTAAAAAACTGATTTGTCATCTGAAGAGGTCTTGCAATAGTCGAACATTAACAATTGCAAATATAAGGTTCTTTTCACTTGTGAGATTTCTGAACTTAACTATGGTTTGTAAGCTCTCACTAAAGTGGTCTAGCAGTAAGTGTGAATGGAAAGTGGTGTCTAAATTTTAAAAATGGCTCCAGAAAGTTACCAATCAATAAATGGGACTTTCATTCTGTGTTAGGTAGTAGAAAATATAGCAAATAATAAAATTATTACAGATGTGGATTAACATTTGTCCTGGGTTCAGCTATAGCAGTCATTTTTCTCCTTCTTAGTAGCTGGTGCAGTGCTGTGTTTTTGACTTTCAGCCTGGAAACAATGCTGATGATAACACCGATGTTTTTTGTTGTTCCTAAGTAATGTTTATTCCGACCAAGGACTTTCTCAGTCTCATGCTCTGCCAGGGAGGAGGGAAAGCTGGGAGGAAGCAGAGACAGGACACCTGACCCAAACTAGCCAAAGGGGTATTCCATACCATGGCACGTCATGCCCGATATATAAATTGGGGGGAGTTACCTGGAAGGTCCAGATTGCTGCTTGGGTTGGGCTGGGTATTTGTCGGCAGATGGTGAGCAATTGTATCCTCTCCCTTTGTTATTTCCCTTATCATTATTATTATTGGTGGTAGCAGTAGCGGTTTTGTATTATACCTTAGTTACTGGACGGTTCTTATCTCAACCTGTGGGAGTTGCATTCTTCCAATTCTCCTCCTCATCCCTCTGGGAGCGGAGGGAGGAGGAAGGTGGGGAGTGAGCGAGCGACTGCGTGGTTCCAAGTTACCAGCTGGGCTTAAACCACGACAACATTATATACTGGGAAAGAGTCAAAGCAATTTTTATGAAGGAATCTTCTTCCTTGAAGAGTTCAAAACTTATTGAAGTTTCTCAAAGAGAGCAAACAAATGAATGAGTAATACATGTGAGGAGTATAAAGGGTTTTAATGAAACTAATCTGTTGTGAAATCAAATGAATGAATAAGGATAAAAAGGAATAAAAATTTTGTCATGCCTTAATAACTGTTTTAAATATAAGGAAAGAGGCACAAAAAAATAAGTTTTCACACTGAACAGATGGTCTTATGGGTTGCCACAATAATCCGTACTAAACCCTGAGTTTGTAATTTTCTTAGATCATATAGTAAAGAGATGAATAAAGATAGAGCAAGAGTGGCACAAATTTATTCATGAAGATCCATTTTAATGAAGAGGTACCAAGGAATATTGAAGATATATCTCAGTTAGTGACCAGGCAACAATAAGTACTGGTGTAATATTTTGTGTAAATAAAAGCAAAAGCCTACACCCTCCAAGTGAAATATTCTAGCTACACACACATTAATGGGCTATAAATGTCCTTTTACAATTCAGAAAGGAGGTCCTGGAATTGTTATGATAATTTTTCTGAAAACATCAGCTTGTTAAGTTGGGAACTGAAAGCAGAAAATACAGTTACAATACTGTATAATTCCACCTTGTGACTATTTGAAAACTGAGGCTATATCTACATAAGCATTTTATTTCCTATCAGCAGTACACTTCTGATCTTCCTGATCATCCACACTGACTCTACTTTGCTTTATCTTGCAAGGTAATCTCAGAGCACAGAAAATTGCTTCCTATTGGATGACACTAAGCCATTTAGCATCAAGCTGCTAATGGGTGTTAGGCTACAGGATAAGAACAGACCTATTCTTCAGTAACTCCCACTTTTTCCCACATATGTATAATATGCATTCTGGTTCCTCAATTGCTCTTGGCTTCTGCTACTACAGGACTGTACCACTGGCCAGTGTAGATGTAGCATTTGTCATTTCATCTCTGAGAGGATACAACAATCCAGCCATTGTATAGAGAAAGACTTTGCAGGGCAGCAAGATGGGAAAGCGGTAGCAGCTTCTGTATGAAAGTAGTCAAGGACTCTTACACTGCAGAGAAGAATATGGAAGACATGAAGTAGTCATTAGACCTGGAGAGCCAGAAGATACCCAAAAGAAGTTAATATCTAAAGAAGTTAATACTAGTGGCTAATATTGGTAATATTTAGTGAAACCTCCCACTCTTTGAGAGCATAATGAAGAGTAGATGTCAAGTCACTTTAGAAAGCAGAGTCTTGTCATTATCTCTGTTTTCAGCAAGGAATATTGAAACATGAAAAGAGAAAGGTGCTTGTCCAAAGTCATGCAGGAGGAAAATAACTATAGCATGAAACGCATGTCTCCTAAACTCCATCTCTGTGCTTGCCCTGACACTAATGCGAGTCAAAACTTTGTTTGCAAATAGTAGTGGATGAATCAGGCTCCCTGTTTCCTTCTAGTAAAGGTGTCTGAGATATACATGACTGAGGGCCTAGTAATTGCATAGTTAATACTGAAAGGTTTTAGACAAAGTATTAAGACAAGAAAAAGCCTTCATTAGTTCAATTAGAAGAGTAGGCCATGTATAATAAATTCAGGCAGGAAACATGTTCCAGTCAGAGTCAGTTTAGGTTCAGAGGATGGTGAATTGGAACTCTTTCTGAGGGCTACTCCTGAGAAGAGATGAAATAAATAACACTGCATAAGTAAAAGTTTTGTGCAGATGGTGAAGAACTGTTATTTATTAGCTACTTAAATAGTCTTAGCTTCTCACCAATCTCCTATTAGGAAGGGGAAGGTAAGGCTTTTTTAATGGGGTGAGTAAAGATTTAACAATTATCCCAAGAAAATTAAACTAAGAGGCAGTATAGGTACTGAGGAGTGTGATAGGCTTCCGTGAGCTTTATTTCTAACTGAGGGAAATCTGTTCTGACACTAGAGGGTCCTTTGATCTAGCAGATAATGATGAAGTTACTGAAAGCTGGAGATTTAAAAAAAAAAAAGAAAAATTAGATAAGATCAAATCAAATAAAATGGACCGCTTCTTTTTTCTCTCATTACAGTCCAAGTAAGGTACTAACAGAGCAGAGATAAGTCTTACAGGAGTATGAAAGGATGCAAATTATCACAAGCCTTTCTAAAAACTATGGTCTAATTTGGTTGCAAATTGGTGGGCTTTAGATAGCATTTCTGACAAAGTGGGATAAGTTTTTATTGTGGCTTGAATTTATTTTACTGGGGTCATGTATGAGTTCATGACTTTTCTTGTGTATACCTCCATGAAGCAAATGCATTTTTCAGGGGTGGTGATAGATTTAGAAGGTAACACTGATGAAAACAAGGATACCAAAGATCTATTTTATGTGCTATTTTTTCTCACACTTTTTTTGTGTAGATCTAGACATTTCTCAGTGATATTTTCCTTCTCATGTCTTTTACTGAGTTACTGATCTGTTTGGATTACAAGCACCTCAAATATCTTATCTGAGCATGTTCTTACAGACAGATATTGAATAACTTAAACTCTTTTGGCCTCCTTTGGGTGTAGCCAGACAGAAGCCCTCTTAGGGGCATGTGACACTAACATCCAGAGTCTGCACTAGAGCTGGATCTTATTTGAGCAGCTGGAGTATGTATAGAGTGGTCAGACACATCTGCTCCATCTGTCCTCTTGTTCTGTAGGTGTTGATACAATGCTCTGCATAAATATGGTCCTTCATTTTAAAGAAATGCTAAACTGATTACAGTCTGTCAGAGGACAGCTACTTAACTGTAGCACACATCAGTCATCACTGTATTGTGTAAGTAGTTCCATTAAAATATGTGGAAATATTGAAGAAAAAACTTTTCCACATAATGCCAGCTTTATCTTGCCCTATTTCTCCCCCCCCTCCACTATCCCTCCCTGTTTGATAGTTTTAAAACCATGCAACAGTTATATAATGAGCACGTTCAACATGAGGGTTTGAAAACTGCAAATTAGACCCATATTTCAAAAGAGAAATCGATGTACAAGTTGTCTTTTCATTCTGAAACCTTTCCTTTTTAGTTAAAACTTCAGGCTTTTCTTTAACACCCTAATGCCTACACTCGCAAAGACGTTTGAAGCCAACAAGACTACATGCATTAAAAATATTTAAACTATCTTAAAATATGAAAGGACTAGAGGTGTCCAAGCAGCCATCTATATTCCTCTATGAGTGAATCATGCAAATGAAAGACCAGAAGTTTACAGACTTGTCACAGCATTCCAGGAGGTGAAGTTTTAAGGAAAGTGAATTTTTGAAAGAGTCATAATGAAAAACCTGGATTTGGTAATGCTGGCTGATTAAACAAGTAAACAGAGCATAATTTATTATTTTCAGACTAGCTAAAGGGTAGGTTTCCAGACTGTCTTCAGAGGATTTTTTTAAAGTGTTGTCTTCTCTCATGTGCTTCTTCCTTCTGAGAGACATGTCTAATTAAATGTATGTTTAATAAGTAGATACTTTGTTCCCCATTTAGGCACCCCATAATTTTGCCACTAATGGAATGAACGACTGCAAAGTTGTCTTTTCTATCCCCTCCGTGGTTACTGCAACTGTCCCTGTTTTGCCTGGGGGTCCTGCTGGAAAACCATCTATTCCTCAGCCTCTTGCACTCTTCTCAGCCCTTGAGCTGAGGTTTGCTAACCCAGACTGGGAACTATCTATTTTCCCCGACTGCCAGGCAACCAGGGTAAGAGTTTGTCATACTCCATCCCTCATTAGTAAACAGCTATTTAACTGCATCAAGTGTTCACACTAATCACTGTGGCTGTCCTTTAAAGCTTCCTGTAATGTTTCAGTTTGTCGGCTTTCAGCTGGTCATGCATTAAGGACAGGTGGCTGGCAATCTATCACGTTGCTTTACGCACTGCAACACAGTTTGACACGAGCTGGCATGATCCCACACTTGGTAGCACAACATGACAGCTTAAAATATGGGAGTGGGTCATAACAGCCATCTTAACACTCCTTATTTATTTCAGACCCAAATTCACCTCTTTTCCTCTAGGAGATAAAAACACCCCCATTCCAGAAAAAAAACAAATGAAAAACACCCAAAACCAAACCCTTGATGCATTACAGCAATTTCTAGCAATTTCTTTGCTTCAGCAGTGGAAAATTATGAATCTGGGTATTTGCATGAAAATTTGGTGTTACTAATCCTTTTTTTAAGAAAAGTATTTCTTCTAGTCATCGTTTGATGTTGGAGCTCTGGGAGGCTAAAAGCTTACAGAGATAACGCAGGTGAGAAATGCTCTGAAAACAAAACAGATGACTGAATCCTGGCTTGATTTTCTGTCCTGATACAGTCTCTGTATGACCCAAGGCTAGTCACTTAGGCTAGATTTTTAGAAGCACTTGGATGCCAAGCCCTCATTTGAATAAATAAATGCTTACTCCTTAATACCTTTAAATAGTTAATAATTTTAGCCTCTAAGTAAGTTTAGTTTCTGTCTGAATTTTCTTTTCGGCAAATTGGGTATCTTCTCCACACTGTGCGGAAAAAAAATAAGAGGTTTGGATGTACTACAGACACAGCTGAGGAAGATGGGTGGAAAATATCACTTTTATTTTTCTCTATTCCAGTAAAGACTCCAGACTTCTAATGTACTGGGAACATTCTGGTAGAAAGCCTTGAAAGCTCCCATATTTTTCTGATTATATCATTTTGGCATTCTAGTGCTATTGTTTTGGCATCTGGCATTTACCCTGCTGGTAGAGATACTTTTACTCAGAGTGTATCATGTAGCTACAAGCCATCTGTGTTGTAACTTCATTTCAGACATGGTCTATTCATTGAATCTTGAATTGTATGGCAGTCTGCAGTGCTATTTCCCCCTCCACACCCCCACACCCCTTTTTTTTTTTTTTTTTTTTTTTGACAAAAGTCTGGTAGTGCAGTATTTAGATAGGAAAATATCCTTCTGTTATAGATAATCTTTCTATTCCTCTTCAGTTTTGGCCACTGTAGACTTCATTTTTTAAGTATCACCCTCTTATTCAAAGCTAAGAAAGGTTATTCAGTCCTTCTTATCTCTAATTCCCCACCCACCCAGTTTTCCCTCACTTTTGCAACCTCCCATAAGCAAAGTCATGGATATTTAAGAAAAGAAAAAGCTTTCCCTGTTGACAGCTGTGACAAATGTTCATCCATTACTTTCAGCATAATGAAATTATTTTCTTAATTGTATCTAATTAATTTTTAAACTTTTTTAAGTTCAAATTAAGACACTTGCAGTAAGAGAAGTTTCTCAGAGTATGAAGGTATGAAACAACATTTCCTGTGTTTCATATTGAAACTAAAATGGAAAGTTCAGAAGTATATACTTAAAACAAAGGTGAAACCGTAAGGAAAATACCCTTTGGTATTCAAAGCTCACAGTCTACTACCACTTTGTAAATTTATGCATAAATATATATCTCGATGGAGCTACTGATAAGAGGACCATAAATCATACTTAATAATTGAATGCAACTTTCATGCATCTAAAATTTGGGGTCACATCTGCCTGCCTTGCTACATCTGGCAGAGTGTAATAATTAGGTTCTCTCACAAAAATTAGATTAACAAAAAAAAAAAGTCTTTGCAGAGATTATTATCCCTTCAAGAAATTTCAGACCCTTTTTTTAATTGATATAAATAAAACCAGCTCTGCTGAAGCCAGCCAAACCCTGCTGATACATGCCTGCAGAGAATCTGTTCTTCCATTCCTGGGTCATGTTTGACAAGAGTTGCATGACCCACTGGTTTTTTGCTTTGACAATCTCCAAAACAGTTGTTAAAATTTTGTCTTGGTGGGAAGGTTTTTCAGCCTATTTTAATTTCAAATGTTTTAACATAAAAAAAATATTTAAAGCGGAAAGAAAATTTAAACCACATTTGTATATGTAGATAATGAATTGTTTTACTAAAACAACAGAACATTCTAGTTTTAGTCTAAAACATTTTGCTACAATTAGCACTGTCTATTTCTGTTCAAAGGCACAAGACTGCTATCTACATATCATATATTTATACAGGGAGAGAGTATATTCTTTCTGCTCACAGAGAAGAAACAGAATTTCTTCACTTTGGGTAAGTCAAACGTTAAAAGAAGTAGTAATTAATATACGTTATTATGGCCTTTTGCGCATTGCTGCATTTCATCTTGAAAACAAAGTTAAATGAAGTATAGCTGCTGTTTGTTCCTTACCCTTCTGCACCCTGTAGGACTTTGTTGGATGACTTGATGCTCTGTGCAGAAAGCAGCTACAGTAGATTGAATCAGAGAAGGATTTTCCTTGCATTCATCTGTTTTTTAAGAATGGTGTCCAGGATGGAGGATGAGTCTATACTAATGTAGGGGAGGAGGTCAAGAAAAGTTTCTATTTGCTTTGGTTGAATCAAGCCCAGAAATACTTTTGTACAGATCTGTTGTGCCACATGTAGCCCTATAATGCTAGGATTGATCAGGGCAAGGAAAAAAACTCTCATGGGAACTGAATTTTCAATGTTATCGTATGGGAAGAAATGCCTTCTTGACCTTAAGTTTATGTCCTAAAGAATAAAACCTGATAGAAGCTGTCAGTTTTATCTTAAGCTGCAGAGGTATGAGCTGCAGAGGAGGGCCACGAGGATGATAAGAGGGCTTGAGCACCTCCCGTATGAAGACAGGCTGAGAGAGTTGGGGCTGTTCAGCCTGGAGAAGAGAAGGCTGCGTGGTGACCTCATAGCAGCCTTCCAGTATCTGAAGGGGGTCTACAAGGATGCTGGGGAGGGACTCTTCCTTAGGGACTGTAGTGGCAGGACAAGGGGTAATGGGTTCAAACTTAAACAGGGGAAGTTTAGACTAGATATAAGGAAGAAGTTCTTTACAGTGAGGGTGGTGAAGCACTGGAATGGGTTGCCCAGGGAGGTTGTGGATGCTCCATCCCTGGCGGTGTTCAAGGCCAGGTTGGACAGAGCCTTGAACCACATGGTTTAGGGCAAGGTGTCCCTGCCCATGGCAGGGGGGTTGGAACTAGATGATCTTAGGGTCCTTTCCAACCCTTACGATTCTATGATTCTATGATTCTATGATTATTTCAGCTGAGGATTTTAATATTGGTCTCTGCCTTGGCACAAGAAATGACACTTGTGTAAGGAGATAGCAAGAGCTTTAAGAATTAAAATGAACTTAAACTGCAGACTCTGTAGGGTACGGATATGCTTTCTGTCTGGATACACACAGACACTGCTAAATTTTCCATTGATTCTGTAACTTTTGCCAAAAAATAAGCAAAAGGTCAAAGGCCTGATTTGAATGCAGCGGTTTGGTTGTCTGCTGCAGTCCCTGCTGGGAGACAGTAGCGGGGAAGGGACAATTGCGGCTTGTAAGTAAAATTCCCTGTTCCCATTAGGAGGGCTTGTTGCTCTACACCTCCAACTGTGAGGTGGCTGTGATTTTCCAAGGCTCTGGAGCAGATAAGCGAAGTGACAGGGCTGTGGCAATTTCCATTTTGGAAGTCTTCCTCTTGCGCGCAGCCAAAAGTTGATCTCCAGGGATCCATAGCATATCTATGTCCTCTTTTATTTGGTGGAAGGGGACAAAGGGGCAGACTAGGGTGGGTGCGAGTGGAGCTGTAATTTGTGTCAGTTTTCTTCCCTCTATCAAACTGGAATTGACTGGTGGGGTTGTGACTAGTTGGTGAGATAGCTGGATGGACAAGGTAGGTATGCAGGTTTGTTTTTTTCTGGTGGCAGTGGTAGATAAACAAAACCCCAAATCAATGAAGACAGAAACCTACAAGCTTCCTGGTCATCTCAGTGCAATAAAATGTCTTTGTGCCGTTGTATGTAAACGATATGTGGATATGGATATAGGAGTGACAGAAGTTACGTGAAAGAAGTCCCATAGTCCCAGTAAATGTCACCCACAGACTTTCTCCGCACAGTGAATAAGAACGATGAGGATGGGAGAAGCAGGGGTGTAATTTATCTAAGAAATATATTGCTTAATACTATGATTCCACTGTGGTCACTCAAGTCACCTGGGAGTCTTCCTGTGATGATTATCCAGGGAAGGAGCATCATTGCTTGCTGGGTACTTGTCGGGCTGAGGATATCTCATTTGTGAAGAAATGTTCTAATATCCTTGATGCAAAATGATTCAGATGGCAGAATGGAGAGAGAAGGAAGTCATGGCTTTTGAGGCTGCAAAGGGCATGAGGAGTTGTAGGTGCCACACAGTCCCAAAGAGCCAGGGGAATTGTTTTGTTGAGATGATTGCAGCAGAGTCCTTTTTCTTAACTGAATCTTGGGTGTTGAATCAGGAGTTGTGCATAGCATGCAGCTAGAGATGCTGGAAAGCGTCGAAAAAGGTGGGTGTCAAGGAGGACACAGGAGCAATGTCAGATGAGAGGGTGAATCCTTCAGACCAGTTACAATCGTCAGGATATGAGCTGGCCAGGATTTTTTCTCTTTCGCTGATTCTTGAAAGGCCTTTGTGGAAGAGTTCTGAAGAGACATCTCTTAGAAGAGAGAACCATGTATTATGTTTCCTCTGCTTCAAAACCAAGGAAGGACAGGGGCTTTTTTCCCACCGGAAAAGCTGCGCAGAAAGTGGTTTGAAAAATCACTAGCTATTTACCTGTCTTAGGCAAGGTCTCTGGGAAAGGAAGGCCACATGCTACCTTGTTGGGAGACACTAAATCTAGGATACAACAAAAAGAGAAGTCAACCAAGGTAAGGTTGATTGTGTGGCAACAATAAACCAATGTATTGCCCTTTCAGATAAAACCAATGTATTGACCTCTATTACTTGCTGTGTGTGAAACATATGAGCTGCAACTATTGGTAGTGCAGTGTAGATTCAGATTTATTGATCCATCAAGTTGGTACCTTGGGAAATGGCAGTTGGAGCCTGAACACTGGCACTATGCTTCTATGTCAGCGTGGATCAGGAAGGACCAGCCAGAAGAGAGAAAACTGCAACAAACTTTATGTGGTGAATGATGCGACAAAGCCAACTCAGGCCAACATTTCCCTGTAGCTCACTGCTGGAGACCTAGGAAGTGGCTCTTCGTTACAGAAAAGATATTGGGGATGCCTGAAAACTGTCCTGGATAGGAGATAAATAGGGGAAATTATGGACTAATTAAAGAGCTCTCAGTCTTTCACATGTTCTTATGTGTTTTCCACTGAAAATTAGGCAACAGGAGAGATTTTGGGAGGAAAGTGGCTGAAAGTCCTAAGAAAAGAAAAAAAAAGAAAGAAAGAGAAAAAAGGTGTTGGCAATTGTAGAACTCTCCAGGCAATTCTAGGTACCTGCAATAAAATACTAATAACAGTCATAGCTGTTTGCTTGACTAGTTGGCACATTTTTAACAATCCAAAACATCACCTTTAAGAACTGTTTCTGTTCGCTGACTGTGAACGTTCTTTCTGGTATATTTTTAGCATTCTTAGAGATTCCTTTCTTTCAAAAAACAGGCTTTTCAAATGAAATAAATTATTTTTGTTCAATTTTAAGTAGTCCTCTATAAGATATCCAGCATAAGACATCCTGTCTGTTGTTCAGTGGTACTGTCCCGATTTAAAACTTCCTAATGAAGGGTCTCAGCAGACCCTAGAAAATCTCAATGGTTAGCCTATGGTCTCCTAATGTTAGCATAGTGCATAGTGAAACTGAAGTGCTCACAGTTCCTTATTTCTACTATCAAGATCTTTAAAACTCAGTCCAAGAGTCTCTAGATAGCTAGGAACATTGCCTTTGCAATCAGCACATGCTTGGCATTAAATGTTGGCTTAAGTGACTTAAACTTCCCTTTTGATTACAAATTCATGGTGTGCAGCCTCATAGCATCTTCTGCAGTGATTTAAATTTTATTTGAGAAACTTACTTTATGATAATAAAATATCATTTGAACACTAGAATTGCATTTGGGGGTGCTATGATAATGTAGGAATCATTTAATAGTTGTGGCATAATTAATTTAAAATTACGTAAACAGTTCATGTGTAATTATATTTTTCTTTTAAATAGATTAATTATGAAATATTAAAACACTGAACTGTCATGCACTATAAGAAAATAACATTGCTAGACACACAATGAATCAGAGTTCTTAGCAAACATTCATTAGAATATTTTAAAATCATCCAATATTTAAAAAGATTGGTTACAGGAATACTCAGAAGTCATGAATTGTAAACAAACATATGTATTAAGTTATTGACACCTTAGATACAAAAATTCTGATTGACTGCAGTTCCTGGAATAGCAGCAGAATTTTGTTTATGCGATGGTATCTAAATAGAATCTTAGAGAGTTGGGAAGATTATAGAAACACTCCAGTATAATAATAAGAAAATTCAACATATTATAGATTAAAAAAAAAACAACCCACCATCCTGTTTGTGCATTTTAAACAAGCACGATAATATGTCAATTATGGATCACAGATAAACCAGAAAAATATCTTTCATCTTTAAATACTCTCTCTCCTGTCAAAAAACCCTCCAGAACAAACTGCACAAAAAGGGACCCCAATAGAAAGAGAGAAAATTATGTATATAAGGGGGTTTATGTCTTTTTTACCTGGCTAAACTTTGTTCACAGAACCAAGTTAAAGTAATATACTCTTGGGAAATACAAATCAATGAAGAAGCATTTTCAAATATGTCTTATCTCTAATTAATCATGTAATACTCAGAACAAAGACCAAATTTCTTCAAAGCTCCCAGCTTTCCCTTTCATGCAAACAAAATATCTTCTGGGTTCACTGGTTCAAATACCATTCAATTTATAACTGGATTTTTTTCCTCCCATCCCCCATGCCAAACTATTTCAGCAGCTGCAGCCTATCTTTATGGAAGTTTCTTGGGAGAACTTGTTTCTGGTTTTTACCAACTGTGTAATAGAAATTTTGCATTAATCAGAGTTTTTTATTTTGGGCTCATAGTCACCCGAACTCTGACATATTTCATTTAAAGGAACCGTGGAACAGGGATGGACAGCAATTTTCGTATCCACATGTGTTCAAGTAGACACACAGTCAGTAAGAGTCCTGCCTGCTTCTGGACTTGCAGCTGTGAAAAGGAGGCTATGGGAGTTAACAGAAGTTGTCCTATTGTCAGAGCTGAAGGACTAGTGTTCCTGCCTTACTCCTCTGCTGCCATCTGTCAGGTCGTGGCGTTGTTTTTCCTTCTTCCTTAATTGACACATTATGCAGTCTGTTTGTTTCCAAAGGAGTGGGTGATTTTCAGAGTCTGGATGGTAGCTGGGGAGCAACATCAGGTTATCGTGGGTAGCCAGCCCAACAAGTAAACTGCAACAGCCATTCTTGGAACTGTTACATGTGGCAAATAAAATCAAAGAAACTATCTTTCAGATTTCAGTGAGGGTAAATTAAGGTGAATGAAATTATTTCTAGACGAGGCATATATATACACATGGTAGCTGCCACAGCTTGGTTAGTCCTGGGTTACAAAATCATACCATGTAACTTCATTACAATTCCGACATCACAGACCTTTATTAAAAGAAAACAGTCTTTTCATTTTTGCAACATGAGACTGTATTTATCAAATACTTTGTGATAATTCAGGCATATGAATGAAAGACTGCAAATGGAACAGGGTACATTTTATTAGTGGAACCATGTGTACAGAAATGATTGCTTAAGAATATTACAACACTGTAGAAGAGAGCTAGAAATTAGGACCTGGTGAGCAGTCTTAGCTGAACAGAGTACATCTTATATGTTGCATTATGTGCCCTTATTTTATTGACATGTAATATTCTGTCTGACATATCACATCAGAGAGCTTTCTCAGCTGATGCAGGAGGCTACTATGAGATTTTTTTAATGCAAATCTCTCCTCCAGTGTCCCCTCTGCTATAAAATTGGGAAACAAATGAGAGCTTGATAAATAGCAGGTGAAATTTATTGGCAGTTACATTTATTTTTCTATCATTTATATAAAACATGAAGTATCAATATATCAACATTTATGTATGTGACTGTAACCATATTTTTCCAGCCTGTGCACAGTGCTTGTATTCTAGGCTCATACGCTGTGTGAGAAAAGGCCCTCTGAGTGTTTGAATTACTCTTAGCACAATAGAGCCTAAAGGATGATTTGTGCCTTTGGGCGCTACAGTCATGTCACTATAGAACATCTGAAATGTGTTCTGGAATATGGAACTGAAAATTAGATGGGAAATACTTGTTGTATTGCATATGTTATGATCAGCCTAATTTGTAAGTACTGAAGTGGCTGGTCTTCAGAGGGACATCAGAAAATGTCTAGCCAAACACACAATAGCTACAGCTCAGATATACAATGTAGGCTTCCCTCCCATTGACCTACAAAGGCAGCCAGAACAAACTGACAAGACTTTATAGTGACCACCACCACTCACTCTTTTTATCAAGGGGATGCTTTGGAGCAGATAAGTCGCATAGTATCTACCTGCTCAAATGGTGGTGAGTCTTAGGCATGTGATCTACACCATGATGATGAGCTTAGGGAAACAGAGATATTTCTTATTATGAACAGATGCCAAACTGAAAGAATTTTGACCAATTGAAATCTGTGTTGCAGACTTGAGAGTTGAGAGACTGTTGACACTCTTCCCAACTCAACTCAAATCTTAAGATTTAGGTCTTAACACAGAGAAAATTGCTCTTGAGGGGATGGAATGAGGCATTAAGGGTGGGGTGACAACAGTAGTTCTGAACCTAGCAGGTAAGGAGGGTTAGGTGCAACTGCCCCAAGTACAGGCAGATCTGGAAAGCAGATAGCAGCAGTACTTTGTGGATCCTGTTGGAAACATTTTCAATAGCCTAGTTTAAAAATGGACCTTAACTGTCTGCATATACCTAAGTATATAATTCACTTTGTGGATGTTTTGTTCTGCATATCTTGTGAACACTAAAGATGTTTTTGCATGTTATAAATAAGTATTGATATTTCACACAAGACACACTAAACATACTCCAGGACCAAGGACCGAGGTCTTATCGATTTAGCCATTACTTTTCACATTTCTTCTTTACCATTAGAAGATTTGCCACCCACTGCATTTTATAATTATTGCACTCTTGAATTTTAAATGCTGCCAGAATCACCCCTGCATTTCAGCTAATAAAACAAGAAAGACTAGTGTATTAGATTCCTTGTTTTTTTAATCTCAGGTTTATGTTTTACAATATCATATCTGAATAGATAACAAAGTGAATCATAATATATAAATACAATCTTACTGACTATGTGTCTATATGGAGAAGGAAAGCCCTAGCTTAATCAGTACCTTGTGCTAGCTTACATTTTACAATACTGGCCTGAGAAGTTATATAGAAATAGAGTAGCATCAGCTGTGATAAATGAAATCACCACCTTCTCGTGCCATACTGCCACACACTTTGAATTTCAGTATTGTCCCTTTACTTTCCCTGTGAATACATCCTGTCTTGAGTTGCACACACCACACCACCAAGGGTCCAAGAAAGTGTAATTGCAAGCACTTAATATGAACAGCACATTCAATCACTCAAAAATAATAAGCTTTAAGTAAGGTTTCTGAAGAGCATGAAGCAGCTCTTTGCTTCATTAGAAAATAAGCATATGTGTGTATATGTGCAAATGTAACTATATATAGGTTTCTCCATATATATACTATATATGTGTTTACAGGGAAGATGGAGAAAGAGTGAATATTAGATTGACATTTTTTCATTCTGGTCTACAGATTCACTTTATTATCCTACCTAAACAATTTATCTTCACTCTTATGCCATTTTTATACTTAGAAATTTCAAATACTAATATTTACCAGTGTATGGTCTTTATTTGGAGATACATGTAGTCAGTAGAAAATCACCTGGAAACAGCATCACTAGGATGGTATACAGTATGTGTGGATGCTGATTTGTGCTCCTTGATTGTGCATGGCCATGTGTTCAGTGTTTTGAACAATTGTGCTTCATCATGGCAAAGATGTATAGTGAAAAAAGAAATGATGGAGTTGCTGAGTGACCTCGGTGTTTTCTTCTCTGTGCTTCAGTTTCTCTGCCTTTCAGAAAGAAGTGCTGATATCTTCCCCAAATTTGAAGTGAATTTTCAGATCCTAGAACAAAGAGACAGTCTCACACAAACCTCCCCCCCAAAAAAAAACCCAAAACAAAACCAAAAAAAACAACTCAACTGTTAAAAACTATACCTTGGGGCTAATTTGGGGGACATTTAAAGTCAGCTTCCTTTGTGTTCTTTTAATGAATAAGAACTCTGCTTCAGTTTTGGAACCATAGATTGTCATAAAACTTATGGGTTTTACCAGTCCATATTTGTGACTTGATAAAATACTGTATCTAAGAACAGCACAGAACAACAATGAATCTGTATGGGCTAAAAAGGAGTATGTCCACCATGTGTAACAAGGAATAGATGAACAGTAGATAATAAAATTGCTCCTATCCTTTATTTTCTCCTAGTTTGTTCTTTTATTCTTTGCTTTTGTGTTCAGTTTTGAGCAATTTGTGGGACTTCTGACTTGACAGAGGCAAAAAAAAAAAAAAAAAAAATTGGGGTTTTTTTTTTCCAACTAGTCACCAAGGTAGGTGTCCCGGTGCTGTAAAGAAACATAAAGATGTAAATCTCATTTAACAACAAGCATTGTTCTACCCTTTTCCCTTCTGGAGTATGCATGGTCATACTCCAGAACAAGTCAGCGTCTGAAAAGTGCTCAGTGCTGGTTGAACTGGGTCACAATATGACCTGTACTGCACAGATGTTACCTGTTAAAGCCTTGCATGGCTCCAAGCATTAACTGCTATAGCTGCCTGGCAGGAGGAGGGTAGGAAACATGTATGCAATAATTATCTAGCTTATTTGCATGAATGATGTCTTTTTATTAAAAATTTTGGTACCTTTTCCTTTAACTAAATATTAACAAAGTACTTGCAAGCCAAAAAATCAAATTTGTTTCACTACCCATACTATAAAGCTGAACATTTTTTTTTCCCAGGTTTCTGGCAGAAAATTTAGAAATTCCTGGAGGAGTATGTCTACTAATAGATTTTTGACATTAACATGAAATTCATTTATCAAACAGATCTAATTATTACTCACAAGATGTGTGAATTGGCATGTCATCACTGAAATCAGGGGAACTTTGACAGTTGTCATCAGCTGAAAACTTGACTTGGAAAATATGGGCACAAGATATTTAAGCAAGTTAATTGTTTGGTTTATTTTTCCCTTCATTGATACAGTTACTTTTCTGAGTCCATTTATTCAAACTGGGATGAGCAGACAATTCCTCCTGCGCAGCTAAAGATAACTTTTCCTGTTATACAGCTCACGTTAGTGATATTATTTTAATAGCCTAATGAATAGTTCATTCCAGTTCTTAATCTGTTCCATATGCAACAGGTTAGTCTACTTCAGATTTAAGCAACATAATTTGAATTCCAGTCTCCAGATTTCAGTTTCAGTTATCTATAATCAGTATCGGTTTTAATCTTGCTTGTTTTTAGAAAGAGTGTCATAGTCATGGTTCCTATCCAGATTTGATGGTCATTTCTAAGAGGTATATTTTCTATGTTTATAAGTACATAAACAAGTACACTTAGCTTTTGTACACAATGGAGTATCGTAAGCCTCAAAATCGTTTAGTTTGATAGTTACATTTCCAAAACTAAGTCAACGGGTTACTATTTTATTGGTAACATGGGCACTCTGTGGAAGAGCTGAGATATGAATCCCTATTTTTCAACTAGACACTTAACTATGAAAGCATCTTTTTCAAAGTGTATCATTAGAAACATACCTGGAAACCTAAACACATCTACATAAAACTAGGAGAAAGAATACTTTTCCACCTTCCAGGAAAAACAGGTCACAAGAGCTTTCTCAGTGTCTCCTAACCATCACAAATGTATTTTGCTGTTTTGAGAGCAAGAAGCATGAGATAAGACAAATGTGTAATTACTTCTTGACCCACTCTTCTAGGTTATACATTTTCATGAGATGCCATGATTCATTATTTGCATTGATATGTACAGAAGGATGGGGCTGCTTAGTTGATATTCATTTATTCAACAGTCTGTAATCTATATTTAATGGAGTACCAGACTGTGGCATAATAAACCGTTTAAAAAGATAGCTGCTGCTTACACAGGGGTTATTGCTTGCATAACCTGTACTTATTTTTCATTACAAAACTAAAAGAGCAAAGCATAATTCACACAAGAAAATGAAGTTAACATTTAATGGCTTGAAAAATGATAGCGTACCATAATGCTGTGCAGTACTCTGAACACTTACAAAACAAGGGAGCAAAAAAATAAATACAAATAAAAAGGTACAAACAGTGCACTGTGAAATGTAAAAGATAACAGGAAAGGATTCTATAGATACGTAGCAAATAAAAGACAGACTAGGGACAATGTAGGCCCTCTCCAGAAGCTATCAGGAGAACTGGCTACCATGGATTTGGAGAAGGCTGAGGTTCTTAATGACTTCTTTGCCTCAGTCTTCACCAGCAAATGCTCTGACCACACCACGTAAGTCTTGGAAAGCAAATGCAGGGACTGTGAGAACGAAGACCTTAGGCCCACTGTAGGAGAGGATCAGGTTCAAGACTATCTTAAGAACCTGAACGTGCACAAGTCCATGGGACCTGATGAAATCCATCCACGGGTCCTGAAGGAGCTGGCGAATGTAGTTGCTAAGCCACTGTCCATCATATTCGAAAAATCCTGGCAGTCAGGTGAAGTTCTCGATGACTGGAAGAAGGGTAATATAACCCTCATTTTCAAGAAGGCGAAGGTAGAAGACCCAAGGTACTACAGACCAGTCAGTCTCACCTCTGTGCCTGGCAAAATCTTGGAACAGTTTCTCCTGGAAAACATGCTAAGGCACATGAAAAACAACGAGGTGGTTGGTGACAGCCAACATGGCTTCACTAAGGGGAAATCCTGCCTGACCAATTTGGTGGCCTTCTATGATGGAGCCACGGAACTGATGGACAGGGGCAGAGCAGTTGACGTCATCTACCTGGACTTCTGCAAAGCGTTCGACACTGTCCCACACGACATCCTTGTCTCTAAATTGGAAAGACATCAATTTGATAGATGGACCACTCGGTGGATAAAAAACTGGCTCGATGGCCGCACACAAAGAGTTGTGGTAAATGGCTCGATGTCTAGTTGGAAACCTGTAACGAGTGGTGTCCCTCAGGGATCGGTGTTGGGACCGGTCCTGTTCAACATCTTTGTCGGCGACATGGACAGTGGGATTGAGTGCGCCCTCAGCAAGTTTGCCGACGACACCAAGCTGTGTGGTTTGGTTGATATGCTGGAGGGAAGGGATGCCATCCAGAGGGACCTTGACACGCTTGTGAGGTGGGCTGATGCCAACCTTATGAAGTTTAACCAAGCCAAGTGTAAGGTCCTACACCCGGGTCAGGGCAATCCCAGGCACTGCTACAGGCTGGGCAGAGAAGAGATTCAGAGCAGCCCTGCAGAAAAGGACTTGGGGGTGTTGGTTGACGAGAAGCTTAACATGAGCCGGCAGTGTGCGCTTGCAGCCCAGAAAGCCAACCGTATCCTGGGCTGCATCAAAAGAAGCGTGACCAGCAGGTTGAAGGAGGTGATCCTGCCCCTCTACTCTGCTCTGGTGAGACCTCACTTGGAGTACTTCATACAGTTCTGGTGTCCTCAACATAAAAAGGACATGGAGCTGTTGGAGCGAGTCCAGAGGAGGGCCACGAGGATGATAAGAGGGCTGGAGCACCTCCTGTATGAAGACAGGCTGAGAGAGTTGGGGCTGTTCAGCCTGGAGAAGAGAAGGCTGCGTGGTGACCTCATAGCAGCCTTCCAGTATCTGAAGGGGGTCTACAAGGATGCTGGGGAGGGACTCTTCCTTAGGGACTGTAGTGGCAGGACAAGGGGTAATGGGTTCAAACTTAAACAGGGGAAGTTTAGACTAGATATAAGGAAGAAGTTCTTTACAGTGAGGGTGGTGAAGCACTGGAATGGGTTGCCCAGGGAGGTTGTGGATGCTCCATCCCTGGCGGTGTTCAAGGCCAGGTTGGACAGAGCCTTGGACCACGTGGTTTAGGGCAAGGTGTCCCTGCCCATGGCAGGGGGGTTGGAACTAGATGATCTTAGGGTCCTTTCCAACCCTTACGATTCTATGATTCTATAAATATGAACACCAAAGCAAAACAATGCATTTCAGTTTGCCACCTGCTTACCAGGGCTGCTCAAAGACTGCTAATTAGTCTGAAACAAGTAAATTTCTTAGTTACTGAGCACACACAAACACCTACCCTTAACACCATCATAAATGCTGAAACCTTTCCCTTTCTTAAGTTTTCCTCAATGGAAATAGAAGTTTTCATGTCATGCATAGAAGTGCTGTGTGGCCATCTCTGCATATAACTGCAGAAGCTATTGACAAACATAATGATTGCCTTTACAAAGACATCTCACTGTAGGTCAGATAGGATCTAGACTTTTAACTGAATGGTTTTATTAAGCTGCAAAGTCTTGCTCCCAAGACGATAGCAGAATGAGAGAGGTCTGCTCTGGTAATCAGATCAGTGGGGAAAACTCCACAGCAGGTGACTGTATAATGGTGGAAAGCCCAAAATTTTGAGGTGTTCACAATTCTGACACCTGTGACTTGTGCTACAGTAACAGGGTTTTCCAAGTCATCTCTCATAGAAATACTGGACTTGTCCAGAGCAGCTTAGCTTCTAAAAATAAACGCTGTTTTAGTCAACTTCTCTTAGCCCAACAGAATTTTACAGTGCCTCAAAATGGGAAATACGAGCTTAGCTCTTGGTGAAGGCTTGACAGGGACGTGTCCTTACATATGCTAGAGGTTACTGAGTGACAGAAACAGCATAGTGTGGGTTCACGGTGTTCAGCTAGTCCTCCTTTGGGGAGATATGGAGTCTCCAGCATCACCTGCCACTGGGACGCTACTGGGAGGGAACTCAAAAACAAACCACCAGATTGAAATGTTAGTTGATTACCAGATCTGTGGCCATATTTCCTTCTGGCATAAACAGGTGAGTTCACCTGCAGTGATTTGAAGGGGAACTTTCACCTTCCGAGCAGCAGAAAAGTGTTTCCTGCAAAGAGTAGTGACCTCTGTTTCAGACAAAAAAAATCCCAAAACAAACACATAGGCTTCTTAGATGAACGACAGGAGAGAAAAAAATAAAAATAAATACATAAAACATTCTCAAGGGCTTTAAAAATATGATTTAATTGGTGGCTAAAGGATTTCAAGTTCCAATTAGGGGTTATTGTGAGGTTGAAGAAATTGGAAATTTTTTTAATCCTTATATTTAAGAAGCTTTTTCTGCTTGTAATACTATCACGTTGTATAATTCAGTGAGTAAATGTGATATACATAGAAAATTAATGATCATTGTGCCTTGTCGGCTTTTTAAGCTTCCATTTTATGCGTATATCTGCTGAAGAATTTTTTTATTTTAGTGTCTTTTCTTGCTCTCTTCTAGGAGTTACATAAACACCACAGAAAGCTGACACTTGGGAATCCTTGCAGTTGCCTTAAGGGCAATTAGCTATAAAAGATAGGTCTAAAAGCTAATTGCTCTGGTTTAGTCCTCAAAGTGCAGGTGAAGCTTGCTGAGGAATTAAAGTCAGGCAGGAGAAAGGCCAGTTAAAAATTTTTCTCTCTTGAGTTTAACTGAAGCTTTTCAGGCCTGAAAATCCTCTCAGTTTGACAGTAAATCTTACATTCTGATGCCTGTTGGGATGAGGTCCTGAATTTTTACTTTGTGGTTTAAATGTTTGGGATATTTTGTTCCCTTTCTTCCCTTGTTGGGGGGCATAAGGGAGGAATCTACATGAAAAAATATGATGGGACTGGGAAGAAGAGCAGATCTAGACTGTCAGTGGTATAATGCTTCTAGAGTCTGTGAGGTTGTGTATACTGTGATTGAAAGCTGGGTCTATGACGATATCCAGAGAACCTCAGCAAAAGGCTTTGTGATATTCTTCATTTTGGCTTGATAAGTAAAGTCAACACACTGTCTTCCCAGATAATTTTTACACTAGATGTGTAGTAAAACATGGATGTTTTGGAAATCTTTGCAGTTGGTTCTATTTATTTGAGTTTGGGTGTGGGAGAAATGCAACAGAAAAGTACAAAATAGCTGCTGTATTCTGAACACTTGACTCACAGGAGCTAGGAGGGGAAATTGCTTTTCCATCTCAAAATCCTTGCGTCCTAAAATAATTTTCTTGTCATGACTTACGATTTATAAAATGTTCAGTTAGAAACAAACACACAAACTGCTTGTTCCAACCTCTCTAAAACATCCAGTTTCTACTGTTTTATGTTTGTCTTTTGGCTCCTCTATTTGAAAACAAAGTTGAGACAAAAAGTTTTCCCTGAAATGTCAAGATGAGTTGTATGAGTGGAGGAAGGAAATTACAAATTTTGGATTGAGAAATCTACCTGAATAACCCATTTCTACAAATAGTGAAAATGTAACACATTTTGTCAAAAACCTCTCAGCTGGCCTTATTTCCATGGAGCATTTTAGACCTAGATTTATTGACGATGTTGAACAAACTGTAGTTTGCTCCCTCATACTTCAAAAATATGTCTTGGTGTAATGTATACATCCCTGAAATAGTAGTGCGCCTACATTTTCCATCTTCCTCCCCATCCCCAGGATTGTTGTGTTTTGTTCCCTGGTATTTGTCCAGCTGCAGAAGGCTGGCCAAAAAGAGCCCATTCCATGTACATTTTCGTGTCATTTAATTTCTCACTTTGTAGCTGAGAGAAGTTATTAGACCTCTCTTGCTACCATGTTCTTTAAGGGTGATGTGAAATTGTGCTTAGTAGTTTGGAGGGGAGTGAAAAATTAGGAGGAGAAGAGGCCAGGCATGCTCCCATGACCTAACCAGATCTGTTACATTTCCTTGGCTAAGACTGAAGCAATCCGGATGTCGGAGACCATGTAACTTTTACATTTCCTAAATTTCTCTCCTTGCTGTAATGAAAGATGAGACAGAGTTTAGCAGTAAGGTTACCTAAGAATGATTAATCATTTCAGGGGGTTGAAGCCAGGCACAGCAAACTGGCTTGGTTAGTGTCTGCAAGCTACCTCTTATTGAAAAAGGGAGAGAGGTCAGATCTTGATATGCCTTGGAGAAGGATGTTCTGAGACAGGTAGATATATGACTTACTAGGAAAAGAAGAAACTTTTTGGATTTGTGATACGTGGTGTGGAAGGATATAGAATACATTTTGTATATTCATATGCAAATGTGCATGTTTGAGAGAAGGTTGTTACACAGCATGAATAGAAATCCAGAAATAGTTTGCCCAGTTTTCAAAGCTCACTGTTGAGACTGGTAAGTTGCTGGTGCAACCTTTCCAAAACAGTCAAGTGGAATTCAGTGCTAAGACATCATTTTATCATTTTATCTTCAGCTTAATGCAAACAATAACCCTCTTTCTACTCATTAACATCCCCATAGTTCCAAGCAAATCAACATTACTTTGATAAGCATGGGCAAGAGAACTCTCAACTGGAATATGTTTTAGGCTAGTAATTAAAGCATGCATGCATGCGTGGGTTCAAACTCACACAGGTGAAGGACGAGTTAGAGTCTGGGGCTCCCCTGCTCTGCCCAGCAACACTAGGCACCAAGCTAATCACTGGAGAGGTACCACCACTATCTCCTTTCTCTTCCACACCAGACCAAAATAGCTAATTGTAATGTGAGAACTGAGACTGCAGTGGTTCCCAAAAACCATTTAGCTGAATGAGAAGCAAAGATGGCAGCTTATGTTTTAGATATAGGGTTAACTTTGCAGCTTTTCATGTTAAACACTCTGGAAATTCCTGGCAATACTGCAAAAGGCCACAAAAAGCATCAGAGGCGTTTGACATGTACAAAGATAAGGGTCTCGAGTCAGAAGTGGCAGAAGTTTGACAATCCCTTTCAGATTGGGATATGTTGCTGGTGTTTGATGGATCTAAGTGTATTTTCTTGATAAGTGCAATTTTCTAAGATAGAACTGAATAAGGCTGGCAAAATCAGCTCCTTGTGTTCAGCACTGCAGAAAACCAATTGTATGCAGAGGCAGACAGCTGCAGCAGGGATAGGACGTAGGTTTCCTGGCTTGCTAGGCTGATCCAGAAGCCTTTATTGACTAGGCCTATCTGCTGCTCTAATGACAGGTGGGGGCTGAAAATGAACCAAAGAAACAAGTAGCAGGAAAAAAGCATCAGGGCATGAAAGGAAAAGCTTGCTATTTTGAAAATGCTATTTCACTAAATAGAGTTCCCCCTTCACATGCACACTCATCCATATGCTCAAAGTTTAAGCTGTTTCCTTCTTTTTATTACTTCTCTGTTATCAGTACAAACATGTAATCTTGGGCTTATTGCTAAGTGTGTATCTGTCTTCAGGTTTTATGCTCTGTAATTCCCAAGGAAATCGGTTGCAGATATCTCACATTGAAAAACTATGTTCACTCAGCAGGCTAGAGGAGTTTTAAAACTGTAGGCAATGATGGCAATCCTTTGCTTAGTTACACTGGTGTAAAGCCTGAGTAATTTTATTGTAGGAAAGAGAAAAATCTTGACTATTATTCTCAGGAGGATGTTCACTAATTATTTCTAGATAAGATGGTGGAAGTAATTAGTGCTATATATTGGAATCAGCACTCAATGTAATTTGTGTCCACATAATAATACCAACACCTACCTCTGTTCAACTTCTATTACCACATTTGTTTTTTTTAATTGAGAAGAGAAAAAAACCCTACTAAAACTTCATGAAGTGTAGGGTATATGTGTCTTTGAACACTGTATCAAAGTGTTCAAATTTGTATCAGCCAATGGCTTTTATAATATGAATGGATTTGTGTGGCAGACAGCACTGGTAATTGGATCACCGTGTAGTTAATGTGGTAGACTGGATGTGTGCTTCATTTGAACTGAAATCAGCGATGACACACAACTGTTCAGGTAGGGTCTGTGCAGAGCAGACTGACCCACTCGCTGCTTTTCAAGGGAAACAGGGAAGGGGACACATTTTAGGCTGATGGAGAGGTGAGGGGTTTCCCGTGTCGGTCTGAAGGTATATTTTAGTTCTGATCAGGTAAGAATTATTCCTGGAAATTTTTAAAAGTCTTATTTCTGCTCCACATGAAACTGCTGTGTTTCCAGGCTGGTTTCATTCCTGGAAGGAGCCCAGTGGAGCTCAGGATATTTTGGCCATTCTTGGAGAAAACCATTCTGAGATGGTTGGGGCCTGGAGGTCTCAGGAATATGGTTCCCATAACATCCACACAAGGATGTGGAAACTTCATTTTTCCCTAAATACAGACATTTTATTTTGAGTGTTCTTCTGAAATTATTAGGACTTTTTTTTCTTTTATGTTGGGGTAATTCTTCAAAAACTATTCTCTTTTCCCAGAAACTTTTGATTTCCAACAGTGCATTGCATGCTAACAATTCTTTTCTTTTTTTTTTGTGAATTATTTTGCCTGACCAGTTGTCTGCTGTAGGAACTCACTCTGGCAAGGTGCCTATTTTGTGCTTTTTCCTCTGTAAGCCAGGTTTTCAGTACAGATTTGTGCTTTGTCAACCTGACTCCCTGATATATTTCAGCTGGCATTAGTATACACTTTTGAAGATAGGTGGGTGCTAACACTAAGGAACACTCTGATATTGTAGCATATTAGGATCCAGTTTTGTTATTACACCAGTAATGACCTCATGGTATTTCACCTGCAATTTCTTTTAATGAATCCCTGATATCTTCAAGTGTAAGCAATGTGTAATTTTATCAGGCCTTCACGTGAAGCTCCCACTCAACCATCAGGAATCACCTGGAGACCTTCTATTTCACTTCTTGCAATCACCATGAGATGGCAGTTGTCAATTGCTGGACTTCTCTCACCCCATTTGGACCAAAACGACTCAAAGCTTATCGATCCTTTGAGACACCGAGCTTTCCAGCTTTGCTGTTCACAGCATGCAAGTGTGAAACTTTACAAGTGACTTTTAAAGGCAGCCAAGAAATGTGTGAGACAGATTGTTAGAAAAAAAAACAAAACAAACAAAACCAACAACCCAACATTATTTAATTTGATGGTGCAGAGCTTTATGCCAAAGTAAGGCATGTGTTTGCTGTTAGCGATCAAAGTGGCTCAGCGAATGAAAAGTGACATTTTGTTTATGGGATTTTACAAGCAGGGGATCCCTAGGGAAATTAATTTGGCCCTCTGGAATGCTGCCCTCCTCCACATCACTTCCCCTGCAGCCCCAGCATTTTTTTACCACAAAGCTCGATATTAGGTTTTGGGTAGATGGAACCCAGAGGGAGGGATGTGGGTACAGCAGGTAGCTCACATTATATTGCAAACCCGTGGCAGGTCTCCAGCATTTTCATAGTGCACCCTAATAAATCATCAGGTCACAGATAATGGCCCAGATCCTGGACTGCAGCTAATGAGCTACCAGCCAGAGAACTGGGTTTTATTTTGTCCTTTCAATAAAATCCCAGAGCACAAACCCAAGCTTTTTAAAATAGTTCTCCCCATATGTAGCCTGGAGTCAGTCTAAATAATTTAGATTCTTCTTCATCTCTGTTATTCTGTAGGGGAAAAAAAAAAAAAAGGTCTGAAAATTCTCAACTTATTTCTTAATAACAGATTGATCCAATTTGTGCCTCCACTCTCTCTAGCTATATTCCCACTCCATTTTCAGCTGGACATGTAATATTTATTTTTTCATGAACTGTTTTATAATTTTTTTCAATGTATGTTGTTAAACAGTTTCTGCCCTCCACTGTGTAGGTGGCCATACAATAATCATTCAGAAGAAGTGCAGCACTTCTGATTTTTATTTTTTTTTGTGGAAATCAGTAGTACCTTATATCGATAGTTTGCAAATCTTACCATCTAACTTTTTATGTAGTTTTATGTCTAAAAACATGAGAGGCTACTCTAGTTATATTATCACCATGAATAGTTTAAAGAAAATCAAAAAATGACATCTTGGTTGATTATATCCTGGGGGTTCAAGAAATGGAAAGTGATATATACATGTAAAATTGCTGTGTTTTCATCCATGTTCTTGCAATGCCAAGGCCTTGAGCAATGGAACTGGTCTTCACAATGTCAGGTATCCCAATCTACAGGATTGATAATGCAGGATGAAATTGTATTTTCCAGTGCTTAGTTTACTCCCCTTTGAAATGAGTCCCAGATTTGTCTAGGCTAGAAGGTACTAAGATGTATATGTCTGGGCTCTTATATCACAGGACATTAAATTCCACCCAGTTCTCCTTGTAAGAGACAATTTCAGAGCATAAAGTAAGATTTGGTTAGGAAAGACATCAAATCATAGCTTTGAAGAGGTGATGAAGGCTCTATACTTTCCCTCAGGAGTTTCTTATTCAATCTCATTGTCAAGCATGCATGCAGCAAATTTCTCTCTATTGCTTATCTGATTTCAGTTTCCAGGCTCTGGTCATGCCTTCTACCAAAAGATTAAAGTGTTCTTTATACACCATACTTCCTCTCTGTGAAGATACTGAAATATTTCAACCAAGTCACCTTTCACTCTTCTGGTCAGTTAAACAGATCAAGGTCTCTGAATCCCAGAGTCATACCCTTTTTTCCAGCTTTAGAATAAGTTTCTGTGAGTGATTTTCTACCTTTCTAGTATTGTGCCACTCTTCTTACCTAGATTTTAACTTGCTTTACAGCATCCCCCGAAAAAAGAAAAAAAAAAAAGAGAAAAAAGAAAAAAAGTAGAGGTCTTCTGTAAATGCCTGGTGTCTGGAAATCTAATAAGCCATAAAAGGTTAGGGCTTAAAATAAATCTAAAAGGTCCTTTAGTGACCAAACTTTTCCAGCCACAGCCAGTTAGAAGGGAAAATTCATCTCATTCTCCCTTGGAGTTCATGGAGAAAGACGATGGCTAATGAAATTCTTGAAGCAACAAAATCGCTCATCTTAGAAAGAGAAAACTCATTTCCATCCCCCCCCCAACCCCCCCAATGAAAATTATATCATGTATTTTTATAAAGGTGAACAATTTTAATGGGAAAAGAGAAGTCTATTCCAGAATAGTCTATATCCTGTTTTTTCTCAGCAGCCTCATGTTTGTGTTTGCCTGTTTCTAGTGAGTGCCCTAGTCTCAACAGACTGGGTAAAATACATTTTTTAAATGTCTATTAATGATTCTCCATGGCTGTGATGCTACCATCCCAATAATGATATCAACTGTCTGTTCCTCTTTTCCTGGGGAGAATCTGCCCTTCTCAAGGTTATGATCCTTCGTGAGCTCCCTGGTACCCAGTCCATTGGTGTTTCCTTCCCAATCCAGAGAAGGTGAGGGGTGAAAAAAAAAAAGCAGTACAGAGCAGGACAAGACTGATAGATCTATAGCTCTAGTGCAGCATGGTCTGATGCAAAAATGCGTGTTAGGGAAGCACTTCAAGAGTTTGTAAGAGTCCAATATGTTTGTAAGAAACATATCAAGGAATACAAAGAAATGAGAAAAAAAAAAAAAAGTAAGTAAAGTTGTGGCTGGGAGGGATGGTATCCTGTCTCTCATGAACGTTTCCTTCCCATGAGCCTGTGCCCTGATTTGGAATTAGAAATTGGAATTCTGGGAGGAAAATAAAAGTAAATAAGGAAGTATGGAAGCAAAGAAAGGTTCCAACAATCAAAAAGATCTTCAGACAGTCTGGCAAATTTCCTAGATGTCTGTGACACCCTGATGAAATAACAGCAGCTAGGGTGGAATATCAGAATTCGGTTTCTGCTAAGACGAGAAGGTAGGTTTTTTTACTGAAAAGTTTATTTTTCTAAATCTGCCGTTAGCAACACAAAACTTCGGTACAGCCAAGAGCATTACATCTTTGTATATATATAAGTGTACAGACTTTTGATATAGCTTTGACGACATTTAAAGACACTTTAGTCTTTTTCTGCCTCTCTTCTCTCTTTCCAGCTCTTTCTCACCTGTTTAGTTTAGCAGTTCTGTTTCACTTCCAGCAACTATATATTATGCATGCACACTTCGGTAAAGCTAAGAAGAATTCTGCAGCACACTAGCTTTGTATATAAGTGCTCCTCTTGAAAGCATAATATCAAACTGCAACTGTTTAATAACTGCTTTAGTCATAACAAAAGACTCTGAAATGTATTTTTTATGGGGACATAAACCCTATAGACACTCTGCTGGTTTTTTATTAATCTGATGATTCCTTAGATGTACACAGAAAAATATTTAAAGAAATTATTTGTTTTACCTGGAAATTGTCCTTTCTTGTGGGCTCAATGAAATACTGCTGAATATAAGTTCCCAGTTTGGTTAATCTTACACTTACTTGATTTATACTACTGGGGCTGCTTATATATGTAAGCATATTTCTTAACAATCTACAAACCAAAGTCTTAAAATGCTAGAGCTTTGTTATAATTTTTAATGCATGAAAATATTTTGGTTTTAGAGGGGATATTTTTCAGAAATTCTAGTGGGAATAAGACTGGGTTTTGTTTGTAAATTCTGAATCTCTAACTTTGGTATTCTAATTGCACTGGAAATGCAACTGTTCCCTTAAATTAAGAATTTCTAGAGAATTTTTCTGCTAAATGTGAAATAGGCTTGATACGAAAATAATAAAGATGAAATCTCAATTATGATGAGCATTTCTGCACCAATAAATCACTGCTACAGGAAAGTACCAGTGTTAGTAGCTTGTAGCTCAGAATTTCACTGATGGGTGGAAAAAAGGATACTCTGTTCTGCCTCTCTCCAAAATACTTGAACTTACATCTGCCATCCAGGAGGTGATTTTGACTCACAGGGCAGTTCCTGGTTTGGGGGAAAAACAAAACAAAGAAAGAAATTGAAACCAAAACAAACAATAAAAAACCACTCCAACAATCTCTCCCACTTCCTGCTGGCGTCAGTCTTTGAGCATTAAGGTAGAAGGAGAGAGGAGGAGAGAGGAGTACATCTGGACTGGCTATTGCCAATAAGTCAGAAAACTTTGACCACATTCCTGCATGAAGTACAAGCAAACCAGTGAGATGTGAGAAGACTACTTAAAGTGCAAATATAATTCTGCATCTGTTAGCAGGCACTAAGTCCAGCAATACTAGACTACGGCATAAAGACATCTACAAAATCTTATAGAGTAATTTTTCACTTCTACAGATTTTTTTCCTTTCTAAAACCTGAGCAACTAAGTAAAAATAAAATAATTCACTTAATATCACCAAATTGCAGAATCTGCACTTTAAGTTGATTTTTTTTTTTCTTCATTTCCTTAACCAAAAATCTTTTTCATCTGGAAATGTTTGTCTAATTCTTACAGCATCAGCAAAGCAAGGGGAAAAGCCCAGAATACTACTTTGACAGTGTGTCTGTTTCTTCATACTTGCATTTGAAACAGCTCTGATCTATGCATAGGCTTTGACTTTCTGAGGAACAAAGATGGGACCTGGAGTTACACATGCTCTGTTTCTGTGCCAGCTGATGACAGGATAGCTTGGTAAATGACAGAACTGGAGCCGGGAGGGTATCAAACACACGGCAGCAGCCGCCACAGGCTCCTTGCTGTGAATGCATGGAAGGAACTTCAAAAGCTGGAGTTCTCCAGGGATTCCTTGAACTCCTGTGTTTTTCTTTTTGTTGTTGTTGTTGCTTTTTCCTCAGTCATGGCTCCCTGCCTGGCTTTTCTGTATTGCTACATCTTCTTTTCATCTCTTCTGAGTCAAAATGGGAAGCTGTGAATATCTCCTGATCTCATGTCTAGAGGGGATATGAATTTTTAATCATTACTATCATCCATTATCATCATTATTTTATTGTATTTATGTAGTGCTGCTGGTCTGGCTGATGTTTTTATGAAGTGATGGGAAAGAAGGTCCTAACCTAGAGGATTTTACGTTCTATTTGTGTGACGAGCAACATCGCAGTCACATCACGATCTGGGAGCTGATGGGGAAGAGTAGGATAATGAAGCCAGAGGAAAAGGAGATATCATTTAAAGCATATTTTTCTCTTAACTTGTTATCTGTTTATTGACTTCCCTTACCTTGCAACAAAAACATCAGTTGGTTTGTCTGGTCAGGCATGAAATTAGCATCATAAATGTAGAAAGACAAACAAACACAAAGGCCAAAAAACCCCCAGACAGACTTTATGTAGTTAAATCCAGCTCAGGCTGACACAGTCAGGTCCACCAGCCTTTTGTTGGAGTTATTCTTCTCTGGACTTGTAAACTTAGGAAAGCAGAAATTACCAGCCAGTATTAGACATGAGTCCATCTTAGCCAGTATCATGTCTTGGACCGCTGGTTTAAAGGTGAGAATCTCTCTAGTTGACAAATTTGGGATTATCTGTCCCAAGAACAGGTCTTGTCTCTAACAGTTTCAGACACAGAAGTTACTGCAGACTTTTGAGTTGCATTACATATATTTTTCCATGGTACCCAGCCATACCTTCCCTCTTGTGGTGCAAGTGGGTATAGCTGGCTTAGATCTCTAGGAAAGGGTATTAAACCAGTCAGAAAGGCTATCATTTGCCACAATTGATAGCCTGAGGCTAGTGTCAGCAGACATATGCTGCTGACACACATAGGCCAGTTAACAATAGGATAACAAAATTTGCATGGCAAAACAGAGTCATTGGAATAAATTCAGGCATCCAGGGATTACTGTAAAATAGCTGGAATGGAGAGAACCAGTATATTTGCACAACACCTTACATGGGGACCTCCTGGTTTTAATAAAGGGACAATCTGTTCTAGACAGGGGGTTAGTGCCACCATAATATTCATAACAGCGGAAATATAACACAAGCCAAGAGCAAGCTAGAGTGTCTTCTTTCCTAATTTGTTGGTCAGCAAATCAATGAGAGGTTATTTTTTTGATCCTGTCTGAAGACCTCTTGCAAATTTCAGCTGAGGAAGAAGGTGATGGCTTTGACTGCTTACTGGAGCTGGATGCAATTAACAGATTAAATGTGCTCCCATCTGTTTCTGGGTGCAGTTCAGCATAACTTAGGGCTTAGTTTATCCTGGCGCTGTATGAAAGCACTTCTTTCATTTTGTCTTGTTTCAATACTTGCTGTTGGTTCTGAAATTAGAAGACCAGAAGCAAAGAGTTAGAGCTGTTTGCTGGGGCAGACAGGCAGAGCTCCATGGAAGTACAGGGTGCAGCCCTTATTCCTCAGCAGGTCCTAGGGAAAATAACTTAATCTAAACTGCTGGATTTCAGCTAAGGAGAGATCTTTTACTGCTTTAGATAAAACTTCTAGCATAAGATGAGGGCATCTCTCCCTTCTGCTCACAGGAGCAGCTCCTTACATCTCTAGCTGCTTGCATTCATTTTAGTGCATAACCACTTTTATAAAGGGAGGGCCAGGACTGCAGGTGGCTGGTGACACCCACTGCCAGCAATCTATGCTAGATGGCTCTGCTAGAGCCATTTTGCTATGGAAAGAGGATAAATTAAATCACAAAATGTTAAAAACTCTTAAGGTGTTACTTTGGGAAGCAAAATTTGTTCAGAGCATGATCTGCTATCTCATTCTCCTTTCCCCACCACAGGAGAAATTGAGATTTACAAAGGTTTTGATTTGTCAGGATTTGTGATGGGACTTAGACATTCTTCCAAGTAACAAATTATTTGACCCACACTTTAGGGTTAGAACAGGTTAAAATTATAAAATACTGAGCCTCTTCAGAAGTGATTATTCTGACAATCTTTTTTTCTTTAAACAGAAGTCAAAGCCCGTGTATGGCAAGGCAAACCAGCTTCCAGAGTGTTTCTGTAAAAATAATTCTGGGTTGGTTTTTTTTTCACAAAAGCTTTGAAAAATGTTCCTTTTTAAACTACTACTAAGAGTAAAAGGTTTATTTCTGGGTTTAAAAAAAAACAAAATTTGTATATTTGCTGAGTTATCAAGATAGCCTTTCTGTTCGTGTTCTCATTCTGTGAATTAAATTTCTTCTGACAAACTCATTTTCAGTCCCAGTAATGAGCAGATAAAAAAGGGATAGCAGTGGATAGCTGCAGAGTGAATAGAATAATTCAGAGGGGGAACTTTTTTCCCTGAAGAGCATGTCAACTCTTAAAAATTTATGCATCTAGCCTTGAGATATGCAAGCCATATGCATAAATAAGGAAGCTTTTGAACACTTGCCATAGGTTTTGGCAGTGCTGGAGATATCAGGGAGGGGGAACAGAACAAAAATAAAATTCAATTGTTCCTAACTATTGAAGATGTACAATTATTGGGTGTAGTAATTAGATAATGAAGCTGTCCCTAATAAATCTATCTTATGGCTTTTGGAACTTTGTGTAGCCATGAGCACGAGGTTTTTACTGAATGCAGATTTGGGTACCAAGATCTTTTGTTGAGCATATTAATAGCTTATGAAATTTTGAAGTTCTGCGGAAGGAACATGCCCATGCTTTAATTTTACCAGCAGAGGCAGAAGAGACATAATCTAAGACATATAATGAATACGCAGCCTTTCCAACAACCCAAGTAACCCCCCGACCCAAATCTTCATGCAGTGGTGCTCATCCATCCACCTGTCAACAGCTGATAGCCTCATGCCATAACTACAAAAGCTCAGAAGTGTGTTAACCACCTTACTCATTGCAAGAAGCTATCTTGTGCTTTGTTGAACAGGAATCTTAAACTATTCTGCAATAGTTCTGGGACAAAATGGAAAGAATGTCTTTGTGGGCTTTTCTATGGGGAAATCCTAGTGTTCTTACTGAAGTCAGTCTCTCTGATTTCTGTTCTGTGGATGATTGTGTGTGGAGTGCTGGTAGTTGAGCTGAGGTGATGGTGGTGGGCTTCTTGCAATTATATAAGACATTACACTGCTTTTTGGTACCACTAGAAGGTTTTCACATGGTCCTGTAGGATTTACCGGCTGCCTGTCAAGACACTGACTGAGGTGAGCAGTAACCTATCGAGGTCTGTTTCCCCCTCCTTGGTGTCTAAACTTTATGGAATAATACTCTTAAGGCTACTTTTAGTTTATAACTCTGGAATGTTGTGGGTTCACAAGCAGCACTGGTGGGAACCCAGAGAATACTTGTTAATGGCAGTGATCCTGAGGGTCTCTTGAAGGTGTGTTTTGGAGAAATCCCCACAAGGATGTATCTGTTTTTCTGAAATACTACTTTATTATCTGGAGTACAATATCAGCTATTAAAAATAAAGAAGAGAAGGGAACCTGACAGAGAAAAACCACCCAGCTGGCCTAATCCTTATCTGGGTACTACTAGTCCAATCACATACTAAAAAACAGTTCATAGTAATACTAGAAATAAGTTTTGCAGTGACTTTTTTGCCTTTAAAATGCAATCTGTATGAACAAGGCCTTTTACTGAATTTATGACATCAGTTATTGACACTAACAAGGAACAGAAAAAATAATCATGCGTTCTCCTAATCACCCTCTTGTTTTTAAGCTTCTTTGGACACATCATTAATGCAGTTTATCCTGGAACACCTGGAGCACTATCCCAGCCAACAGTACATGCTAAATGCCCTCAGAATAAAGTCCAAATTTCTTCTGTACCAACCTGTGGAACCCCAAGCATTGCCCTCAGGTAGTGAGAAGGGAAAAGAAATGAAAAATTGGCAGGTCATGTAACATGCATAAAAATGTAGCTGAAAGCCAAACACCACCATTTAAAGCTGTGACTGAGGAGTACGCTGCCTTGAAGAGCTCTTCAGAGCAGAGGGTGTTAGTGTCAGTACTGGCATCCCACCTTTTCTGCATGTTTGATACCTAAGGCACAATGCAGAGGGACTGGGCATGTTGTGGAAGACAAAGCATGTGATTTTCTATGCTTGTACATGCATGAAGTCTGATGCTTTGTAGAAATACTGCAAAAGAACCTGGCTGTCAATGCCAGTGTAATAACGTGATTTATAACTATTGAGGTCTGGTTCAGTAGCACTTAAATTTCCACTGTGGTGTGGTGTAGGTATTTGGACACCTATTTTGGTAGAGAACTCAACCACCTCCTTTGATTTTATTGGGACAACTTCCATTCCTACAAGCTTGGTGTATGAGAATCTGTATTCGAAAACTAATTTCACCTTAATCTGGACCCAATTTCCTCAGCAGCTTTTGAGGATGATTTCTGAAGGTTAGTGTAAAAATCTTAGGGTTTTAGACTTGGCATAAGAAACTCTAGATTGAAATGAAGACAAGACAATATAAATAAAAAAAATATAAATTCATGATCTTATAATTCTGCTGACTCCCAGCAAACAAGAGCACATAAACTTTAAAATGCTAAAGTAAGGATTTTAAAATCAATGGAGTGTTTAATAGAATTCCGTACAATGCATGCAAAATGTGGGAAACATGGCAACAGGCAAATCTGGAGTGAGTGGAAGTTTGAATGTGGCTTGGTTACATAATTAAAACTGGACAAGCAAAGAAAAATGTCAATAATCCAACCGAGAAGTCACACAAATATAGATTGGTGTCTCACTATCAAGGAAAAAAAGCAATTAACAAACCCAAGCAAACAATTTGAAAAGCAGATGGCATTCTGGGAATCAGTAAGAAAACAGATTTAAAAAAAAGGTAATATATGAGTTGTTCAAATTATGCACTGAAGTCCACAATATATCATTCAGGTAAGGGGAAGCCTGGGATGACTATACCTCTAATACACACAGTGTATGTCTACACTCAGGGGTATCTGGTACTAAATATAAAGTTATCCCTTCTAAGAGACCTGGAGCAGGGGATAAAAATACCACAGAGGTGTTCTCTAAGCAGGCAGTTATGCCAAAAGAATTATGATTTTTTTTTAATTACTTTGTCTATGACAAGGTCTGGAAGTCTGAGGCTGAAAGGTTGGCAAAAATGTAATGCAGGACATTTATACGTTGGCAAACAGGTACAAATCTCAACAATGGACAACAAACAAATCCTTCTTATCATGGAACTTGTCTTCCATACAGAAAGAAACATTCTTCAAACTTTTCCTGTAGCTGGTGCCCTAATGCCTGCTGGTCCCTTCCACACGAGCAGCCACGAAACTAGAATTTATCATGGGCAATAATGTCCAGCTGGGGGACTGTCTTGTCACACGGACGCTGACTCTGTTCCCTATTTGGCTACTCTTGTTATGGCATCATGGCTGATGAGCCCAATTTTCTCTACCTGCCTCTAGCACATGATGTGGCAGAGATCAAGTCTCACTACGATTTAGCATCACCCTCATCTGGGCTGGGGCTGGGCTGGGGCATTTCATCACAGTAGCAGTTACATTGCAAGCCTGCTCTATGGTTACAGAGAAAGAAATGTGGATAATTTAAGGAGTTTTAGGAATTAAAATGTACTTTGCAAATAAGACATTTGAAGAATAGCTATTTTCCGAGATAATGTGGTACTTAAAAAGAAGTACTTGGATTAAAGGAGTCTTGGTTTTATTTTAGAAGCCAATGATGTGTCATACCCTTTTAGCAAAATACGATTAATACAAAATCTTACAGTCACTTCCTAATATTACTATGAAAAAAAGCCAGCAGAAGTGGATAAAAATGCAATCAGCTGTTCACTTCATCACTCGTTAATCTCTCTCTGAATGAGAAGCCTCAGATGCAATTTTGAGGTGAAATCACATGAGCTAATGCTTACTAGTCCACTTGTCTGGCAACAATTTAGTCCAATTGATTTATTTCACAAGAAGAGTCCTGGCTGTAGCAACTGGCACCAGGAATAGGGTCAGCCAATGAAGGCTGAACTTGTGTGGTGGCATTTCTCTCTGCAAGGCCACCAAGGGCATTTGTGTGGCCCTGGCCATTTTCACAGCCCTTTGAGAAAGGTGTTATTGTGAGATCTTTAACTTCTTCCATGTTTGTGGAAAACCGTCCAACAGATCCCAAAGAAGAGATGGGGAAGGGCTGGCACTGTGTCCCCGCCCCTATCCACCCCCAAATACATGCAATTATATGCACACCACTTCCTTAAACCAGGCTAAAAGGTCTGCACACTGTATATACTCATAAATTAATTTCATATATAAGCAGTTTAAACTCCTAAACCAAACCAACTTTCTCTCCTTTCTAAAAATAACATTGTTACACATCACGACCAGCACTTCTTTTTTCCTCAAATGGAAAAATAATTAAAAGCTTCGTTTTTTCCCTCCCTCTCCCTGCCCAGCTCTACAGTATCTCCATCCATTTTTACATTGCTATTACCTACTTTAATCCATCCATATTAATCCTGTGGTGACTTTCAATGATTTCAGTGCAGTGAGTCCATGAGACGAGCCTGTAAATCTAGAGTGATTTGCAGTATTGTCTTTTTTTTTTCATTGTCAATGTTCTTAAAGAAAAAAAAAATAAATATTGTTACCCAAAGAAGTATGAAAATACTTCTTTGAAATACATTTTCCTGACACACAGAGAGGAAACAATTTTGTTATGACTAAAAAAGAAAATAATCAAAAGTTGTGAGGATAAAAAATGGTGAAATTGATACGCAAAAATATTGAGAAGGGGCTAGGACTACTCATCGCACAAATGAAAGTGCATATACTCTGGGCCAGTTTCTGCCAGCCTGTTTCTAAATATTTAACTGGAATTTTGCATGGTGCATCTTTCTGAACTCACTTGCATACATAATGTACCATTAACACATCAAAGCTTATCCTTTAAGGCCCATGAATCACCCTGCCATGATTACACTGCACCTAAGACCAGAGATGAATGCTGATATGGGGGACTCTCTATACGTTAGGGAGGAGTTCACTCCTGGCAGCTGTGGGTAAGACTCCACAAGTGGGATTGCATAGGATAAACTAAAAAGGATTTACAGTGAAAAGGGGGCCAAGACACAGTGCAATTACGGAGGGATGAAAGCATGTAGTTATGATGCCTGTACATCTATACTCACACTAAAAACATGTTTCTGTAGCACCAAATTAAAAAGTGTTTTCTCTACATGCATACACACAAGCAGAAAATTACACCTTATCTCCTATTCTGGGAATAAACCAGGAACCTCCAAAGACTAGGTAAACATGTATATATAAACTGAGTTGGAAAAATATCCTATTTTCCCTGGGTGAAAATCCAGGACCAGGCAGAGTACCCAACCAACATTGCCAGTGATGCAGTGTTGCAGTGGTCTGAAGCCAGCTCTAGCTGACCAGCAGACCTGTGCTTTCTCTTCAGAGATGGGAAAGACAGATATGCAAAAACTGGAGAGAAGAGATCTTAATTTTCTTTGTGTTTCCCATCTGCTTTGCTGGGATGCTGCCAGCAAGTGAAGGAATTCCAGCTGCACACAGGGTCAGACTGCCCTTAAAGTCCCTTAACATTGGTCATATATATATGTGTATATATATGTGTATTATACGTGTAGTGCCACTGACTGTATTGAGTTACTCTCACATCCAAGGAATGTCAAAATCTGTCTCTTTGTTGCTGACTTTCAATTCATGTTTGATCAAAGTCCCACTGATACAGCTATCAAACTAGCTGCTAACTTAATCCCTACTGCGCTTACTTGTCTGATTTGTTTCCCCGCGTTATGTTCAGCCTGATGTAAACACCAGTGCTTTCTGCAAATTGCTTTTTTCACCCTTCTGTTTAATAATCTCCCCAGCCTTTTTCCATGACAAATGTGCTCATATTTCTGGAAAGCTTCATGCTTATTGTTTTTGTCATTTAAGCCCTCCTAGCACTGTTGCCCTCTGTTGTTGTCTTTGTTGCGCAGTTGTACCACAATGATATGAACAAATGCTCATCTCTCTGAATTATCATGCTTCTTTTTCACTTGTGTTTCAGGTTATATGCCACAATTTACAAATTGGCATTATTAGCAGATTGTTAGATATAATGACTATCTGTGGTGAATTTGGCTATTTCTCAGTTTAAAAAACATTTCTTCATTGCATGAACATTTGTTTTCTTTTCTTCTCAATTTACTAAATAATATGACTGGATGATGGTTTAATGTATTAATCCAGTGAAGCTGTTATGACCATAGGCTAATTTTGAGGTAAAACTTTACAAATCCTGTCCAGAGCTGTGTGATAGATCCTCAGGCAAAAAAATCTGCCCGAATCTTTTCAAACTCTTGAGTTTCCTACAGACTATGAGCATAGACTCTTAATCCTTCTCATTTTGCATCTTATTTATTGTTGTGCAATAGCTGTCATGTCATAAGACTGACTAGAAGTAGGCAAAAGTATCTTGGAGGACAGTTAAGTTCTAAAATTGTTCTAAAGACAGAAGAACATCCATAAATCCAGATTTCAGTTGTGGAGATGTTTTTATCCATATATACACTATAGTTTTTATCCATATATACACTATATATATACACACATACACACATTGTTTCTATAAAAATTATATTGATATAATAGTTTATTTTATTAATATTATAATATTTTTATTATTTGGGAAGTAATCAACCAACATGTATTTTGTTTGGAATATATATAATCTCTATAAATAATGATTGGGATTAAAAACTATTTTAAAAGCCAGGAAATAAAAATTTATATTATAACAATTGTATTTTGAGAGAAATAATGTGGTGTTGTGTGTGTGTTTTTCTCTTTTTGGATGGTTTGGGTTTTTGGGTTTTTTTCCTATTTACTATGGCCAGAATGAAAGTCCTCATGATTGATGTTAGCTTTCAACTCTATGACTCGTTCCAGTTTGTGTCACAATATTTGACTGATGTAAGACTATTGTTTTTTGTTTGGATTTTTGTTTTAACTGTGATGTGTGACAGCATCACTTTGAAATCAGTACAGAAGCAGGAAAACATGTCAGCTTGATTTATTTAGTTGTTTTACTGTTAACATTTCTCATCACGTTTGTAGAATGATCAGGTAGCTAATACTAATGTCATTATGCAAGGAGAGAATTTTAATCATTCAATGAATCTTACTTTGCAAAGAAAAATGGTTTCTCCATATTTGGGAAAGCATGTCTGCGGGAAGGTATCCAAGGCATGATATGAATCATCAAGAGAGTTGATAGGCTTCTGACTTAACCTTTTCTCTTTCCTTTATAGACCAGTTAAATGAGCTAGCTTGTCTGATATTAACCAGATAGTTCAACACCCTGATAGGTTGCTGGTGGTGATGATGGGCTGCTGATGGGGGTGATTAGGCTGCCAGGTGAAGGCTTGATGGCCCTTTAAGCTGCCTCAGCCGGGTGGAAAGGGGAGTGATGTTAATGTTTCTCAGTTCTGTTTGGCCTTTGGCAAGACCCGCAGCCCTTGAGCAGCCTGACCGAAGGTGATGCAAACTCACCTAGCGACAGCGGCTGTACCGCACCAGCTATGGCGACAGCAACCGGTAATTTGACTGCAGTCTCACCGCCACTTCTCTCCAAAGGATACATTTGGCATGTGGACTCCTCCATGGCAGAGGATGAGAACACGATCCCTGTCTGCAGAGGAGTGGACGGGCTCGTTCCTCTCTCCCCCCCAAAGCAGGGACGCCTCTTCGGTAAGATTTGCGCCTCCGACTGCATCGGGTGATACCCGGGTGGCTCTGAGCTTAAGGAGTTACCTATTGGTTATTTTCCTTTGTGAGCTCAATTACCCGTTGGATACCTTTGGATTTGAGGGCTAATGCAGTAAGTGAATCTATTGAGGGCAATTCCGAATCTGTATTTCTGTTGCTTCAATAAACCGCTTTATTCGTGAATCCTTAATCGTGGAAGTTCTTACTGAACGCGACCGGACGTACAGTGTCGAGCTGGTTTTAACGAGAAGATCAGCCCCGCCGCACCCGGCCCCTCCTGTTTCTGAGTAACGGCTGGGACGCAAGGGAAAGGGTGTGAGGGCGGGGATTTCCTGCAAACTTCTATGCTCTTAATGCAATAGTTCCTCACGCTACCGCCACCCCCGAATTCTAGTTGGCTAGAATTAGAAGGACCTATTCTGAGCTGCAGGTACACAGCACAAAAGGGTTAGAGGGTGGGTAGATGCGTTGTAAAGCACGCATGCAAACGGCTTGACCCACTGACAGAAGTGATCCACAGTCCTGAGACTGAGGTTAGATGACTTTTGTAATTTTATTTCCTGTCATAAATTGTGACCACAACGGATCATAATCCAATTAAAATTTTATTAATTATAGCAAGTAGAATATGAGCAAAAACAGCGCTGGACGACAGGGGAGTCTGCGCTCCGCCACTGCCGTGCTGAGCAGTTCAAACAGTCCCTTTTTATACATCTTTACTTCCGTGTTCATGAAGTAGTGGAGGTACTCTGCGCATGCTTCAGTTGTTGTTAGGGGGTCGTTTTCTACCTCCTGGTGGTCGTTGAGGCCGAAATAAGAAGTCTTTCTCCTTTATCCCATAGTTGACCCCTCATTCACATGTCCTTATCTGGGGTTGTTTGTCCTGTTTCTGTCGGTTCCTGGAAGTCTGGCGGTTATCTCGCGATTGTGGTTATCTTATCTTACTCAAGCAGTGTCCGGGTTTCTGTTTGCATAAGCGATTTCACATCTTTGTTGCCTAACCTTTACATTGGGCTTAACATAAATCTTAATAAACAATATCCTAGTCCATAGTTTCTCATAATCCCCCCTTTTTCTTTTTATCCTATTATTGTTTATTAGACGTTACTTTCATTTTCGGCACTGCGAACAAACCTTTTTCCACAATCCCAATATTTATCATAACACTCACAAGGTTATACCTCACAATTACAAAAGGCATAGTTCTCACGTGGCATAATGTATTCACAGCAATCTTCATCTTCATTAATAGATACACTCTTATATTTTGCCCCAGACCTCGTAGTTAAAATAAGCAGTTTAGCTATGTCAAACCGTTCTTTAATAAAGTGTATTTTATGTTTGTTATTGTCTAGTTCATAGGTTTATGAGGGTTTCCATTTGCTTGGGTTATTATCAATAACAAAACTAACGGTATACCAGAAAAAAGGGTGTCTGTTAATTTTGCCAATTTAAGTATATTTTTACCAGTCCTGGGGAAGTTCGGCCATTGCTGCTTTTGTGTCCCATCATTCTGGTTCTTTTCTCCACAGTTTGTTCCTCCTCTGCCTCGCCCGTCGACTCGGTTGCTTCGAGCCACGGGGTGTACCATCTTCTCGGCAGCAAGGGAATTCTTCAGGAGAACAGTTGTTTCGGGCTTTCTGCCTGTTTATATAGGCTTCCCACTTTGCAGCTTTAACTAATGGGGCAAAGTAAGACACGGTCAGTACTTCCCTTCTGCATTTTATAACCAAAATTTCAGCTACAAAGGGGACTGGTTCGTTGGAGTGGTAGCAATAATATTGAGGGTTTATTCCTTTGGCAAAAATTTCCCACCACTCATGGGATTCCCGAATAATTTCTTGTTTAGACTCTAATTGTTTTAATTTCCACTCAGTGAGAGTTCTTTGGATTTTCCAACACTGTGTGCAAACTCCTATTGGAGGGTATCCACATTCACAATGTGTCTACCATTTATCCTGGCATACCTTACACCTAAAACAAGCAAATGGATAACAATTGCAGTTCAAATCATTACACCCACCTAATTCGTATATCTAGAGTGCATATATTATTTACATCAACATATCTTCTATATTTAATATTGTGAGGTTGCATAAGTTTAGCAATTTCCTTCAACACACTTTGTACGCTTCCATATATAATAGAAAAAAGAGAAATAATTATAGCAAATATAAACAGCAATACACACTTTATACCGAAAGGTAATGCGGCAAAATAATCAAATAAAGTCTTTATCATTACGTTATCTTTTCAGGGTTATCTTGGTGTCACCTGGAGTACTGATTACTTTCCAGTGGGGTCTCGTCACTGGGCCTTTAATGCGACTGGCATGAGTCCATCCACGCTCAGCAGTTCGGACAGCTGTTTCTGTTGTAAGCAAAACAAGATAAGGTTCCTCCCAATTGGGTTTTAGGGTTTCTTCCTTCCACACTTTAATCAATATCCAATCCCCAGGTTTAACATTATGAATTTTTAAGTCCAACGGGGGTCGTTGTACAATCAGTCCATGTTCCCAAAGCTTGTTACGATGTTCTGCTAATTGTGAAACATATTCATTAATCACACGGTCTCGAATTAAAACATTTGTTTGTGGACTTTCAATTCTATAAGACATTCCATACACCATTTCAAACGCTGATATTCCTACATCTGCTCGGGGTCTGGTTCTGAGAATTAATAGTGCCATGGGTAGGCACTTAATCCATGATAATTTGGTTTCTATCATTAATTTAGTCAAAATAGTTTTGATTTCTCCATTTATCCTTTCAACTTTTCCCGAACTTTGTGGATGCCATGGTGTATGGTATTCCCACTTAATCCCCAAGCTTTCAGCTAGATCTTTAACAATTTTTGACACAAAGTGTCTTGTGCTAACAATCGATCAATTTCTGGTTTTAATCCCCTCCGTCCTTCTAGGGATATGGGATATTGCCTTACCCTCACAGGTATGTGGGGTTCGGAAAGTTGGATTTTAATCGGTGGGATTTTCAGTCTACTAATTGTGTCCAGAGAGTACCAGACATCGGGGTTAATTTGGTTTTGATCATCCACGGTTAAAGGATAAGCAGACACTGTTAGCTCCTGATTTTTTCACTTTAATTTCTAATTGCAATTCAACAATTAAATCTCGTCCTAACAGATTAAATTCTGCTTCAGGGACGAGCAAGAGTTCACCCATTCCAAATTTATTTTCAGTTTCGAATACCACATTTTTGATTTTGCTTACTTTAAAGGGTTCTCCTTTTGCCCCAATTACTTGTACCTTTTCAGGGGAAACTTTACATCCCTCAGGTATTTGCTTAATAGTTGATTTCTCAGCCCCAGTGTCTACTAAAAAGGTGAACTCTTGTTTATGGGGACCTATTTTTAATTTTATCAAGGGCTCATGATGACTCCGGTCCCCTAAGATATAGAGCCCCTGACTCTCTGCTTGGGGTCCCTGGGCATGTTGAGCATCCCACAGTCTCATTCCTGCTCGTCTAATCATATCTCTTTCCTCGGTAGTAAATAATTGACCAAGGATAGATTGCATCTCATCCCAAGTATAAAGGTTTGGTCCCAAAAATTGATTTAATCTTTCTGCCACTCCCAGTGGGTCCTCAATTAAGTTTCCCATTTCGGTTCTTTTAAAATCTCGTAGGTCAGCCGAGTTTAGGGGTACGGAAATATATCCGATCACAGGTTGAGGTCCCCCCATGGGTATTTCCCTTAGGGGGTACATCTGAGCTGCCCCTTTTTGACTTCTAGTTACGCGTCTAGGAAGAGGGGGAGACCCTTGTTCCGACTCTGGTGGGGGAGTGGGCGCTCTGGGGACTTCTGCGGGAGCAGGAGGAGGAATGTAAGGAGGGGGGGTTAGAAAGGTTTCGTCTAACTCTTCCTTCTTTTTCTTTTGTTTAGTTTTTATTTCATTCAGCGGATAAAGTCTAGCTCTCGGTCTTTCTAGCCACACTTCCGCATATTGACTCTCCTCCGGGTTAAGGGGTTTTTTATTATTAACCCAGAGGTTTAATTGCTGTCTTACCCAATCTTCTTCTGACCCATAGACTGGCCAAAAGACATTTTTAGAAATCTTCTTCCCTCCCCATATCTTAGTACAATATTCTATCATTTTTTGCTTGTCTTTCCCTAGGGTTCCAGGGAAATATCTCCAATTGTCTAAGATATATGCCAGAGGGGTATTTTAGGTACAGTGTGTACCCTCCCCATGGGAGTCGAAGGCTTGCTGCCCTTCGCCCCCATCTTCTGGATTATCCACAAACACACACTCACTCGCTCCCCTTATTCCTGGCCCAGTCCCTCGCGGGAGGTGGAAAACGCAGTACTAAAGGGTCCACACTCGCTTGGTTCAGTATATCGAACCTCTCGTTCGTTATAATCCAGGATACCCAATCCCGCCCGAACGGCGAACCCGCGAACAACTTCGCAGTATACTTACGCGTCCTGCGTCTTCGTCCGGACTCCCGTGCACAGAATTTTATGGGATTTTACCGGTCCTTTTTTGCTCAATATCCTAGAATTTAGGTTCGTCGGTAAGGTTGGAGTGAGCTGTTGGTCGCGGGGCTGCGAAATGTCGCGGGGCGCCTCCCCGGAGGACCAAAGCCCACCGTTCCTTATCCGAGTCACGGCACCAGAAATTGTCATAAATTGTGACCACAACGGATCATAATCCAATTAAAATTTTATTAATTATAGCAAGTAGAATATGAGCAAAAACAGCGCTGGACGACAGGGGAGTCTGCGCTCCGCCACTGCCGTGCTGAGCAGTTCAAACAGTCCCTTTTTATACATCTTTACTTCCGTGTTCATGAAGTAGTGGAGGTACTCTGCGCATGCTTCAGTTGTTGTTAGGGGGTCGTTTTCTACCTCCTGGTGGTCGTTGAGGCCGAAATAAGAAGTCTTTCTCCTTTATCCCATAGTTGACCCCTCATTCACATGTCCTTATCTGGGGTTGTTTGTCCTGTTTCTGTCGGTTCCTGGAAGTCTGGCGGTTATCTCGCGATTGTGGTTATCTTATCTTACTCAAGCAGTGTCCGGGTTTCTGTTTGCATAAGCGATTTCACATCTTTGTTGCCTAACCTTTACATTGGGCTTAACATAAATCTTAATAAACAATATCCTAGTCCATAGTTTCTCACATTTCCCAAACTCTTACAAAGCACGGCAAAAATTGGATGAAGAATTCTCTTCACTGCGTTATTTTCTCTTATCCTTGTGTTGCTTTGATGCTTCTAAATGTTTATTAATGTTATACCAGGGTAACTTGAAGGAATACTATTTTTGTCTAATTATATAGAGATATCATCCTCTGGTAGAGCACATCACCATCACTGTATTGATCAGGAAATAAAAATAAAATTACTCTAAACTTTCAACTTCTTCCAGTGTTTGGGGTTTTTTGTTTGTGGGGTTTTTGTTTTGGTTTTTTTTTAATTCTTGAGGGTGAAGGGGCTTTACCGTGGGATACGATAATAACTGCGAAAAACATGAGAAGAATCTGACTTCACCTGTTTATTTTGATCGTTTCAGCAATCATGTGGTGCCCTTGAGTAAGCATTTTCTTTAAAGTGTTTCATTGCTGCTATTCTTCACACTCCCTGCGATGTGAGGTTTTTCAGCTCTGTCATTAACTTCCGTATATATTCATCTGAAAAAAATCCACACTGCACCATTGATCTTTGCTTTGTTCTCACCTATAATTCTTTCACACTTAATAGATTTCATCTCTGGACAAGTATTGTTTTAGGCTTTTTGCCAATGTTTAGTCCTATGAGCCAATTTTCTAAACAAGGCAGTTACAGCAACTGTCTTTGAAGAATGCTCTGGCCTTCACTTATACTCAGACACCTAAACTAGTGAACCTGCGTAGATTAACATGTAGTGTTAAGAAGACACAAATCATTCGTGGCCTCAAACCATACCTGAAATGTTTTAAGTTTGCAAAATAATTTCTAAAGCTAGAAACTGCTGAGCTTTTACTTTGCTTTACTTTATCTTTTTGAGAATGAAGGAGAGAGTCAATGTTTCTGAGTACTTCATCTCTCTGGTTGGTGCATCACGAATCTGGATGGGTCTGTGCCATATTTCTCTTAGTTCCTCACGGTAAGAACAAGAGAGAGACCTAAGTCTTATCTACAGTTCGGTTAACTATATGGATAAAGGGATGCTGGGAACTACACAGTCTGAAAACCTATGAGAACCTGGATGTATTTCCTTGGATTCTTTCATACACTTTTTGTGTGGAAAAGTAGGGATTTTTGTTTGCTTGTGGTGATGTGTTTCGTTTGTTTGGGGACTTTTTTTGTTTTCTGGTGGTGGTGGGGTTTTTTTGGTTTGTTTTGGTGGGTTTTTTGGTGGTGTGGTTTTTTTTTTTTTGTGTGGTTTGTTTTTTTGTTGTGTGTGTTTTTTTGGTTTTTTTTTTTTTTTTGGTTGGTTGGTTGTTTTGTTGGGGTTTTTTGGGGGGTTGTTTTTTTTTTGGTTTTTTTTTTTGGTGAGGTTTTTTTATTTTTTAAATTGTAGCCAGAAATGTAGAAACTGACATTTATTCTAGCTGCAGTTCCTGACTCGTAGGAAACACTCAAAGGAACCAAGATTTTTGTTGCTAAGGTCCAATGACATGCCGAATTCAACAGCATTATCTGAACCTAAGGGATAACATGTAACTACAATACCCTAGGTCAGAGATTCCAAATGATTTTGGCGAAGTCTTTCTGGTAACTGGTAGCATCTCGTTCTTCATTTGGAACCTTTCTATTAGTGCTGATAGAAGCCTAAAATGTAAACACTCTATCCATTTATGTTCTATCCTTTTTTTTTTTTCCCCCTCTGTAAGAATCTCCTCTCTGTCATATAGGCAGCATCCTGAAAAATAGGAACATGTTATTCTGAAGTGTTCATCACCTCCTACATTAGTTGAGCAGATCCTGCAAAACCATTTTGGATAGCAGGAAAAAAATACCTAATTACTAGGATAATTGTAACATTTTAATAGACAGCATTATAGAGTTTTAAATAGCTGCAAGTCAAAAAAGCATTTATTTCAGAAACAGGTGATCAGAGAACAATGTATGTCTCTGGAAGGAAGGGTTGTCAAATCAATCCTTGTTGTTGGTACTTCTGGTTATACACTTGTGATAAGGCAAATAAGCACAACAGGACAGTGGGGGAGAGGGGACTTTTTACTCACTGATTAGCATACAAAGTATCTGATATTTAGGGAGAGAATTTTCTCTGGTCTACTGAGAGAAAGCAGAGATGGCTGAAAAACCTCTGGACTCTAAATTACTTCAAGAAATACTGGTCAAAGTTTTTTTGTGTTTCTAAAAATTTCTATCAATTTCTTTTTACATTAGGTACTTGGCCGCTAGCGCAAATGAGTCATCGTGGTGCTTTATCACTGTCAAGCAACTAGTTTGGTCTGAAGAGCTTAAAACCTCCAGCAAATCTGAGGTTTTTGAGGCCATATTGAGCCCTGATCTAAGCAGAGCTGCAGTTGGTTGAGTCTGTGTGCTGCTTTATGGAGTGAGATAATGTCAGACAATACTGATGTCCCCTTTTCCTCTTTTTTTTCACACTGAAAAATGCTTCTTTGGATTACACCATGCTCACTGATTCCAGTCCTCTAGTCTACAGAGATATTAGACAAAAGCCATAGAATCATAGAATAGTTTGGGTTGGAATGGACCTTAAAGATTTATCTAGTTCTAATCCCACTGCTGTAGGCAGAGACACTTTCCACTAGACCAGATTGCTCAAAGCCTCATCCAACCTGGCCTTGAACACTTCTAGGGGTGGGGTATCCGTAACTTCTCTGGTCAACCTGTGCAAGTGCCTCACCACCCTGGTAGTAAAGAATGTCTTCCTAATATCTAATATAAATCTACACTGTTTCAGTTTAAAGCTATTCCCTCCTGTCGTATCACTACTTGCTCTGGTAAAAAAGTCCCCCTCCACAGAGGTTTGGATTCCTTGTAAAGCTGCTTTCAATTTACCACTTATACTTTTGTTCTTTGACTAACTACTAGTATACTGTAAAGAGATGACTAATATTTCTGAGAGTACACTGACACATCTAACAAAGACCTCAAAAAGGGAGTGCTTCCTCATCTAAAGTAAAAGAAAGATAAAAGAAGAGGAACAAAAAGCTGGAATTGCATACGCTTTTTTCCCATTAACTTTTTTACAAGTTAGAGTTGCTACATCTGTGAATCTGCTTTCCCAACTATAAAATGTCACAGATGTCCTCTGTTTGTAAAACACTTTAGAGGAAATATATCAACAAATGCAATCTATTAAAACTTCTTTTTTTTTTTTTTTTTTTTTTTTTTTAAGCTTTACAAGTGTGTTTTTCATCTGTTTTCAGGCTGGGTATATGGAGTCTCTGTAACTGGAGAGGGAATATTAAAAGTATGTGGTGTTTGAATAGCAGATGTCAAAAGAACTGGAAGCTGTTTCTCTGAAGTTTTACTCCTTTAAAATAGTCTTCTTGATACAGACAATAGTACTATGTGTTTGCTTATATTTGTGCATAAGAATACTTTGATATCAGTTAGAAGGAATACATTAAATGTACTGTGGGAGATCAATTTATAGCAAGTATTATTGATTTCAGCGAAGTTTCAGCTCAAGATATTTGTGTGGTTTGTTCATTATTTTTACTTGTGGCATTTCTGAAATCTCATAGAAAATAATGATTAGTTTTAATATAAAAATATTTTTATTTTAAACTAAAAAATACAAGTGGAAGACACTAATAGTAGATTAAAATGTGCAAATTTTTTTTTGGTATGAAATGATATTAAACATTTCAATTGTAAGAAAATTTCTTTCTGGATGTAAAAGAGTGTTGAAAACGGCATGATATTGCAAAATGTCATTCTGGCATTGAGGCATACTCATACTGTTTGGATTCCCAGAATCATGATGAATGGCAGTTAACTTTAGATATAGTAGGATATTCACTCCATATGACACTTAATAATATAAGAAACTGCATTAAAGCCCTGACCAAAGTCATGATACAGCTGGTGAGCAGTTTTCCCTCTTTTTGACTGGAGGTGCTAATTGATAACTAGAGGGGAAAAATTGCCTGTTAGTCATGAACAAGAATCAGGAGGAAGTTAAGGCAGCCAGTAATTGCATTTTTTCAAAGAGAAAGTGCTTCCGCCTGGTGTAGTTATTTGCAAAGCTACTATGGGAAAGTAGCAAGTATCTTGGAAGCTGAGCAACAAAGGCAGAATCCTCAGCAGCTGCAGGACTCTATCTCTGCTACAACTGTAGGATGTTTTTGGTTCCCCAATATTTCTTATTGAGGAATTATTTGGACAATGAGGTGAGCATTAGGGACAAGTTGGGGACTTCAATCTATCAGGAAAAATGTAGAGGGTGGATTCATGGGTCTGAACAGCAGCTTTGGTGATCAAGCTAGAAGTGACAGGCTAAGTGGTTGTGAATTCAGGTGGTAGAGTTGGGAGACAGACTGAAGTATGATATGAATGAGAGAGAAGTTTTAAAATTTCAGTGTAGTTTATTTTTATCATTCACTGTCCTGCACTCCCACCCTGTTGGCAAGGATTATCTTTACTTCAGTTACAGGTCAAAATCAACCACTGACGCTTCAGTAGGATTGTAGGATTCCAGTAAAACTCTTCAGAACTAGAGGCACTTTTTTTTTTTCCCCTTTTTTTCCCTTTTATTTAGTAGATAGAGAAGTAAATGGGATGAGCATTTTGTCACTTGTCTCCAGCCAGCTGGATTATTTCTAGTTGGCTGATCACGTCTCTTACACCTAGTGATATAAATTATGAGCTTAGTTAAAATTGCATGTGCTTTTAAATTCATTTTCCTTTTTTATCAGGACAATCCAGCAGACTGCTTTATTTTTCTGAACTGCAGCAAAAAGATCACGAGTAAACACTCCTGGGTTTCTAGTCCCTGGAGAGCCATCATGCATTTAAACAAGCATGCTCCTTGGCCTTATGCTAAAAGGCTAACCCTAGAAAAACAGGGCAATGTGGTCTTTCATTTGCCAGTGTTTTCCGTAGTGTGATATTCTCTTTTACCAGGCTTGTGCTGGTGTATTGCTGTGTGCTTTTCCATACAGTCGGGCTGATTCCTCATGAATCTAAATCCTTTTATGTAAAAAGACATATATTAGCTCCATTGGTATGCATGTATCTGGTACAAGTATTCAAGATGAATAGCTCCCTATGGCCTTTTAGCAACCTCTTTGCTAAACTGAAGCAGGATAGAGACCCGGAATGGATATTCTGCTTTTCTTCCTGGAACAAGTCCTGTTGAAGAGGCATTGGGTTTCTGTCATGCTTGGTCTGGCCAGGCCCTCCACAGTCTGGGGTTTGGAGCCTATGATCTAGTTGAAATTTATCCTTTCCTATGGAGTTTGGCAAATAAAATTTATTTCTCTTTTTGTCCTTCTTTTCTAGTTCCTTCAATCTTCTCCCTCCTACTTGACAATATCTTCCAAACCTTGTGTAAAACCAGAAAAAAAAAATAATACTGGCAAAGCAGGGGGAGAACTACTAAATAGCATGTCAGGTGAAAGTCATCAACTGAAGAAAATTTGCTATGATCATAGAATCACAGAATGGTTTAGTTTGGAAGGGACCTTAAAGATCATCTAGTTCCAACCCTCCTGCCGTGGGCAGGGGCACATCTCACTAGACCAGGTTGCTCCAAGCCCCTTCCGACCTGACCTTGAACACTGCCAGGGATGGGGCATACGCAACTTCTCGGGACAACTTGTGCCAGTGCCTCACCACCCTCACAGTGAAGAATTTCTTCCTAACATCTAATCTAAATCTACACTTTTTCAGTTTAAAGCCATTCCACATTGTCCTTACAGTACATGACCTCAGAAAAAGTCCCTCTCCAGCTTTCTTGTAGGCCTCCTTTAGGAACTGGAAAGCTGCTGTCTTCCCTGATCCCTCTCTTTTCCAGGCTGAAGAAGTCCAACTCTCTCAGCCTGTATTCAGAGGAGAGACTGTGTATGACGATTTACATGATGATGTAGGAAAGCTAAATTCCAGTGCCTGCTAGAATTTAGGCACTTTATTCAAGCTTTTTTTCTTTATTATTGTTATTAGTATTGTTAACCAGTATAATTGGGAAAATGAAGTTTGTTAAGCTTGTGTGTGTGTGCAAGTTTGTCAGTTCTACCTAATAACCTGTGAACTTGTTGCCCAATTTCAACCAAATTTTACAGGGGTTAAAATATCAGAGCTAGTGTGATCTGAGCTTTTTTTTTTTTTTTAATTGCTTTTTTGTTTGTTTGAGTTTTTTTTTTGGGTTTTTTTTCTTTAGGAAAGTGTGTGGTTTTCATGGAAGTTTGGTTTTCTTACTTCTTTGGTTTTTGGTTTCTTCGGGTTTTGTTGTTTTGCTTTGCTGGGTTCTTTTTAGTTATGGGGAGGGTTTCTGGGGGGGGAGTTTTGTGGTGTGTTTTTTTGTGGTGTTTTGGTTTAGGTTTTTTGTTTGTTTCTTTTGTTGTTTTTTGGCCTTTTTTTTTTTTTTTTTTTTTTAATGGAACCAATCAGTGAATAATACTGTACAGGAGAGGAGTGAATGTTTCTCTGGGGAGAAAAGCAGGGGAGTGAACTCAATTCTGAGGTTACACACCAGAGAATCCACATTCCTTAACTTCAGACTCTTCTGTGTTCTAGGGCAGGTATCAGGAGCATTCAAATGCTCTCAGTAGCATTTAACTTCAGCTGAGCTGCCTTGCTGCTTTCTTGGGTAGTAGTAGAACACAACTGTGCAAATGGCTGATATCTCAATTTTACTGGCAGTTTAAGAGCAAAATGCCTGAAATCTACAGTTTTCTGTAAATTAAAGTTTAAAAATATATTTATGTAAAAAAGTAACACTTAAAATGTCCCTTGCCAATCAATGAATCATAAACTTTCAAATCCAAAGACATATTAGAATGTTCTGAGATAATTCTAAAAAAAAGCATCAAAACAATTAATGTCTTCATGTAAAAATGGTACTGTACGAAATGAATGGTTTGTTGATTTCTGATGAGGGTAGTAGTGACAGTCTTTGAGGTCAATTTAACAAAAGTAAAACTACTTCTTCTTATGCCCCTCATGATTAGTTTGTTTGGTTTTGGAAGCCAGTAAGGAAAATTTCAGCCTTGTCCCTCAGCAGACACCTAGGCTTGCCTGTGGGTTGGACTTAATTTCTTAGTCAAAGTTCCTTCACCACTCACGCACTGCCTTGAAAAAGCTGAAGGTTACTTGAAATAGAATTTAGAGAAAAGTAAGGGGTGAGGTTTGGGAGTTAGGAGTGTCTTGAGGTGCCAAGACTTTGTGCAGTGAATTTACAAGGCTGATCTCTGTGAGAGGAAAGTGGTAGGTGACCTCCACAGCATATCTAGAGAGATGAAGAGGTTATCAGTCATATTTGATGGTTGTGCATCATATTTGAAAAATCCTGGCAGTCAGGTGAAGTTCCTGATGACTGGAAGAAGGGTAATATAACCCCCATTTTCAAGAAGGGGAAGGTAGAAGACCTGGGAAACTACAGACCAGTCAGCCTCACCTCTGTGCCTGGCAAAATCTTGGAACAGTTTCTCCTGGAAAACATGCTAAGGCACATGAAAAACAACTAGGTGGTTGGTGACAGCCAACATGGCTTCACTAAGGGGAAATCCTGCCTGACCAATTTGGTGGCCTTCTATGATGGAGCCACGGAACTGATGGACAGCGGCAGAGCAGTTGACGTCATCTACCTGGACTTGTGCAAAGCGTTCAACAGTGTCCCACACGATATCCTTGTCTCTAAATTGGAGAGACATCAATTTGATAGATGGACTACTCGGTGGATAAAGAACTGGCTCGATGGCCGCACACAAAGAGTTGTGGTAAATGGCTCGATGTCCAGTTGGAAACCTGTAACGAGTGGTGTCCCTCAGGGATCGGTGTTGGGACCGGTCCTGTTCAACATCTTTGTCGGCGACATGGACAGTGGGATTGAGTGCGCCCTCAGCAAGTTTGCCGACGACACCAAGCTGTGTGGTTCGGTTGATACGCTGGAGGGAAGGGATGCCATCCAGAGGGACCTTGACACGCTTGCGAGGTGGGCCGATGCCAACCTTATGAAGTTCAACCAAGCCAAGTGTAAGATCCTACACCTGGGTCGTGGCAATCCCAGGCACTGCTACAGGCTGGGCAGAGAAGAGATTCAGAGCAGCCCTGCAGAGAAGGACTTGGGGGTGTTGGTTGACGAGAAGCTTAACATGAGCCGGCAGTGTGCGCTTGCAGCCCAAAAAGCCAACCGTATCCTGGGCTGCATCAAAAGAAGCGTGACCAGCAGGTCAAAGGAGGTGATCCCGCCCCTCTACTCTGCTCTTGTGAGACCTCACTTGGAGTAGTGCGTACAGTTCTGGTGTCCTCAACATAAAAAGGACATGGAGCTGTTGGAACAAGTCCAGAGGAGGGCCACGAGGATGATAAGAGGGCTGGGGCACCTCCCATATGAAGACAGACTGAGAAAGTTGGGGCTGTTCAGCCTGGAGAAGAGAAGGCTGTGTGGAGACCTCATAGCAGCCTTCCAGTACCTGAAGGGGGCCTATAAGGATGCTGGGGAGGGACTCTTCCTTAGGGATTATAGTGGTAGGACAAGGGGTAATGGGTTCAAACATAAACAGGGGAAGTTTAGATTAGATATAAGGAAGAAGTTCTTTACAGTGAGGGTGGTGAAGCACCGGAATGGGTTGCCCAGGGAGGTTGTGGATGCTCCATCCCTGGCGGTGTTCAAGGCCAGGTTGGACAGAGCCTTGGACCACATGGTTTAGTGTGAGGTGTCCCTGCCCATGGCAGGGGGGTTGGAACTAGATGATCTTAAGGTCCTTTCCAACCCTTACTATTCTATGATTCTATGATTCTATCCTGCCTGGCCAATGTAATTGCTTATAGTTGAGATATGTGAACACTGCCCTCAGTATATTGTGTGACAGGCTGATTCATGATGTAAGGACTTTTTTTCCCCTGTGGCTCTACACACTATATTCCTCAGAGAGTAGGATCTGAAAAGGCCCTTTACAGGACTTGCTTGGCTGACTTACACTGCCCTGTTTTGTGGCGTAATACAGCACGGACTCAGATCAGTGGGAATGCTGAGACAAACTTTATTTCGGGCAAGCCCTTTTACTACACAATCTCTCCGCCCAGAACTTCCCCTGGGGTTTTTCCAGGGGACTTTCCGCAGAGACTTTCCACAACATGTCGCTGCATGTTTCACTCCCTCCTTATCTGTGCCTGAGGCTCTCACGCTCTGTCCATGCACCGCGGCATCATCTTCACGAGCAGTCCATGCACTCCACTGATTTGTCCGGGTACTCATGACTCAGCCTTACGGCCTAGCCTGGCCTCCTGAGCCTAGGGCTTTTTCGGTATCAAGGTCTCGCTGCTTCTGTTCAATGGACTGCTCAAGCTTGCCATGCTGATGCTATTTCTCCCCACACTGTTTAGCTCTATCCTTAGGCATGTTGAGGTACTGTTGTTGGTGTGGCTCACTGAAGATGCAGCAAGTTCTGATGCTGGAAATGAAAGGGTTTTTATGCACGCTCTCCTTGGCATGCTGCCTGCTTTTGACAACCAGCAAAGCAGGGACACCTTCCCCAGCAGCTCAGATCTAAATACCAAATATGGAGATTGATTTCCAGCACAGCCTGTGCTGTGTATAAATCCTGGATCAAACAGGCTAATCACTGTTAATCACTGCTAATCAGCGTGATGGGGGCTATAGACCTTTGCAGCTCTGCTTACTGGCTAGGGGGGCCAAACTGCCAGTAGGTGCTAAATCATTAACAGTTGCTGTTGAATTTAAGTAGCTGGTGGTGTTGAATTTAAGTGACTATTGCCACACTTATACACTGCCAAGGAATGAAATTTTCAAGAGCTACAGCATCACAGTGCATGTTTCCCAGCACAGCTATGATTCAAGTGTTAATCTGCCTTAGCAGATGAGAAAATTTAGTTGAGGATCTCTTTCTGAATGACCTGCTGAGTGCTGTACTGCTGATAAAAAAAAAAAAATTTTAATAACTCCACGATAGGTTATGCTACTGCACTCTGCTGCCTACAATCTAACATTTATACTCGACTCTGAATAAAAGCAAAGCTAACACCGGATCTAAAAACTCGTTGTCTGTCCTTGGTGTTTACCATATGGTTTATTCTTGTACAGGTGTGAAATTTGGGAAACTTTCTGATAGGCTACTTTGATTTTTCACAGTAGTATTCACAATACACAGGTTTGATTGTGTTTCCTTTTTTTTTTTTTTAATTTCCCTATTTCTTACTTTTTAATTTGCAAATTGTATTTCAAAATAGCAAAGAAATGTGGCAAGTTGCACAGTCAGAGAGAATTATGGCCCCTTTCTAGTAGTTAATGTACCCTGAGCTTTTGGCTTTGGTGCCTCATAATGCCACATGAGGCATGCGGTAACTGCCCAGAAACACATTTGTTAGCTGTCATGTCACTGCTTAATTATATCTTTCTTCTGTTTCGTTGCATCATGCGTAAGTCTGCTAAAAGTTCTATGTGAATGCAAACCTGATTTATTGTCTCAAAAGTACCTTAGAGAATACCAGTGGAATAAAAGAGTTACCTTTAATGTGTTTTCCTATCTGCAGAGCTCAAATTTAGTATGACTTTGTTAATCTTTGAATTGGTAAACAATATTACATGCAGTGTATAGCTTTAGTTAAAGCAGATTGCTTACTTACATGCTTGTTCTCAGGTGTAGTATGAAAATAAAATTTTCCTTCTTTGCCAGATCATATCAAGAGTTGAAAATATACTCTGTGTGTATTGCTGGATCTTCTACCACTGTAATTCAGGGGAGTTTCAAAGCCATGACAGTACTGCTGATTTATACCAGCTAGTGTTCAGATTTTGATGCTATTGGTGATGGGAAACTATTAAAAATCCATTTTAAGGCTGCAGCTTTTTCTCCTCATAAGTCCCCGTACTAAGGGAATAGGGAGGGCAAGAGGGAGGAGATGCTGCTTTAAGTAAGGAAGTGAGGTCTTGCTGGTGTGTGCTGGGAGTGTTGCTTGCTTCATTCTTCTCAATAAATTATTTTATTTTTCTCAGTTGCTGGCAGCAGCTTCAAAATGCTGTAAGTGCTTTTGCTCTGAAATGAGATTTACTGAGTATGTGAGCATTTGGCAGCTACTGAACTGTTGCTCTCTGCATGAACAGACTAAGGGCAAAGTAGTATCATAAAGTTTGGAGTGTGACTTTCTCATCTGTCCTAGGATGTGAGTGTATTAATTAGCTTGTTAATATAATGGGTTTTCTTGTGTTCTTGCTGGCCGAAGCCTGTCTGTTCTTACCTTCCTCCTTGTCAGATCTAACACATGTAAATATGTCTTTGGCCTGAAACTTCGCGAAGACCTGGTAGCCCTGAAAGAAGCTTCCCAAAAGGGGAGAAAAAACCCCAAACCAACCCACCTCATAAATTTCTTGGTAAAGGAAGACAGTATGTTCAATAAATTTGGGGACCACTAAATATTGTGGAAGTAGATTAGTGATTTTGGTGGAAATTAGTATCTACAAAGTTCCTGGTTAGTGATCTCTAGCAAAATACTTAGGAACTAGTTGGTGGGTGGGCAGGGGAGAAACAGCAGAATTGAGAATTAATTTCTTGAATTAGCTGCAGCATAAAAAATTTCGGAAAAGCTGTGGAGATTCTCTCCCAATCTCGTGTGGGTGTTGCTATTTTAGAGAGTAGCAAAGTCAGGAAGGGAAGTAGTCTCACCTGTTTATACTAGATTTGCTACTTACTAAATGTCAGTATATCCTGTAAGGTGGGGTTTTTTTTAAGCAGACTGCAAAAATTAAGCACTGAAGAGGAGCTGTCATTTTTTGTTTGCGGATTCCAGAACAGTCATTCTGGTAACTAACTCAAAGTGTGTGAGATGGAGTTTGTAACCAAGACACCTGGTAAGCGGATTGTGTATCCTGTGAAACTGGTTAGCCATGAAAACCTGACAGGAACTAGTGAAAATGAAGGTCAGAAATGACCTTTTAAATATCTGTTTTGGATAGAAGAAAACTATGGAGAAGCCAGATATTGCAGTTGCTTACAAGTAAGTTTGAAAATTTAAGATTAGGAGTGCATAGGCTCTTTTTAGAAGAGAAATCAAATGTCTTAAAGACATCGACATCTTTAAGACAGATGTCTTAAAGGCTTTTATGTGCATAACGTACAAGGTTGTAAAGCTTCTTCTTCTTTTTTCTCCTTTCATCATGGTCGCTTACCACAGGCATTTCCATTTTTATACTTCATAGTATAAAACTTGGTGCAGCTGCATTGTTGTTAACCTTGGCAAAAGGTAAACCAGGGAAGATTTGCATAACTACAGTTGTTTACCTTTTTGCTCTTTTCGCACTGTGCCCAGGAGGCATGTTTGGAATTCATCATTTACAGTGATTTTATATAATCCAGGAAATTTCACTAGGGGAGGAAGTGGCTGAAGTCAGTAACTGATACAGTTTGCAACTGTGTTTCTGAAAGGTAATATTTGCAAGACTATTTAATGAAGATGCTTAGGTTTGTTTACATAAATACACATAAATGAAAAAATCCAAATGATGCCCTTTATCTTCTTAGATTATTATATTCAATTTTAGTGTTTGCAGTAAGGAGTGAAACACCATTTAATTATTGAATGGTAGACTTGTCTCTGAAAATTACCCCTTTTAAGATTTAGGACAGTTGAGGGCTTACGCAGTGGTCCTGGTGTCACCATCTTTGATAGACACGGGTAATTAAGAATAGGGAATCCAAAATTATAGCTGCAGTATGATAGTTAACAGCCAGCCATGTCTGAGGCAGACCTCTGCTGCTGAATCCCATGTGCTTGAATTCTGCACAGGCACCCAGAGGTTCCTGCTGTTTTCAGGGGAGCTTCAGTTTAGGCAGTCAAGCTTTGTTCCTATGGGCCCATCTTCACAAAAGTCTTGTTCTGTGTGCTCTGCATATAACACACTTTTGATGACCTACCATGAACACATAGAACATGGTAAACAAATTAAGGCTACAAAGCTACTCTATATCCTAGTGTCTGAGCATCTTGAAATGAAGACCTTTGATTCACGTGCCTCAGATGAGCTCTACTAAACAGTTAGTACCGTGTTGCCTAAGTAGATTAACTCCTCTTAAGGCAGTAGAGTTATTTTGGTGGTAAAACAATGTTTAGTGGATGCAAAATGACTGCTGATGAGAGCAAATGATTGCCCATGTAATTAGGGAATGCCAAGACTTGATTTCATTATTAAAATTAATAATGGCTTAAAAATATTCTGAGATGAACATTTAGAATGGAGATTAGTCTTTCAGCTCATATTCAATTTGTGTATTTAGGTAGCTGGCCATCTAGAGCTAAGATAAAATATGAAATTGACCTAAAGCCTTCCAAAAAAAAAAAAAAAAAAAAAAGGCATTACCAAAAAGCTGATCCATCATTCTGCTTTTTGTTTATCTTTAATAGAAACTATCTTATTGTATAAAGTCCAAGTCCAAAAGACAACACTAGGCAATTTTATTAATAGATAATAAATCCTGGGCTATTAAACATAAGTGGCCAGACCTCTGAATAACAAATTTTTCTACTAGAGGTCCTAAATTTAGATTTCAATGTCTGTATAGAAGAGGAGATTGAGTTTTACTGAAGACAGCGAAGGAAGCATAATAAGAGTTATAGACCATGTTGTGCAGGAATTCTCTTGTCCTAAAATCTGTACCTCCTATCAAACTGGTTGGTTTGTTTAGAGAAAATCAGTTTAGACCATTTCCGTCCATAAAGAAAACATTATGGAAGCTTTATATTTCTAATTCACTTATATTTTGTGGTATTGGAGAGAGCTAAAGAGTGTCTTTCACTGGCTATGGTTCCTACTTCCTGAAGTACTCTCCTGGGAGACCTTTCTGGGTGATTTTGGCATCGCCTGTTGGAGCATTCACCATTAGCTATTCAAATCTGAAGCTGAAGCTCATGTGAGAAAACACAGCGAATTCAACCGTCTAATGAAGGGGAACAAAATATTCTCCAAATGGGATAATCTGATATCTGATTCTCACTTGAAGGATAGATAAATTGACCTTTAGGGCATGGTCAGCCCCTGCTGACTGCTGAAAGAAGAGAATTAAAACCAGACTACACAAATATGTTTTGTTCCTTTCTCCCCTCACAGGAGGTAAGATTTGGGTTTTTTGTTTGATTTTGTGTTTTCGACATGTGGGAGAGGAAAGAGAAGATGAACAGACATAACTGGCAATAAAACTTACTTTACTTTGAAGATCTAAAATAAATTTATGAGCTATTTGCACCCAGTCTTGAGTTAGGATATTAACAGAGTATGAATGTCTCTGGTACTCTACACAGGAATACATTGAAGGCTTGCTGCTTGTAGATCACACTATTTATTGGCTATCTCTTCAGGGTTGTGTTGGATTTATTTATTTATTTATTTTAATTGGGAAAAGTGTTTGAGAGATATTTTTAGATTTAAGAAGCTTTCTAATCCCTTATCTCCTCAGCCTAAGAACAGAGCCAAAACTGTGACAGCTCAATGTTGTCTCTAAGTTTTGATAGGGTGCTTTGCAATGTTTGTTAGAGTGTAATGAAGTTTGCCAGGGAAGGGCTGGATTAATCATGTCCTATGGGAGGTCTTTGCAAATATAAATCTAGCCATGTGAGCAAATTTTAAATAAATGGGTACATTTGCCAGTCTCTGAACCAGGGTTAATTTTTATGTCTGCTTGATTCATGTAGGATCTAAAAAACCATGAGCTTAAAGTGTAGGAAATGTTTAGGAAAATTGTAATTGGATCATAATTCATCTTGACATAAGTGAGGGGGAATTCTTATGGATAAGTGAAGCCTTTGAAATCATGGGCCATAGTTATTAAATTAAGCTTTTCTATGAATACAAGATTTCATTAGATTACATTTGCAACACACAACCTTTGTATTCAGGCAGTCTGTGGGGAAGAAGGAGCTGGTAACAGTTTTGTGAACTTTCATTTGGGTCTGGCATGGCTTGTCCATTTAGCTAGGCTCATTTATGGCTTCTCACTTGCCCTGTATATAATATGCATGTAAACTAAATTTTGTTTGCTGGTATTCAGACAAGGTTTTCTCTCTTTGCTTTCCAGAATGTCTCTTAAACACACATGCACAGGTGTGCTGATACCAGAATATCAACTTTGTCACTGGCGTTGTCCTTGCTGTTTCCCTGCAGTAATAAAAGAATCTAAGCAGAAACTGTGACCTGCTGCATGTTTGATAGACAGTAAATCATTGGAATGAACCTTCCGACAAAAACAAAGGGTGATTGTTATTCATGTAGAGAAAAGTTCTGGGTAAAGGAAATGTTTACAGAGATCAAAGTGAGTTTGCAAAAGATTGTATGGGACACTTGCTCCTTTTCTGAACGCAGAATCTTGCTTGTGCAAGAACTTACACTGTGACCCATTTACCTGTTCAATTATATCTTGGATAAAGTTGTTTTACAGTTTCATTCCCAACATATTTAGTTGCTTTAAGTGATAGAAATGGGATCAGTTATCTGCAGCTCAGGCTCCTGGGTGTTAGAATTGTTGCCATGTTATTTGTTAATATAGGAAAGTTGCTCTATCTTTGCTGCATATTTTTATAGATGATTTAAATGCTTGCTTTCTTTTTAAAGTATTCATGTTACTATTGCAATGTACAGTTTCTTCTTTTTTCCAATTCTAAATCACATACTAGGAATGATGCCTTCTCAAATTTCTGTCTGTAAACTAAGCATTCTCAATGTACAGTAAATAATTTGCACTGTATCCAATGTGCATTGTGTTTGTAATTGATCGTAATGGATAATATGGAGGTGGTAGTGAAATGTAATCAAGTCCATTCTTTGCAAAATCAGACAAAGCTCAGACCACTGAAAGTTAGGCATCTGACCCAAATAAGTGCATAAGATTGCCTATAGTCTTTGGAGAGCAATTGGTCCACTCAAAAGTTGATTTGTTGATCTTTTACCAGTCTCTGACAGTAGAGGATATCCAGATGCTTAGTTTAAGTAGATGCCTAAATTTTAAACTATTAAGGTGAAATAAATTTTCAGAAGCATGTTTCCTAATTAAACTTTAAATATAGATTGGTTTGGTTTGGAAGGGACCTTCAAAGGTCATGTAGTCCAACCCCCCATGTCATCTAGTGCTACCTCCCTGGTCAATGGCTTTCTATAGTCTGTGCTTAATCAACTTTTTTCGTGCTCCATTATACCTGATTCTCTTTCCTTCCCATTAGGATGAAAATTTGGTGACCAGCTGGAATGTTACTAGAGACTACTGGTTTTAGTTCACTATGACTGATACGAACTGTCTTCTGATATTCTTTGGAGCTTCAGTGGCTATGCTGACTTATATCAGCTGCAAATCTGGCCCAGTGGCAGTGACCTATTGATAAAATCTAAAAGCTTAACTAATACAAAGAAATGGATTTTTTAATATACATTTCTATTTGAAGGGTGGTCCATAGGGTCATTCTTTGACTCAGAGTTTTAATCATACTCGTTTTGTTCAGATGATATACTATGCCTGGGGTTGCAATACATCATGAAAACTGCAGTATGTTGGATACAAATACAATCTGCAATTGAATAAGACTCTTTCACTGTTGTCTATCAAAGTTTCTATTACTGGTTCAGTCATTCATTAGCAAAAATACAAAGCGTATGTTCTGAGTTCTGTACAGTACCATCAATTATGCCAGTTTTGTCAGGAAGTACCAGCACTGATTTTTAACTGGGCAGCAGATTTTATTTGCTTATTTATTTTTCAAAGGCTATTTTTATTTCTTTTAAAGTGGATACAAGCATTTTGGCTCATCTTCCAGTAGTGTGTCCATGGCAGAGGACATGGAATGACTCATTTATAAAAAAGCAAAGCTGTACTCAGATCCAACATGTGCAAATTTTCTTTCTTAAACTCTGCTCTTGAATTAACACCTCTTGAGAGAAATGGTAAGACTATCTCCAAATAGCAGACAAATCTGCATAGAAGCATTCCTCAGCCCCTCAGAGAACTGCAACTTCAGTTTGCTTGGGTAAAATGTCCCTTTCTATCTGTACCTATTTTTGGCAAACAGGGATGTTTTAGGATATTCTAAAAACAGATTTCTTTCTCTTTTGTATGGTTGGAACCTACTTCTAGAAATGTTTACTGATATTATAAATTATTTATTATTATATTGTAAATTACTATTAATGTTGTAAAATTTCAAAATATATGGAAACATGGCTCCTTAAACCATGAAGAGAGAATGAAACATCAAGTCATAGTGAAGAGAAATGGAAAAGAAAGCATGTTATGCTGCTAGATTTACTGCTGTCTTGCATATTTACTAAGTTTTTGATAGGCGTGCATCTGTACCAGCTTCCTGCAGTAGTAGTATGATTAGAGGTTCAGCATTACCATGCTGGTACTTAAAATGTTAACAGACTCCTTACTTCAAAGTTAAGTGGGCAACTGACTAGAAGGTCAGTTACTTTTTTGAAAGTAAAAACCTTCAGAACTTTAGAAACGTGTTTGCACGAACCAGTGAAAATAAACTTGTCTGATGTTTCTGTTCATCAAAGCCTTCAAGGGGATTCTTTCTCCACTTTGCATAAGGCTGATTTTTGAAAAGGCCGCTCTTCAGGGTATTTGTGGGAGAGCTGGAAAACTAATTTTGATTTATTTCTGAAACTTGAATTTGGGTCTCTTTCATAAGTAGCATTCATGGATTTGGAGAGATATGTCCCTGTCTCTGAAACAAAAATTGAAAGTTTCGGAATCTGGTGGGGAAGGAATTTTTGCCTATCTAAACATCAGGAACATACATTAGTATCATAAGAGCTGTACCACATGCCTCTTATTTTTGTTTGAGCAATACTTTTTACTTTAAATTAGAGCTTTAGCAAGGTAAACTGGGATGGCGGACTTTTCCAAATTTTGGATTTCAATCCAAAGATGTAGTCTTAATAAAGTTACATCTTTTGATAGATGAAGTTCGATTTTTTTTTTCCTTTAAATGATTGTTTTTTAAAAACAGTCTGACCAGCAATTTGAAAAATGAGGGAGAATAGGATAGGAATAGTCCAGAAACAGAAAAACAGTTCATAGACAGGTAGATTGAGAGAAAAGAAATAGGTGAATGTGAAAATAAGTTTCCTAGGGTTTAGTCCTGTCCCTATTAAAAATAACAGTGCACGATTATGAAGAGAATGGCTTGCCACATTAATATTGTGTTCCAGGCTCTGCTAGAAGCCTTTTAATGCTGCATTAAAGGGAATGTATGGGGATTCTAAATGAGCTATACATTTCTCTATTTCATAGGCTTGATCCTAATGTCCCACAACATGATAGGAGCACCAACTTCATATGCTTACTAGCTGTTAGTAACACCATTACTTGTATTTGTGCCTGTATATAGTTTAGTGAGTCTTACTGTTTATGATCCCTGCTCTGCATTGCTGTCACATAATTCTTCCCATCAATAATTACCACAAACATGTTTACTTAGAAGAAATATGAGGAATGAATATGCTTTAGTCCAACCTAAGAGAACCCTCATAAATAAGCACCTGTGAGGTAAATAACGAACCTGCTGATAACAATATATATTTTTTGCTAACCACCATTAAGCATTTCATTTTGAAACAGAGTGAGGAAACACAAGTTCATGGTAATTCTTATTTGACAGTGACCAGGATTAACATGCTGTTCTTTTTTCTGCACTTTTTTTTCCCCCCCCCCTAAATATTTTCCTATAAATAATAAGCCAAAACTGAATTTAATACAGTAAGTATAGATTATTTTGTTTATTGTGTAGCATAATTTAGGATTTGTGGTCAGCCAAGCACCTTACTCTCCCATTTTCTTGCTCTTACAATGCAGCTGGGGAGAAACAATTTATTACACTTCATTAATTCTTTTAATGTCTGTTGCCTGCAATATTTGCTCTTTACTTTGTGGTTACAATTAATATTTAACTTCCATTATGCAAAGTCCACTTATCTGTATTAAATTCTGTTTGCTAGGCTTACGTGTCAAAGTGCTGCCGGGACTGCATTTGGAACCCAATCTCTCTTCTTATGTTAATGCTTAGGCAAACTTGTGAATTGCAGTTTCTTATTTCTTCATTTATGTAACTGATAGAGATGGAGAACAAGAAGCATAATTTCTGCCCTGTTTGCCTCCTTCATAAACCATTACCTGTTACAACTTGATTTCCAATTTCTAACCAATTTTCTACTCAGCTTATTGTTTTTATTTGCTGCTGAATTCTGTTGGTACAACTGACTACAGACAGGTTTTTTTGTTTGGTTTCTTTTTTCTTCTCAGATCCTTGGTTGTAACTATTTGAAGTATAGCAGTCCTACGCCTTAATGCAGTTTTGAAGACACAGATTGGCTAACTATTTGGGTTCTGCCTTAATATACATTAATGACAGTACTTAAACAGGGAGTTAATTTTGACTCCAAGCGTACTGGGAAAGTGTCTTACCATGATGTGAACTCTCCAGTGGCATGTTGAGTACCAGACTCAATTAAAGACATTACTGCTTAGTCAGGGATCTTATCTTGGGTATCAGGAACTCCACCTGGTATTAATATTCAAACAATAATGTTGCCTGTGTTGGGTGTGCATCACTGAAATATCCCAGCAGTCACTAAGACTCTTCCTACTCACTTTGGAGAGAGTGCTAGATCAATGGTGGTTTTAGATCTATGAGAATTTATATTCAATTCTCTCAGTCACTCATAGACTTATCTACAGAGTTTATGGATGGGACTAATACAGTTGAGCAAAGACTTTTAAGACTCAGTTTTGCTCTTCTACTTGAAAATAAAACACAGATTCTGGACAAATGGAGACAATTCTCTTTTAAATTGCCCAAGTTTCGCCAAAGTGCTTCAATCTTGAGTGTAGTGTTTTCCTAATTAATTGCTTGACCTTCTCATAAGTGTCTCATATTTCAGCTTTGATCCTGTTCTGGTCTTGAAACCCAACAATAATACTGCTGAGAAATCTGAACAAGACACACCTATGTTGGTACGTCCAAACACCACCTTGGGATGGAAACAATGCTTTCAACTTTGCAGAAATGCTAGGGAAGTAAGAAAAGGGGTGAAAAAATATCCTTGTGTTCCCTTCACTGTTGGTTACTTGGATCATGCTTTGCTCCTAGAGGCGTGTGATTTTAAAGAAAGACTGTGTTTAATTTTTATATTGCTAGCAAAAACAGGGATCTGGATGGATCTGGAAATTACTGGATGGGAAGGTAATATTAGTTCTGCCTCAGCATGGAAATATATGGGACAAAAGTACAGATTATGAAAAAAAATCTGTAAACAAATGCCTCAATATGTGAAATAGTGACACTTTGGAGAAAAATTCCTGGAACCTGATTCTAATGAAGTTAGTAGCACCTTCAATGATGCCCTGTGAAATCTCAAAAAGGTATGAAAAAGCAACAAATTTGGGAGTAGCCTTTAACTTTTGGGAAGTTGTGTGGAAGCAGAAATAAGAGTTTTTCCTGGGTTTTGCACATAATAGGGAATAAAATTCCTTTTAGGTGTCTGCAATGATATCATCAAAAAGATAGTGATCGATGAATAGAGGGAGAAAAAAGCACGGCAGTGAACAAAACAGAGCCATTGTCTGCAGTCAGGAGCCCTGTGCTGGGACTGCCCAGAGTTCTGAGATTGTCCTCAAATGGTTACTCCCTAGAGGAAACTCAAGCTCATCTTTCAAATTAAAAAGAAGTGGGAAACAGTTGGAAAGAAGCCAAGATTTGCAAAGTCAGCTCCAGCCTGCTATCTTCAGTTTCCCCTTTGTCAGCAGAAGCTGTTGAGAGGCAGCTTGGCAGCCCACCTGTGTTTGTTCTTCAAGTTATTAAATATCAACCCTGAGCCAAACAGAGTAGAAGTTAGAAAATGTGTTAGAAATGATGAAAAAAATCTTAAAGTATCAATTCCCACAAGGATGACGAGGCACATTGGGAACAGGATCAGTTAAAAAAAACCCTGTGGGATTTTGGCATCTCTCCTGTGGCTGGTCAGGCTGTGTTTTTGCTTCAGGTTTTAAATTAATATTGTGTTGACAGTGCTTTAGCTAATGGCTTACAGATAGGAATGCTCTTACACTAGTAGAAAGCCACTTTTACAAGAATCTCGTTTTTCTTTAAATACAAGAGAATAAGCTAAGCTGGAATCCTCTTCCTCTGGAACTATGTAAAGGCATCTTCATTTGTGTTCTACAGTTTTCTGCTTTGTTTTTCTCTTGATTTATTTCAGATGTATTGCAAGCAACTCTCTTACCTTATAAAGCACAGGCTGAAATCCACCACTACAAAGGAAATGAAAGGCTGTTTTTTTTTCCTGTGGCTCAAAGAGCTAGGTGAAGTCAAGCTGGACTTGAGCTGTTTATTTCTCAGAAGCAAAAGCTGTCTTTCTTAGTAAAGTATCAGATAATATAGGTTTCGCAGTATGCTCTTGTTTGTTTCAGAAACTGATATTTTAATTAAAGATGTACAATTTCTTGGGAATGATTTGCTGTGCCGAAGAGAAAAAAGGTGGCCACTTCCAGCAACATCTGCTCCCCCACCTCCTTTGTGTAATGTATCAGTAGTGTAAATTGTTACCTTGGAACAAGAGGATAGTTTGAGCTGTACAGCTTGAGGAATTTCTCCAGATCTGTGTTTAAGCTGACAAACTAACAACATGAGCAGGCTGAGTAAGCTTTCCTTGATGGTTTGTATGATGGCTTTTTGAGCCTTGGTGCACTGGCATGCAAACTGAGTGCTCTCCTTTTGTTGCTCTGACATGGAAATGTAACCTGAACTCTTGTCTCCGTGCATTTGGGACATGGATTCATACTCGTGTTTGAAGCTAATTGGGATGCAAATTGGGTCCTACAGCCCAGTAATACCTCAGCCCACCTCTATACGAACAATGGTTCTGTTAGAAATAATGATCTTGAACCAAAGTCCTGCTCTCTTCTATGCATGTGAAAATCCAGGAGACAATGGATTTATTCTGGCTTCCAGAGAGTAGAGCTTGTCTTGGACTCATTACTGTATGTCTTTTTTTAATTAGTGTGTTAGGCAGTGTTATAGAAATGTGCTCTTACATTCAAAATAAAAACTGATTCAGAGTCTGTCACATTTCCTGTTGCATTGGCATTTTCAGTGGATATCTTTAATAGATAGCTGTAAGAAATCCCAGCATGTGAGGATTGCTTTTACATAGGTAGTCCATGGGAGATGTACCAAGAAAGCAGTCGGATGAGTAAAGCATATTGGGGGGGATGCGAGGTCACCTTGTAATTTCTGACTACCCGAGTGCTGAAAACCTTTCACCAGTCCAGTGCTCCCAATATTATGACTTGGCAAAGGAAAAAAAAGCCAGATAAAGAATATTTCAAATGTTGGCCTTTTTATAACAGTCATGTTTCTCTTTCTCTTGCCTGCATGGACTTGTGTTTGCCAGTGCCTCAGCATTGTGCCAGCACTATGAGAGAAGGCATTGCACACAGTGGCCAACCAGCAGCTCTTGAAACATATTGCTGCATACCCTGTGATATTCATACTTGCCTTAGAGTCTGCGAAGAGTAGAAGTGTGACTGGCACCTCAGTTACAGTCAAACACCTTTCTCCAAAGAGTGCTTTGCTTAGCCTTAGTCTGTGCCTGCTTGCTGCTCCCTGGGAGAGTGGCAATGGCAGGCAGAAAACACAGCTGTATACATCTATTCCTCTAATGCCTTTAGTCATTGAAAAGTCAGAGAAGCGACTTGGCAGAAAAAATTCAAAAATCATCCTGAGGATTTCCTTGCAGTCCTGCCTTAATTGCCTCCCTCAGCTCAAAATGTCCTTCCTTCTTTTACTTAGCTGCATGGAAGAATCTCCTTTTACACTGCATTATTTAGTATCTCAAGAATTGGTACTGTGACTTCAAATGCTCTGAAACCTTCAAGCCAAATTCTCATTGGATTATTTAAAGGAAACGGGGATTTTTCTATGTTTCTGAGCAATCAGGCTATAGAAAAAGTATAGAGTTTTGTGATGACTTAGGGGTTGGTTGTGGGTTGGGTTTTTTTTTGTTGTTGTTTTTGTTTGTGTTTAATTGTTGGAGTTTTTTTGTTTATGGTGGTTTTGGTTTTGGTTTGGTTTGGTTTGGGTTTGGGTTTTTTTAATAAAAAATATTGGGATTATAGATACCGAACTTTCTGCATGGATAAAATGAGGATGTTCAGCTTAATGAACAACGAAAGAAAATTGTCTTCCTTGACTATGACTCACTCCTCCACTCCATCCTGGGTAGTTCCAATAGGCCCATGTTAGCAACTTCTCTTGCCTATTCAGTTCTTCCTTAATCTGTGGCAATTACTACTTAATGTATTAATTAGTGCCAGTGTTATGTTACATTGAGGTGGGAAACCATGCAAGTCAGTTGTGCATATGCTAACAGTGTGTAAGAGTAGGGTTTTAGGAGTATTATTTGATTAAACTTAAAGTCTTGAAGTAGAAACCAACAAAATCCTCCTCCCTACTGGAAGAGCTGACTACCTAGTGAATATCCCATTCTTTTTGGGGTAGATTTCAGTTCAGAAGTCAAGAGATTTGTCCAGATCTTTTTCCTGGAAAGACTTTGCTGGAAATGTAATTTTTCTTGTAATTTTTCATTTGTTTTTTATTTCCAGATTAATTAGAATTCCATAGAAGAATCTCTGGTATGATATCAAAGAAGAAGATGGGAATAGTGCTGAGAGGGAAGTTTAAGTCAACACAGTTTAATTTAATCTTAAACAACAATATTTTCTCTTCTATTCTTGAAGTTCAAACACTTCTGAGGGTTTGTCTTTTTTGATACCAAATCAGAAAGACTGCATTGCTACTATTGATCCCTGAATGTAATTAGAGGAGAACATGTTCAGCTACATGTAATGAGTTTAATGGCTATCAATGTTTTTTCTTTGGATGCAAGTGACTTTTTCCTGACTTTTAGTATGAAGAGACGCTAATCTACACTGGGAGCTTTAGGAAACTTCAAAGTATACAAATTTGATGGGATATAGATACTGGTAGTCTTCATAGTATCAAAGATAAATTATATTTAGCTTTCATTTGTTCTGCAGACAGGAAAACTTCTCATTTAAATTTAAGCAGGTGGGGGAATCTTTTTGGTACTTGATATAAACATCCTGTACATATCACCGAAAAAACCAAGTAGTGAAATCTAGAGATTTAAATTTGTGATTGTGTTTATTGTACTTCAGATAATCTGTTCGGGTTTTTTTGTTGGTTTTGGGTTGGTTTTTTGGTTTTTTTTTGATATACCTTCCAATGAACTACTGATTCAAATGGTGCAAAATTGGAAGCTCAGGTTTCAAGATGAGTTCAGAGTGATATGGTTAGCAAAAATAATCATTAGACACAAAAGGGGTCTTAAATAACATGTTTCTCTCTAGAACCTGAAATAGTTTGCAAAACCAGTAATTCTTAAGGCTGGTCAGAAATGACCCAAACCTTCCAGTTCATTACTCTTTTTCTTTTTTTTTTTTTAAAGAAAATTAGGGGTTGACCTTTTATTTTGTAGTATATAGATCTGATTTCCATGGGCAAAACAAGCTTTCTATTGGCCATCATGTAAAAGATTGTTTTTACCCCATGTTAACATTTTCCATGTCATTATACATGACATGTCCAGACAGCTCTAATAATCACAAACAAATGAAGGATGTTTTGTCCAGGTTAACCATGCAGGTAATTCTTTCATACCTGGTACATGCTTACATTTTTACTTGGACAAATAAGAGAACTTTATCAACTGTGAGCTGACATCAAGCTGTCTTGCTTGGGTACAGCATTAGACTTTGCTGTTGGGAATTGTATTCAAGATGTCTCAACACCCTTGTGACCTCATATGGTGAGGGTTTGAGTGGAGCTGCTTTAGGTAACATATGAGAACTGTCAGGGTGATAAAGATAGAGCCAGCTCATGGTCTCCCACGTGCTGCAGTTTAGGTGTGCTCTGGCATTGCTGTGTCAGCAAGGATTGTTATGGCAGAAGGAACACTGTAGGTGGGACATCCTATTTCAGTCTTGTTTGTTGTTTATTGTTTTGTTTTGGAAAGGGGAATTATGCATTACAAAGCCAGAATTCTGGGTTTATAGCCTGGGTTTATAGCTGGTTATAGACTACAGCCTTAAGCTGTCTGTAGTGAAGTCTGTTGCCTTCACATCCATCATGCAGGCAGCTTGCGTCTCTGGTCCTGAAGGACAGCAGAACCAGCATATGCTGTAAGAAAAGTGCACAGGTGCTGCTGACCCAGCACTGTGAACCAATCAGAAGCAAGCTGCTTTTCTCTTGTATTTTTAGTCTTCTATTGAAAACATGGTGATATTGTGAGAAGACCTCACCATGATCCAGTTCAGAGTGGAGGTTAACGTGTATGTGCATGAGTTCTGTAGACCCATGGGGTAGTCAGGAAAGGATTAAAAATACATTGTGTTTCTAAGCGGCAAAAATTGAACTACTTGAAACACTGATTAAAATAAACAAGGAAACAAAAACCCCAAACATTTCCATCAAGATTCTGGCTGTTCATTGATATAGAAACTAATCATGAAGAGGCATGTTTCTGGGGATATTTCTGAGGTATCTTGCCAACATGTCTACAGTTCTTGACGAAAAAGTCTTACAGTTTCTCTTTGCTTGATGGGTTTTAAAGACTTGCTGCTTTGAAGTTAGTGGCATTGCACTTTTTCCCCTTCACCAGTTTTCAGGCTTAAAAGTGTTTTCACGATGCATCTAGATGAAGGTTCAAGCAGTCTGACTTCTGCAACCGTGAAAAAGGCACAAGGGAATTCAGAAGTCCCTCTGGTTAGAAATTCATGATAGCAATGCCAAGATACAATGTATTTGAAAAAGTCTGCACTTCTGTTAAGTGAAATACTATTTTATTCTTGTAGTAGGTGAGCAATTATGTAAATGTTCCTAAAGTTCTTTGGAGTGTACATTGTAGCTTCTATATCACTAGAGGTGATTGTAATTGTAATTAAAGATGTATTGCTGCATTTAAATATGGAAATCTACAACCATAATCAGCGGAGCTGATAAAATTTACCTATGAGATGTGTATTGTCCTTCAGTGTGCTTTGAGTATGGCTTTTTCATACCTAAGAAGCTATAAAAAGCACTACTGCCCCAAGAGATACTCCTGAAACTATTCAGAGGATTTCAAACCTGTCAGGATTGAATGTTTCAGCAATCTAAAAAATTTATCATTCACATCAATCTGTTTGATCAAATGAAGTCTGTAAGTTGGTTGCTGGATATAAACTGCCTGGGAGCCTGAGGATTAAAAAAGTTTCTGAACAACTGGAATGTGGAGGGGAAAAAAAAAAGAGACAGGTTACCCTGACTCAATAGATTTTTATAAGTAAACCTACTTCTACACAATTGATTTTACATTATTGGTTATTTTTTTGAGATTTGAATGGCAGGTAGAATATTATAAAAAGTAATGAAACTCTCCAAAGGCAGTGGAAGCACAAATTCAAGTACAGTTAAAGCTATATGGCTGAAAGAATGCTCTTATCCTTGAAAATGAACTTCATTCATTTTCAATAGAGTGAGGAAAACAAACTGCATTTGAAAACTCAGTTTTCTGTTTATTAACACTTTGTGTTTCTTGTCTTGTTTTAAGGAAGGTAAAGCTTCCAAATCCTCCCATTGTTCTTATTTCCCTGATAATTTTCCCCAATTTTCCTTATTAGGGAAATCTCAGCTGAGATTTAGGAAGTCAGGAATAGCCAGCCTGGTAATTCATTCTTGAAGAGAACAGGGAGCCCAGGTTCGCATGTAGCTCTGATTCACATCCTCCTTCCTGCTCATCACTCATAAATCTTCATGTTCAGAAGCAATGTTTCTCTCCATTGCAAAATAGGGATTCCTGAGTACAAATGAGCTATATGAAAGAAGTTTTGTGTATGATTCTGGTACACCAAGGAAAGGGATTCTTCACCTGACTTTGCCTAGTTTGTGAAACCCGTCACTACTGACCTGTTTCTGTTGTGCAGCACTCTTTTCCTTGAGAGAAGACACTGAGACTTTCCTCTCAGACGTGAGTAAGAGGCAGGGCACAGGAACAATGGCCCAGGATTTCCTTGGGAACAAGCTTGTAATTCAAATTGAGACTGTACCCTGGATCCTCCACACCTTGGGGTAAAAAATGGCCCAGGTTGATAATGATCCCTGGTCCATTATCAAAGCCAAATAATTACAAAACCCCCTCTCTGTAGTAGAAATAGTGGTTCTTAAGGTGTTCTGAAGTCATGATAAAGTCCTAGTGTAAATGGCTGGGTAAAATAAAGACCTACTATTAATTATCCATGAGGTTATGACAGCCATAAGCAGGGCATGTGAGGGTGCCTAAGCCATGGGATGCTGTTCAGAAACAAACTAGAGAAGACTCTCTCTGAGGCTGTGGCACCTTGTCTGAGCCATGGAGGCAAATGTCTTCTGGACCATTAGCCCTTCTCCCCCTTCCCTGTTGCACCACTGACTCCCATTGCATTTCCCCAACAGCTTTGTGGCTTCCCTGTGGACCCAGAGATATGCCAGAATACAAAAACATAGAATGGTTTGGATTGGAAGGGACCTTAAAGATCACCTAGTCCAGCTGTGAGCAGGGACCCTTTTCACTAGACCAGGTTGATCAAAGCCCCATCCAACCCGACCGGTGTGGCACAGAGCAGGTAAGTCCTGGCACTATGGTAGGAAATAAGAAAAGCAGATCTCTGCTTCACATCTGCAGCACATCTACATCTGCTTAATTCCCTAATCTTCTTAATCCCACTATTTCTGATGTGCCTTTTAGGGCTCTGAGGTGTCCCTCTGTATCGAAGCTGTAGACAGCTGAAGAAGACTAAATGTAGTTGCCAGGTATCAAGTCCTCTCCTAAAGCATGGAGGCAGTAAGGTTTCCTGAAGGATCAATGCCAGGTAGTGTTATATCACTTTATAAAAAGAGATAAGGTTTTTATTATTCTATGTTTGTTCTTGGAAATTACAGAAATGTCTTCACTGAAGCTTTCTCAAAACGTTTTCCCTGAGGTAGAAACAAATCCTGGGAAATTGCAGTCCAAGAGTTTAAGTCTGGCAAAGTTAGAAGCAAGAAGTTTGCTGTGATGTGTCAGTCAAAGGCTGGTATCAGGCATTGTTGTCTGCTAACAGGCAAACGGTTAAAAAGAACAAAAAAATCAGAAGTCTAAAAATTACATGGGGTTAGCTCATGTTACATTTGAATTGCAAAGCATAAGCTTTCACACTGCAGGTATTTGGCCGTTGCATTCAAAGGACATTTTTTTGCATTGAACCCTGTATGATCGTTTACTGGAGGCTTTTAAATGTTTTTAACGTTGACACAGTGACTTTTAAAGATTTTTCTAAAGTTCTGTAGAATAGAGCAAGGAGAATGTCTCTTGTAACATGGTATATGTGCTATTCCTCAAATGTATGAGGCTGGCACTCCTTCTTAAACTTTATTGAAACCTATTACTTCTAAGGAAATTTGACCATATTGAGATAAGGACTTTTAAAAATAATGAATTCTTAACTCTGTCATTCACAAGCAGCTTGATGGGAGTTCTCATTGTGTGTTAGTGCTCCTCCTTAGGGCAGAGATCCCTGTACAGTGACACGACTTTGATGGGTTGAAACGCTCAAACCAGAACAGCCAAAGTGTCACCAAAAGATGTCCTGGTCACTTGTTCCTCTCACACTCCCTGTGTTGAATCTAATATTGATATGATTACCCAGTAAACTAGATCAGGTGAATGGATTAGCTGAAAACCTAAAAAATGAAGTTAAAAAATTGTTCGTTATCTATCTGAACAACTTCAGTTAGAAGAAAGTATCGTTGTCTCAAAAAAAAAAAAAAAAAAAAGTTGAAGTGGAAAAGTCCTTCCCAACTTTAGCTGTAGTGATGGATGAGTTTCCTTTTCTGCAGGTTTCTCTCCTGGGCTCTCACAACATTCATTCATAAACAGGAATGTCGCATTAGCACTTAAAGTTGCTCAGACTGAAGGGTTGCTTTTTTGTGTTTTTTTTTTTTTTTTATTTTCCAAAGGCATTACTTGTAGCTTCATTCATGACAAATCCATGGAAACTCAGTTTAGATTTGTTTGTTACTCAGAGGTATAGCTTAACCCTGCAATAAACACTGGATGATGTAAATGATGTTTATGTGATTCCAAATGAGGGAGGAACTGATGTCAAGTCTTCAGGACAAATTTTCTCATATAATGGGGGTCAGGGTGCTAGAATAACCAATGCTTGGAGGAATGCTATGGGAATGAGAAGTGCTTGTCAGTTTTGAATATTATTCGTTCTCCTATCCAATGCTTATGAAACATCCTGTTCATGCCATACTGTAGTTTTGTGCCTCTTGGGTTTAACTAGCCCTGATGTAACTCTGACAACTTCATTAAAGGTGGATGAGGGAGGTATCTGAACCATTCACAGGAGCAAAAATGGGGTATTTTGAAAAGGAGTTTAAAAAACCCCCAAACAAATATGTGGCAAGAATCATAGAGAAAATACACTTTAACAGGATTTCTGAAAAGTATTGAACAATTACTACATTTAGACCTGTGCTAGTGATTGCTCTGGGTCGGATTTCAACAAAGACTGGGATTTGTTAGAACTTCATGTTTGTCTTGACCAAAGTAGTAAAATGGTTTGGCTTCTTTGAGAGCAGATCTCAGAACTATCAGATGCATTAATAATTAAGTAGAATCTTTTTTTGTTTGTGTTCAAAGGGGCCATTAATTTTTGCAGTTTATTATTCAGGTCACTGTTCAAATGTACTCTTAAAACAGGCATTTCTTGTGCATATTGTATTTTTTTACCCCCAGATATCTTCATCTCCAAAGGGTGTTTCTTTGTCAGGATTTCCCAACAGAATAGCACTGCTCCTGCATCTCCTTATAATCTATTGAGGATAGTGACTGTAGGGATCTGAACGAGTAAGTGAAAGCAGAGGCAAAATCAGGACACGAGACCTGAATAACCCTTTTCCAGTGAGGTTCAGAGAACTCCCTACAGTCAGTTCAGATTTCAGAGTGTAAGACTGAGCATGAGAGGAAAATATCCACTGGATAATAACCTTTTACTCAGAGTCATCCTAGGCAAATTTTAGTCAAGTACTGGCTAAACTAATCTGGCTTGACACCAATAATAAATTGTGCAAATTCCTGTGACCTTCATCACTCTTATTTTGTATTAAATGTCATCTTGTTAGATGATGCATGAATGAATGGTACAATATGATAGATAGCACAAATTATTGTCTGCTAATAGATTTTGTTAAAACATATCTGCTCTCTGGGTTGGTCCTTGAGAAATATGCCCAAAATTCTTTCTTAACAGGCCTTAAAAATCAAAGGAATGTAGGACATTTACAGGAATTGAGAAAATTGCTTCTATTTTCTCTTCAGCTTAAGATGTTGCTCTTCTCCTTGCTTTCATTACTCCATGTGTGTGGATACTTGGAGTGATGGACACAAATACACAAGCTTGGCTTGGATCTGATTCTATAGGTCATGATAAATAGAATACTTTTAAAAAGGAAGGCAGGCTGTTTTCAGAAATATATAAGGAACCCTCCAGATTAAACAGGTTGGTGTTTAAACTGAGAGGAAGTGAAAACTGATTTTTAGCAACAACCCCTTAAGGCCACCAATTCCCACCCAGGCTGTTTCTGTTTGCAGGGAGTCCTGCAAAGCCCTGCCCCATGGACACTGTAGGCCATTACAATAGAGGAGGTTCAATAGACTTTTTGCTTTCCATCGGCAAGCCAAGCAGTTCAACAGCAACACTTACACCTACATTAAAATAAATGCGCTAGAAGAGCTGTGGTTGCCTCTGAATTGATAGATTTGATGTTATTGAATTAAAAAGATATTTGCTTAATAACTTATAATAATTAGGGTGAAACTTATGGTGACCTGGTAATTTTGTCTACAAAATGTTGTCCCCAAACACATCCATCCTCATGCTATCTGTTGGCATATAATCAAGTTTTAAAGTTTGCTCTTCACTGTGCACTACTGATAAGCATTTTTAATATGTTTCCAGAGACTGTCAAATAGTAAAAATTTTAATTGTCAGAAGTTTTCTTAAACAAAACCAAAACCAAACAAAAAAACCCCAACAGAAAACTCAAACCCTTAAAAAATCTTTAAGGGTTCAAGATTGTTTGGAATTAAACATGATACGTTATCAGCCCCGCTCCTTTTTCTGTCCACATTTATATAGATCTAGCCAGATGATGTGATCAGACCTGATACATATAGCTTAGACAGAAGAAATTCTAGCTAGTATTGAAGAACTCTTGATTGTAAGGCAACATCCTCAACTTCTACAACTGAGTAAAATGCCTACTAAATGCTTTTGCATATCTACAGCCAGTTTCTTTCTATGGACTCAGAAAGCCCTGGACATTTTAAATCCTACGTCAACAGCACATTTTTATTCTAACAACTATATTTCTGTAAAAACCTTTTGATGTGTCATTAAGTAGCAACCCATTTTGCACAGGAACTGATGTTTTCCTCTTGTCCTATTACACCATGGAATTGTCTTGAGCTCTTTCCACTCAGCTACACTTTAATTGAGCGTCACAGAAGGTAGGTGGAAAGGAGTGGCACCTACTGGTGAAACTGCAGTTTCCTTGATGGAAAGGATGTAGCAATATCTGTGACACCTTCATTGTTGAATTACTGTAACCAGGAAAAGAGGAATTGTTTTCAGTGTTAATACTCTTAAACCCAAATTAACTAAATTTTACTTAGTTCTGACAATGCCCTGGTGTTCAGCAACAATCTGCAATGATTCCAGTGGGGCCATGGCTAATTCCACTAGAGTGGTTCCTGTAAGCTTAACATTGGTTCCCTATTTGCTGTCTCTATCTTGATGTCCATCTGTGAAATAAATGTTATTTCCTGACTGTGATACATTCAGCTGCCTGCTTTTAGAATGATGACCTTTCCCATTGCAGCAGTGGCTTGGGTTTGTTCCTCTAGTATAAGCAATAATGGGTGTTGAAAAGAAGAGAAAAGAAAGCAATGAGGAAGGGGGAGACCTTCAGATGCAAGAACAAAGCAATATGTTGAGAAGGGTGGGGAGAGGGTTGAGAAGGGTTCAGGAGTGCTAAGTAAGTGTAAGAAATGTGTCCCCTCAGTTTGAGACTAAGCGGTAGCCTCTTTTGGGGCTGCCATTTAAACACTTGCAGGAAAACTTAATATTGTGAGTTCCTCACATCTAATTTTGCAGTGAGGTGGCAAACAAGGAAAAGAGGATCTTAACAACATGAAAAGATTGTGATCTTTTTTTCTTCTGTAGGCATATTTGTTTGATCATGCTGGAGCTTTGAGACCAAATAGCTTGCAAATTGCTTTCTCATTTCAGATGTTTCCATTGCTGAAAAACAAATACCTTTATTTTACAGCTTTTAAACGATTCTCCCAAACATTTCTCCTTCGTATCCCATTTCTCTTCCTTGCTCCAGCATTTTCACTGTTGCTGCCATTCATCTGTATTTCTTTTTTCTTTGATTTTTGTGAACTCGGCTTCAGCAGCAGAGTTCACAGAAAACATCCCCTCCTCTTCTGTGTAAGACAAGCCACGTAAAAGTAGTTTACTGGAAGGGAAGGAAGGAGATAAAAAATAAATCTCCTTTGTAAATCAGGCCCTCAGGCCAAATTGAGCTGTGATGTGGGGAGTGTTACCTAGTCATCTCCCACAAGGATTTGTGCTTCTGGAATTGACCTACCTTCCTTTCCAGATGTAAAAAGATGTCTAAACTTAGCTTAAACTCTTCCCAGGAGGACCAGAGTCCTGTGGGAATCTTATGGATGAGGAAAAACATGACAGACTATGGCAGTGATGGTTTCTAATGGCTGAAGTGTTTTCACACTTAGACTAGGTGCCAAATTCCCCCCTGGTCTCTCATGTTCTTCTAAGCAAATTCTTTCACCTGTGTGCCTCTGTGTTCCTGCTCCCACTCATATTTCAATAACATATTATGATAAACACTTGGAAAAAGATTTGGGTGTGAATGACAATGTCAAGTCTGTCTTCAACGCAGCCTAGGATTCTGTTATAACTACCATTGTTTTCATTATCAACATGCCTAAGAGACACCCAGTGCCTATGTTTGTTTAATGTATGTTTAGAGATTCACTTCAATTATTTTTTCCAGGTGTTCTTTTTTTTTGTCCATAATATAATTTTCCAGTCTCTAATGAAAACAAGCAAAAAATATCCTGGATTTGCATGGGCAGGTCTCCATGTGGGAGCTGGACTTACGAGAAGAAAAAGAAACAAGTGTCAGAAACAAGAGTAGGGCAACCTTTCCTAGTTTTGATATCATCTGGTGTTATATTGTTTAAATTAACATTCACAGTGAAAAGGCAGAGCTCCTTGATGACAAGTGATTCTGTTATAGGAGACATCAAAATAAATAGTGTGAACAAACTCTTGCAGCTTTAAACATCTATGAATCAAAGTCTATTTGGTCTCTTCATTGTTATGTCCCTACATCTTAATTAATGAGATCTCTGAACGACAGGCTGGGAGCAAGAGTTTTTAATATAGTAGATAAACTGAAAAAGCCGAAAGGACGAAATAATAAAAAGCAAAAAAACCCCAACAAAACTGAGAAGCAGAAAAAGGGGACTGTCTCTATCTCTTAGATTGTTAATGTCTTTTCTCTCACACTTCTTCAGACATTCTTGTTGAGATCAGTTATGTTTCATTTTATAGTGCAGGTTTCTTCTCATTTTGCTTTTCTTTCTGGTTAGCACTTTATCTTCTCCTCTTGACTCATTAGCTGTATCCTGAGTGTCCTCCTCTTATTAGTCATACTGTCATGAAAAGAACAGCGAGGACTGTTTGTCCATAAGATATTAACTCAAGAATTTGTCTGAGGGTGTACTGTAAGATTAAAGATTAAATGGTAGAAATCAACCTGGGCTCCTTCCCCAGCTGCATAGGATTAAATTAGAAGGAACAGCAACCCCATCAACTAGCAATAGGCTGGAAAAGAGAATTGTAGGTGATGCCAGAAATCGCAGATAAATGTGAAAGTTGGTAATACATAGGATGGGCCATCCATGCGGGCTGTATTTGGTGGTAGACAGGGTTTCTTTCCAGTTTAACAGGATATTTTGTTTTCATGTGCAAATAACTTGTAGAAACTCTTCTTCCTTAATATCCATAATGTTGACATGAAGGATTTCAACTGTCTGCATGCTGTATCATTCTCTGTTACTCCTCTATGTACAGGAAGGTCTCTCCCTGTTCCAAAAGGATATCGTAGCTATTACTGTGCTAGAGTTTACTGATTCAAGCGGAGAGAGTAGGGACTTAACTCTGTTAATGTAACATCTTTCTTTTCTCGTTTTGGGAAGTCCATAAGCTCAATGTGGTGGATTAATTTTATGTATTTCATTTTATGCGTTTCTGAGTGTGATGGAAATGGGGAAGCTTGTCTTCTTAGGGAAAGAAGCTTTTTATGACCAAACTATAGGGCTGACTGTTCCCTGAGACCTTTAATAACTTCAAAATCTATTGGCCAGTTTCAGTAAAATACAACAGAATCTAAAAGACGGTAGCTTCCTACAAGTTTTGTGAAAATCAGCTGCTAGGAAGATAAGGGATATCTCTACAGAGAAAAGAGTACAGAGAAGTCAAGTCTTAATGATCTTGCCTAGTTTGCTCAGTGGGAGTGGCCAAAGTACCAGTCAAAACTCAAAATCTGAAGACAAGCCACAGCAAACTGGGTTTAATTCTGCACTAAGGATATGGAGAAGACCTGAAAATACTGAGGGGATGGGCTCCAGAGATGTTACTGGAATCTGGGGCATTGTCAGGGGTTGCTTAGTGACAGAGGTGTGAAGAGGAGATTGCAATGTACAGAAGAACTTGAGGATAACAGGTGAGTGGATGTAAAACACAAAAGTTTAGGAAAAAAACCAGCTTCCCTGTGACCAATGTTTCTGTTTCATCATTGTTACTTGTTTATCATTTTCACTTCAAGCTATGAGATTTAGCTCTTATGGGTCAATGTGAGTCACTGCTTTTATTTCCAGTTTCTTTTTCAGTAGACAATTATAAGCAGTATGATAAAATAGCAATAAAAAAGAGAAAACTGCAGGCACGGAAAGATTTGGAGGGATTGGGTATATAATTCATATGAATGTGTTTTTATGACAATTGTTTGTGTTTTTAAATGTTTTCTGATGCTCAGTGGTTTACATTAGGGCAAGTTTTTAATTAAGATTTCTATCTAATATTTCCGTTGTAAACTCCCTTAGTTTGCAGCTTCTGTGCAGTATTATTAAATTTCAGAAACAATATTGTAAGTTGATATGACCACCATTTGTAGTTCTGAAATAATGAGAGGCTGCGTATGAAATGCTGTGACGTTTTCAAATCTGCTAGAGATGTGCTGAAAATGAAAACATTAAATGACAAGGCTTTTTTTTCTTTTTCTTTTTTTCCTTCCTAATGCATTTTAAAGAGCTGCAATTTCAGATTGTTACTGTATATCTGGAAGAAAAGAGGAATGTGACTTCAGATTTCAGCACCACTGGAAACAAGGACAGGATAATTGTTATTACTGCTTAGCCAATGTACAATCCATCCAAAAAATGTCATGATGAACAGCCCTCTCTGAAGTAGTCTGTGTTCTTCAGCTGCTTGCCCTTACACCTATTCCTTTTATTTGCTTATCTCAATGGTTTTGCATTTTTCTGTCTGTGTGCCCATTTCGTAATCTGATTCATATCTTCCTTAGGTTTCATCTCATCTCTGTCCCTCTCCTCTTTTTGGCTGCTTCCATCTGATAAAAAATATATTTGGCTGAAGCTCTGAATCCCTTGTACAACAAATTCAGTTAAAAAAAAAAAAGAAATAGCGAAAGCTCACCGAAAAAACCCAATCAGCTGTAAACTGTTGTTCTGTTGGCTTGAATAGGTTTTGTTATGGCATACTGAATTCTGTGAAATATTTGTTAAGATTTCTTAAGCACAGGATGGAACTTCTAAAAAATAAGAGCGAGTACATATGCTGAGAGAATTGTTTGCCCTCTCAACCGCTTTGAGCAGGGATGTGATTCTGTATGTAGTTGAAGTAAACACACAGCTGAGCTCTTGGCATTTGTGGAGGTTTCTTTTCGTATTTTTGTTCCATTTAAAAGAAAAATTCAGTTTGCTCAAAATCAGTTGAAAATAAGTGTCAAAAAATGAAATCCTCTTCATGAGAGGGAACTGTTTTCCAAATAAATGTACCTAACTGGAACTAGGTACTGCCTTAGGTCAGAAGAAAATTTCCAGTGGAGGGCCACAAGGATGATCAGGGTCTGAAGCATCTCTTATGAGGAGAGATTGCGGGAGGTGGGCTTGTTTAGTCTAGAGAAAAGGAGACTGAGAGGGGATCTCATTAATGCATATAAATATCTCAAAGGTAGGTGCCAGGAAGATGGTGCCAGGCTCTTTTCAGTGGTGCCCATTGGCAGGATGAGGAGCAATGGCCATAAACTAAAACACAAGAAGTTTCACCTCAACATGAGGAAGAACTTCTTTACGTTGAGGATGGCAGAGCACTGGAATAGGCTGCCCAGGGAGGTTGTGGAGTCTCCCTCTCTGGCGACATTCAAAACCCGCCAGGACACGTTCCTGTGTAACCTGCTTTAGGTGGCCCTGCCTTGGCAGGGGAGTTGGACTAGATCATCTCCAGAGGTCGCTTCCAACTCTAATGATTCTGTGATTCTGTGAAAATCTCTTTTTACCCACACAGTGGTATCTTGCTGTTAATGCATAATACTGGAAGCAACAAAGGTAATCACAGATTTTTTACCCAAGACATCAGTAAAAACCTTTTAATCAGCTATTGTGTGCTATCAAGTAGATAGCCTCAGCAGCCTGTTAGCACCCATTGACATCTATGTTTAAGAGGAATACACACTTTTGGAGTATTTCCCTGAGAATAGCAATGTCTACATTCTTCCTGAAAGCCATGTAATAAATCCTTCTAATTGGCAGTCTGCAAGCATTTGATTTCTGCATACTCAGCCCAATCCTGCCCACAGAAGGTGAATGCAAAACTATGTGCTAATGAATCAAGCACGTTCAGCTCTTGTAGAAATTCGCATAGTGGTAATGTTGGAATAAGTGATAAATTCCAAATGAAATTCAATGAGACTGAATCAGCCTTTCTGAAACTTATTTATCTATCTTTCTCCTTGGAAAGGATCCTAGAGGAAACTGTTTTTTCTTTTTTAGTTACAATTGTTTGGATTTAATGCAGGAATCAGCAGGCTGGATCAGACCCAAGTTTGGCACTGGCCAATATCTTGTTCCTAGCACTGATCAGTGACATACGCTTCAGAATAAGGTGAGAGAGGTCTGTAGGAGGCACTCATAGGAGTCTTTATTCCCATTTTATGATAGTGATTAGCTCAAGCTCCAGATCACTGAGGTTAATATTGTTACCCCTAATTATATATTCTGGAGTATTCTCCACGCAAACATAGGGGTTATGGAAATCTTTACATAAATGTAGACATTTAGATATTGGCTTCTGAACTTGTTGGGTAGGTTCTCTTTCTGTTTGATGGAAAAAGATGGGTGCTTGTAGGATGCAATGTATCTTGCTTTAAGGCAGACATCCAAAAGACTTGTCTGATGCCTAGAAGAGACATACAGTGAATTTTCTTAGATAAATCCACTTATTTCTACTGACTGCAAAAGGAACCTGGAAAGCTAGCTCAGACTAGATTGAAAGCAGTCCTGATGAGGACTTGGGGGTTTTGGTCAATGAGAAGCTAAACATGACCCAGCAGCGTGTGTTTGCAGCCCAGAAAGCCAACCATATCCTGGGCTGCATCCAAAGAAATGTGAGCAGCACGTCGAAGGAGGCGATTCTTCGCCTCTGTTCCACTCTTGTGGAGTACTGTATTCAGCTCTGTGGCCTCCAACATAAGAAGGATTTAGACCTGTTGGAGTGTGTCCAGAGGAGGGACAAGAAGATGATCAGAGGACTGGAGCACTTCTCCTGTAAAGACAGGCTGAAAGAGTTGGGGTTGGTCAGCCTGGAGAAAAGAAGGCTGTGTGGAGACTAGATAGAAGCCTTCCAGTACCTAAAGGGGGCCTACAAGAAAGCTGGAGAGGCACAAGTGGGCATGGCTTTAAACTGAAAGAGAGTAGATTTAGATTAGATATTAGGAAGACATTCTTTACTACCAGGATGATGAGGCACTGGAACAGGTTGCTCAGAGGAGTGGTGGCTTCTCCATCCCTGGCAGCATCCAAAGTCAGGTTGGACAGGGCTTTCAGCAACCTGGTCTAGTACAAGGTGCCTCTGCCCATAGCAGGGGGCTTGGAACTAGATGATCTTTAAGGTTCCTTCCAACCCAAACCATTCTATGATTCTATGAAGTATAGTTATGTGAGATTAGTCTTGATCATTTTGTCAGATTGCAATATGTACATAGGCAATATCAGAAGTGAGGCATGGTGTGTTTTCTTTCAACCCTAAAACAAATTTTGTCCTCTCTAGGTCGTATTAAAATGCTGTTAGGTCAAAAGTTCAAGAGTTACTAGAAACAACATGGGAAGAACACAAGAGATCTCCGGGGTTCAGGGCAATGGCATGATAGCAACGAATATTTATGTGTGGAAAAAAGTCCCAGTTATTATGAGCACAGAAATGCAGCAGAGAATCTACTCTGTTAAAATGTTTTCTGAAGTGATACACCTTGTTCATTGGGTTGGTGTTTTTTATGAACTTCCATCACCTGGAGAGAAGCTCTGTTTCTGGTGCTCTGGTAAAGGTGGTGTTGCAACTCTTCGTGTACGGATGAGGGAGATCTTATTATGAGATGTATTTGCAGAAGGGACACCTTAATTGTCTTGTGTGTCCCTTTTGCAGATGTTCGTAATAGTATCAAGGCTTTTTTCTGGAATAATTATTTGCAGGAAATGGCTGTCAAATCTGAATGCTGTGTATGTTTGCATAAGCAGAACTTCCTAATTTTCTGATTGTTGTTAGAAGTTGACACAGCTTTGGTTGTTCAATAAAATGGTTTTGAAAAATCTTCCTAGACTTCAGTTTTTCTCTCATGAATATTTTCAGCAGACTCTGATTATGGATTATTAATGTAGAAAGTATCATCTATCTATCAAATAGGGTATTCTCCCAAATCGGACTCTTCTTTTACCTGGCCAATAACAGATTATCCAGTCTGTGGGATGGAATATTAAGATAACTGTCAGTAAATGTTAGAAACAGTAATGTTAAATCTATCAGTTAATTTTTGATAGAAAATTAATGATAGGAAACAGAAGTGTTTGGGAAAGGAAAAAGAAGCAGTATTAACTGGGAAAAGGTATTTGTTCAGACTTAGCTGCAGTATTTGCTCCTCATAATTGTGTTGTCATTTAATATGAAAAACCAAGATTATTTCAAGTTGAAGCATGCACCAGCTAAGAAAAAAAAATAAAAATCTTTTTTCAGTTGTGTTGGCTTAACGCTAGATCTTTTTTTTTATTGCATATGCAGCCTAAGCTGACCCTTAAAAATCTGTGGGGAAATAGCAGCTCAGTGAAATGTTCAGACCAGATATCGGTATTTTGAGTGAAAGGGCCAATATTTTTGGTGATGCTGTTGCATTATTATTGTGATGAGCAAGAATGCCTTGGCTGATGCTCTTAACAGTAATAGAGAAGAAGTGGAAAAGGTAAATTGTCTTTGGACTGTGATATAAAAGAATGATCCAGCTTTTCACTGTGAGAATGAGGCATGACTAGGTGGGTGAAGTTTAGCTAATCAGTGGTCACAAAGGTGGGAAAATTGTTCTCTGTTTCATGCCTGAACTTTGCAAATCTGTTGTAATCTATTATAGATCCAACTGAAGAACCTGGACGCAACAGAACAACCTGTGCCCAAGACCTACAGCAAGGACAACTTGAGGTGCGATCCCAGACCACAAGAAAACCAGTTAAGTACAATGGAAAAATTCTTGGGAAAGAGTTCAACAGTTTTCTTCTTAAACAAGCATACAGCTTACTGTAAAGCTAAGATGGCCCACAAAACATGAGCAGCTGTTTATCAACTCGTTACTGTTGCTGTGCAACTGAATCAAAGGGGAGCGTCAGATTGTGACTGATATGCAGTGAGATAGTAGAAGCAAAAGCAGAATGTTTATACTCTGAAAGGGTTTTAGAAACCTGTGCACAGGAAGGTAATGCTGACAGGGCAATGCACAAATATGGCAAATACAGGTACACAGCATGAACTGAACCAACAGTGATTTTAAAGATGGACTTGAAAGTGTGAAAAGCTATGCATAAAGAATGATGACACTGAGTTGAGTTACTGGGCATGCCTGGAGGACCAGGATTCCTGGGACCAGCTGGAAAGCAGAATAGCCAATACAGAATATAGTTAAATTGTTCAAGTAATACTTAAATGAACAGAGGATAAAGATCTTACTGTCTCCCCTGAAACCTTTCTGGGGAGTAGATCTTCCATTCTGATCTACAACTTTATTAAACAGCCTTTAACTTACCACCGTCTGGGTTGAGACCTGCTCCTTTTATGTGCTGGTTACAAGAAGTCAACACAGCAACAAGTACTTGTATTTCTCAGTTCCGCTCACCAGCCACCACACCACCACATTCTTACCAGGAAGGAAATGTGAATAAGGAAATCTCACCTGTCTTTACGCTGTCTACGTGTGACTTTCCTACATTTATATGATAAAGCAGAGAAATTAATTTGAGGATGGTTAAGACTAGTCATTACCTGTTACTGGCTTGGGGAACTTGTGGACCAGATAAGACCTGTGATTTCACTTCACATGACCAGAGGTTGCTTAATTTGCTTAGCACAGTGAAGGCAACAAGGAAAAGCAAGGCTTTGATGTTGGAGCATTTTTTTTAGTTCTTCCTTTATTCCCAACTATGTGACGGGTGTTTCCATATCATATGATGTTTTCCTCAATGCGAAGGCTTTTTATTCCCTTCACAATAATTACTGGAAGAAAGGAAATTTGTATTTGGTGTTAATCTATAACCTGCCGGAATAATTTCAAATACCTGTTTACCCTCTGTAAATATTGAAGAAAATTCCCACCTCGTTCTCCCAGCCTGAAAATGGAAAGGAAACTACTCTAAAAAGGCTTTCATTAACCCGATTTTCCCTAGTCACAGACCATTAGATACTCACCCTCACACTGAAGAACTGGACTATTCTTTTATGTCACAGTCTAAAGAAAATTTAGCTTTTTTCTGCTTTTTTCTCTGATAGAGTTCTGAGATAAACTGTTGAAAGAAGAAAAGGTCAAATGTTTTTACCAGGAGGTAAACTAAAGAGAGTAAGATATTTGGGCTTCAAAGGGCCAGATCATCTAGCTGCCTAGCTTGCAGGAAGTGGATAAGCTTTAGTCAGTTATGTAAAACAAAGAGTTAACCTAAGGCTTCATCCAGTCTATGTTCCTCCTCTTCTACATCACCATGAATTGTTGTGTATTAGTGGGATTGAGATACTGGGCTATCCATGTTTTTGTTAGTTATTGGGTGGTTGACCATTTTTTCCCCAATATATAAGGAGGCATATTATAGATAAGAATACAGTATTCATGCATGCATATATATATTTATGTGTCTGCATATATTTGTGTATATGGTACAGCATAATACGTGGTAATATATATGTAGTGTAATTCTTCCCATATTCCTTGTTTGACCTTGTCTTGAAGACTGCAAATATAACATTAACCTTGCTGCTTCTGTGGTTTTTATGAACTTTCTTTAGTAGTTCTAATTTTCTCATTGTTAATGCCTCCTGTAATTCAGGCATGGTACTGCACAATTGCATGGTAATTTGGAGCAGGGGAGAAGTCAGGCTCTTTAGTAACCTTTTCACTAGAAATTTCTCATGAAAGCAACTGTTAGCAAGTTTGGATGTGTCTTTTTATAACCTTTACAGTTCAGTGTGTGTCTTTATAATGAGCTCTTCCATAACTCAGTCCCTCAGCTTTTCCAAAACTAGTCATACTTATATGTAGTTGTGTAGCCCTGAAATTCATTCAATCGTTTTTTTCAAAACCAAAGTAACAATGCTAGGAGCCTGGTAAATACTAAGAATTTTGTACCTGATCACACTTAAGATGCCTCTAATTCAAGTTATTTAAAACCAGACATGAGAAGATACCTTGACACCATCTTGGCATGTGAATAAGGCAAGTACTTACTGATCTCTTCCAATACTCTTACATTCTGTCCCAACTAGTATTCCAGACTTTTTTAGTGAGCAATATCTAGCTGAACTTGATTTTCTTTTTTTCTCCCATAAATGTATCAAATTAGTTTTGCGTCAACGTGAATTTTAAACATTGTCAGAACAGAATTATTCTCCTAAATGCATGTCACCTCAATTCTTTTGTTGGTTTTGTACTTTTGTAAAATCATTGCAATACCTTCTCACAAAGCCATAGTGTTTGGTTTTGGTGTTGGTTTTGGTTTGTTTTGGTTTGCTTTTTTTTCAAAGTGTGTCTGTCTGGTTCGGTCTAACGGTACTTGCTGTACAAAATACCTGAAGTCTTATCCTGATCATCTCAGAAATATTAGTGTGGCAAAAGGCTTTTTATTATTATTTTAAACTGAAAATAATTGTAACAATTGGTGTTTTATTTTGCTTTTTCTCCCTTGCTTGTTACCATTTTCTTTCTAAATATAATGATTTTCACTGTATTCCAAAATAGTCCATCTCTGGTGGCTATGAAATACCTTGTGATCTGGTGCTGGTTTTGATTTTGAATTTACTAGCTAGGCTGGGCTTAGTTTGGGGAAATTTAGGTTTCATTCCTGACTTAAACACAGTCTCCTTATTTGATACTGCTTTCTTTATACTAAGAGGACTAATAGCACTTCTTTAACATGCAAGGATATTACAAGGATAAATTTGCTAAAACATCAAAGAACCTTGAATAGCAGATTACTGAGGGCTGTTGAAACAGCTAAGAGCAGCGATAGATATCATCTACTTGCAAGCTTTTCTCAGTATTGTAAAAAAAATTAAAAATAAAAATAGATTATTTTACCATATAGTCTTAGTGAGTTGATGTTGCTGCATCATCCTTCATCTTACCTGTAACCATGTAATTTCCAACATGAAAAGGCAAGCAAAAGTGCTACTTCTAATGAATGTAGCTTCCAGTCATGTCAGTTGAGTGGTTAGTAGGTTTTCTTCTTTGGGTGTTTATGTTCTGCATTGCTGGCAGGGTGTCAGATTCCCTGCATGCTCATTTGGACCTGCTGAAGAATTTCTAGGCCATCTTTTTTTCAACTTTTTCTCTGTCTTCATCCTCCACCACTCGCCGCCTTTAAAAAAAGAAATAAAAAAAATTTATTGATGCTGTTGGCTCTTGGAAGTGGAGGGACTGCATTAATCAGCTAACACTGCACTCTTTGGGGGTTCTTGCATGTGTGAGGGTTTTCTTTTGATGACAATAGTCTAGCTATTGAACTAAAGCTGCTGTTCTCATTTACTCCATTTAAGAGAGGGCATAGATTTTTTTCTACCGTTATCTCCTGCTGACCAGAACTCTCAGCTGTGACTCCAGATGAATGGCATAGTGAAAAGATCGGGCTGGGTGTTTTATTCATGGGTAGCTCAATGACCTCTTTGGAGAAACAGGGGGATTTGGTTTTCACAGTAGGGGTACTTGGGGGTACTCAGCCAATGGAAGGCATGTACGACCCGTCACTCTCTGATGTTGAGTATCTATTGCTGTAACTGGAAAACATGCAGAAGAAAAGAACTAAACCCACGATTTTATTTATTTTATTTTCCCCTCTCATGTGAAAAACTGATCTGAAAGTCACTTCCTTGATCCAGAACTTTGCTATTCTGAACTCATTTTACTTGTTAAAAGTCTTCTCTAGAGTTGTGTTGGTGGGGATTTGTGGCAGATGTGGACTGGGAATGTTCATAAGTCCGACGAAAAATAGAATGTAATTTCTCAATTAGTTGCCGTCTCTCACTTCTATGGAAATCCAGAATGTTTCTCAACTACTTTCCACTAAAGGAAAGAACAGACACAAACACTGAAATAGCAAAATGGCTTTTCCCTCATAGTCTTCAGGCCATCTTACAAGTTCAAATGGTTTGGACAGTTCACATAAACTTTGGAATATCATTCAGTCTGAGCGGAAGAAGTTATCAGGATTAAACTAGACATTCAGAGTAGCTCGTGCAAAATAAATATCTCTATCATCTTCTCCAACTTTGTCTGCAATCCAACCAGATTTCCTGCAGTGTTGTCAAATAATATCTACTCTTTCAATGAACGTTAGATACAGTGCTTAGGCAAACTAGAACTAAATTGCAAGTCATCTACTCTTTCTAGAATAAAAAGATTGCAATTTAACAGCTCTCTTTGGGCAGAAATTATATGTATCTGTAAAATTATATCTGTATTGTACAGACTAGCTGCAAATATAAACACACATGCTTTTCTTTACTCTGTCTGTGCATTTCTCAGGATGTTATACAAGCTGAAAACTAGCTATGGGGCCTGGTAAATAAAGATGACACAGCTGGAACACAAGCTGTCTTGAGTGCTATTTATCGTAATGCTCTAGTAGACTTGCTAGTTGAAGACTAGCCATAATTCCAGATATACTGAAATTTAGAAGTAACTTTTGGTTGCGCCTGTTACTGATAAAGCAGATCTATTTTATTTATGTGTTTTCAGACTAGATACTAATCATAAAGCAAATCTACTGTGCATTTGAATTTGCAGGTGCAAAATTCGCTTGCTTAATGTGAAACAAGGTGGAGTCCTGTTGTGTAAAATAAAATGGGTCTCACTGCCATCAAAGAAAAAGAAATGCTAACATAACATGAATTTGTTGTTGACTTCTTAGCCAAAAGCAGCAAGGAAATCTGTAGCAATAAGCATATTCACCTAGAAGCTCTCTATGTAAAGGGCAAAGTTGCAGAGATGACAGGCTAGATGCTTTAAGATGAGTTTTGTTGCTGGAAAGCATAAAGAGTGTTAGGACTTGGTGTATTCTTTTCTGAAAAAACAACTGGTGACATAATCTAAGGTCAACATGTAATATCTTTTCCATGTTCTTCTAAAAAGGCAGATTAGTCCTTTCAGCAGTAACCTTTCTCATATTGAGTATATTTGCTTTCCTGTCTTTAAAATTCATCTTCTATTTGTGATTTTTGACAGCTTGCAGGATTGCATTTTCCATATATCAGTTTGGATGTGCTGCCTCTGTCATATTTTGATGAAAAAAAGTATGATTTTACTTATAAGATAATATACACTGCAAAATTGATATATAACTTTTTAGCAAAAGATAGTATACTCATATACTCTATCATATATTTAAAAATAGAATTACCAAAATAAAGCATGGTTGAATTGTCATCACTCTGAAGTCATTGTCTGATTTTGAACACTTAATACTATTTATTTAACTCTCCAGAAGAAGGAAAAAAGTGTGAGTGTATGGTGGAAATGACAAGAAACCAAGAAGTGTTCTAAGATACTTTTATAAAATAGGTCCTATTTCCAACATATCACCCTTATCACTTTTATTGTAATTGAATCGTGTTATCTGATGTTGTTTTACAGAAAGGTATTATATACGTAAAAGAAAAGTGATTTCTCTAATTGTATCTAATAATGTGATGATACCTAAGTAGAACCAGCCAGTCTGAGTGCCAGTTGTGTTCTCTGCCCTTTAGGAAAGCTGATTTCTTTCATCAGGTTTGCTTACTGTCATTAATTGAGTTCTGTGGAAAGATTTTCAGTCACATGAATGGTTTTTACTATGGTGTGCTAAACAAATAAGGCTTCCTGTCAGTCAACCCACTCTAAATACTTTTGAAGCTGTTGGTCAGCTACCACTAGATTTTTTGGTAAGTGGAAGTCAAAGGTCTATAAAGCTTTGTAGTAATGTAGGATTGGGTAGGACCTACATTATCATGATTTCACAGTTTCATGGGATTTCTCTCACTAGGTGACTGCTTTCCACCTTGGAACGACTAAGTTTTTTCCCTTTGTGCTTTTTCCAGTAGGCTTTTGCAGATTTTTTCATGCTTACAGGCTTTCTCCTTTCTCCCTAGTTTTCATTAGGGCAAAGCTGTGCTGCCTTATTCCTTTGCCAGCAGCAACCTTGAGCTTTCAAAATTCTTTTGCCTTCCAGTCTTTTGGTGTATCTGTAGACTTGTTGCTTCTGTTTTCCTGGCTAATCAAGGTGATATCTTTTAGCCTCTACTATGGTTCCTAAGTTCCCTTTGGTATCCTAGCTGCCGGCCTTTTCATCTGTTACCATTTGAACAAATTTCTCTTGAATACAGGCAGCCAGAATTATGCAGTGTTCTGGTTGCAGCTTTGTACAATGTCGTCAGTAATCCTGTATCGCTACTGGAAGTACCTCATCTTTTACATCCTAGGAGTGCATTTGTCTTTTCCTCATCACCCCAAATTAATTGCTCCTTATCAGCCTCTGATTGCCAATAAGGGTCTTTTTCCTCTATTTTTATCAACTGATGAGACACCAGGTCAGATCAGATAGTCTCGTTATTAATCTCTATGAGTATGACCTTGTACTTTATGATAGTACAGTCTACACATAGCTTATTAATAAGTCTCAGTTTCACATCATAAGAACATTTAATTAGCATATGCAGGCCTGGGTTGATTACTGGGGATGATGGAGGAAATGTGTCTATAGTCTCCATCTCCAGTAGTACCATCTTACATTAGATGTGCTTCCACGCCACGTGGCACAGAATGGCCATGTGCCTGCATAATCCTCCCACACAGATTGAGGTTGTGTTAGCTCGTGCATTCCTACTTGTTATGAAGCCTCTATATCTGTCCTATTTATGAGGTGACACATACTTTTTTTCTTTAACCAGTTCCTTTGCCATGTTACAAATATTCTCTACCTATCTAGATGTATATTTTATTGTATCAAAGAAAACATTTAATCAGAATCTAGACAGAAAAAAAAAGGATTAGTGGATTTAATGTTGAAAAAAGATTAGATTCATCCTATTCAGAAAAATCAAGGAGTTTTATTAGAGAAGAGTAGGTTATTTTGATGTAAACTACCTTGAAGTCTACAGTGCTTTTTATCATGTCTTCTGTTTCTCTGTTAATACATTCTTCCTTCACTGTCTCCTCTAAAGCCATGCATGCCATAAGATCAGTCTGATGAGCTGACAGTTTCTCTAAATTTTACATAACTACAGTTAATGTTCTCTAGTTACTGTATTGTTATCAACTGACTTGACTCTAGGAAATGCATACTGCATTTGCAATGTGAAACACTGGTTCCTTCAGAGTACATGAGTGGAAATTTTGGCCCTTTCAATCTGAACATATAAATCGGGATTCAGCTTCTCTACCTGGGGAGTATAAGCAAAGAGCTGAACCACCTGTAGCTCCATAGATGGCTACTAACAGAAAACAGCCAACTGCAGGATAGCTGCTCAGATCTGAGAGAGTTGAGTCTCTCTCCAGAGGCACTTGTCACCTACAAGACCTGCAGAGAGTAGGAAAACTACACTAACTAAAGTTGGGTGGAATGAATGGTGCTTGGAGCAAGATTGTTCCCTTGAGCCTCTTCAGATATGAGACACCCTCCAAGGCGTGATGATTTTGTCATTACATGGAGTATAGAAAGGAGTGTGGGAAGACTGCAGTATTTAAGGAGAAAAGCCAAGGAAAATTAGACGAGTGTGCACACTCTCCAATGAAACAGTCACTTTTTCCTGATGAAATGTAGGCTGCTAATGGACACCAAAGTGTTTTCAATTGCACTGGATTCTAGCATTTGTTATCTTTCCATGAGTGTTCATTAATCTAATTGTGAGGCAAATGCCAACTTCAGACTAAAGGTGGCCTAAATGTCACATCACTCTGTAAGCATTAAAATAAAGAGTGTTCAGGAACTAATGAGCATAGTGTCCACACTTCTTATGCATAGCAACTGGTAAATCTCACCTTATGCCTCTTCAACACAAAATCTTCCTTAGTCAGCTATGTATTGTCTAGGTAAGTTGTTTTTCTTGCAATTGTCAGATAGCCGCTTTTTATTTGTTTATAACAAACCACAGTCTGTGGATCACATGAGTTGGGGTTTTTGATTAGCTCTATACAATATGAGAATTTTCCTTTCCTTCAACAAAACCTGTTCAGCTTCCCTTCCAGTGTTTTCTCCAAAATCACAGGATAAACTTGACTTTTCCCTGAGATACTTCAGAGTAGCAAGCTGACTCCTTTTAGATCTGCTTTCAGGTATAATATTTCTATTTTCCTTCCTCTTTCACCTTGCTTTTTATCCTTCATGAAATGGCAAAGGATAGCACTGTGACTGACAGGGTAGCAAGAAAAGATGAGGAAAGGCTGTTTTGAAGGGTGATCTGAATTACCCAAGCAAGGTTTATTTTGAAATAATAGTAAGTCTTAACCATTTTTTAACATGTCCATGGTATATCTGAAAACAAGGAATTTGGACTATAAATTCAATTACTCGAGGTAGACTTTGGACACAGTATATTGTCAGGGGGCACATTGTCATAGATTTTGCTGGCAATAAAACATCTAATGCAGCCCTTTACTGTAACAAGGTAATATTCTATAGAAAGACGGAATTGACCTCAACTATGAGGACAGAGCTTTGAAGCTATGTCCAGAATACCATTTCCAGTTCTAGTCTGTGTATTCTGTGAAGCCCAGCAGAAGAAGGGGCTGACAGGGACTTAACTGTTAAACTGCGCAGTCTGCAGAAAAATCCAGGCTTATGGCTGGAAAGGGCAGGGACCTTTACACTTCAACTGGTGATCTGAGCAGTCAGCTGCTACTCAGCTGGTGCTGGGGAGCACCAGTGCTAGGTGGGAGCAGAGCAATTAACAGGGACTTCAGCAGCTAACCCAGCTCCGAGATGACCATTACCTTTGAGGTAATGGTCATGTACTCATGTACTCAGAGCCTGTTGTTTTATTGGTGAAGCTGGCTTTATGGTGCCATTGTAAGGCCCTTCACCATTTCCACACAGTCTGTCCTCTTCTTTACCATTCTGAATAATTGCTTATCAGCAGAAAACTCTGGCATATCTCTCTATTAGCTCCAGGCCACTACAGTGGCCTTGGGCATTAGTATAAGGTTTATATTCTTCTGTGAAATACAGGAATTTAGTCCTCAGTATAATGCACTGCTTTAGTAATATTGAAGTTTTTAGATTCATCGCAAAATGCTTGGATAACATACAATGCCCACTAATAATCAGGAAGATGTCTTTCTGACATTAAATTTTGTTAAGTTCTACAATACATCGAGCCCCTATTTCTGTACTGAGACCCCAAATCACAATAGTGAGCATCTGAACATACGAACCCTTTATTCCTATGTATTTATTTCATATGTCCTGTCTTTCTGCATGGATCATTCCAGCTTCCCACAAGTTCTGTAATCCTCATCATTCAAATAATTTTTATGTTCTCCCACATCTCTTGCATATATGTGTTAGGACATATTGTGGCTGGTTAAGAATTACATATGTACAGATTGGCAAGCAAACATACATGCCCAGGCGGCCCAGCTAGCTTATGGCTTTTAAATATGTAAGGAATGAATTTGGTCTGTCTTTTCCTCAACTAGAAGAATAAATTAGAATAGTTATCTTGTTCAATCATCTAACCATTTGACAGAAGTAAAGAAAATTATTATCTTGGATATTTCAACTTGTGTTAGATAATGGGCAGCTAGCACAACACTATAAACTGTGCTGGCTTAGGAGACAGGGTTTGTACAAGAAATGGATGTACTGCTGCCATCACTGCCTCTAGGACCTGTTTAAGTTAGCAATCATTTGGAGAAAGTCTAGAAGATACTGTATGGTGAAGGTTTGAGGACTTGAAGTGATGGTAAAAACCAAAGGGTTTCTGACTCTTTCTGACTCTTGACAGCACAAGTAAGGATGCAACTGCTCAGTGCAGGGAGGAAGAGGTGATTAGGAAAAAGCGATTTGGTCCCGAAGTGTCAATGCTTTTGAGCTTGAGGATATCAGCAAGCCTTGAACTTTTCCTGCTATATCTCACAGTTCTAGTGTCCCCATGGCACTTGTAGTTTCTTATCTCTTGGCCCTCATGCCTCAGGTGTGACAGCAAGTACACAATGAATATTGCTGATTACTAAAACTTGCACTCTTCTGTGCTTCAGTGGTATTCAAATGTGCCAACTTTGCCTTTTGGCAGACTGTACCTATACTTTCAGTAATTCTCCAAAACTCCGTTCACATCTTTAGAGAGAGTACAGTTGAACCCTTAGGGCTTATTAAGGGCATCTTCCCATTGAAATTCTGTATGTAGTGCAGCTGGTTCTCCCTGCTTTAGAAGAAACTTTGACAAGCAGCCATATTTGACAGCTGTATAGCTTAATGTGGATAAGTCTCTTAATAACTGACTTAAGCCTTGAAAGTTTAAGACTTCTGAGTGATGTCAAATAAGAAAACAATTTTTGACTTGTCACGCTGAATAATTGTTGACATTGTGCTACCACTTTCTTCCACATTCAGCCTGCCAGAAAAGAACTGTGGAAAATTCTAACCATCCCATTTTAACTTTGCTATTATATAAACCATCTATTTTCTGTTAAATGTATTTTGAAGCATTTTGCAGTACCTAACGGAGTTATATCATCACAACAGTCTGAGGCTGCAATTAAAGTTTCAAAAAAAGTTTTTGTTTGATCTTTCTTGAGAGAGAAGGGTGATGATGGTGAATCACAATGATGCACTGAAGAGTTAATCTAACAAAAACGTTTTTTTTCTCAATCTACTAACAATTTTCTCCAAATGCATTTTCTCTCATAATTTATGCAATCACATTACAGAATAAACTTTAAAACACCTGATAGAGTGTTAAGAGTGTATGGATTCTATGCTACTGAGTTAATAAAAAGAAATTTCAATAAATAAATATATACACACACATATCCAGAAGTACAGTCTCATTAGTGCACAGTCATTTCAAATAACATGCGGTACTTGAAATCTAGGGGAATCTGAAAAGGGTCTTATGCTTTCATAAAATTTGGATACTACTTCCTTCCTGCAAGTGCTTAGCTTAATAATTACCACATCACGACTGAATTACTGAAATTGCTGCCCTTGCAAGGTCTTTTTTTTTTTTAACTAACATGCTTTTCTAGTAGGTGGCCATTTATATTTGGCCAGGATGAGCTGTCATGCAGTGTGGTGAGTGGTTATTGCACTTTTTTCTCTCCTATTTATGCAAAACTTTCCAGCTAAAGTGCACATGAGATAGAAAGGCATTCCTCAGTGATGAAAAATGAAATAATGGTGACAGAAGGATTTTCAATTTATCAGAAAAAGGCACAATGAAATCCAATAGCTGGAAGAGAAGACAGAGGCGGTCTTATTAGAAATAGGATATGCAGTTTTCACAATGAGGGATAGCTGTCTGTTGGAAAAGCACATCTAAAAGTGCAGTGAGATCTATGTTATCTGGAATATTTATATATAAAAAAGGATGACTTTCTAAAATGTGTTCTAATTTCAGGGGAAAATATGAGCTGTTTGTAGATTTATTCTCCCCACACACTCCTCCTCCCCCCAGTGACGTTCCCTGGTTTGTTCTGTTCAGTAGATTAAAAAAAGTTATCCCTGTAGTAATTTTCTCATTTACAAGCTGAGGAATGTATGTTCTACTGGTTCTCAAAACTTTCACTTTTGAACAAAATGAAAGGGGAGTGGGGAGGACACCACAGCTGCAATGTAATACACCTTGATAATTCATTTTTTTTTTTTTAACTGCTGAAAAGAGAGGTAGAGGAGTGCTACTGATAACTTTCACCCAGAAGAATAATTTCTTATTTGGAAAAAAATTGCAAAAAACTGTTCTAAATTTAAAATAAATTTTCATTTGGAGATTGGCAAGAAAAAAACTAAAATCCAATCTGTAATTATTTGAATTATTCTTTTTATGATATTCCTTTTATGATGAACCAGCACAAGCTAATCTTTACAAGTGGTGGGTGGCTGACTGTGAACTTTTAAGTGACTAGTCCAGCAACTTCAGAGATGAATGATGAATGTTCAATTGGATCTACAGCAGGTCAAAAGAAAGGTGATCAGCAAATATTCAAGCATTTGTTAATAAGGGATGGGGATGGTCTTTCCCATCACTAGTTAAAAATTCTTGTTGCAATAGTATTTTTTGAAAGAGTAAGGTAATAAGGAGACAGGGTTGGGTTTATGGGTGGTATTTTGCTGAAATTTTGTCATCATTTCACATGCCATTGTTCCAGTTGAGCATGGCTTTTTTGAAGAATTGCTTTATATGTATAAAATGAGTTAACTGAGTTTGTGTGTCCTCCTTTTGTGTCTAGAGATCTAGTCATGTCTTTCACATTTATAGTGATTTCCCATTATTTCTGATCCACAGCCCCTGATAGGAGAGAGGGTCATGGCTCTAGAGAAGACCCTTCAGGCAATATTTTTAATGGTAAATGTGGAGATTGCTTCCTATAAATGATCTGTCTGCATATGAATGACCCCATGATCTTAAGTCCGGAAATTTCTGATTGGTAAATTCATTCATCAGATGGACCAGAGAGACTAGTACTGCAGACGTAAACCTTCTACACACGCTTCACTACTTAATGGGTTCATATCCTGGGCAGAAAAGGATTTGCTTTCTTTTTCTTTTTTCTTTTTCTCATTTCAATTTGTTCCAGGTGTACTTAGTATGACCATTAATATCTATGTGCACTTCTACAAAAGGACATTCTTATGTGCAAATTACACATATGTTGATGTCAATGCAATAGGCTGATAGAGGATATTTTTTCCCCTCCTTGAAGTGCTAATACAAAATTTACAAAGTGTTTCTATAAAAGAAATTATTTGGAATTTGGATTGGCTAAAGGGACTGCAGTTAGAGGACATTTCTTTAATTGCAGTTTGAGATAACACTCTCCAAGTGCTAGGTACAGGCCAGCCAGGCTAACATGGAGCTATTAGCAGGTGGCTGGACCAGCTGGAGTAGAATTGCCACCTGCTTCAACTCCCACTGTTAATTAGGTAACCCATCATTAATTGCATGGCCTTCTAACTAAGATCATGTGCAATATCTGTATACTGTCTAATAAAATTTTTGCCTCAGAATGATAACTCTGAACTCTCAAAGGGATTGATTGTAGTGTAATGCTGCAGATGTCAGATGCACATTCAGAAAGAAGCAAATGTCCCAGAAACGCTGAGTTCATAGAGCCAAATCTCAAGCTATTTTACTTGAGCACAGCACCAAGTCACTGGGGCAACATCAGTTTTTGCTTAAGGAGAATCCCAACCTGCAGGGCTTTGTTGAACGTGGCTTCGTCACACCATGGATGATCTACTTCTCCTAAGACAGAAGGTGATTACCAACAACAGAAGGAACTCCATGCTCTGTAGTTCTCAACTGCAAATATTAATCAAAATCAGCTTTGTTGTTAGCAACCCAGGAGCTTCTGCTCTTTTGGCTTCTATCAGATGGTCAGGGGTTTTTTGTTTGGGTTTTTTTTTTTTTCATTCTGTGACCCATAGGCCGGATACTTAGGGTTCTCCTTTTCTAAAGAGTGCCAGTCATGGCTTTGAACCTGCAAAATAACTTTTTAATGTTGATTTGGAAGATCTTGCTGATTTATAACACATCTCCATAAATTCTACCCAAAAAAATGCTACTTAAATATTTGTTGGTGGAAGGATTGAGGAAATTTAGCTGCTGAAGCGGCACTGGCAGTGTTTGAAAATCGAATGCAAAATGCTTTCATGTCACCAAAAAGGGACATTTTTTGCACTTTAGGTGAGAAAGTCCAGTCAGTGCTCTGTTACCATATGAGTAGTGCAGTGCCTGTGAAAGAGAAAACCAGGGAAAGGGAATTTTGTCCTTTGTGCCTATTTACATATTAAAATCTTCACTCCAGATTCTGTTAAAGGTGGAAATATCTGCTAAAGTAAACCATCAGTGTAGCCCACTATGTTTTGCTGTTATAAGACCATATTTTTTTCTAATGGGTCTATGTGATGTAAAGGCAGCATTTTCAGGTCCAGTCCTACTGTCTATGTAAAGGAAGTTATTGGTAGGGACACTTTATGCATGTTTTCTGCTTGGCACTTTCTATGACCTTGTTTTGCTCACCATCAGAAGACGACATTGCTGTTTCACTAGAATAAGTAATATAACAAGCTTGACAAGCTCTGCAAACAGACTTTTTCACCTAGGTTTAATCTAAGGCAAGTACTCCATTCTTAGTTGCTGCTCTTGGTATGATGCCAAATATAAGTTCTTAAGCTGGTATACTCAAACTTCTAATTTCTAGTAATTAGTGTCCTCCTGCAAATGGATTCTTTTTTCTTTATTTTCAATCATTATATTAAATTAAAATTCAGAAGGGAAACACTGCATCTTATTTATGAATTGAAGAGTATGTGAGAGCTAATTACTATGATTTTAAAATATTGTTTACTTTGAAATAAAAGAAACTACAAGTGCTGTGAGCTTGAACGGTTCATTCTTTAATTTTGGAATGGAAACTGTTGTAAATGTGTGAATAGTTTGAGAAGCAATGAACTTAATTTTCCTTTTTTTTTTTTTTTGTCATAATAAAAAAAGCAGGGAAAAAAAGGAAGCACAAGAATTAAATAAAATTATATATATAAAAAAGTACCAAACAGTTATAAAAAGCACAAATTGAGTAGGAAACCCTCAGAAATCTAGGTCAGAGAGAGAAATCCTACATGAAAAAAAGCAACTTTATTTTTATGGCTACTTAAATAGTCTTTAAATCTACGCAGTACAGTATTGCTCACCATGGGAATAGTTTATAAAGAACAGAAAAACAATCATTTTGACCATTTTCATTTCCATTTCTACACCTTCTGATTCTATCCCAGTTATGTTGACATGTTTTGTCTTGCAAGCCACTGAGGTGATTCAAAGTCCTTTGAGCACAGGGGCAAAGAAACAAGATAATTATTCTGGTTTGGAAAGGGAATAGCTGTTTGGACAAAAAGGGGTGTTTCATAAAACATTATCCCTTTTTCACTAAAAATGCTGGGGCTTTTCTGTCTCAGAGCTGTGCAGCTTTCTTTGGAAAAACAGCAGTAGAAATAGAGATAAGATAACATGTTTAACAGAATAGGGAGCCTGACAGCTGGTATATGTGTGTAAGTTTGGGGTATTTTTTTGGTTGGTTAGTTAAGGTTTTTTTGTTTTGAAATCAGTTCACTTTTCATGGCGGGGTGGGAGGGGAACAATGGGAAAAAAGGCGGCATGTGTGGAATGGCACTAGGTTGTTTTCTCTGTTCAGGCTTGAGTGACATGACTTGATCATAAATAGGGGAGATAGATAGATATTATTCAAAGAGGTTTTTATTCTTACACTACAATCCCTTGGTGTTTCCAGAGTGAAATCATAGCAGCTTTGTACTAATTAAAAAATTAATGGAAAAATAATTTTAATCTCAATTCAGATTTTTTTTTTTCTGAATCTGTTAATCTCAGAGGAAAGGGGGAAAATTAAAACTTAAAAAAAAAAAAAAAAAAAGGCTGTCATTATCCAGCCATGGATTCCTGCTGTTATGGCATCTCCCACCGTCCTCAGGGAAAGGATTGATTTCACTGAAAATTAAAGATTTTCAGCTTTCCTGGTGATACAACCTTCACTCTGATACTTTTTCAAAATTGAAGAGTAAATACTTTGGGACATGATTTGAAGATCTTTATGGCTGAGGTTTCCCTCCTCTAAAAGAAACCTCCCTCTTCTTTCCATCAAGTTGCACTTGGGAAGGTAGTACTCTTGGAGCATATTGTGTTTTATTGTGCGCTGCGCTGCATCTATACAAAGGGCTTCCTTGTATCATCATTCAAACTTGATGATTCCTCCTCTCCTTTAACATACTTTCAGCTTTTTAATTTTCAGCAATATGATTAAGCATATAAAATTATAAGAAAAAATATTAATAGAAAAATAAAGGTTGTATAGACAACATAGGACTAATTTATTCCATTAATTAGAGTGATATTTTATGTTGTTATTCCAAAGAAGTAGACATGCAAGTTATTCTATCACTTAATAAATTACAATAAAGTCTACTCTAAATGTAATATCTTTCAATTCCACAAAGATGATGAATATTCTGTTATCAATGACTTAATCTTCTAATAACTTCCATGCAGCAAACTTCACTTTGGCATAAACACAAACAGTAATAGAGTTAATAGGAGCTGTTTTTCTATACCAATTAAATTTGACCTTGAGGACCAGACAGTTAACTGATATGAGGTGGTGTATACTCTTTTAGGATATTTTATATAATTAAATTCTATGATGATGTCAACGGAGTCCATGGAGAAATAACATTTTTATCTTTCTAAAGACAGGCTGATATAGATGATTAATTCCATGAACACTTCATAAAATTAGTTTAAGAATTTTCATTCAGGACCTTTGTTTTGACAGAAAAGGATATCATGAAGTACCTTGATTAGATACCTTTTTTCAAATTATTTTCCATTAAAAATGAAATTTTCATAATAAGGATTTTCAAAAATATCTCCATTATTATGATATTTCCCAGGAAAACATATATTTCATTTCCACAGAAATTATTTTGATCTATAAATTATAATCAGATATTTCTGTCTATTCTATGCAGCAGCTTCCTTTTATTTTTTATACAATAATAAAGGGTTTGACTACTATAGTCATTAAATATCTATTGATGTATCATGTCTTGAAATTGTATGTCAGTAAAATATGTTATGAAATAAAGGGAAAAGTATTTCTACATGGAGGTATTTTAAAATTAATTCCTTTCTGAAATGTCACATTTTAGCAGACAGCTTTTATCAAACCACATGTTCCCCCAGATTCATGAGATATTATATATCTTCTTGCCAATTTGGCATGAAGAAAAACCCAGCTTTCAAACACTGAGATTTTCTGGAGAAGGCAGGGTTGGGTTTTTTTCTGTTGGTTTTGGTTGGTTTTTTTTTTTTTTAATTGTCTGATCTTTCTGCAAAGCTGTATAATCTCACAAACCCACTTTGGTGTCAGTGTGAAACTAGAATGTAAAGGTCAAAAGCAGTTTTATGCTGTTTAAATCTTGTGTGTAGGTAGTAGGATGGCTGCTATTTCTTGTGAGAATGTTCCCTATTTATTTTATGCCCAAAGAGCAAGCATCGGTTAGCACTGGTCTTATTCAGCCCACAGAGGCAATGAATAAGTGGGTCTTTTCAGGTCCTCCTGAGCTCAGGTTTTCTCAGCATCCTCCCTCTCCTGGATGGCCAAAAGCACCAGCCTGATCTCTGCTGACTGAGTCTGCGATTTGAGCATCTGGCTTAGAAGAAAATTAAATAATTCTTTAATATTTTACTGAAACATAAATAAATGAACATGTGACTCAACAGCACTGTCAGCTATTTCGTAATTCAAAGTGCTTTAACCCTTGTCATCTTATTAGCGTCAGCTGATCTCTCTCTTGATTCAAAACCATTCAATCAGGCAAGTGTAGCAATGATTGAATTTAAACCTGGATGTTGCAGACTAGACATTATTTTTAGGTTGCATACTTTCATAGGAGTATGAAGATAAGTCACCGGTAGCGGTAGTTAATACACATGCTTCTTCAAGTCCTGAAATGTATTTTAATCAATAGTATCTCAATATTTTCACATGGTATTTTTTTGTGATAACATAATTTTTTTACTTTTGTATCAAATTAAGCTGTCCTTATATGATTTATGATTGTGGCTTCATATTTAAAATGCAGAAGTCTTTCTAAATACTTTTACATAGTACTTTCTCTTGTACTAGTTTAATCAGAAAAACTGTTTCTGACTAAATTTGAGCTCTTTAGAGAAAATAACATTTCCTAAAAAAAATGGATTCATGAGCTTGTGTCACCTGTATTGTTATTAATGTTTCACTGGACTAATATTACCTGTGAAATAATAAGGACTTGTCTGTGAAGCAGTACTAAGGACAAGTCTTTAAAATCAAGTAAACCTGTTAATTTTAAAGTGGATTTCTAACCTGAACTAATACTGTGATTAATACTATCAAAGAGGTTTGAAGCTATTTCAAGTTGGTTTCACACAACTCACTTTGGAAGTCAATAGAATTAAATTTAACTGAATTTGGATTCTGAACTTTTTTTTGTCAAGCTGAATGGACCTATAAAGACCAGGTCTCCAGTGAAAATGCCTGATTAGATGTTCTATAATTTAAATCGTCAAAGAAAATAGTGAAATTCTGAGGTGGGGCAACCTGTCCTGCTAGTGCTAGAACTCAGGGTCCTCTTGTGGTCTTCCTTGTCTGATGTTCTCAGGATGGAGCTGTCTGTCCACATTGGCGTAATATTTCCTTCCACTGTGGCACCAGCTATGGAAAACAGAGAGGGAAGTGACCTTCCTGGGAAGATTGTAAAGCTTTCTGTTTGCTGTATGCTTGGATAAGAACTGTATATCTAACTCTTCCCATAAATTATGAGAGCAGTGGATTTAGGAACTTCCTCTAATTCACTTAGTAAATCAATGAAACAAGCTTTTTGAGACATGAGCAGAGTAGTTAAATGAAGATGCTCCATATGAAAGGGCAGGTGAGAACAAAATGTGAAGATAACAAGTGTGGCCTGAGTCTGCTATAAGGGTGATGGATAAGGGACAGAGACAGATAAGAAGCAGCAGAGCTGTGAATGTTCTTGCTAGCCTGGGTAAGTAGCTGGGAAGTTGTGTATTGAGGGCAGCCAGAGGAGATTCAGCCATAGGAGTACTGAGTGATATATAGCTGCACCAACACTGAAATTGCAGTAGAAATTTCACAGGGTTTCAAAACTAAAGCCAAAAGATTTTTTTAACTTTTTTTTTTTTCCCTTGGGAAGGAGAATTTTTCAAGTCTCTGTGTGTGTGTGTATTTATGTGTGTGTATCTATATTTATATGTGCGTGTATATATATACACATACATATAAAAAAACACCACCTATATTTTTTTCTGGAAATTCAAAGTTGATCTCAAACAGGAATATCATAGCTGAAGTTTTCTTTTTTCCATTTTTTTGTGTTTCCCCTCAGCTCTCTTTCCTCAGTTTTTTGCCTCAGGAAAAATCAAGGAGGAGGAAGATACTGGGAATATGAAGAGCTGAAGGAGGGAGTCCTCTTTTCCCAACACAATTTTTTAAAAGCTACAAAAAAAAAAAAAAAAAAAAGCTAATAATGTTGTAGTTTGATATTTATTCTAGGAGAGAAAAGCCTACAAACTAATAGGAACAGCAGAATTACTTCCAGTCCAATTCAAATAAAAATGGAGAAATAAGTCACAATTGCAGAAATTTAGCTATTGAAAGAAACTACCAGAGGAAATTATGGATTTTGCAGATTTGGAGTCTGCAGACAAAGTTTGTTAACAGGATTTCTGATTCTCTGTTCTATTAATTGTTATTGTTTAAAGTAATCGAATGTTGCATTGTTCTGAAAGTAGAAAGTTTTGGAAAGGAACCTGTTAGAAGCCATGAAAAAAAACCCTCATAATGGGAGGCAAGTGGTCAGGCAGCCTGTTCGTTACCAGATCAAGGTACTGTCATACCCCAGCCTCTGCCCATAATTTTATTGGGCAGATAAGTAAATGGGTAGAGGCAGACAGGGGTAGATGCAGGACAGGGATAGAGGGCTGGGGGAGAGGAGTGGCAGGAATTGTCTTGGGGTTTGGGGTTTTTTTCATGTTTCCTGTCAAAACAAGCAACCCTCCTTCAAGTAAAGACTGGTAATCTCTTGGTAATAAAAGAGTTTTACTCAAACATCAGGGTTTTTTGGTTTTTTTTTTTCCCTTCCGTTCAGCATAGCAGTAAAAGGTAACATCCTCTGGCATGTTAGATGGGAAGGAAAACTTGATGAACTAATGATCCCTCCTAGCCTCAAATCTATGAATCTATTACCAGCTTGACTTATCAAGATTAATTGTTTGTTTATCTTCCTCTTCTCTTGCACAGCAAGAATAGCAAGAGGAATATTCATTATGTTCATGCTGCTGAGGAAAAAGTGATGTAGAACTGCAATATTAATTATTTTTTAATTTCCTTTATCTCAGCTTTTCTGGAGCAGTGTCTTGCTATTATTACAATTAATACTGTTCTGCAAAAAAGATGCATAGCTGCTACTAGAATTCGGGAAACTAACAGCAAAACTTGTCAAGTGATTAATGCTTGTGTGGCATTTATGCTGGCACATTTTTATAACCTGTCTAAATGGCACTGATACTGGTGGATAGAAAGCTCTCAAAGAGTCATTGAAGATGATTATAGATAGGGTCACCATTGGTTACAGTGACAGAAGTAACTGATTAATGAGTTGAAACAGTAGAGAAAGACCAGAGATTAAAGTTGGCACGGCAGTTGACCTGTGCTGACAGAAGACAGATGGTTTCAGAGAGATGATTTTTGTAACCTGAAGAAATACATGAGTGAACATGTGAATACCAAAACCAGGTAGAATTAGGTTTTCAGTATTATTGAATGGACTGTACCACTACTGTGGACCTAATGAAAGATCAATGATGATAATACAAACAAATATTTCTTATTTAAGAAATTGCACTTTCTGAAAGTTCAGCCTGGTACCCTGCATGAATCAAGTGTTCACTTGGTGGAAATCAGTATAGTTCAGTGGGATAAAGTTAGCTGCTATCATTGCAGAATCTATGTCTATAACATCAGGACTTCTTTTGCAACGACATCCTGGTTTTTTACCCTCTGGTTGAAACCAACATCCACTCAGTAACAGGAGCGGCTCTCCAAGGGAACTATAAAGCATGAATGACATAACACCACAGCACCCATTACCTGTTTTGTGATTTTATCATCAAAGACTGCAATATTCACCATATTTGCTTAGCATCTACTTTAAGCAAGAGAACTCCCTGCAGCTTGTTGCTCATTCAAGAAGGCTCAAGTTTTGTCTTCATATCAATAAATGTTTGTGTTTCCCTGGCTGAGACCAAAAAGAGACTTTCAAGAACTTCCCTGCCCTAAGGAGCTTCTGAGCTATCATATGTAACAACTTTCTTAAACTAATAATGTTTATTATTTACATTATATCTATCTGGAAATATAGAAAGAAAATGTGCAAATACTGCTCTGCTTCCAGCTTGCTTATGGTATTCTCTATTATTGTTACAAATTTTGGGGAGGTGATTGTTAAGCTACATTCATCTTTAAAAAGTAGCTTCTGTGCATTTCAGTGGAAGTGTTAAAATGAAATGATTACTTTTTTAGGGAAGTAATGTGTCGGGGAAAATCTCATCATTTATCATACAGTCTTTAGTCTCTCAATACAAAAAGGAATTCTTGAGAAAGTGGTGAAACTTGAGCACCTGAAGAGTTCTTTGACTTCTTTAGATTTGATTTTAGACAAGGTAAATTACTGACCATGTGCTAGACTTGCCTTCTGATAAAGGCAAAAGATGAATGTCAAGACTGTAATTGCCCCTTCCATGTGTCTTCAACCATCTGCAGTGGTACCAAAGCTCTCTATATCACTGGGAGATGTAAAATAGTTCCATTTTGTCTACGAATCTTGAAATCCCTAAAAGCCCATTTATTTAGGAAACAAAGATCAGCGTTATTAAACTGACATTCAAAATGAGCATAACTTTTAATATGCTTTCTTTTTTCTTTCTTTTTTCTGAAATATAACTACTTGTTCTGTGGGATCATTATTATTTTGCTGTGCGTAAGGAGTTTGATATATCAGACCATGGTATTAACTTTGGTCATCTCCTGCTTGCGTGTGTACATGTTTAATATCTGTTTGTAACCTCTGGTATTTGAATAAGGTTATTAGGTTTTCCATATGACCTAAGAATTTATTGCTTTTCCTAAAACTTTTCAATCGTATGGACAGAAATAGTTAACTAATAAAACTTACGTTGGCATTTTAATAACAGAGGTCTTTAGAGGAGGAAAAAACCAAGGCATAAGCCTAATTGTAAATGCAGTGACAACTTTAAGACAAAATCTAGGAGTTTACATCTGAAGGATGGTATCAAACCACCTGTTTTGTGTATGCTCCAGAGACTGGATTGCACACCAGTACATGAATTTTTTCCATTTACCGGACCCCATGTACCATCTTTACAGCAAAACTGTGGCTAAGTGGGTTAAAAGATGGAAGAATAGCTACACGTATGAAGAGTTTTACTTGTCTCAAGTGATAGACCTAAAATTACAGTAAGTGCACAGTTATGACATATTCTTTTGAGGATCAAGAAAAGGAGGCATTGCAGGAAAGAATGGTGAAAATAGCATAATTTTTCAGTGTTAAATTTTATGGATTCAATTGATTCATAGAAGAAGTCGAAGAAGAAATACACTGACCCATGTTAAAAGAAGCAGTTGCATTTTGCTGCTGAACATGCCCTGATATACCTGTGCTTTGGAGCAAAAACCAGGGATGTGCTCTTAGCACTCTCTGTGAAATTGGCTCACATATACTGCATAATTCCCTAGGTTTTTGGCAAGTAAATGCCATGAAGACATCATGTTCCAGTCCAAGCAGTGCAAGGTCTGCAACCCTCAGGACTGCTGCAGACCATGGTGGACTTGTGCTTGGGTATGCTGAAAGAAGTACAAAGTCTCTCCATGTGTGATACACATTTCAGTGGGTGAGGAAACAGGTGGGAGGATTTTGGTGCAGAGGAAGAAAATGGTGACATCAGGATTTGTGGTTTTCAGTATGGATTTGAAGAAGGGATGTCTGGGATTCATTATCATCACTCTTTATTTTCCACTCTGGAGCTTCATCCAAGATTTAGGTTTCCATTTGCCTAAAGTTCCTGGATACCTAGCAATGCATCATCTGCCTCCAGTACTTCTGTTCTACACTGACACTTCTCCAAGCACATGCAAATTAGTTGTGTGTAAGTAAGTCTGACAATTCATGGAAGTGTAGGAGATTGCCTTCGTGTGACTTCTTCCACTCATTTACATAGGTGTAATCTATCTGTTGTTTCCCAAAGGCACTGGCATCACTGTGTTTGTGTATGTGTGTGTAAATTGTATTTCTACCCAGGAAATTCAGAGAAGGCACCACGTCTGAAATAAAGAGTATTTCACAGTTCATCTAGTCCTAAGCTTTGTAGAAGTGTTCGGGCTCTAACAAACATCTTGCACAAAAAAAAAAAAACCACCAACCACCAACCAAACAACCAAAACAATCCATAGATGACAATTCTAGCATGCCATAAATCATAAAATCAATGAAGCCATTAGTTTCTGATGGAAATGACCTTACATGATCTGCCATTCGAAAGGATTTTCTGTAGGTATTTACATGGAATTGTGCTTCAGGTAAGAATGATTTCTTTGAACCAATACTGAGCTCCTCCTAGTGGAGTGTTTTGAAAGGCTTCTCAACCTAAATATAAATGTTTCAATGAGACCTCAGAGGAGGTGATTTCATAAAAAAATCTTAAGGCACCAGTTGCTTGAAGTAGAGATTTTAATACATGTCACAACCTGCAGATTTTTATTTTTAGAGGTTTTTCTTGCCCTGAGGTCTGGGGTGGGCTGTGTATGCCACCCCAGTTCAGGTCATTTCATGGTAATAGCTCCTTCATTAGTAGCTTCATCATACTTTTGGGAATACTTGTTCAGATTCCTTTTTTTCTTGTCTCTCAGACTAAGGAATGATACATAGTGGCTTTTTGTTGGTTTCATTTGGTTGGTTGGTTGGGTTTTTGTTTTTTGTTTGTGTTTTGGGGGTTTTCGTCTGTTTGTTTTTTTGTAAAACAGCCATCTTATACATCAGACAGTTAGTTTCTATCTAAATCAGAATAATGCAGAAAGATTAGTAGATAGAAACAGATAGAAACTTACAGACATATCCTTTGAAACCTGTGTGCATTATTTGTCCCCTTTTAACTTTTCTTTCTCTTTTGACCAATTTACAAGACAGTCCTGTATAATGTGTAACAAAGAAAACAATTTTATTCTGATTAGAATAGCAGAGAGAGGTGAAAGGTACTATCTGTCCTAACAAGTTACGAAATTAATAGAATGGGGCCAGTCTAACCTGTCTTTTTTTTCTTTTCTAGTGATGTCTGTTGATGTCTGCAAAATCATAGTACTCCTTGATGCTAGCACCTAGCTCTGAAAGTTCGAACAAGCAGAATTTACAATCATCCAGACAAAGATAAGACCAGCCATCACTGCAATTGTTAGATGTATTGTTTTAGCTGTTACCAGTTCTAGGTTGTTGGTCCTTTGCCAGCAACATACTAGCAAAACCCTTATGTATTAGGTGTTGGTAGCAAAGCAATTCAAACTTGAAATGTGCAGATCTTCCAAAAAGATTTTTTTTTTTAATTTTATTTATGTAACTAACCTTTGCAATTTTTCTTTGTTGTTTGAGAGATAGTAGTGTCCATAAATAACAGGTAAAGTTTTAGGCTTCTAATCAGTCAATTGTTCTTTAAAGGAATTGAAAAGTGCCTGTTTCAAATTCAGACCCAAAACAAGTATCAGTGTCTGACAAAGCTTCGAGATTTCCTTCAAAGCAAGATTTATTGTCTTTAAGACAGTAAGTTCTGGAAAACTCTAGGCTCAATTGAGCTTAAAAGACCACAGTGAATTTGTCAATGAGTTGCAATATTTTCAAGGGCCTGTTTCTCTTCTGACTGTGTGTCTATTGGAGCCTATATACAGCAACTTTAGAATAATGTCAGTGACATTGCTTAAGTGATATTTTGACCTTTTATTTATTCAGAAGAATTTCTCACATATGATTGAAAATTAAATAAGCTTTTTCAGTTTAATACAGGCAGACTCATACAGCTGGAATGGTAGCTGAGGCCAGTGCAGAGCATTTGCAGATAGCTTATCACAGAAGACCCTAGGATCATAATCACTTCTAGTGACTAAATCAGAGTTGATCAATTCCTTTTCCTTATTTGTTTTTTTCCATTAATTAAATAGACAAACTATAAACAGTGGGGTTTTCTTTTCCTCCTTCTTAAACAAAATGCTGAAGTATGGCCTCAGAGGAGGACTTCCTATATGTAGTAACTGCTGTTTCATTCTTAGCAGTGAGTGGTAGTCTTCCAAATCAAAAGAAACTCCTTTTTTGAAACATCCAGAGACAGAAGCAGTCATAATCAGCCAACTGGGTGTCTCTGACACTCTCTGCTAACTTCCTTTGGGTTCTTTCCAACTCTTCTGTGCCTCTGCCTTACATTGCTTTACCAGACCTTTAGTTAATATTTCTGAGAGCTAACTGCAGTGACAGTTGCCCCAAAGCTGGCTGGGTTTGAACATATTTGTCAGGCACCATTTTGACCATCAGAAGAAAGACTGAAGTAAACTCTACTTTTGCCACAACTTTGCCATTGTTCTGGCCAGAATCGCTCAAAGCAGGTCCAGCTAGGTAAGATTGCTCAGGGATTTGTCCATTTGAGTTTTGAATGTCACAAAGAATAAAGAGTCTTCTAACTGTGTTCGATGATAGACATCATTGGGTTTGATTCTCCTTGGTCTTTTGCCTCCTGTAATTCTTATCTGTGCAAAAGTGGCTATGAAATGCTTTATGACCGAAAGGCATTTTGTACATGCACTTTACAGAGGCATAAAAACCTGCACTTAATCAAACCCTCAAATCTTTCCTCAGCCTTACAGTTTAGACACATCTACAGCATTTGACCACTGTAAGCTCCTCAGGGGAGGCATGGACTGAAGAATTCCTGTATTCATCTTGAAAAATTCCTCTTTTTTCCTACAGTTCTTCTCTGGGGAGTTGGTGGTAGCCTCTTGACCTGAAAATATCTTCCATTTTCATTTTGAGACCTATAATCTTTCTTTTAAGAAGCCCATCTGTAAGGCGTCTGCTCTCTCTGATAAAAGATCTGTCATTTATTTCATTACACTGCTTCTTTGTCCTGAAGGTTTCTAATCATTCTGGCTATGTCAATGCAAATTCCCCCTGAAAGTGTTAAATTTCAGAGATTTGTGATGAGCAGAGCCAAGATGAAATAGAGATCAAACTAAAAGAGGGTATATTGTGCCATGGTTCGGGCTGATCCGAAAGCATTTTTACAATTTTTAGAGCAACACTATAAGACAGTTAATCCACTGGGAAGATATTAAGTTTCTTTTGCTGGTAAGAATTAAAGGTGCTTAAGCCCCTTCCAGGATGAAATCTTTACAAAATTACTTCTCATTTATACATAATAAATATGTATAATGAGTCACCCTTGTTAACTTTAAAGAAGGCTCTTGGATTTTTTACTTCATGCATATAGAGTCATGATGGTTGGTTTCAGGCATGTCTGTATAATACAACAGTATTTCCACTTAGATTTAAATTAAGATATATAAAAATAAAATTCATAATCTAAAAAAGACATGTTGAGAAAATCTCAACTCACCTTTTGAATGGCACATACTTTGCTCGTTTCCTTTTTTGAACTAAAATTAACATTTCACATGTTGTATCTGAAGATGTGATTCAGCAGCAGCAGTTTCTTCTCTGTCAGATATTTGCATGATTCTTTTCCTTGACTCTTGCTGCTAGTCTGTATATAGTCTGGTCTAAAGTAGTGGATTGTGAGGAACAGGGGATCCTAGAGCCTGCAGAGCCACTTCCCTCCCATTGCTCCTGTCTCCTCTTCCATGCCCTTTCCCAAAACTGGTTTGTATATATTTAGGGATGAGTAGGTTCTTGTAGCTTTGCCATAAATTTATATTTTAGCAGTTTCACCAACAATACTGATCCTTAAAGGAGTGTCAGGGAAGCAGAATGTGCATTTTGGAGCAATGTGCATTTGGGAGCTGAAGGAGAAGTCCAAGCTTTCAGAGGAAGAGGGGAACAATATTTATTGGGCAGCTTTCATTTGTTTCAGTCCATTACACGCATGCAAGCAAGAGGGAAAGTAGACCACAGTATGAATATGTCCTGCTGAGAGAACCCTGGAGGTTTTAAAACTCAGGTTTCCTCTTTTATCTTCAGTTAGAAGTCCACCACAGCTGTAAGAGATTGGCTCAGTTTAGCCCTGGAGGGGAGAGTGCTGCAGACTGCTCCCACTGTCAGCACAACCTTATATTCCCAGGTTGTCTCCCCTACATGTACTCAGACATGCTTGACCTTACCTAGTAAACATAATATGGCAAAAGTCATGAAGATAATGTTGCAGGCTGAAAAATGAATATGTTCGGTACTTCATGCTGTCATTTTGCATTATTTCAAATGTCAGGTCAGTCTTCATTAGATATAAGACCAAATGCATCCTTTATTTCCTCCTTTACTGGCAATTTCTCCTAGTCACACTTTGTTCTATATTTCTCTCTCCCTCCTCATGTCATGGTTCTCAGCAAATTTCAGCCTGATTAGTGTGGTGATATTCACCCTTTTTATGTAGTTTAGCAGGGCAAATGGATGATCCGCAATTCCCAGCTTTTGTTGTGTTTCAATATGTGCTTGTATTGCAGCAAAGACTCTAGAAGTTCTGTGATATTATTTCTAGTATGATGAATCTAACCCAAATTTTCTGCACAATTTTTCCAATTTGCCCCTCTGATGACATCCTAAAAAGGTACAAGGGATGCATCTTCCGTTTTAACAGTTTGTCCACATTGATTTTACAAGTTATTGCATTTTGTATTTCAGTAATAATTTCTCCTGGTTTATTCTCCTATACTTTATTTGTATCTCCAGTCTTCTAAGTGCTTTGGGATGCATAAAGTAATTTACAAATGCAATTAGATAGAGATAAAACATGCACAATGAAATAAAGACATCATAAAACATTAAAAACAATCTTAAAGGTCTAGCGACTGGAGCCATGGCGTGGCAGTAGGAACTTGTTTCTTCATTAAAAACTAGCCTGGGCAGGTGGCTACAAAGCTATTTCATTGAAGATGAGTGCGTCTGTGCTGAAATGCTGAAGTGAAGCTCAGGACAGAAGAGTTCACTTTGCAACTTTACAAGAGTTAGGGATATGCCATTTCACAAATCTGTTGACTTCCTCTCATAGAATCATAGAATAGTTAGGGTTGGAAAGGACCTTAAGATCATCTAGTTACAACACCCCTGCCATGGGCAGGGACGCCTCACCCTAGACCATGTTGCCTTGAACACTGCCAGGATGGAGCATTTACCACTTCTTTGGGCAACCTGTCCCAGTGCCTCACCACTCTCACTGTAAAGAACTTCTTCCTTATATCGAACCTGAACTTCCCCTGTTTAAGTTCGAAGCCATTACCCCTTGTCCTACCACTACAGTCTCTAAGGAAGAGTCCCTCCTCAACATCCTTGTAGGCCCTCTTCAGATACTGGAAGGCTGCTATGAGGTCTCCATGCAGCCTTCTCTTCTCCAGGCTGAACAGCCCCAACTTTCTCAGCCTGTCTTCATACGGGAGGTGCTCCAGCCCCCGTAACATCCTCGTGTCCCTCCTCTGGACTTGCTCCAACAGCTCCATGTCCTTTTTATGTTGAGGACACCAGAACTGTACACAATACTCCAAGTGAGGTCTCACGAGAGCAGAGTAGAGGGGCAGGATCACCTCCTTCAATCTGCTGGTCATGCTCCTTTTGATGTCAGCCAAGGATACAGTTGGCTTTCTCGGTTGTGAGCACACACTGCCTTCTCATGTTCAGTTTCTCATTGACCCACACCCCCAACTCCTTCTCTGCAGGGCTGCTCTGAATCTCTTCTCCGCCCAACCTGTAGCTGTTTTTAGGCTTCCACTTGAGCAATGGGAAAAATACCATTTTTTTATGAAAACCTCTGTATTTACACCAGTATTTGGCATAGGCTTTTTTTTCCTTAATTATCAACAAAAAAGGGAAGATAAGAGTAGCTGGGGACATCAAGCGAAAGTTCTCTATCTGATGGACTATGGACAGCTGAGGAAACAACTCAGGAGTTGTTCTTTGCTAATTAGGTCACTTACAAGGCCCTGGGATGATGAGAATGACCTCTTCTGTTGCCTCCTTCGTCACACCACAGATTCTATGTCTTAAAGCTATACTTTTTTGTAGTAAATTGCGGTGTGTGAAGTGTTTCTATTGGCTACATTTACATAAGGGTGTCTTGTTTTGCCAGGTCCTCACGAGGGATTTCTGTTTCTGGTACGTATATACAAAAACCCCAGGCTGAGAGAACAGTTTATCCAGCTGTCCTTCCTGGTATCTGGTTCCTGCAAACGTTTCCATCCCTCTTCTGACACTTGACTGGAAGCCTGTCCAATTAAATACAGGAGATGACTATATTCTTGTCACATGCTGATTAAGCTTCAGTTTCCAAGATAAAGGAGTACTGTTCCCCCAGGCGTCAGTGTAAAAGAATATTGCCCTAAGAAATTGATTTAGTGAAATTCCTTACTTGAACAATATGACTAATATAATCCGAAAATCTAATTCTCTTTAATTAGTTGTTATTTCATATTGATCTAGAATGGCTTGAGAATCCAAAGCAATCATTCTCAGTATCACAGCATATTGCCAGTTACTGTTTGAGTAGAGGAAATTCTTATTTCCTAGTGGGGAATATGGACTTGATTCCTTTCATAGAGCTGAATAGTTAGAATCATGCCCTTCAGTAAATATACGCAATTCATGTTTCTTATGCTACACTATGTAAGAAAGCAGAGTGTTTGGGGAAGAAAAAAACAGCCTGATCAATAAAAGATCTTTCTTCATGTTTAAACTTTCTGAGGAGCAGGGGGGCTAGTTATTTTCTTATTCTTACTCATTCTTTCTGCAGTCCAGTCCAACCAGATATCATCTTAAAATAGATTATATCTGTATATTAGCAATTGTTATGGGGTCTAGCATCTCAAAGAACTGAAAACTAGGCACAGACATTGACACTGAAATTCTGGAAGCAGGGCAACTGCTTTCTTCTCTTGTGCTACACCAGCTCTAATTCATTTTCAAGCTGCATTTTAGTAATGTGAATCCTGAGTCATGAGCTAATAATAGGTGACAGGAAAAAAAAAAGAAGATTGCTTTAAAAATAATTAAAAAAAAAAAAATAGTGTAAGAGAGAAGGGAACAAAAGACTCTGATCAACTGAGAAAACCCAGCAAATTGAAATAATGAGGCAAGGTTTTATTTTAAAGTCTTGAAAATAAGCCTTCAGAGTATCCCTTTTACCTTTTTCTTTTATTCAAATAATGCTTACCTGGGAGGTGATAAAGATAACCCTGAAGTTTTTGGAATAAAAAAATGAAGCTTAAGCAAACCCTTAGGATATACCTTATTAAAATATCTTCTTGAATTTTATGTTCTTATTCTGAGGAAAAGATGGTGATATTTTAACCCTTGTCATCATAGCCTTATGATACAGTTTTCTAGCTAAAAAAAAATCCCCAAAAAAACCTCAGTGGAAAGCATAGAAAAAAGATATGATCAATCTCCATATGTAAATTCTGTCAATTTTTATTTTATTTTACTAATAAACTTGTTTATCAAGTCTGAGAAGATATTTCTTCTGCTTATGGCACTGACTGTCATTAGCTGAGTTAGGTGATTAATGTGAGCTCCAAAAATATACAATAAAATTAACCCAGTGCAGAATTCAGGTATGCGGAGAAATTAAAATACTTGTTGGTCAGTAGCTGGAATTTAGACACTAGTCACCCAGTTACTATTGAATTGTGCCACAAAATACAATCTCACCATACTCCTGAATTAGTCCATGAAATCCTGTCTCCTTCACAGATCTGAGTTAAGGAAGAGAGATTGAATCAAGTACAGAAAGCTAAAAGCAATCCAATATACATAGGCCTATTGAAGAAAAACATGTTTCAGAGATGAGACCCTCAGAGAATTTGTTCTTCTTCTTTTGCATGAGAAGACCTCAGACTTGTATGCTTTTTCGAATGTCCACAGTATTGCCTACTGTTTCATAAAGAAATGTTTCATAATGAATGTTGCATGCCACATACCCCAAGACATCCTTATGGTGTGGTTTTTCAGCACTATTAAACAGCTGGATCCTGAACTTAGTGTTTGTAAATCATGGGGCTTTTTACCTAAGGATGCCAGTAATTAGTTGCTGCTCCCTAAAGGACAGTGTCCGAAGGTCAGCACTTTTCAGGTGGAGTAAAACTGAAGTGAAAGGTGCTGAGAAAAGCCAAAGGAAGGCTCTGCTCAGTCTTCAGCAGGAGTGTTTTGTAGGTGCCACCCAAATAAACTGACCAGTGTAACCTGGGCTAGGGAGGAACCTTGTCTTAGTTAAACTATTTTTCACCCCTCTCTGTACTCTGTCCTTGCACTTTTGTATTGCAAAATAAAACACACCTCTGAGCTTTGGCTCTCTTCTCCTGAGCACAAGATGTATCATGATTAAACTCCTTATTCCAGTGTGATTATAGTCTTCATGGGAGCAAAGAATTTGGCCCGTTGTCACCCTGTTTCAGAGGCACCCAACCTCTTAAATCTCTGGCAATTGATTCTGACTCCTGATTTTTATAGGCACATGGTTGGCCAGAAAGTGTCTTCAAAGACCTCATGGGGAGGTGGTGTTCCTGAGACACCATTCAGGCCAGTTGGTGGCTTCTGGAATTTTGTACTGCTCTCACAAAGTTTCTGAGTTGTTGACGTCTCTGTACTATGATCCTTGAAACCTTCTGAGATTTACCCATAACGAGACTAATTTCTTTGCTGTTGTGCACAATTGTTAGGCAGCATACTGAGAAGTGTTTTAATAAAGACATGGCTTTAAAGTAAGCTACTACCATCTGTTCTGCCCTCTAATTACAAACAGGGAAAAAAGGGAGTGAAAATAGTTTACAATTGCATCATAGAGACAGCAAGGATAAATAAGTGACATAAAGGTATGCAAGTCTCCAAATATGGCCTGTATCACTTCTGTTGCTTTCACAATTCATGTACAAATGGAAGATGAAACTGTTCCCTTGTGAGAGAAAAAGTTCCTTATGGTAGTGATTTGTTTTCAGGATATCAGAAACTTAATCTGAAATGGCATGCCTGTAACAATATATACCAGTTCCTTCTCTTTTGGTGTCAGTTACTTAGCCCTGGAGAAAACTATAGATGTGAGTTGTGTGTGTTAGAGATAAAACAAAAGATATGTTAAAGAAGATGATCTGGTAGGCAGTGGATAGAGACTCAGAAGAATTGACTTCAATTCCAGTTTCCACTCCTTTAAACCAAAATAAACAACAACTGGGTGCATAATTTCAAGTGTAACTCTGGATTTGATGTACCAGGAGGCTTACACAGTACTTGCTTGTAAAACAGCAATAACAGTGCCATATTGTATAAAAGTGTTGCCAGGGTTCATTCAACTCAGTGTTCGTGAGACATGAAGGTTGTTGCCTGGCAGGAAGCATACACAATGCATTGAGATATGAGGGGTTTGATTTGATTCCCTACAGCCTTTTCTGCCATACCTTTTGCACCACTATATGATACTATCTTTGTAGTACTTATACCTTTGCAACAAATATGGAGTAAGCTGACACTGAAAGATGCTCCACAATCCCTCTGTGGCAATGAAACCACACATTCTTGTTCCCAAATGTGCTTCCCAGTGTGGTTCATGCTACTGCAGTGGAAACTGCAAAATCTCCCATGGTTGTAAGGTTAATCATAATCCTCAGCCATGGGAGGAGTGGCCAAGCAAGAAAACAACAGCTGTTTGATGACACTTTCTTCACCCTGATTGTCTCAGAGGCATGCAGGCTCTGAGTCACTCTCTCTTAATGCAGCTATGCTGCTGTTTCTAGTTTCATAAGTTGGGGAAATGCTGGCCTCCTGAAGCAAATTCCTGCAGGTCCTGCAATATGTTTATGCACTTACTTAAATTATCAGAGGATTTATCTGAAAGCATCTGAGCACACTGCACAAACTGAGCAAGAACAAATTCCTGTTTGATACAGGGAAACAATCTCAGAACCATGCAGCAAAAAGGAAGCTTGGATGACAAGTTAATGAATCCGTCCAGTCAGGGAGGATCAGCTGATATCTGATCAGTGTGGATAATCAGATTGTTGTGTATTCATGGACCTAATTTTAAACACCCATAGGTGATTAAGCAGTTCAAAGGGAGAAGAAGCACTCATGTAGCTCTTTCTTTTTTTCCATTTTTCTCCAGTTTGAGCCTAAAGATCTGCGAATATATGTCTCGTTTTCTAACTGTGAATGGGTCCATTACACCCTTTTCTTTAGCAAATATTGACAATAAAAAATAGAGCAAAATTCTCTCTCTCTCCCTCTTCCATTCCCCCCAAATAGTAAAAGTGAATGAGACAAGTTGTTCCAGAACAGTGCCACGCACCAGAGTGCGACTGTAATTAAGGTATTTGCTACATTGAGGACTCCACCAAAACTGCTAAAATGTTTTTAAATCAAGGAAGAAATAAAATCCAGACCTGCCCTAACCAGCAATAATTTTCTGCAAATCATATGGTACAAGGGGATTTTAGCCATGGTGAATACTCTCAGATGCTTGTTTCAGTTAATGTCTCAGGCTCAGAAGAGATCACAAGCCTGCATTTAACTATGTCTCTAAAACTAATTGAATCCTTAGGCACTATAGGAATGAAAATTACTTCTAAGTTTGAATCCCAGAAAAAGCTCAGAGGGCTATGTGCTCTTTCAACGCATTTCAGATAAAAGATGGTCCATAAGACCACGTCAGCCAGCACACAAATACATATCTTTCAGCGTTTCCTTTAAGTATGAAAAACCAAACTTCATGCCCAGCCTTGCCAAAATATACTTACCAGGAAGCACTGGAAAGCTACCTACACTTGTAAATATGATTTCAGTTTTCGATTACTAAAAAGACATACTAGGACAGGGCTACCCAGGAGACAATGTGGGCCAGGGCTGGTGGTGTTTTCTACATTCTTGCAGAACATGAGAAAAGTTAATTGCATTGCTATGAATCCTCTTCCTGCTCTGCTGGGACATTGCTGCTTGAAGAAAATCAATGGTTATGGTTTATTCTCAGAGGTTAGTGTGAGTCTGAAGTAATGTGGTTGGAAGGGATCTCTGGGTAGCATCTGGTCCAACACTCATATGTAGCTACACCAAGTTCTCTAGCTTTGCATTCAGTGGAAGTTCTCAAAATTTTGGCATGCATTGGGAATAAGGAAAGGGAGAGAAAGGTTTTGTAGCACTTTTGAGACCCTCCTGCAAACAGATATGCTCTAATTCTGCCTTGTATCTCCCCTGAGACAATGTTCTGTCTCAGAAGGGAATGCCTAGTCTTAATATTAATGTCATTTTGTAACAAAGTCACCCTGCTTCAAATAGAAGATGAAACTAGTACTGAAAATAAACATAAATTATAAATGATCTTTCTATTTCCATATTGTTATATTTTTCTGCACTCAGCAGACGATAGTGAAGAAATCACCTTGGATTTAGTTTTGGTTCTCTGCAAATACAGAAATTAGTTTGTGAAACAAATACGTCCAGGAGTCTCTATTGTACAGATAGTATGTGTCTAATCTGAAATATTTTCCTATATCTGCAACTCATATATCAACAGATAAAAAAAGGAGATACTTTTCATATCTTACTGTGTAACAAAATATTTTGTTGGTCAACAATGGCACTAATAATATAAAACTACTTCAATAGTCCAGGTGGTAGTGTTAGCAGCTTTGTTAATCTTAAATGGTACATTAAATAGAATGAAAAAACATTTTTAAAATGCTCAGGAATCACACTTTTTATATTGTTTGTATGAATTTGTGTAATATAGTTTAGGCTACAGAGTTGACAGGACAGCATTATCATTATTATTGCTGCTGCTCTTTGCAAATATACTTACAGAATCATAAGAATGATTTCCACTAAATTATTTCAAGATTGCTTTTTGTATTCTTGAATTTGCATAGAAAATACCTGGAATTTTGAGGTCATCTGTGGTAATAAAATATTTCTATTCCTTTACTAAGGAATGAAACTTCTATTCCTTTATTAAGGAAACTCGTGTTTGTGAGTTGTTTGTTGTTTTGTTTTAGTTTTTTGTATTTTTTTTTTTATTTTTGTGCATATTGGTTGCTGAACATAACTTAGGATTGGAGAAAAGTTGTTTCAAGGACATGAGCTAAATAATCTTTATTTTTGTTGAATAAGCATAAATGTTAATATAATCAACATCCTTGCTTGAGGGTTGGGTATTCAAACTGAGATTATTAGCTTGAAAATTATTGCAGGGAGGAATGGCACCTTATTACTTGACAGAGCAGATCCATATGTGTATTTGAAGTCATAATATATTTTCACTAGGGAGAGAGAAATAACATTTCATTTATTATTTATTTTTCTATTACCTCCGCATACTAGATCATTTTGTATAAACTAAGTTGTCTTCTAGTTCTCTGCAGAACAGCAAAATAATCCCTCAAATACAACTACATTATGTCTTTGCTCTCTATGCTGCTTTAAGGCTCTGTGGAAACCACACAGACAGACTCCATACACAGTTTATATGAAATGTTTTTGTAAATATAAATTTCTGTGCCTTATGTAGTCACTTTTGATTCTTATGTATGGGGAGTTGAATTATTTGTTGTCATGAATTTGTGCTTGCTTTCCTCATTATCCAGTAGTTCTAAATGTAAAAAGAAGGTGGTAGAATATGGAGAAACAACAAAGGAAAATGGAGAAGGGAATGTACCAAAACTTTAGATGTGTGAAAGAGTATACTGCAGGAATGGGCATATTTGTAAGAAAAGCAAAATTAGTTTCTCCTCAAATATTTCCGCAACTACTTAGTGGAAAGTAATAACAATTGAAATAATATAATTACGAAGAAAATAAAGTCAAATTGGAAGCATTTTAATAAAAAAATCCTGACTTTTCAAAAAGAAAAATCCTTTTCCTTCTCGACTCTATAGCTGCTTGGCAAATAGAAGGTTGTTAATGTTTGTATTTCAACTTTTCTTAGTATTTTTCTAATCCTCAGAATTTGACACAAATAATTGCTTTCTAAATGTCAAGAGGCTAATGGTTTTAGTTCAGTTACTGCACCTGTATTGAGAAAAAAATCAGACTTTTGAAGCAAGTAAAGAACTTGCTTCAAAACTGATGGATATTGACCAATCTGACCAGCTGCATTGCACAGCCTCAACATTTCATCAATGTCTGGGAGGGAATGATATGTGGCCATCCTGCTTTCAGGTGCTCTGACACCTGAATTATTATCGTAGAAAGTGGTGGTCTCAATACAATTCCTTCTCGTCCTGTACTTGTTCAGTTCAGGAGGAAAGGAATAATTTTGTTCTCAAATTCGTTTTCCTTTTAATTAAGGGCTCTGTACTTGGAAGAAAAATCCATGATTATTAATCACAGATGGAAGGAGGCAGGCTTTGAACAGCAGGTGAAGCTCAGTGTTTAGAGTGCTTGCTCTGGGGAAAATCACTCAGGTCCTCTCCCAGATTCCTAACTCCTCCTGTGCATCTGTGTGCATCACCACCAATCAGGCCCTGGGGTATGTTCATGGGCCAATCCGTCTGTTTAGACACAGCGTTTTTTCATAAAGCCCAAAGCTCAAGCTCCCTTTTTCTCAGAGCTGACTTCTCAACATGATAATGAGAACCTTTTCTATTTCATCTGAGAAAGTCGGCAAGGAACTCAGGCATCAAATAGGAGAAGCTTTCATGTTTGGAAAGTTGACTGTTCTTCTAACACATATCTTCACTGTTTTGGGTTTGTTGGGGTTTTTTTCTGGGTTTTTTTTTTTTGTCCTAGGGGAAAAAAGAAGCATTTGTCTTTACAAGAAGGTTAAATATATAAATGAAGCACTTTCTATTCTAAGATACAGGATTAATGAGATGAAATCTTGGGACCTCTTGAAGTCTGATCCAAGCGGAAATAAAATCAAATGCAACATAGGCCAATTGGATGAATGTGTTAAGGAGGAAAAGAGAGAGAGAGAAAAATTGACCATGCATAGAGTTTGAACAGAGAGTTAAAAAAACCCCACAGTTGATGATGACTGAACATTCATATTGCCAGCGTGCTCCCAAAGCACAATGCAGCTGTTACTTGGAGTGGAAACAGTTTGTGAAGAGTTGACAGACTGAATTGATTTAAGGGCCTCAGAACGAAACAATTATTTAGCAAAAGAAAGTATGAAGATGGGTAAAGGATTTCTTAAGTCTTGAACAAAAAAGCCTACAATTTCTTTCCTGAGGTGCAGTAAATGCTTTTCCTCAAACTAATTTTCAGTGTTGCAGTGAAGAGGAATAGAGAGTTCAGTATCAGGCATCCCATGTACAAACACTTCCATTATGTCCTTTGTTCCCATTTGAAGGCTGCATAGTGGCAATTACTCTGAGCTAGTGTTTATTTGGATCCTTTCTCCTAGGTGAGGGAGGGATGAACAGGGAACAGTGATTTTTCTATTAGACAAAACTTTGACCTTATCAAACACCTACATAACTGAAACCCAGGGGGATTTACACTGAGAAATTTCTTGATCCCTTTAGTGTTTCGGGACTACTCTGTCGTGGTCTGCAAAAGTTGTCAGTGTCCATAGCTGTGCAAAGGGGGTAACTCTTGTGACCATGGGAGGCCACAAACTGCAGCCACAAGAGGATTAAATTCTTCTGAGATCAGGAGTGTTCTGGATTTTAACTTTCAATTGGAGGACTTTGTGTGCAGAATACTCCCCTTTTGGATCCACCCCAAGATCTACAATACAAAAGCAAGAAAATTTTCCGTTTCAGGAGTCTTTGGATGCTGACTCCTGCCATTTTTGAATTCCCATTTTTCTTTCCCTCCTTTTTAGGAGTGGTATAAGTAGGTTTGGTGTTTCTTCCACTTCCTCATTTTTTTTTTAAACAGGTTAATTGTTTAGTGTGCCTAATTACATAGTTGACATAGTGACTAAACTGAGAACACTTTTCAACATGCGATTTTTATTTGGGTTTTTTAGTTTTGTTGTTTGTTTGTTTGTTTTCCTAAATTTAGCTGGTAACACTACATTTACCAATTCTTTACCTAATAAAATAATTTTTTACATTCTGAAGCCCATCTTTAAGCCTCTTGAAATCACTGGAACAAAACCAGGAGTCAACATTCTCTCCCTTCCCACAGGAATGGATCCAGTGCCTCAATGTCCTCCAACAGCAGGTCAGGATAAGTGTCTCCAGCTGGCTTAATGCAGAGGATTTTTCTCCCTCTGTTATGATTGGCAGTGCATTTCAGCTTGGTTTATGTGAACAAAGCTAGCAAGCAAGAAGCAATAGGGCACAGATCCTCTGAGGCTTCAAAGCCAAGCTTTTCCCACTTAAATGTCAGTCGACTACTATTTATCAGCAGCATGGAAAGACCTGACAGTAGGAAATTGAGTCTTTTCTCCTGGTTTAATACCCATGTGGCAGTGGGCCACGCACGGTGCCACATTGGGAAGTGAAGCATGCCCAGGAAAAGCACAGTAAGGTGAAGCTGCTGCCTCACAAGCATCCCATTCAAGGACACTGCAGCAGCCTCAGGGCTCTCCCGACTTCATCTTTTAAAAACCCACCTGAGGGGCAGGGGTAGTTTCTCATTGCCTTGCTTTTTGCATACAAGAGGGTGTCCCAGGCAGCCTTTCAGTACCTTACTAACCAGTTCTGGGTGTTTTGTTGCTTTCCAGAGTGTATAATTATGCATACAGATCCAGAGGCACATGGGCTTTCTTAGGGTAGCCTCTGGCCCTGCTTATGAGTTTGTCATCTGGCCCAGCACTAAGTATGACAACGAAGGAAGCAGTAGCAGGGCTCTATGTGGGCTCTGGGGGATGAGGAGTGGTGTATTCCCATATGTGAGGGCAGTAGGGTTAGGGGTTTAAGAATAGGAGTCTGCAGTTCTTGCTTGCATCACTGACTTTTGTGGGGATGCTTTGGAAATTAAGGATGTTGTTTGTGTGAGTAAGGTGTTTAAGTAGAAAAGGATCCTGACTGTGCTTGTCTATATCTGTGCTGAAATCAAGAATGGCATCTCTATCATAAAAGTAAGGATTATAGTCAAAAGGGTTACTCTGATGAAAATAAATATTTCATCTAGTTGTTCATAAGCCAAATGCTGCAGATGACTCATCATTGGGTGAAGTTCATACTGCAGGTATCACTGCCTGGGTAAATAATGCTATTAATTGTTTGCATTTAGCTCTGCTTGTAATCTCTCTTGGACATTTTATTTGCAGTTGTCATCAAGATAAATTTGTACCCTACCAAATGGCAAACAAGAACTGCCATCCCCACCAGTTTATTCATGCCAGTGGTTTCAATTAGCTGAACTCTGAAATACATCTGTCTTAGGAAGAGAAGCACGATACCTAACAAGTCATTTTTCCTCTGTGTCAAAATAGCAATATCACAATGAAGATCTGATGTCTGATGACTGGAATAGAGCTATGAATAATAGTATCTAATGAAGATATTAATTTAAACTTGTAATATCATCTTAATGGGAACATGTTGCAAAGTTAAATTGCATTTTTTCCCCCCTTTCAAATTAGCACAGTCGATTAACAGGTGTTCTCCGTGTGTAATTATTTTCAGTGGAATGAAAAGCTGAGTTAAACATTACAGCTGTATAGGAGTATACAGCTGTATAGGAGATCAGGCACTTTGGGAGGATGAAGGCAGAGAGGAGTGGAAATGTGGACCAGGATGCTCTGGCTAAGTTCCAGTTTGCTAATCACATCCCACTTAGACAAAGCTGGCTGGTAGTTTCGATTAGTTGCTGTGCTGTCCTCATATTTCCTTGGAGGGCTGGGTGCTTTGCAATATAAAATTGAAATCTGCTTCCCCCTATGTGTGCCTGCCCTTAACTCTCAAGTGACACAAATTTCAAATAACAGATCTATTTCACCTTCATTTTTGTGTGCAGGAAAGGTTTTTCATTTTATCTGTTTCTCTGTATAGGTATATATATGAACATACATATGTACGTTTTTCTTTAAAGGCTGACTACAAACTGAGTCTTTTGCTTTTCTCATGGAACATCGCTGGATAAAAATTTGTCACATTGTTTTGGCCAAAAGATCTGGTTGTGTATTTTCTAGCTTTCTAGTTGTACAACGGATAGTCTCACAGGCTAATTCAGCTCATGACCCAGACTGATTTTGAATGTTTTGATAATGATGGTCTAGTATTAAGCTTCCACATCAAGACTTTAGAAACAGTACCTTTTGATGAGCTGGTGATGACAGGGGTTAAAGCAGGGATATCTGGGTCTGAAGGTATGGAATAAAGGACAAAGCTGTGTCTGTCCAGAAGAAAAACAGATATTTTATTCTTCTGGTATTTGTGAAGTGGAATATTGAGCATCTGTTGTTACCCACATGTAGAGGTCATCAGTGTGACTTGATCATGGGATTTATGTCCCATAATGCTGAAGGGATGGATATACCCTTCAAGGTATATCCATCTGACTGAAGGGGTACTTCAGAATTAACTTTATTTACTCTCATGTAAAATGAATATTCACCATTTAAGTAAATGAAATCTGTTTCATTCAAAATCCAAAGCCATCCAAAATCAATGGGAGACTTTCCACGAACATCAGTGAGCTTTGATTATAAGTGAAAGGAATTAATTTTGCAGGAATAAGAACATCTGAGCAGCCTTTACAAGTGGATGGAAAATCATAGGAACAGTTTGCATTTATACAGAATTCTTCCCCTACAGAGTTCATTCTACTTTGAAAAGGGACTCCTTGAACAAGCTTTAACTCCATTTAAATATTCATACATATAGAACTAGATTGTTTTATTTAAGAAGATTTTTCTTTTCCGTCATCAAACATAACCTCTTAATCATGGGGTTTTTTTTCTCTTTTTCTGGTTTCTCAATTTTTTCACCACCTCTACCCAGACATTAGATTTTCTAAGACATCCAGATCCCTGTTTTGACAGGTTATTAATTATCACAGCTGGAGGTGGAGTGCTGTGGCTGGTCCTTGCTGTTTGTCATTTGACAGTAAAACTGGATGAAAACTAAGGTTTTGGAAGAAAATAGAAATAAACCCCAACATTTGTATACAGAGCACATTGACAGAACAGCTGCTGGGTTATTTTTCAGACCATCTCTGATGTCTCTTATCCTTCTTTCTTGAACTTCTCTTTTCTTAACTTGAAGATCTTCAGAGCTATTTCAGCTGCTCCAGGCAATGAGTTGGCTTAATTTGGAGCTCAGCTCAGATGCCTCTATACAAACACCCATAGTATGGGGAATAAACAAGAGGAATTAGAGATGTGTATACGTCTATGGAGGTATGATATCACTGGAATCACAGGAACATGGTGGGATGGCTCCTAAGACTGGAGTATTGGAATGGAAGGTTATAGGCTCTTTAGGAAAGACAGGCCAGGTAGGCAGGGAGAGGGTGTAGCTATTTATGTCAATGACAGGCTGGAGAGTATGGAACTCTGCTGGGGACGGGTGATGTGCCAACTGAGAGTTTGTGGGTCAGGGTCAAAGGGAGAACAGCGATGGGGGACATTAGTGTGGTGGTCTTCTACAGGCCACCCAATGAGGAGGACTGTGGATGAAGCTCTCTACAGACAGGTAGGAGCTTGCAGGCCCTTGTCCTCATGGGGGACTTCAATCACCCCAATATATGTTGGAAGGATGGCACGGCTCGGCACAAGCAATCCAGGAGGTTCCTCAATTGTGTGGAAGACAACTTCCTCTTGCAAGTAATAGAGGAGCCGACAAGGAGAGGTGCCATGCTTGACCTTGTACTTGCCAACAGGGAGAAGCTGGTGGGGAATGTGATGCTCCAGGGCAGCCTTGGCTATAGCGATCATGAGATGGTTGAGTTCGAGATCCTCAGGACAGTGCAAAGGGCACGCAGCAAGCTGACTGCCCTGGACTTCAAAGGACCAGTCTTTGGCCTCCTCAGGAACCTGCTCGGTAAGGTTCCATGCAATAAAGCCCTAGAGGGCAGGGGGGCCCAAGTTTGCTTGTTGATATTCATGGATCACCTGCTACAAGCCCAGGAGTGTTGCGTCCCGGCTAGAAGAAAGTGCAGCAGGAGGGCCAGGAGACCTCCATGGATGGACAAGGAGCTGCTGAGGAAACTTAGAGGGAAAAAAGAAGCTTATAAAAGGTGGAAGTGAGGACAGGCAGCCTGGGAGGAATACAGGGAGCTTGTCTGGGAAGCTAGGGATCAGGTCAGGAAAGGTAAGGCCCAGTTAGAATTGAGTCTGGCAAGGGATGTCAAAGATAAGAGGAAAGGCTTCTATAGGTATGTTGCTCACAAAAGGCAGACTGGGGATGTGGGCCTTCTCTGGAAGCTAACGGGAGACCTTTTGGGTTTGGAGAATGCTGAGGTTCTCAATGACTTCTTTGCCTCAGTCTTCACTGGCAAATGCTCTGACCACACCACCCAAGTCCTGGAAGGCAGATGTAGGGACTGTGGGAATGAAGACCTTAGGCCCACTGTAGGAGAGGGTTAGGTTTGAGATCATCTTAAAAATGGCTGATGACACTAAGCTATGTGGTTTGGTTGATAACGCTGGAGGGAAGGGATGCCATCCAGAGGGACCTCGACAAGATTGAGAGGTGGGCCAATGCCAACCTTATGAAGTTCAACCAAGCCAAGTGCAAGGTCCTACCTGGACCAGGGCAATCCCAGGCACAGCTACAGGTTGGGCGGAGAAGAGACTCAGAGCAGCCCTGCAGAGAAGGACTTGGGGTGTTGATCAATGAGAAACTGAACATGACCCAGTTTCAGTGTGCGCTCGCAGCTCAGAAACCAACCGTATCCTGGGCTGCACCAAAAGGAGTGTGACCAGCAGGTCGAAGGAGGTGATCCTGTCCCCCTACTCTGCTCTCACGAGACCTCACTTGGAGTACTGTGTACAGGTCTTGCATCCTCAACATAAAAAGGACATGGAGCTGTTGGAACATAGTCCAGAGGAGGCCCACGAGGATGATAAGGGGAGTGGAGCACCTCCCATATGAAGACAGGCTGAGAAAGTTGGGGCTGTTCAGCCTGGAGAAGAGAAGGCTGCATGGAGACCTCATAGGGTTGGAGACCTGGAGGCCCCCCTGAAGGGGGCCTACAAGGATGCTGGGGAGGGACTCTTCATTAGGGACTGTAGTGATAGGACAAGGGGTGATGGCTTCAAACTTAAACCGGGGAAGTTTAGGTTAGATATAAGGAAGAAGTTCTTTACAGTGAGAGTGGTGAGGCACTGGAACAGGTTGCCCAAAGAAGTGGTGAATGCTCCATCCCTGGCAGTGTTCAAGGCCAGGGTGGACAAAGCCTTGGGCAACATGGTTTAGTGCGAGGTGTCCCTGCCCATGGCAGGGGGGTTGGAACTAGATGATCTTAAGGTCTTTTCCAACCGTAACCAGTCTATGATCTTAAAACAGAGAATAATATGATAGCAGACCAGTACAGAAGGTAGCAAATTGTTGCTGAAAATATCTTGCCTTACTTAAAGATATTTCCAAGAAATCTGCAAATCAAGATTGAAGTAGGATAGTGATGAGATGATATATTCAAAACAACCAGAAGACCCCTTCCAACAACAAGGATGTTTACAGGGAATCAATAGGGGATCCTAAATTCCCTACATCTAGCTGTTGTCTGAAATCACTTGTCCGGAGGGGTGATTCATTTGTTTTGAGGTGATGACTTGGTCATTTATTTCATGGATGCTTGCAGTGGTGAGCGTAACTGGCTAGGTAAGGATGGTGTTTGCAGAAGGATGTTGTTTGGGTTGCCATGAAGCTTTCAGTGAGCATCTATGCCACTTGCAAAATAGGATGAAGCAAGGCTCTCCAAGGGCATGCATGGGCCACGAGGAAATTCAGCCCAGGGATGGTCAGTTCTGGCATCAGGGCCAGCAGGTGCAAGAGCAGCTAAGGAGCACTGCTAGAAGCACAGAGCCTACAGAATTTGTTCTTTCCTTAGCTTCTGAGCATCTCTGGGACTGATGTTGAGTAGGGGCATTGAGAAGGAGTTGGAGGAATTTGGGCAGCCCATGCCAAGACAAATCATCTCTTGAGAAAGATGAATTCGTATTTGTCTGAAACTGATCTTTTTTACTCAATCCTCTTCAGGTGTAGCTGCTGTTGTAAGGCTCTGAAGAGCAAACAATATCCAGAAGAGGGCAGTGCTGTACTCACACATCAGCTGGATCAGGTTGGAAAGCCAGGATCGTTGTGGAAATATTGTGAGTGATGAGAATTTGTTCTTCTCATGTAATCAGTTCACTTAATTATCGACGGATTCTTCTGCCACATTTACATTCATTTTACTTTTGTATCTAGTCAATCTCTATCATGGAAGGCACTAGATGTTGTCAAGGTAAATTGTGACAGCAACACTGCCTTGCAGTTTTATTTTTCCTCCTAGTTAGAATGAGATCTGGGAGAAAAAGGGAGGGATCGTCATCCTAAGCTGAGGTTTAATAATATTGCTAAAAAGGAAAAACTTTAGCATCTGAGGAACACTTTATAATGTTTCCTGAAAGTGAACAAACTCTGTCTCCTTTCCCCTTTCTCCGGAAGTTTTGCTGTGCCCAGATCCCTCAGCCTGGATATCCATCACCTGTAACTCACTTGCACACTATGCCAGGCTTACTCATTCATGTCATCCCAAAGGACCCCAGCAGCTTTGGCTACACTCAAATGCAGCTAAATCAGTTGAGATCAGATCCTTTCATTGCTTTGCAGCATGTACCAAGGCCTTAAATTGTGGAAGGAGGTAGGGAGTGAGCTGATAACAAAGCTCCTAAAATACAGAAGAGAGACTGTGCATTTGAACAAACTATATCCAGACAGTGAACTGCAGTGGTCCACACTGGACATGACAAATGCGTAGCTCATCCTGGTCTCCATTTGGGAAGAAAGGGAGAATGACAGATGCACTTTGGCTTCCAGGAGAAGATGTATGAGGATCTGCGAACTGAAGTGTCTCTGGAGCCACAAGAAGCGTCTAGCACTCCAGGATGGCAAAGAGGGTATTTTATGCCCAGCAAGCTGAAAGACTGGGACATAAGCCTGCGTCCATATAAAGGCTTCTGGCAGTACCTGCCATTTATCTCCTCTGTACTTGTTTTCAGAAACAGGTACTTCTTTCTTGTCTGAGTTTCCCTTGCCAAGTGTACAGACCTCCAGTTGCTCCTCCACTGAAATGGAGACCTGTATGTTTAAGACCTGCATGTTTGACTCCTGCCTTCTACCTCACTGCTGCCAAGTCTATGTCCAAGAGGTGCCCACCACACAACAGACTCTCTCCTGCTCCTAAACTGGTCACATCTGACTTTGGGGAAAAACTCGACGAAATCTTGAAAGAGAATCTCTACCTCTTTTATCACTGCAAGTACTATATTTTAGAAATGAAACACAGCACAGGAGGTGATGCTCTGAGCAGTCTCCATTTATCAGCCTTTAAAAGTCTATGATTATATGGGCAAAAAAGAATGGACAAGTTGCCAACTAGATGAATTTTCATTTTTACATCACCCAAACCCCTTCGTGCTAGTCATTATTGCTGCATGTTAACATCACCATTCAAAGAAAACTTGTTTGCAAATTTGTCTTGAGGACAACTTATGGAAGAAGTTCAGTGCATGACCTTTTTTCAGTTCACCTCCTTCCTGCAGATATTTTAGAGTCACAACAAGTGTGAAGCCATGCTAGTTAAATAATGACCTCAGACTTTGCAAAACAAGCAGGGTGAGGACTGGGACATATTTGACTAGAGAAACCTCTAAAACAAATCCAGAAGCCCTCAGTAGGTGACATAAGAATTACAGGGCTGAACCAATGTCACTGGATGATGGGTGTTACCGATCTGCTGCTTTTTACAGAACTTCTCCCTTAGGTAATGCACTTACCTACATATGGGGATATTCAATCATGTATTTGTAATTGGGACTTTCCCCTAATGAGAAAGCTTTCAGACTTCTCTTTGGTTATTAGTCAGAAAGATCCCATTAAACCTAGCGAAGGGACCAGATTATTCAAATGTTAATGTGGGGAGAGGTGAACATAAAAGAACTATTCACAGCCAATACATTCTATTTGCTTGACATCTGCTGCAGGGTCTGAAGTGAAATTATACCCAAACATATCTAGAGTGCAAATAGCTGGGATATAAAATGGCAAAGTATTTCTTATGCCATGACAGAATCTTTCAAAGGAAAGGACTTACTAGGGGCCTTATCATCATTCTGGTTCATGCTTCCTGAGACAGTCATTTAGGGATTGCTGAATTGTTGCTATTTTGAAAACTTCAGAAGAGGGAAAGCTGAAATCTGAGCAGTCATTGTCTGATTACACCAGTTCCTCCTGAAATGTTACATGCATTTAATGCTTTTTCCTTATGGAGCTTAAACTGATAATAGCCTTGGTGTTAAAATGCCATATTGTGCAAGGGAAGAAGCAGATGCTTTCTACTGGGTAGTGTACTTTTTGTCAGTGAAATTTCTGTAAAGGCAGTGGGCTCTTTAATATGTTATATCCAGGAGGCTCTCTCCATAGGTTGAATATTTGCCCTTGGGATCCAAGTACACACAGGTGCTTCTGCAGTGGGATATAAAAATCCCTTTCCCCCACCTTAGTGCCTCACTGAACTGGTTATCTTGGAAAGAAACCCATTGCTGCCAGCCTCCTGTTTGCCACAAGTGAAGGTCAGTCAGTACCCTATCAGTTTCCACTCTCTTTCCATAACTGCTTCTCATAGTGAAAGAAACATTTTTTTTTGTTATCTGCCAGTGTGCGTTTACCACACAGCTTATGTCGTGGATTTATTTTCTCTTCTAGCTTGCTGGCATGTCCACTTCTTAGTTCAACATCTGTTTCTTTCTACAAGGAAAGGTTTCCTAAATGCGTGTGTGTGTCTAGAAGAGATGCAGGCTTCAGTTTGACAGTCACTCCTTCCTACTAGCCCCACAAATTCAGCTGCTTACTTCTCAAAAGTCTGCTGCAGCTAGGTTAGCGTGAAAGAAACAAAGCAAATAAGCTTGGTTTGTATTGCAAGTTTTGGAGATAATTTATTGAGTGGCAACATATGCTATCCAGAGGGACCTTGACATGCTTGAGAGGTGGGCCGATGCCAACTTTATGAAGTTCAACCAAGCCAAGAGCAAGGTCCTACCTGGACCAGGGCAATCCCAGGCACACCTATAGGTTGGGCAGGGAAGAGACTCAGAGCAGCCCTGCAGAGAAGGACTTGAGGGTGTTGGTTGACGAGAAGCTTAACATGAATCAGCAGTGTGCGCTCGCAGCCCAGAAAGCCAACTGTATGCATCCTGAAATGCATCAAAAGAAGTGTGACCAGCAGGTCGAAGGAGGTGATCCTGCCCCTCTACTCTGCTCTGGTGAGACCTCACTTGGAGTATTGTGTACAGTTCTGGTGTCCTCAACGTAAAAAGGACATGAAGCTGTTGGAACAAGTCCAGAGGAGGCCCGCGATGATGATAAGGGGGCTGGAGCACCTCCCGCATGGCGACAGGCTGAGAAAGTTGGGGCTGTTCAGCCTGGAGAAGAGAAGGCTGCATGGAGACCTCATAGCAGCCTTCCAGTATCTGAAGGGGGCCTACAAGGATGCTGGGGAGGGACTCTTCCTTAGGGACTGTAGTGGTAGGACAAGGGGTGATGGCTTCAAACTTAAACAGGGGAAGTTCAGGTTCGATATAAGGAAGAAGTTCTTTACAGTGACGGTGGTGAAGCGCTGGAATGGGTTGCCCAGGGAGGTTGTGGATGCTCCATCCCTGGCGGTGTTCAAGGCCAGGCTGGACAGAGCTTTGGGCGACATGGTTTAGTGCGAGGTGTCCCTGCCCATGGCAGGGGGGTTGGAACTAGATGATCTTAAGGTCCTTTCCAACCCTAACTATTCTATGATTCTATGATTCTATATTTCAGTTGTTTGCATTTACTACTTTGGATCATCTTACATGAGTAAAATATGCTTGTGAAAACTTCCTCACAAAGGAATAATCTGGGAAAAGTGATTGAAATTTTGTTACTTTGTTCATGCTGCAAAGTTGAAAGCTTCCTTCATCCAGAAATCAACATTTTGTCATACAACTAAATTTTCTCTAAGCAAACAGCAAGGTTTTATTTGAGAATACTAAAGAAAATATTGCTTGTTTATAAGTGGAAAATCTGGTGGTGTATTATATGAGAAATAACATGTGTTAACATGATCAAAAACTGGGGACAATATTCTCAGTGAACATTGCACAATGCACGGTCTAATATACACCTAATTTTCATGCAGTCCCAGTGCGCTTGCAAACCAAGCCAAGGTAGCAAGGTATGCTGTCAGAATAGGTGCAGAGTCAAATCAGACTTAAAAAAATGTATGCACGTCTTTGGACCATCTTATCAAAAAATGTAGCCTTTGCAGCTCTGGTTTCTGTGCACTGAAGCAAACTGGTGCAGCACTAACCTTCCTGTGCTCAGTGCCCATTTTGCCTCCCCTTTTCTGTTGGTGGAGCCAGCAAGAATGAACATCTGCCCAATATATTTTGAAAGCTTAATTTTGCATGCTAATGTAAGCCCAGTTTCAAGGGTGGCTTAAGCTAATATGCAGTCTCCCAAATTCACTGTTCAACCTATAAACACACATTCCTTTACAGTGTCCAGGGTTGATAACTGGTAACAAAAAACAGAAAGGAGTAACACCTTACACTCCCAAGTTAGCTTTCAAAAGCCTTTAGTCTCTCTGAGCCTGTCTTCCACCTGCAAAAGGAGTTAGGAAGATAAATGTGCAAAGGCTTCCACAGTGTGCCGTATCAAGGATAACAAATGTAACAAAGCCAGACTGTGTAGATGAAATGGAAATTCCAGCCAGCCTGTTCTCAGAATTGAAAATTGGTAGGATAATCTGGGTCTGATATATTTTTCCTGGTTGTCCTTCCTCAACTAGTGTACCAGATATACAAGTTAGTTAAAACACCAGTAATTTATTCCACCATTTCCAGTGTTGAAATCCCTTGCTGACATGTTGATGAAACTCGCCTGAGTTGGAGAGTCTAATTAAATGCACAGCAGTTTATAAAGCTGGCTAAATTCAGGCACAATCCACTGCAAAGCAGAGAAATCTGACCAATATGACAAGCCAGGCTTTCTGAGAGACATTCAAAAAATGAAGAAAGGGATTAGAAAATGAAAAAAAAGTAAAGAAGGACCAGCTAAATATATGTTATATATGTATGTGTGTGTATATATAGGTACGTACACACAGATATTATGTATGTGTGTGTGTATATGTATATGTATACATATAACAGGGACAAAACTGGAATGGTGTGATTATCAAATTGAGTGATAACAAATCCCGTGGCTTTTGCTTAAATAATAAAGATAAATCAGCACAGTGGTTTCTCAGAAAGTCGTCTTGTGTTTGGCAAACTTCTAAACCACAGAAGAATAGTTTTGAGCCTTAGCCAAATCCTTTCTCTATTGAGTTCACTGAGGTTCCTTTTCTGAGTCAGTGCATAATATTAACATGTGTGTTTATAGTAACAGCTCCACAAGCCCTTTTGGCTGAAAAATTAGTGAAACTGCCTATGGTTTTGATTAATTGATGAGTAATCAAGTCTTATCTAATATCAAGTTGCTTCAGACAGACTGCTCATTAGGACTGAATTATAGAGCTGAGAGATAAAGTGTTCTTAGCTATCATTGGGCTGATATTTTACAGTTGGCCATTTTTATTTTCCTGCTGCCTTTGCCTGTATTGTTTGTTTTGTTTATTTGGTAAGCAGATAAAATAGCTGCAGTTTTGCATTGGATTTAACGCAGTTAAAATCCAAGCTATTCATGAAAAGGGTGCTGCTACTTCTCCTTCATCCCAGGCTATTCATTCCCTCATCCTCTTCTTGCCACACCTAAAGCTGGTGTAGATCTCTGATTAGTCAGACCAAGGAGCTACTTTGGCTGAAAACTAACTTAAAATAAAAATCTGCACTCTCCAGAGTCCCCTGATCTCTCTCATGGCATAGCAAGGGCTGGGCCAAGGAAAGGGCAGGAATTCAGAACCAGATGCAGTGAAATGATCTTCTTCAGCAGCTCTGTTGATTTAGATTAAGCTTCATAGTGATTTTAAGCCATCCTATTTCTTACTGGAAAAATATGCTGTGTGTAGCATGAGTTTATGCTGGTCTTGAATACATTGTCATAATAGAAAGAGGAAACATGAAGTATTACCTGCTGTACAGAGCATAGTTTTGAAGAGTCCTTCAGTATCCAAAACTCATATTAATACAGAAATGACTCACTTTGGTGGTCTCTACACAGAGATGCTCATGTTAGATGTAGCTTTAATGGGAACTAGTGCTCATAAATACTTTATGAGTAGAGGAAGATGCCCAAACTGGAGATGGGTCTGGTCCTTCCCTGAAAAAATCTTGGTTCCCTGTAATTAAATCTCACCTTTAAATTAAAACATACTTTGTTAGTTTTGCAAATCCTCCAGAGAGCAGCAGAATTGTTTTCTATTAAATCTTACTAAATTAATTAGGTTATTTAGATAGTCTAAATTTGGTTCAGTTCAGAAGCAGCACTCCAGTTTCTGTAAAGTCACATCATCATTCTGAGAGCATAAACATATCTTTGATAACATATGTTCCTTTCATGCAGATTTTTCTAGCCTAAATCCAGAGCTAGGAGATAGGCAGTTTTTCGTTCAGAACTGAAGTTTGTGTTTTATTTTGTATTGAGTTTTTTTAGCATAAACCATTTCTAATTCTTGTATTATGCTTTATGTAAGTAAGCTGGAATGAATGGTTGACAACATAATCATTTGGTCATAGTTATTATAGAACAATAAAGATTTTGCCATCTTTTTAGTTTTCCGTCTGCAAAGCACGGATACAGTTTCTGTCTCAGAGGAGAGTTATGATGCTTTATTGGTTAATGTTTGGACTGCATTTTGTCTGTGCCAAGTATCATATAATTATTTAATGTCCCAGTTACAGATGGTTGACATTGAGTTGCATCCTTGGAGTATTGCTCACTTATTTTATTTTCTAAGACTCTGAAAATCTGAATGATACACTTTTTCTGAATGTAATGCATCAAACATCAAAGCAGAAATGTGAATTTTTAAAATAATACTAAGAATGACACACCAGTGCGTGCAATTTTTTATTGTTTTTTGCTCCTAATACACAATATGTTTCTATTATTTTATACAAAACTGACCAAAAAGTCCTGCTATATTTCTTTGTAATTTCAAGAAGACTCTTAGATGTTTTCTTCTTCCTGTGGCCTAGATTGTGACATCGTGTTATTGCAAAATTCACCTTTAGAAGATAGAGCTATTTATATGACTAAATTTCAGGTGTGCTCAAAAACATGATTGCAGTGTTGAGGAGACTAATAAAAGCTCATCACTTATTAATTGGAAACTAGTTTTAGTATGTGCACCTGAGCACAAAAAATATCAAAACTGAGTCATTGAAAGTTCTTATAGAAAGAAGTCTGCTTTTTAGAACAATTTGATGGCTTCAGGCCTCAACATTCTGCACTCTCTGGTTGTAGCAACCACTCATAATAAGCGCTGTGATTTTGAGTGAGTTACATTTATTTGACTTTACTCACTGGGGCCTCTAAGGAGAATAGGCACCAGCTCAACAGCAAACAGTCCAGTTGCCAGTGGATGGAGAGCAAAGTAAGCAAGAGCATGACTCTAGGAATTGTGAATGCACTTCACATTGAGATTTCCTGGATTTATAAAAAAGATATAAACAAACAGAAACCGTTGAAAAAATGCCTGTGTGACTCAGTTGCCTTTGATATCCTCTCCTACATGTTGTGCTCTGACTATTGGACTACAAAGTCATGTTCTTTCAGTACACTGCCACTTTGATCTCGTTTGTCCTGTTGAACTTGTCCCTGGGTGTTAGGTGTCTTTCTCTCCTGCCCTCAGAACACAGTGGTGGGACACCCTATACGTGAAGGGACCTGACTCCTTGCTGTGGAAGATGGTTGTGTGATAAAGTTGATGCTTACTCTTTAGGGGTACCTCAGTCTCTGACCCTGCAAGGTCTTAAATGTCACAAGTAAGTGATAGGACACTGCTGCGCAGAGCAGGTTTAGATTGGATATTAGGAAAAATTTCTTCACCAAAAAGGTAATCAGGCATTGGAACAGGCTGCCCAGGGAAGTGCTGGAATCACCTTCCCTAGAAGTGTTCAAAAACCACGTAGCTTAGGCCCTTAGTGACACGGTTTAGTGGTGGACTTGGCAGTCCTGGGGAAAGCTTGGACTTGGTGATCTTAAAGGACTTTTCCAACCTAGTCAATTCTATGATTCTGTGAAGCAGAGTCTGATGGGGTTCACTTGGAGACCCTCCAAAGAACGCCCCCAAGGCTACCCCAAAGAGTAGCCTTGTACATGTTCCCTTTGCTTTCCTTGCACACAGAATGGGCAGCATGCATGCAAACAACCTCTATAGTCATGGCTTGTTAAAAACCTGTCCTGGGAATTTTTGGATCAAAATTCAAATGCCTAATGACATCAGATGCTGCTAAACTAGGTTGCTAACTAGTGTTATAGCATAAGATTTAGAAATGAAGAAAACTTTCAAGTCCAGTTGTATGCACCCAAGTTTTTCATTAGATCTAGTCTATGCTTTGAAGAGATCTGCCTCTTTCAACAGTTCAGTTCTAGTCACACTTGCATCATCACAGCTTTCTGCAGTCAGTCCTTGGACTTCCTATATCCAGAGCTAAATAGCAGGTGACTGTCAGAAATACAGTCTGCAGACATTGATCCAATAGATAACTAAAAGACATGCTTAAAACATGAGTCTTAACATGTGAGACATACATGTCGTGTATTGACATCCAATTGGCTGAGACCTATCCCACACTTCACTTTCACATCATACATCTCCCAAAATCAGCACCCCAAACTTTTAAATTTCCCACTATATATCCACATCACTGCATTTTTCTTTCGCATTTTCTCACCCTTCTGTGACAGACCTTCACCTCTCTGAAACATATCCCTGCCTACCCTTGCTTTTTTTTATCCTCTTGGAAGATGTGGTTGCTTCTGGATGTATTCAGTCTTATGCCTCTGATCTCATTCAGCTTCACAATTCTCTGCTGCCCAGCTTTCTAGTGTGTCGCTCACTGGCTCAACAGAGTTCCTTTGCAAGATGCTGCAGGTCACACAACAGGAAAGTTACAAGAGACACAAGCTTTTGCCTCCCATGGGGGTGAGTTACCAGAGATTAGCTGCCATGCAGTGTCTTTTTCCTGCTTGAGGCAGCAACTTCCAACCCCTGAACTTTTCACTTCATTTCCATGCATATTGCTGTCCAAAATTAATGCCTTTCCCATTTCAGCATGCTAAAATATGCAGTCAGAAAATCAGCATATTTTATAAGCAAGCAGATCATGAGCCACTTCTTGGCCATGACTATTATAGTCAACAAAGAGAAGCTGCAGAAAAATTGCCCATAGTATCTAAATAGGAAAGCTTTGAGAAAGGTATTAACGTTTTCTTTATCTCTTGAAGATACAAAGAGATGTCTTTGTCTCTCCTGAAATTCTACCAGAGGTATAGCGGGGATGAATCTGCTCCATAAAACACAAAGTTACACAGAAGAAAATTAAACTAATAAAAAGAGAGAGAGATTACAATAACAATAAAAAACAATAGGCAAAGAGAAAACAACTCCCCCTCCTGGGAGTTGCATAACTGCATAACTGGATGTTATGCATCCAGTATCAGTGTCTTACTCATTTGTTAAACTTTTATGGCACTTGGGAGTCTCAAATACTAATTTTCTTCAGCATGAAAGTGCCCTTTTTAACTGGATGAATATGATGCTCTAAGTGCAGGCAAGTGCAGGCATCTGGAAGATGCTAATGTTACATTCTAGACCACTGAAGGTTTGTGGGCAAGACACCTTTGCTTTATTGTTTCTCCTACCCTTTTTCTGACCTAACCTGCTGATGCTGCAAGAACATTTGGTCAAAAACACTCTGTTAAAACCAGCTGTTTTGATGCTGTTGTGTTACAATTTCATTGGCAGCGAGGCTAAAATATTACTTTCCTGTAAAGTAAAATCTTGTGCCTCAAAAATAAAATAGTGTCCATGTGGAAATGAGACATGCATACTTCATGGGAAGGGAAGCCAAGCAGTGTGCTGTCATGGCTGTTCATGAGCCACCAGAGTTCACCTCCAAGGGGACATTGTGGTGGGAATGTCCCTTGCATTCTGCTAAATGAGGGTCTGATGAATCATAGGAGGGGTTATCTTAGGGACAAGGAGAGAAAGAGGCAGTGCAGCAGCATTATTTATTTGCAATAATGGGAATTCGTGTTAGAAAAACAATGTCTTTCATCCTTCTGTTAAAAATGGAGAATTAAAGTTCTACAAGTGACAATCTGAAAAACCTGCATACAGTGATGAAAGGCTTTGCTTCAAGGTCTTCATATGGGTAAAGCATACAGCTGAGCCCAATATGACTGGAATTTCAGTGCCCATAATAGAAATAATTAGCTATACTTGTTTGTTTGCAGAAGTTTTCATTACTTGCTGAGTTTTATTTAGTGTCACTGTGTGTATACTAACACCACACACAGCTCTCCAAGATTGTTGAAAAAGTAGGCCATTTAAACAGGCGAACATCACAGGGTAACCTTAACTATTGGTAAGAAGATGGACCAGAAATTATGTTCATGGCCATACTTGCAAGACTCTGATGATAATAATAATAATAATAAAAAAAGAAGGTATCATACCATTGACAAATAGAAACAATTTTATATCTAATAGGATTTAAGTAATAAAGGCTGAAAGGCTGCAACAGCTGCAAAGAGATTAGATACGTTATGTTTTCTCGGTGTAATAAGACTTGTCAAATAAAGCTGAATAAAATCTTCTTATCAGTGTCTCTGGCATATTTTTCCTGCAGCCTCTTTCCTTTCAGCTGATTGTGGGAATTACCATTTCTCTAGAACAGTTACGCACACGACAGTTCAATTAGAGTCAAGTTAGTGAAAGTTATTGCTGGATTTGCTCTTGGTTATGCCTGGTTTTTTTCAAGCAAAGGACATCTGCAGCATTTGGAAAATACGAAGCAGATCAAAAAGCCCACTCTGCCAATCTGTTACCAGTATCTGCTAATATTTACTGGACAACTGGGCTGGACTGTCTAGATCGGTGTAGTGCCATAAAATTTAGCACTGGTTTACGCCAGATCTGGATCTGATGTTAAAATAAAACACATCAAAATAACAAGACAGCTTTCCCCAGTCTCATTTGATGCTGCCTTGGCTACACCAACCTGTTCCTTTGTAAGGTCTCCCTTTTCTCAGCTATCTGCTCCCACCTCTAGGCACTGTCTGGAGTCTTTCTCCATTCTCTATGCTCCTCCTGCCTCAGTTTCTTCCTGTCTAGAAAGGAAAGCATTATCTTCCTAGGGCTGGTGTACTAATGTTTGCTGAAAGCTTGAGAACACGCAGATGGTATTTGCATTCAAAAGTGTGAGTTGTTATTATTACTTTTAATAAGATGTGACAGGCTGACATTTTGCTAACCTTTCCCCAAAATCCAAGGCCAAACCTTTGTCTTGGTTACAAATATGCTTGGATTTGCCATGTGGTCCGTCCTTCCATCCACACTAGTATTTCTGAACTTGTGTGCACATCTGATTTAAATTACATGAGCATCTAAAACAGAGTTATTGTTTTAAATATGGAGTGGGAAGAGCAAATGACGATGCATGTTTGAGCAGCACTTTTGTTGCCTTCAACACATATTCGAACAAAGTATATTATTTTCCAAGGCAGACCAGTAAACCTAGTAAGAAACGCCAGGGATCGTCCGAGCTGATGTAATACATAAAGACACAAACATCATCCATAAATCAATAGGCATTGATTTAGGTAAATGAGAGCTTTACCTTTAGGTAAGAAAAATTTTATTTGTTTATATGTACGTATTTTAAATGTTCATTTAAATTCATGCAAGATTTCTGGGGACACATATCCAAATTAATTAAAATTTAAGTGTATTACATAGGCACCCACAAACTCATTTTTTAAGATTTTTTTTTTTAATTAAAGCTTTTCTCCTACATTTTTTTCCCCTCCAGATAGAAAACCCAGGAAGCCAATGCATTATGACAATGTAATAACCAATTAGGGAAAAAAAGCTGAAACTGGTTGCTGATGCTAAAACTACTGTCAAAATCTACAGTGTATCCATGACTGAAACAATTTCTGGACACTGTTTTAAACTCATTTGTTCCTTGGAATGGGGGGGGGGGGGAGAAATTTCTATATAAATTTATTCTAATAATTTAATTTATTCTCAGGCTAATTGCATGGAACTGTGAAGATGCTTGGAAGATAAGGGTGAGTGTAAATCCTGTGTCACCCTGCAGAGTTGCAGTCAGCTCTGGCTGAGCTAGTGTGAGTCCTCAGAGAGGTAACTGCATTAACCAGAGTGTTCCCAGTCTCTAAGCTGGCATTGCAGAAGCACTACATGCATGTTTATTAGAAGGAGGAGGGGGATTAAGATGCTTCTCTTCCTTTAATAGCACAAGAAATCTGATGACTGGAAGGATGCGTTAATCTGGATTTGGAGACCCTAAAGCAATGAGGCCAACCCAGCTGTCATCAGGTGGTATACACACATCATGTGCGGCATCTTGCTTGTCTGATCACAACTGTAGCCCTGGTCTCCAGCATGGCCAGACTTTCTATGGAGCCAGCTGAAGTGTGAGTGTGTACCGTCTCAGTCCAGTGGTCAGCATCTTTGGGGGTCTTGGGCTATCTCCTCTAACTGCCCAATTCTCCACCTCTATGTTTCTATTATTATTACTATACAACATTATTCTCCCTTCCTTATAAAGTAAGGGAAGAGTTGTATTGGGAAATACTCTTCACAGGTTTAAATCAAGAATGATTCCAATGATTTTAATTAAGTTGGTTCAGTTTGTTTCCAGCTGAAGTTGTCATCTATTTGTTGAGAAGACCTAAGGTATAGCTGCTGATAGAAGTATTATGTTAGTAGTTGGATGGGTAACATTTTAGCACACGCGCTTCTTTTCCACTTGTCTCCCGGTCCTGTGAAGTCAAATTGTTACCAGTGACTCAGATACAAATAAACATGGCGAAGAGCCTACGTAAAGTTATTCCTTACCATGGCCTGGCCAAAGGGTTTTTCTAAAAATCCTTTGCCACTGAGGTGCACAATTCTCAATGTGACAGGAGATTTTAAAAGGCACCTGCATGGCTCAGCCCTCTGGACACAAAACTCTGTGTAGGTACAGAGCCAGCTTGTTTTTCTAGGAATAAGAACAGGAGTCAAGAGGGCATAGAAAATGGAGAATTACATCCTCTGCTTAAATTCTTCTACTCTCCCTGCAAGATTATGAAAAAATCCTGTGTGCAAGTAGAGACTTGCTTTGGCTGTCGTCAGAAGTTCACGTTTTAATATTAGTTTCTTTCTATTTTGTTTGGGTTCTCTCTTTTTCTTCTGGTGGTAAAAACTTAACGAAAGTTAGCCTGACAGGAAATGCTGAGATCCAAGTTGTGGATGATCTGCTGCCACCAAAGTCCTTTGAGCCTTAAAGTTCATCCTTATCACTGCTATTGAACATAACAGCATTGTCAGCTTACTTTCCAGCATTGGTTTTCACGCATGATTCACAGATGTAACAAGCAGGTAGGCAAGAAGCTTCACTTGTTGCAGGACAATGGATGTGTACATTAGAAGCTTTCTGAAATGCAGAATGTTACTGAAGGCCATAACCTGATATCAGTGATGGAGTTGGCTGCAAGCTACTCAGTGCACATCAGTTCTAATAATTATTTTTTTTTATTTTGTTACTCACCTCTTGCAATAGATCACCACTCATGTCCTCAAGGTATTTCTTGCATACCAGAAGCCCTCAGGACATGGGAACCAATCAAAGATATTGATATTCTTGCTTCAACATTAAGCCAGGGAAAGAATTGACAGGAATTTCAAGTTCACTGTGCATACAGGAGCTGGTTACCATTTCCATATGGCTTTCAGACTGCCTTTACTCCCAGTGAAAACCCACACCTGAGGAACACCCAGCAGGGCCTGAGGCATGATTTGCTCCAAACAGGTTTTGATTCCCAGCAGCATAATTTGTTGGAAACATTCTGCTTTTGTTGGAAACATTGACAAGCAGTCTGGGAGCTACTGAAATATGTCCCTAAGATCTACAACAGATTTTGAATGACAGAACTCGAAGTAGTGATGACCAATGGTTGGACGAAGTGCCTCATGCCTCATGACCATCATAGAATCATAGAATCCTTGCAACAGACCCTAGATCAGATATACACTTATGCTTTCAGTCACTTTGTTTGTTTGTTTGTTTGTTTTTTATTGGACATTTAGAAGTCCCACTCCAAGGCCAAGCTGGAGTCCCAGTATCCCAGCCTTTCACACGCAGTGTTGTCCTTTTGGATTTCACCAAAATGAACAGCTGCTGCTCATGTTCCCCAGCTGGTAGCACATGAAATACTGTGTGATGGTGGCTGGGGAGAAGGCAAGATCCTTAAGGTCTAAAGAGGCAATGATCCATATGATCTGCTCTTAGCTCATGCTCAATATGCTTTGCACCCTGGCTATGTTCCTGGGCTCTGCTCAGGAGCATGATGTCAGACCCAGTGCAGTGTTGTGAACAGCTTTATCCCTGCCTGAAAGAGGAAAGAGATAGAGTGTTCTAGACCTGAAGGATTTCTGGGGCTTAGCTTGGCATTTCTAATTTTGGCCTGCCTCTTTTCCTTTCTAGTAGCTAGTCAGTTCTTACGCACACAAAGCACACATAAATATAAAGCACTGTATCCCTCAGGAGCAGCCCCATGAATTAATGGAACAAAAATGATTTATAAACATCCCAACCTCAACCTTCATTTGCTATGTGTGGAAGTTCCAATAACTGTATTATAGATGACAACCTTGTATAGTCATGCTGTTGTTTTATCTGTTCTCATCTTGGTGACAAATCTCATTCCCTACCAGTTTTGATGAAATAAAGAGGGTTGCTTGGATGACTTTCAAGCTGAGTTTTTAGTTTAAGTTACCCTCTTCTTCCTCTGTTGGTTCACTCTCCATGTCTTTCTATTTCAGCCTTAGGCAAGTGAAGGCTTCTGACTTGCTACCATTTCACCAGTAGTTTTCATGTATGATTAAATGGCTGCAACGTTTCTCTGCAAAAGTCACTGAAGAAGTGAAGTGGTGCTGGTTATACTACAGTTTGTATTTCGCAGTTGCCCAGATACATAAGGGACTAGGGATGTGTTTGATTAATACTACCAATATTTGCTGTCTGTGCAGCAGCAGAGACAGACCTCCACTACTCTAAGGGCAATGGGTACCTCTAAGGAAACTCCATGTCTATTAAGAGTGAGTAAGCCAGTATTCATCTCTATCTACAAGATATGTTTTTAATACGGCCTCCTTGTCCAAGCTCCTCTTGTACTTGGTAGAGAGGGTGACAAATCCCTCTGGTTTCAGACACCTCTCTCAGGCTGGGATTAATCATCTCAGATGACAATCTTTCTGTTAGCTCTAGTGCTGATGTGACTAATGTGGATTAGATAGCTAAATTTTAGATTACCGATTTCCTTACTCCTTTGTTTGGTAGACTGAAGCCTTCTCTTCTCTACAGGTAAGAAAGAAACAGGCAAAGCCATCATTTCATGATGCATGTTGCCAGGTAGTGTGACTGTCAAATACCTACACTTGCCTTCATTTCTTGTACACCCAGTTTGGGAAAAGGAATAAGAAATTGGATTATGATTCTTGCTTTCCTGTCATTTCCTCAAGTGGCAGATTGATAAGGTAGCACAAAATAGATATTCACCTATAATAAATATATAGTAAATCCATTATATAACAAACTATAATGAATGGATTCTTTTGATTGGGGTTTTCTTATATAGCAAACATATTATGTCTGGTTGTAACTGTCAAGTCTAAAGAAATACATAGCTGCTGATTTGCCTTTTAATTGGACTGAAAATATTCTAACAGCACTGTAATATTACCATTTCTTTCTGACCCTGTGGAAGAATAATCAGAAAAGCAACACTACTCAGAGGCTCAAGGTGAGGTTATCTGTCTTTCTCCTCAGCAGCAAGAGCTGCTCAGAATGTTAATCAAAGCTGTTTCCAAACTCGGAGCCATCTACTTCTAACAGCAAACACTTAAACTGTTCATTCTTTAATGAAGTTGTCCCAATGGCATACCTTTCCTTCATACCACTTCTTGTACCCCTACACTGCCTGAATGTAACTGTCAAGGGCTTTATATAGCCCCTCTTCATTCTTATCCTTTTCATGAGCAGTTATCCTGCTCAAAAGTGACAAAATTTAAATGAAAAATTAGGAAGGGTCATTGCTCTGTTCTGGCTGGGAAGATGTGTACATATTGGGTTGAATGCCTCCATGCTGCAAAGTCCAGGTACTTTGTATTAAAGATTCTGCTACATTATAGGTGATGTTAGTACATGCTCCCCATAAACAACCAGTGGAAAGATTAGACTGAGACCTGCAGGCTGCAAACAGGAAAAGCTTGTAAAATTTGGCATCATGCTGTGGATTTGATTTTGGCCACCATCTGAGTTGGTCATTTCCTGCATGGTGTGTTCAGAGACACCAGCAGCTATAAAGCTTCCCATTCTTCTGTTGTGAGATTTTATCATTCCTGTCACAGGGTCTGTTGTGCTACTGCACCGAAAGAGCACAGGGTGGCTCACCCTTCCCAAAAAGTTTTCCCTGAATGAGGAAGGGCATGACAAGAGACCATGAGCTCTCTGTCTGCTCCATGGAAGGAGCAAGGGTTTGAAACCAGGAGCTGCCATTTGCTGTTAACCTTCTTTATTTTTCTAACACAGCATTTAAAGGAGGTATTTGACTATGAAGGACTTCACTCACAGAGAAGGACCAACATACATCTTTTTTCATAATTTTTAGATTTAAAGCCTGTTCTAAAGAACTTGAAAGAGGATTAAATTAGAGACACTTCTTAATATGAAATGGTGCAGCTTCTCAGTGACTGATGGAAACAAATCTGTTTCCATCACCTACAGATGCAGCCAAGCAGCAGGACCATGGAAAACCAGCATGAGAAAAAAACAAATAGAGCATTTTCCAATTTAATTATATAATTTATGAAAAGATAACTGCTTATTTTGGGGACTGCAATAAGAATTTGCATATTCTGTTTGTAAACAGTCCTCTGGGCACCTTATCTGTGTTTACAAATGATAGTTGCCTTCTAAGTATTTGTTGTGTTTGTTGAACACAAGATAAACACAGGTTAGAAGGCACCAAGACTCTAACACCGCCTGCGTTTTTTTTTGTTCTTTCACCTCCCCATTATTCCCTTTGTTTTGGGGTTTTTGACCTCCTAATGTTTTTGCTCCCTGACCCAGAATATTAAGAAACAAATCAAATCTCCACAGGGGAAAGGTGCTTGTTAAAACTGGTTTTAGTTTTCAATGCAGCAGCAGCACAAGGTTAGAGCATTTTTGACACAAATAACCTCAGTCTTTAACCTGCAGCACTGCTTTAACATTCAGTAGTCTCGCCAACACATAAGGGGAAAAAAAAAAATGTTCCTATATTTTCCTTCTTTGGGCCAAATAAGAAAGCACTTGTCAAGGAAAAATATTTTAATATCAGAGGTTTTCTTTTTCATTTCTTTCAGTTCATTTACTTTAGGAAGATGCTTTGTTCTGTATCTTGGAGTTAGAAAACAGCTTTTTGTGGTTTTGAAGGGTTTTTTTTTGTTGGAGTTTCTTTGTGTTTTTTTAAGAGGATATCAATAGCTGGAAAAGAGTGTCTGGGGGACACTTGCAATATGTATGGGTCTTATTGGTACCCCTGTTGAAGATGCATGAATCTCATGAATCATGAACATCACCTTTGGCATCTGCCATAATAACTCTTTACACCAAGACAGACAGAAGCTGCTCTTGGAGCAACCTGGCATCAAGGCCTGGGAAACGCTAACACTGTGCTGAGTCTGGGAGTTATTTCTTGCTGTCACACATTCCCTATGTGGCCTTGGGCAGGTCATTTGAGAACAGTCGAAAGCCAGGGAATTTCATAGGTTTATAAATCTGCAGAGACTGTGCTGATCAGTTAGTGTTTCCAGCTCCTGTAGGATTTCCCTGATTAAATTTCTGTTTAGCTATGTCTTTAAGTAAGAATCATGTAAACCTGTCTTAACTTTAACATGCCCAGTAACACTACAGCTCTTGGTAATCATTCCCCTGGTTAATTACTATTCATATCAAAGAAACTGTGCTGTGCTTGAGGAACCACAAAGCCTGGATTACATAGTTATTTTCCCTCTATATTATCATTAAATAAAGAATACAACAGAGGAAACAGGATTTAATTTCTGACTTACAGTTGCCTCTATGTCAGCAATGCAGAGGTACCTGAACTAGTTGCATGTGAAAGAGTCCAGATCCCAATGCAGTTTAGTTGGGTATGCAGATTATTAACTCAGGCACAGATCTAGATTGAGGCAGTTTAGTTTGTGCACCCTGAGTGATAAGTCAGAGTGGAGCTATGCTGAACCAGTGGGGCACTGACCAGCTTATGCCTTCTCTGTCCCAGAAGCCAAGGCACCACTTCATAATTCCTGTTAGTGCATGCTATGATCAGAAGGCAGGACTCTTCAGCCAGAGCAAGGTTTTAGGTAGGGTTCAAGGTTTGCTTACAGAGATCTGGAAGCCCTGTGGAATAATAATGCTGTATTGACTCTCAGACCAGGCTTCTAGTGGTTGACTAGGTCCAGCACCTAGCTTTTATGTGCTGAACTCTTATTTAGCCCATGCAAGAAAGACTCTTGTAAAGGCACAGTCACAACAGAGATGCTGCAATATGATCAGATAAACAGTATTGTGACAGACTGATTCTCTGCACAGTTTGAGTGGTATTAAGGTGCCTAAACATAAGCATCCGGGGGACCCCACCAGGTCTCTAACTGCTGTTTTAAAAGAGTGTTTCTGTTTGTGCAGCACAACCGGCAATGCTGCTTAGAAGTGTCAGACCTCCAAGGGCATTGGAAATGGCACTAAATTCCAATGTAGGGATATATCAATCACCGCACCACCAATGGAAGGAAACCTCCTAAATCTACTTGGAGAGAGCATAGTTCACAAACCTCAGTGATCCATTAAAGCATCTGCTTCATAAAGCTATGCTCCTGAAGTCCAAACTAATCCACCTGAAACTTAGGCATTTAAGACAGGGTTAAGAACTTGTGTACCATTAATTCCTTCTGTTAGTCGGTAAAGAGAGGCATATTTAAGAGTTTATCTAAAATCTAGCAGATTCTGCATAGGATTATTCCAGGGTTGACAGCTACCTAATTGTTGGCCAGGGACTTTCTTCCTACATTCTTATTTTGATCTACATGGGACAGATTTTTGTTTGTGGCATCAGTTTCCTGAAAATGGAATGTCAGGATGAGTCCAAGCTTGTGGAGGAGTCCCAGTTTGTGAGTAACTCCCGTGTAGCCAGTGGAGCTACATCTGCTTTTGAAAATGTGTCAGAATAGAAGCAGGTTCCTTCCCCCATTGTGTTCAGAGAAAAAATCTGTATATCAGATATTATCCAGCATTTGTCTACCTGAAAGTCCCTGCCACAGCTAATGAAATGTACACTCTACCTAAGTCTTGTTACCCTTTTGTCGTATGGATCATACCTATCTTGATTCAAACCAGCTTTATTAGTGAAAGGGAGAGGGCAATGGAGAAGAGGAAACTTTGCAATGTGTGAAATAACATTTCAATGAGAAGTTTGTCATTCAGCTGACAGCTGAAATCTAAATTTCAGAAAGATGAGGAGTGTGGATTCAGGTGGGCAGAAGTTTTTATACTGCAAGGGCTTGAATTCTAGATGGATGAACTTATACAGGCATTTGAAATTGACAGCTTACAGCGCATCAGACTCAAGTGGTGGGAGGAATGACCCAGCTAGGGGAATATCCATAGATTGTTGCCATACTTTATGATACGAATGCTTTTCAATGCATTCATGCAATAAATAAATAAATAAATAAATAAATAAATAAATAAAGTGCATTGCTGTCACCAAGGGCCTTTTCTGATATGTGTCAGAGACATGCTATGTTTTCCTTTTGAATAGCAACGATTTACACTGCTGACAGATTCATGTAAGAGAATCTCAAAATCTTAAAGCAGAATTGAAGATGTTTTTCAGCAGATTTAAACATAGCGAAATGAAATATTACATCATTTTTGCTGACTTAGCAGCTTCAATACACTGAGAAAGTTTTATATAGAAAGGTCCAAATTGTGTCTGAAAGTCCTGGAGGAAATCTGATTTTCATGACATCAAGATACATTACATTGTCACCTCTACTTTAATTAGGAAGGTGTCTTTTGTGTCATTGAAGAACTACTGAAATTGGTGTGATATATACGCCACTTTTTAATACTCTTCTATTGTGTCTTACTACTGATCACTTCAAATTGCAGAGAATGGTCATCAGGTCATCACATTTTTCCTCTGGAGCATGGTCCCATCTCTAGCTTCAGTTGATAGTATTTTAAGAACTAGATCCTGAATAATTGCAAATTTCCTCTGTGTTATGCTAAACTGACAATACCCTGCCCTGCCTATAGGTACTTAAATAGAGAGCCAGTGAACTGGTGTTGAAGACTGTGTAGCACTGCTTAAGATCTTGGTAGGCACAGTAAGTAGTTCCTGTTAGTTACTTCACATAGCTCTTCAGCACAACTCTACATCAGCTTCCCACCAGCAATCAGTCTCTACTCCTCAGCTTTGTCTGGAGACTTTCCTGCCCCTTGTTAGTGCCAAAAATTGTTGGTTTGTTCTACACCATTGTGCTTTCTACCATACAATAGCACTTCCACCTCAAAGAAACATTTCTCAACCATTCGAGTTGCTTAGGGTTCTGGGTTCGTTTTTTTATTTTGTTTTGTTTTATTTTGTTTTAGTTTTATTTTTCTGCCCCCCCCCCCCCCTTTCCATTCTTCACTTTCCAGTGTGGGCTTAACCTGTGACAAAACATTTGAATATTTCTGCAAGCACAGGAAAATCAGACTGAGGATTTCATAATTGAAACTGAAGTGTAACGTTGAGGGGAAAAAAAAAAGAAGAAGAGGTGAGAGAGTTGAGCTATTCAAGCATGAGTGAAAGGATAGAAGTTAAAAGATGGGACTTTGCGAGCATTTTCAGATCAGCCAGAAATTTTTCCTTAAAGGAGATTGATGAAAACAGATGGGATACTCAACATTAAAGAATTTGGAGAAGAGATTCTTAACCTGCTTCATCACTACTTTGGAAAGTGATGTTGTACAACTCTGGGCAAGTTGTTCCTTCTTTCTTCTGTCTCTTTCTTTAGTTTTTTTTTTGCCCTGTTTTTTAATCTGTGTTTTGCAATGTCTTACAAGAGATTTACAAAAGTAGAGCTTTCCATAGTGTGGCTGTAACAACTGTTAAATACATTTTCTGATCAGAAACAAGCCAGGGATCTATGGCATGAAAGTCTCAGAGACACAGAATTACCCTCATGGCTCTGAGGCTCCACCATCCAAAGGCGATAGAATGAGGTATAATGCTCCATCAGCTGTTTCCAGCATACATATAGGATAGGATATAAAGTTAAGTATGTGTTTGTGAATTAAGTTTCAAGAGATATGGCTTCAATTCAGAAGCTGCCCAGTGAAGTGGTTGAGTCACTATCCCTGGGGGTATTTAAAAGACATGTAGATGTGGCACTGAGGGACACGGTTTAGTGGCTCGCTTGCCAGTGTTAAGTTTACGGTTGTACTCAATGATCTTAAGGGTCTTTTCCAACCTAAATTATTCCATGATTAATCACAGACTATTTGCAGGACTAGGAAAGAGGCTTAATATAATGAATACCCAGTTGACCAATATTAATCTATGTGATGATGCGGTCCCGTGTTTCAGGAATGTTACTAGGGCCAGAATCTAACACTGTTTATAGATAGTTGAAATAATATGGGTTATATTCATCCTGCAGACTTGAATCATAGAATCATAGAATCGTAAGGGTTGCAAAGGACCTTAAGATCATCTAGTTCCAACCCCCCTGCCATGGGCAGGGACACCTTGCCCTAAACCACATGGTTCAAGGCTCTGTCCAACCTGGCCTTGAACACCGCCAGGGATGGAGCATCCACAACCTCCCTGGGCAACCCATTCCAGTGCTTCACCACCCTCACTGCAAAGAACTTCTTCCTTATATCTAATCTAAACTTCCCCGGTTTAAGTTTGAACCCATTACCCCTTGTCCTACCACTACAGTCCCTAAGGAAGAGTCCCTCCCCAGCATCCTTACAGGTCCCCTTCAGATACTGGAAGGCTGCTATGAGGTCACCACGCAGCCTTCTCTTCTCCAGGCTGAACAGCCCCAACTCTCTCAGCCTGTCTTCATACAGGAGGTGCTCCAGCCCTCTTATCATCCTCGCGGCCCTCCTCTGGACTTGTTCCAACAGCTCCATGCCCTTTTTATGTTGAGGACACCAGAACTGTACGCAGTACTCCAAGTGAGGTCTCACCAGAGCAGAGTAGAGGGGCAGGATCACCTCCTTCGACCTGCTGGTCACGCTTCTTTTGATGCAGCCCCGGATACGGTTGGCTTTCTGGGCTGCGAGCGCACACTGCCGGCTCATGTTAAGCTTTTGTCAACCAAACCCCCAAGTCCTTCTCTGCAGGGCTGCTCTGAATCCTCTTCTCTGCCCACCTGTAGCAGTGCCTGTGATTGCCCCGACCCAGGTGTAGGACCTTACACTTGGCTTGGTTAAACTTCATAAGGTTGGCATCAGCCCACCTCACAAGCGTGTCAGGTCCCTCTGGATGGCATCCCTTCCCTCCAGCGTATCAACCGAACCCAACCACAGCTTGGGATGTCGTCGGGCAAACTTGCTGAGGGCACACTCAATCCCACTGTCCAGTTCGCCGACAAAGTGTTGAACAGGACCGGTCCCAACACCGATCCCTGAGGGACACCACTCGTTACAGGTTTCCAAACTGGACATCGAGCCATTTACCACAACTCTTTGCGTGCGGCCATCGAGCCAGTTTTTTATCCACTGAGTGGTTCCATCTATCAAATTGATGTCTCTCCAATTGAGAGACAAGGATGTCGTTGCGGACAGTGTCGAACGCTTTGCACAAGTCCAGGTAGATGACGTCAACTGCTCTGCCGCTGTCCATCAGTTCCGTGGCTCCATCATAGAAGGCCACCAAATTGGGTCAGCAGGATTTCCCCTAGCTGAAGCCATGTTGGCTGTCACCAAACCACCTCGTTGTTTTTTCATGTGCCTTAGCATGTTTTCCCAGGAGAAACTGTTCCAAGATTTTGCCCAGGCACAGAGGTGAGACTGACTGGTCTGTAGTTCCCCGCGGGTTCTTCACCTTCCCCTTCTTGAAAATGGGGTTATATTACCCTTCTTCCAGTCATCAGGAACTTCACCTGACTGACAGGATTTTTTGAATATGATGCGACAGTGGCTAGCAACTTTATTCGCTAGCTCCTTCAGGACCCGTGGATGGATTTCATTAGGTCCCATGGACTTGTGCACGTTCAGGTTCTTAAGATGGTCTCGAACCTGATCCTCTCCTACAGTGGGCCTAAGGTCTTCATTCTCACAGTCCCTGCATTTGCTTTCCAAGACTTGAGCGGTGTGGTCAGAGCATTTGCTGGTGAAGACTGAGGCAAAGAAGTCATTAAGAACCTCAACCTTCTCCAAATCCATGGTAGCCAGTTCTCCTGATAGCTTCTGGAGAGGGCCTACATTGTCCCTAGTCTGTCTTTTATTTGCTACGTACCTATAGAATCCTTTCCTGTTATCTTTTACATCCCTTGCCAAACTTAATTCTAGCTGGGCCTTAGCGTTCCTAACCTGGTCCCTAGCTTCTCGGCAATGCTTCCTATATTCTTCCCAGGCCGCCTGTCCTCGCTTCCACCTTCTATAAGCTTCTTTTTCCCTCTAAGTTTCCTCAGCAGCTCCTTGTCCATGCCATGGAGGTCTCCTGGCCCCTCCTGCTGCACTTAACTTCTAGTCGGGATGCAACACTCTTGAGCACGTAGCAGGTGATCCTTGAATATCGACCAGCAGTCTTGGGCCCCTCTGCCCTCTAGGACTGTATCCCATGAAACCTTACTAAGGAGGTTCCTGAAGAGGCCAAAGTCTGCTTTCTTGAAGTCCAGGGCAGTGAGCTTGCTGCACGCTCTTCTCACTGTCCTGAGGATCTCAAACTCAACCATCTCGTGATCACTAGAGCCAAGGCTGCCCTGGAGCATTACATTTCCAACCAGTCCCTCCCTGTTGGTGAGCACGAGGTCCAGCATGGCACCTCTCCTCGTCGGCTCCTCTATTGCTTGAAAGAGGAAGTTGTCTTCCACACAATCGAGGAACCTCCTGGATTGCTTGTGCCGGGCCGTACCGTCCCTCCAACAGATGTCAGGATGGTTGAAGTCCCCCATGAGGACCAGGGCCTGCGAGTGTGAGGCTGCTCCTATCTGTCTGTAGAGCGCTTCATCCACAGAGTCCTCTAGATCAGGCAGCCTGTAACAGATCCCCACCGTAATGTCCCCCATTCCTGTTTTCCCTTTGATCCTGACCCACAAACACTCTGTTACCTCATCACCCGTCCCCAGACAGAGTTCCATACTCTCTAGCCTATCACTGACATAGATAGCAACACCCCCTCCCCATCTGCCTGGCCTGTCTTTTCTAAACAGCCTGTAACCTTCCGTTCCGACATTCCAGTCATAGGAGCCATCCCACCATGTTTCTGTGATACCAATGACATCATATTCCCATAGCCTTGCACACATCTCTAATTCCTCTTGTTTGTTCCCCATACTACGGGCGTTTGTATAGAGGCACCTTAGCCGAGCTCCAAATGAAGCCGACTCAACGGCTGGGGTAGCTGGAACATCTCTACATCGCTCAAGCACTTATTACGGGTGCTCGCAACTGACCAGGAGTGTTGGGATGGATCAATGCTCCCCTCCCCCAACACATCTAGTTTAAAGCTTTCCTGACCAGCCTGGCAAGCCTCCTACCAAAACAGCTCTTCCCCTTCTTTGTCAGACCAGCTCCACCAGCCTCCAGGAGATCTGGCCTCCCAAATGGAGCCCCATGTTCTAAATAGCCAAACCCCTGACTATGGCACCAGCATTCTAACCATTTATTAACCTGCCAAAACACGCCTAGCTTTTTTAAGTCCTCCCCTTTGTCCTGGAGAATCGATGAAAAAACTATCTGAGCTCCAGAGCCCCTAACCACCTCTCCCTGGGCTCTGTAGTCCTCTAATGTTTTCCAGGCTACTGCTATCTATATCTCTAGCACCCACATGGACCACTAGAAGGGGGTAAAGTCAGCAGGACTTACTAGAGCAGGCAGGCCCTCTCAGCAACATCCTGATCCGAGCCCCTGGCAGCAACACACCTCCCTCGAGGGACTGGATCAGGCTGGCAGATGAGTGCCTCTTGTGCTTTCAAAGTAGAGTCCCCTACTACTATGACCCTCCACTTTTTTCCTGAGGCACCAGTAGTGACCCTCTTTACTGGTGCATCAGCAGGTGCTCATTAGGTGCGGTGGTGCTTTCTCATTAGCCCCCTGCAGAACTGCGAAGCGCGTTCTGGGTGTGGGACATCAGATTTAGGAGAAGCCCCTTGTCGTTAATTGTCCTCTTCCTCCTTTTTTTGTTCGTTTTTCTCATGACTAATTCCCAGCTTCCTGGGTTGCTGCCCTCCTTCTTTCCTATATGAGCAGTGCTAGACCTTTGCAGCCCCTGCGCAGTTTGGGCCTGGAGCAAGCAGCCCAGCTTCCTCTCAGCTTCCCTGGCATCTTTTAGCTCACCAACAGCCTCCCGCAGCTCAGCCACCTGCTGCAGGAGGACCTCCACCAGGGTGCACCGAGTGCAGCCCTGTCCATTGTGCACCCTCGCCTCAAGAGACCAGTCGAGGCGCTTTCTACACTCCGAGATCTGCGCCGCAGCCTCCCCTCTCATCGGCTCTGTCTGGGTGCCTACGCTGGCCACCGCCGGGGCAGGGCTGCCAGAGCGGGCCCTGGTCCTGAGGCGAGTGCTCACTATCCCGCTCGCTGCCCGCTCACCCTGCCTGCGCCAACTGCCGCGCCACGCCCTGACTGACGTGCCACGCCCTGGTCGCTCGCGCTCCCTGGGATGGGTTTTTCCCCACTGAGAGCTGGTGCCGCCACTCCTGGCGCCGCCCCCTGTGAGTCAGCTGCTCGCGTGAGCTGAGCTGCCGGCTCCTGGGCGAGTCCTGTCGAGGACTTGAGGCTCCCTCGGTCGCTCTTGCCGCTCCGAACTGAGGCTCCGGGACGCTGTGCTTCCCCCTGCTCCCGTGTTAAAGGCGTCCTCTCTGGAGATACTCACCTCGGCAATTCAAGAATCAAGATAGCCTGGTAAGGCTCTTTCTTCAGAGAACATAGTATCAAATGAAAATCTGAAACGTTGTTTTGAATTGAAATCCAAAAAATTTTGTAATGTAAAAAATGTTTAAGCTGCTTTTTTCTTCCTCATTTTTTCCATACAAAGCCTGAACTTTTCAAATAAGAAAAATATTTATTCAAAAGATAATGTGTGTATTGGCTAAAATCATTGCTCACCATTAAGTAAACTTCTCATTTCTTTCCAGTTGCAGAGCTCCTGGCTTCCCTCTTCCTCCTTACTTCCATATATGTAGTCATTTTCATTGAGTGTATATGATACAGAGAGCTTATGTCATCATCATAACTGCTTAGGGCTTCACTTCAATCATTCTCTTCCTTGTCAACATTATAATTTTTTATCAAAATTAAAAGTACTAATAGAAAGTGGTTTCCCCCACCCACTCTTTCAGGTAAACAAAAGAGAACTTAAACTTGCTGTTTATTCTTTCTTCCTGGAGTTAAGCCCTAGGTTCAAGCAGGTGGCATTTTTTATATTTGGAGAGAATCAACCTCTGCAAGCAATGGTTCCAGACAGGCAGGGAGGGGATAAGGGCAGAAAAAAAGAAGAGCTGATTTCCATCCTTGGCTGGAATGGTATGAGGCTATCATTTATCCTCACTGTGTCTCAGTTTCAGTAAGAAGCTGTGATCAGCTCCTTAATTTCTTCAGTCATAACCTCTTTCTTCCTCACTGTTTCTTTTAAATGATCTGGATTAAAAGAGGTAAGGCAGAACTTTACTGCTTTGCACTTTTAGGACAGGAGAAGGCTTCAACCAATGTCCATGGGACTCATTTGTGGTGGGTTGGTGTGCTCAAGTGCACCCGTGTCCTGCTGTGATAAACACACTGGTCATTTACATGCAAACACCAGTCTGGTTCTCATTTAAAATCCTTTGTAAATGTTTCTAAACTTCATTTGCTGTAAAACTGAAACTCTCTTCTCTCACTGCCCCTTCTGCCTCTAGCTGGCTGGTAGACTACTGATTACTTGTCTTTATCGATGACATGAACTATGCCAGCAATAATATAAATACATAATATTTAAGTCTCGTTTGCATTAAGCTAGCAGCAAAGTGTTGACAACATTAAGGAGGGAGAGAAACAGAGAAAGAAAACTTAAAAAATAAAATCTCCCGTCAGAATGCAATTAGCCTGCTGCTCACCTTCTCCTTTATGGACTGTCAGAAGAAAACTTCTGTGTATTTACGGCAAGATGAAGTAACTCTTTTTTCCTTCTTCCTTGACATAAATGGAGATCCTGGTAATACTCAGCTGTTGAGTTGATTTAAAAAAAAACCAACAAAACCTGGCCTGCAGATCACTGGAAACTGGGAGAGTATTCCAAGAAAATATCACAATAGGTTTGTGCTAATTCTGTAGTTGACCCTTAATGTTTGCTGTTGGGGGAGGACACTGGGATAGTTATACTGCTAGGTTGACATTGCCCAGCTGCTGCTATGTTCCTGTGGATTAGGAGAGCTTTCCTTGGAAGGGCAGGAGCACACTGATTTTGGTTTTCATGAGTGTCTGCATCTCCCGGTAATAGCTGGCTGCAGGACTAAGCCCATACGAGTTATCATTTCTAATAGAAGTGGCACATTATGCTTAGCTGCCGAGTAGATGGTTCTGAAGGATCAAAATCCCATCTTTTCTACCCAGTGGTGTGGAAGGGATGCCAAATATGGACACATGCTCTCTTTTTAATTCAAATGCTGAGACTGCAGAAAGGTAGCTGAATTGAGCCAAGCAGATCTTTAAAGGCTGTCTTTATACTGAGAAGTCATTTGGATATATGAATCAATTTTTGTTATTCCACTGTTTTTAAAACCTTCTGACTTTTTAAAAGTGTAAAGATTCAAAACAATTGAAAAAGGAAATACACCAAAATAAACTAAAGTTTCCTTGGGTTTTGTATGACATTATTTCCTGGGTCCGGGTGAAGACACAGAACAGAAAGGTTGTCCATTTCCCTAGGGGCCTACAATGTAAATATAAGAAAAGACATTATAGACAAATGCAATAATAGGAAAACACTGAGGAAAAGCATGACAGAATTAAGTACTGGGTTCAGGAACGTAACATTGCAACATCTTCACACCCCCATATATTTTATTACTTTGCAAAGCATTTTACTTTAAAAATGTACACACACAGAGAAAAAGTAGTTATCAAGATCCTTTTTTATAATAAACCTGCCACATATTAGCTCACAAAACCTCAGAGAGCTCAGCTGCCTCTACTATTGATGAGTCTATGAAGTCGAGCAAATAACCTAGCTTCTTCTGCCTGCATTTCAGCTTGCACCAGTGGTCTGTTCCAGATAGGTAATTCTAGTATTTGCCTCTTGGCCAAAGTATATCTTGTCTATCACTTGCTATGCTATATGTCTGTGCAGCACATAGGATGCCTTCATCCCAGTCCTTTGCTGTCATTGTAGTGCTAATATTAAACATAATAAAGCGTATCGAGAATAACCAGTAGCAAAAATAAGACAGAACTTTTGTAAACCACAATACTGCTTTCTGGGCTACTGATACTAAACTGGATTTTGACAGATAGAAATCAAAATAATGCTATCATGTTCCAACAAAGTTCCAACAAAGCTGCGCCAGTTTACATTACATGTAAGTTTACTCATTTGAAAAGTTGTGAGCACACAGCTTTTGCAACTATATTTTTTTTTTTTCTCATTTTTCTCCCCAAAAAATGGAAACAAACTTACTGTCTACAAAGAGGAGATCTAACATATTAAATTAGATCACGGACCAACTATATTAGATCAACATCTGTCCTCCCAGAAGAGGCTTGCTTACTGTCAATAATACAAGCTGACAGCTTTAGGATCAATCACCTTATTAAAACTTTCTTTTCTTTCATCTTTCTTCTCTCCTGATCAATCACCTTATTAAACTTTCTTTTCTTTCATCTTTCTTCTCTCTCTCATTCCTTGAAGGAGCTTGGCAAAGTTTATTTGTTTGTTTCTACTTCAGAATTTCTCTCACTAATACTTCCATAAGAAATAGATTTGCCTCAAGTAGCTTACATTAATCTGGGACACAATAATCAATATTTGGAATAAATAATGCATAATGTTGAAGTCTGATTATTATACTAATGATGACTGACATCCTTCTAGTACCTTCCAACCTCAAATCCCAAGGCACTTAATTTAATGACTACAGATTTGGGGGCTGGGGGAGGGCATGGGGAAAGATCCCAAGCTGCAGTAAGCTGTCAAAGCTTCTCTGGTGTTGCTTGGGCCTCTTTACCATGCATGAAGTCTTTTTTTTTTTACACAACCTACCACACTATTAGCTATAAAATAGGATGCTTTTATTATGATAGTGGCTTCCCAAAAATATTTTTTATGTTGATGCCTTACTGAGTAAAGATATGTAAAAGGCTAATATTTGGGAGAACTAGCAGGGAGGTGGGAGGATACACCACCTCTTGGAGCAGTTTATGCTGTGATGATCCTCATTTATTGCAAGGCCAGAGGCAGGTAGGTGACTAACAGAGAACACCCAAGGGAAGGCAACAGCTGTTGCTGAGGCACAGGATAGTGCCCCATTGCATCCACTTTGCTTTTGTGCTGAAGAATAGGTGTGGCCAACAAAAAGCAGATGTCTTAGATGAGGATCAGCAAATAAGATATAGGATGCTGCTGAGCTCTAAGGGTTGGGTAGACAGGACAGTGCACTCCTGGAAAGCCCACCAGCTCTGGCACTTAATGAAGTGTTGCACTGTTCAACCTTGTAGTTGTTTGGTTTTTTTCACAAACAGGGAGCAGTTCATGGCGTTGATGTCAATGGTCATGGGAGGCAGGATTCAAACCTGGGGCTTTTCTAATCAGCTTCCCCTGGATTTGATGCTCTCCAAATCCAAAGTGAAGGTGAGGGATAAACGGATGAAGGAGTTGCCAGCTGAAGCATGACCCAAAGGATGCAATTTCATAAAAGCCAGCATTGAAAGAAGCTGCTGGCTTTTGGTCAGTATGCTTAGGGAGATTTGGAGAACATTTCCAAAATCAGTGGTCCATCTCTCTGCCAGAGCATCACTTCGAGCTCTGGCAGAGAAGGAAAGGCTACTTCATATTTTTGCTTTGAGGAACAACTTTCTCCTGGCCACTTTGACCCCAAAATCACTTCCCCTGGAGAATTCAGGGTATGAGAGCTCTGGGGTCCCCCTCTTGGTGTAAAGATCCTTCACTGTGGGTTATTTTTTGTTTGGTTGTTGTTGGGGGTTTTTTCTGCTGGCAGAAGGAAGCAAATGCATTCTATATAAAGCTGGCAGGTGTTATGGTGGCTAGTGGTCAGAGTAATACCTGGACGTCCCTTTCACAGCAGACTGTATAGCACTGTAAATTTTATGCACCTTCTACAGGTACCATAGAAAGGATTGTGTCTTAGGTGTCAGGAACATCATAACCATTTTAAGAATCTGCTTTGTCCCTGTTAAATTCTATGGAAGTAGACAATGCTCCCAGATGTTACAGGGATAACTGTGAACCTGTGTGTTCTGGAGCAGATGTACACAAGAGGAGCACAGCGGGGGCTTCTTCACAGAGGTGTACAGATTTATCCACAGGGTCATGGTCTTTGATGAGCCATATACATCCTCCATTTCATAAATGCTTCAGTGGGACTATTCATGTGAGGAAAGATAATACAAAGATTTGCCTATATAAGCATGGCAGAAAGAAACACAATGTGCAGCTGGAGAGTGATAAGGGAAATTGATTTCTTTTTCCTATTCCTTTTCACTTTATTTCTCCTGGGTGGCAGCAGCAGTTCTGTTCATCATTACATTGCCTCCTGCTCCTATTACAGGAGCAAATTTTCCGACAAGCTCAAGCCCACTGCCACACAGATATATTGAACAATTCTGCCTCTTTAAAAAGAACTGACTTTTCACAAAAAATCTGCTTTATTGTTCATCAAGTTATTGGAATATTTGTCCATTTTTCTTTATACTCTTCACCAAGCTATAGCAGGTGGTTTGGAGAGATACATGTCACCTAAACAAGGCTCTTATGCGCTAGGTATAGTATTAAACACTTAACCACTGTGTTACATGGGTCTAACACTGTGGAATTGGTCTGTGGTGGCCCCGCCCTGGTCATCTCGAGTGGGTGTGTACGGCGGGGGGCTGGCAGTGCCACTCCTCCTGGCGCAGAGTGGCCTCCTGCGTTGGAACGGGTGTGCGTGGGAAGGGGAGCCAGCATGGCCACCCCTCCTGGCGTGGGCTGGCCCCCTGCGTCAGGATGAGTCTGCACTTTTGACATATAAAAGCCCGGGGTTCGAAAGAGATCGAGAAAGAGGTGGATCCAACTACCTTTGTGGTCGACTTTACCTCCGTGGGTATGCCCGCTAAAAGTAGTGCCTGCCACCCCATCTCTTCATGATGCACCTCGGAGCTGGCCTCTTGGTCCATTGTATAAGTGTGTTGGGTCGGTAAGAATCTGTGCCTAACCTAGTTTTTGGTAGCCTTTAGTTATCTCTCTTTCTAGCTGGTTATATCTTTGGATTTTTACATCTATTCTGGATCTTGTAATAAACTTTCTAGCAGTTTGGGGTGTGTGTGTGCATGGCTTACATCCTTCTCTACCAGAATTCCTTCAATCCCTGAAACAACCACCCATAAGATTTCTGTGCAGTCTCTGCTTGTGTTTAGGCTGCAGATGAAGCAATGTCAACACAAGCATGATAAATTGGAGGTTTCTTCTGCAGAGTGCTTGCACACACACAAACAAACACTTCATTAGCAAGACAAAACCCACAGCAGTCCCCACAAATGTATCAGTAAATTGCTTCAGGGTAAGAAAACACGCTCTGCATTAAACTCAGGATATCAGGGAGACTGGAAAGATGCTGCCTGGCTGGAAGCATCTCCTAGCCTGCATGTTGCCTCTGCGAGAGGAGGCTGCAGAGTAGAAATCCTCCCCTCCCGCAAAGGGCCGATCTTGCTGGCCCCTGTCTGGCTGCTGCTGGGTTCCTGCAGCTATCAAGGATTTGGTACTTTGCCTGAAAACTGGTCCTGTGAAATTACTCAAGAAAAAGCATCTGGAGTTAATGCATCCTGGCACATGAGGAATGCTTGTGTCCCCTCCAATCCAAAAGGCAAGTTTTGAAATTCTGCTACAGAGACCAATACCCTTTAGGGAGAAGGGAAACATTTGGGTTCTCTTGGGTGTAAGAAAGAGTTGCAAGTAATAGTTTCAATGCTGTTTATCTTTCTGCAATCAATTTGGAGAAAGCTGAGTGAGAAATACACAGACACAAGTTCCATTAGGAAAGTATGCTTTCCCTGTGATTTTTTTCTTCTAAGTTTTCCTAATTTCTAACATTTCCAATTTGGAAATGTTAACATTACTAAGCATTTACACTCCTGCTAATGATTTTTGCTATTGAGCACAACAAAAAGAGTGATACCTATGGGATTCATAGAATCATAGAATGGTTTGGCGTTGGGAGGGACCTTAAAGATCGTCTAGTTCCAACTCCCTGCCATAGGCAGGGACACCTTCTACTAGATCAGGTTGCTCAAAGCCCCATCCAGCCTGGCCTTGAACACTTCCAGGGACACCCACAACTTCTCTGGGTAACTTGTTCCACTGCTTCACCACCCTCACAGTAAAGAACTTCGTCCTAATATTTAATCTAAATCTACTCTCTTCTAGTTCAGCTGTTTTCATTTTGTTTCTTTTCGCTTATGTATTTATTCAGCTGCCTTAAACTTTGTAAAAAGGTAAACCAAAGTCATCTTCTCTTTCCTGCCAAGATGGCTAAGATGTATCTTGATTTTTTATTTTTTTTTTAACTATTTTTTGAGACATTAGCTTTTGTCTGACAGTGTAACTATTGATTTCAAACATAAATCTAAAGAAAATAAAATACAAGAAAAGAGATTAAAAAAAAACAGTTATGAGGCTCATTCATAAAGTGGAATTCGTAGGCTGAAATTTGGTGGAGCACATATTTAAAAAAGAGAGGAAAAAAGGAAAAGCAAATGATAATGAGAAAAATAACAGAGTATTGGTAGTGTATTTCTGGAAGCATTGAGGCTGGACTGTTTGATGAATGATTTTTCTCTGTGACTTAGCAGATAACTATTTCATATGCTAACTTCAAGACAGTGTGATGTTCACCATTCCTCTAGAATCAAGGAAGTCTAGGCTGTCTTCACTCCATCCTTATCACTTGCTGATTCAAATTATTTGATTACAAGAATTCAGTGAAACTAAAAAAATGATACACTTCTTCCCAAAGAATTTTTCTTCAGAAGAAATTAGAATACATTTGCCATCACTCAACAAGTTTAACTGTTTTATGTTGCACATTATTTCTGAAACCTGCAGTGTTCTTACCTTAGCAAGGTAAGAACACTGCTTTTTCTGGAAAGATCATCCACATATGCATTTGTTAGGGTTTTTTTACAGAAAACTTTTTTCTCCTCCCTACTGCAAGCTGGCTTTTTAAATTGGTTTTTAAATTGGTAAAGACTTACAGATTGTGATATTTAGTAGTAGCTGTATCACAGTGACCTGCTGCTATCAGCCTTGCTTTCTATCTAGTGAGCATTGGGGTTTATTTTTTTGTTCCTCATGGTGCTTGGGTGTTTCTTAGCTATTGTCCCGGTATTTATGTGCATCTCTGGCTGAGTTTGTTGTAGAAATGAAATGAGTAACTGTTTGAAATATACTAATTTAGATAGAAGGGTTAAAACTTTCATAGAGAGTGAGAAAAGCTTTTTTATTATTATTTTTAAAGGCAGGTAGTACTTAAATATTTTGTGTAGTATTGTTTCTCTTAAACAAGGTACTGAAATAAAAGGCATGATTTCAGAAAAATGTATGTTGACTTGTAAAACAACCCCTGCAAAGAAAATGGTTGAATTGTTTGTCTTGATAGGTATGTTTCAGACATACTTGTGCCTCTTTAGACAGTTGTTTATATAGATGTATAATGATTTAAAGACTCCTCTGTATTTTTAACCCTTCTTCAGATTCTTTGAAGATTTTTTTTTTATACTATAGAATCCTATATTGTGGTACTGCCCCTTCAGTTCTTTCCTCAACTAGATCCTTTCCCTTCTTTTTCCTCTTCTTTTTTGCCTCTTTCTTAATCAGAGTCTCAAAAGTTTATGTTTCTTATTGCTTAAGTGTCTTCTTATCTCTTTGTATTTTATTTTTAATTTTATGTATTTTATAGTCCTGTCATGGGTGTGACTCAATTAATGAGTCAGCCTAAAATTAGAGTTCTTAGTATTAATTTTCTTACATTTCAGTAGTTTTTTCTTTCTTTCATCCTTGTCTTCTAAATAGGATCAAAGTATGACTGGGAAGTGATCTCACATTTCTTTCCTATAAATATATTTGGGGAGGGTCACATGGGCTTCTCAGAAGTTAATAAATTAATATAACTGGAATGAGTAGCAAAAATACAAAGAAGTGATGACATCAAAAGTGTCTACAGCTGTAACTTCCATACTGGAGATGTTTCAGCAACTTTGTACCCACTTAGTTTCTTGTTTACTTTATAATTTATATTATATCAAATTATTTTCAAGGCATATAATTAGTCTCTCTATGTGAGAAAACAACTGTTTATTCAAATTTACATGTTTTTAAAATACCACCAAGACTCACTGTTGTCTCAGAACTAATTCTATTCCATGGAATTTGACGCTTTCTGAACTCTTACTGCTGTTATTGTATTTACATCACAAAATAAAGAATTATAAAATGGGGCTTTAGACAGAGCTATCTATGCCAATATGAATCAATTGCACAATGTTTTATGTTCCCTTTGTGGGTAATATTTCAGTGTCATTCTTTTTCATTTTTTTGTCAAGCATTACATTTTGTGTTTGCATTTGATATGATGCTGGATGTTCACACCATTGCACTCTTCTTACCACTTCCCTCCCAAAAATATGGTGGGATTTTTACAGTGATTTATTTAGCAGTTCACTGGGAATCTGACTCTTCAATTTTATCACTTGCTTTTCTTTCAGTTTTGTAAACTTAGTATTGCCTGAATATAGAGAAGGGTTTTGGCATTTAACATACAGATAACTGTGCTTAAAATACCATTACTGTTGTAACAAACCAATAAACCCTGAAGAACTTGTTTGAAGGGCTGAAATTATATCCTTAATTTACATGCTTTTCCTTCTCCTTGTTAAGAACAGTGGTGATGAAGTGTCATCCTTAACTTTGAATTGCCCAGCATCTGTTGGCTTGTAGCACAGCCCAACCCTAACATTATTTAGATGTAGTTTAGTGCATCTGAATGTTAAATGGTGCCCTGAGGATTCAATTCAACAGCCAGGACTACAGTAGTTACAAGAGGATAATTTCTCTTGTGCTCATTTTGCTTTCAAACATCTATCTGACCAGTTCAGTCAAAAAAAAAAGGGGGTGGGGGGAGGCGGGAGGGAAGGGGAATCCAGATTCTATTTGTGGAAATATTATGGAGTCAGGGTTACCAATCTGTTTCTTTCCTTTAAACTTTCAAGTTAATTCCCTAGAGCAAGGATACTTTAAATTTCTCACAGCACTTCATGTTGGGTTTGCAAATTGCAGGGAGTTCATCTGTTCTTAGATTTGTTTTGGTTTTCCTTACAAAATGAACAGCAAAAACATATGCATATATAATGTATACATAACATGTCAGCTGAGGAACCCTGGAAGCTGAAATCTGTTTCTAGCAGAAGAAAAAGGTAGAACTAATTTAAGAAACCTGCTACAAACCATCTAAGCTTGTAAAATGGTGGCAGGCTACCTCTGCGTAAAAAGCTGTCATTCTCAAGCGCTGCCTGACTTTGTATGATGTTTACACAAGTTTAAATGGTGATAAATTCAGTAAACTCTGTTTTAAATGACAGATTGGTTTGCTAAAAATTTGGATTAAGTTAGTATTAAAAAATAGGGGGTTTGAGAATGTGGGTTTTGGTTCATTTTCTAGGATTCACAGAGGTCATTTTTTCAAAAGAACCCAGACAGCTTATTTAGGTGTCTTTTAATAAAAATGTGAATAAACTGTGCAAAAACTTAATGTTTTGTTTTACCCTTAGATTTCACATTTATGAAAATACGTAAGATTTTATTTTTTTTTTTATTTTAACCAGAGATTTAGAATCACAGATGCTTTGAAAATATTGCTTAGTTTTCCATTCTTGGGAATTATTTTATTTTCTTTAAAAGACAGATAAATTTCTTAGAACACTTCAGACATTTGGGCTAGGAAAAAAATGAATGCTGATACAATGTTGCAAGCCATAAAATAATTGGAGTTTTTCATTGCAAGTTTTGCTTCACTTGAATGCTTTTTCCTTCTTGCTCAACAGGTAACGTCAGCTGGCTTCTTCCTAGGGCAACTTCTAGTTTTGTGAAGAGGAAGAATTTGCCTTGCTGAGGCAAAGAAATAAGAGCAATCACATTCTTTCTTCACATTCTTGGCACTTATTCATGTCTATTTCTCCTAATTTTTCATCTTTCATATGTGGCCCTAAGCAGAATCTCATCTATTTACAATAATAGGAAAAATATTGAAAAATAGTAGATCCTTTCCAAGCTCCATTAGCTAAGCAATATGATGCATGTTGATGAAAGGTGCCAACAGCCTCTCGTAACTCAGGTCTGGAGAATGGTTCCATAACCAGTGTCAGCTCCATTGCTCAAAGCTCGCCCTTAATGCTACCACTTAAGGCGGCCACATGAGGAATATGGTTCTTTGAGCTAACATTGGCATGAAACTTGCAAGGAGTTTGATTCCATGCCTCTTTATCTTCTGCTGATTTCTTGTTTGAGTGATGACAGTTTCTTTACAGGCAGAAAGCACCTCAGGAGCCCCAAGTTGTCTTTAGGCTTCTTTGATGTTTCTAAGCAGCAAGGACATACAAGGAAATCATAGTTTTTGTCAAATAACGCCTGCAGTCTTTAATCATCACTGATGTACTCTTTACAGATGCATTCGGCTCACTCCCTATTGCTTTGTCAGACTCAGTTTCTTTACAGTTAGTTCTTTGGCTGATCTTGAGGAACCTCTTTGTGAGACCCATTTGAGGTCTGCTGATTGCTGGTGGTGTCCAAGGCTGTATCACTTCATGTAAACATGCTTGGCTGAAAAATGTAAATTAGTTTTGGCACGAAGTACAAGAGCTACAAGTGAAATATATTTGCCTAGAATAATATGGGGGCAAACCAGTGAGGATTAGTATGACACACGAGTACCTACACAAAACCAAACGTAAAAATAACCTCTGTTTTCCAACATATCTTTGTCCAGAGGAAATAGAGAAGCAGACTTGAACAACAGTGGTTTTATCCTAGTTACTCGTTGTTTTCCAATGTGAAAATAATGTGCGTAACGTATCTGTCAAAACATCAAAGGAGGACATCCAAGCAGTTGCTGAAGACCTGCAAATCCCACTTAAGTTGGTGGAAGATGCAGTGCCAAACTGTAGCTCAGCTCTTTGAAATGGCTGACTACAGTGAGTAGTAACAAAAGCAATAACAAAAACAATTAAGTCACAACTACCTTACAATGTCTATTTTGAGGAGACACATTATATGTCATAGAAAATCAAACTTCATTTCTTTACTAGAAATAAAATCAGACAACTGTTGCTCATCAGTGACTATTCTGGTTGCTAACCAAAGTCTATGTAAATTTTCTTCTTTTTTTTTTTTTGATTCATGGAACTTTCAATGTTGTTGTCTCAAAAGCAGTTATGCTGAGTTATAACAGCCTGACAGAAACCCTAATAAGTACTTTTTTAAAGGATTCAAAAGGATTGTGAACAACTGTTAAATGAAAAGCAGGAAAAGCACTGAAAGAAATTAATTGTCATACTTGATTGCAACAGGGGACTGTAATCAATGTTGACTCTGAATACCTGGGTCCTAAATTTAGACCACTGCATCTGCAGGAGATTAGCAAGGAGACACCAAATTGAGGTAATGAGTTTATGATTAAAAAAAGTAAAACTCATCTTCTCTCAAGGAGTTGCATGAGGGCCTTGAGGAACCCAGTGAAAGGCAAGCTGTGCATAGCCTCTTAAGGTCTCATTAAAGATCTCTACCTCTATTTGCCTTGGTATTTTACAGACAGGTAGGTATTTGCAATATTTTGTAGCCTGTCGGCAGTGAGCTGCTCATTCTTCAAGACTAAGTAGAAAAAAATGACTCTGCAGGCTTTCAGTTCTAATTCATTAAAATATTTTACTTACAGAAAAGGAGGCTGTTTGATTCTTCCATAATTGCTTTTTTTATAGATATGTTGACCACCCAACAGATTACATTCACTTCAGGTCTCATTCATTTGCACTTTAAGTAAATCCCCTGTTGTTTTAGCCATTTTTGTCTTTTGGGAAGATGTAAGCGGTGATTTTGGAAAAAACAGACATTTGTGCCTCTGGTTACTTTGCAAGCCTTTCAGTGTGACTTTTGCTTCTCATTCACACAGAAAGTCTTGATTCTGACTTTGGGATGCCTTTTTGGACTTCTGTGGGTCAAACAAGGACTGTATGAGTCATCTTTTAGCTTCATTCATTAAGTTCATTAAGTTCTCTAAAGAATTTAAATGTTACAATGGTTTTGCATGACTCTTCATGTGATTTCTACTAATTTTAAGACCACATTACATAGAACAAAACCCACTGCATTGTTTATTTTGTTGATGGATGCTGTGGACCTTCAGGGAACTTGGAGAACAGAATTGATCTTTTGACTATCTTTCCTTTTGTATCTCCCTTTAAGACTGACCTCATGAAGTAGGCAACTTCAGTACCAGTGAATGAGCTTCAAAATCATCTTTTCTAACATTTTCTTTGAATTGTCATCATATCCTTGTCTCATTTGTTGGTTTTTTTTTTTTTTTGTTGTTGTTTTGTTTTGGTTGGTTGGTTGGTTCTTTCTCCTTAATTTGCTTCTGTCTCAGGCCTTTAATAATCTTCAACTTTGAGTTAAAATGACCTGTGTGTAATTTGCAATTCAAACACAAAATTTCATTTATATTTGGCATTTAATCAACAAAGGGCAAAGCCCAATGTCAAGTTAACACTACTCTGTTATAGAACAGTATAGGAAAAGACAAAATGTATTTTCTTTAGGTTTAAGTGTGAATCTTCTGCTCAGATGTGCTTAGAACTGTGTGTGTATATGTGTGTTTGGAGGGCAGGTTGCCTATATTTTTGTTACAAATATGCTTTTTCCTTTCTTTAGTTGCATTAAGGATTAGGAGCATCACTATCAGCACAAATTTAACAGTCAGTGTTCGATGGCTGGCTTAACATCCTTTTTCCATCGTGGCCTAAGTCTCTCCTACACAACGTATCTGGTCTAGGTGTTGCCTTGTATAGAGGATAGACATGACAATAGTAGAGCTGCTGCTGTTAGTGGGCTGCAGTCTGGCTGCTTTCTCTTGTTTTTATCTGGTTTTGGACCTTAGACTACAGGTTGGAAGCATATGCCACATGCTTGTGTTCAAAATACAGCATATGTGCATGCACACACACAAATGCAGCATGAATTTATGTGACAATTATGCTGTTCTGATCGTTACCATAGGGACACAGCAGTTTACCATGGCCTCTCTGTGTGGAGTGTTTGGATACAACAATCTGGCAGCTTAGTAGTTCTGTAGAAGCAGAGTTTTTTGCTATGTCAGATATTTTGTCATATTTCTCTGGAGAAGGGCTTTTGGTTTGGACTTGTGAAATACATGGAAGTCAGCATCATCTCTGCAGTTATCTATGCCTACATGTTGACTCCCTTGGAGAAGTCAAGCCCACGAGTAAGGTTTGTATGTAAGAAAACACTTTATTGCAAACCTGCGTGCTCTTCATAGATGATGGCTGAGGAAAGCTTGCTTCATATCCTAGAAGTTTAGACTGTAAGAAAACAAGGAAAAGACTAAGTGCAGTTCTAGAAAACAGAGTGTATTCAGTTATTAAAAACCTGTGGGCATCATGGGCAGTGATTTTTCCTTTCACAAATAAGTGAAGTTATGCAACTAAATTTCATATATGCTTTAGGAAAATATGAATGTTGATATTCATACGAGATTATTTATTTGGTGAGACAGATCTTGCTGTTCTTTCGCAATTCCTTTCTTAGACCTCCAGTATATCACAAAGCTGAAGCATTGCTTAAACAAGATATTAACCATTTAAAGGCTAAAAAGCATTCTTTTCCTGAAGACAAACTATTCAGAGCTCGTATAAGGATTTGTCTAGGATAAATAAGTTCAAGAAAATAATGTTATTTTCAATTACCTGGAGGTTGGAGGAGAAACATTATTACTGCCTGATTTGATCTCTGGTTTAGTTCATTCTGTGTATTTTTACACTATAACTTCTATTCGAGTTAGGACATATTTTAGACAGCTGGTAGCCGTGGTTCAAGAGGTGCAGATAATGAAGACTCTACCACATCTATTAGCAGTTTCTACTAATGGCTAATCACTTTGCTATTAACTTTTTGTTTTGCAACTTTACTGTGACAAATTTTTTTTTTTTTTTTTTTTTTTTTTTTTCTGTTGTAAGTTTCCAGCTATTGACTCTCATTATCTTAAAACTTGACCTGTCAGTTGTGGGCAAGTTGCTCTATGACACTATATTGGTTAAATGATATTGAGAGGCTTTCTTTCCTGCTTGTCCTCTAATAGCTTTTATAGCCTTTCTGTGGTTCTATTCCAGCTTTGAGACCCAGCATGGTTCCACAATAGACCTAGGCAGGACTACAAGCCCTTCTGCTTCCCAGTGTGCTTGTCATAATATCATGCCAATCCATTTATCTTGGCATCATGCTGTGGGGCTGTTTGGTTTTTGTTTTTCTTCACCAAACCTTACTCAGATAACTAGTTGCCACTAGAATTCTGATTAAAGTGTTGTGCTATTTTGGGGTTCACCCAGATGCTTTAATAGGTCATGTGAAAAATACATGTTTGAAGAAGCAAAAAAAAAATGTGATGAGAGTCCCCCTCTCCCTAAATGTAAAATGAGAATTAGTGGAATTGGTGAAATACTAAAATTTCTTCATAGGTACTATGTTATCCCAAGGCTTTGTAACTCTCTTCTTTTTTGAGCCTCTCACCACAAGTAACTTTTTTTAAAGACACGATTCTTTAAAAATATAATTATCCAAATACTCACCTTAGGGTAAGCTGACCCAGTGGTTCTGTGCATTTAAAACTATTAAATCTCTGATAGCATATCCATTAGAAATGAATGAAATAATGATGTGGATGAAGCTAAACCAAAGCACACAATTAATTAGATTTCATTTTCTGTTGTGATAGATTCCTGGAGCTCTGCAGGCACTGACCAGACATACATCTGCTTTTTTCATGTAGGCTAATTGAATTACAAGGTAGTATGAGTCTTTAATCTTTGCTAGATAGAGTGAGATAAATGCTTGCTAAATACACTGAGCGAATGAGTAGCTTAAGAAAAGAAGTGACAAAAACAGGTGGTGTGAATATAGAGGCTTTAGCAATATTTTTTCTGGTGATGGAGGGGAAAAAGCTGTTCTATTGTCACTTGGCTGGTTAAACATACTGTGACAACAGGGGTAGCTGCTTCTCTGCACACTTTAATAAAGCCTCCCTGTATGCGCTGAATTTCAAAATGGGGTGTTTCCTTTACGTGTGTGCATAAGTGTCTTTGCTTTTCAGGGTGTCTGAAAATACTTGGAAAAATTTCTGAGTAACTCAGAAATATAGATTGAAAATATTCAGGTGTTGGTAGACATTTCTGCGGTTGAAAATGGATATCATATTTACATCTTGTGATCAGGAGTGAAAATACAGTGTGTGCTTTTGCACTTTGGGGTTGTGGCGGGGCTTGTGTTTGTCGTATTTTTGAAGGTATTGGAACATAAAAAGAAATATGACAGAAGTAAAATGACTTTACAATTCTGGTAATTCATCTTACCAATCACCACCCTAAAAAAAACAATGCCACTCATCTGTGACTAGTCATAGACCTGCATTCAAGCAAAAAGAGAGCATCAGATAGAGAGCAGATTATGAGCTGCACTGTTGGGTGGGGGAAAAGAAATAAATTTCAGGTTGTGCTAGTTTGATATTGGAAGCAATTTCCTGTGGAAGACCTTTCCTCCCAACCTGCAATTTATGGCCTACTTGAATACTGAGGCAGAACCTGATCTCTTTTGAATACCTGAGAAGCATAGAAGAAAGCACAGATGTGATTCGCTGTAGGAAATAGATCTGAGCACCTCTGCACTGCAGAGCTCCAGGACTGTCCTATGTAACCAGAGAGGGAGACTTTCAAAGAGACAGCATGTGACCAGCTTCTGTCCATCTTCATTTAAAAGCCATCTGAGTTGACTGTTTAACTCACCTGTGGTGCTTGGAAAACCTGGCCCTTCAAGGAGCAGTTCAGGAGCACTAAACAAACATCTTGAATGCCAGTAAGTGGGCAGACCACCTCCAAAAGCATCGGTATCCTGATGTCCTGTCATGAAGGTAGCTCTAGGCTGTGAATGAGCTTGAGGGGTGGATCATACTCTGGGGAGGAAGATCGCCACCAATTACAAAACAACAGATACTGTCAAATTCACTCGTTAAAGCTTGTTTAGGTTTGTTTGGATAGACATCCTGAATTTGCTCCATTTTAGGAAGGTCAGCAATAAAGAGCTAACACCCAGACCAGATACTAGAGACCACTTCTCCTCTTTCTGGGTCATTTTGTGGCTGTAGAATTCCGGGAAACATACAAATATATCCCGAATTCTTTCATACATACCAGAAAGGTCAATCTTCTTTCCTGGCTGCTTCATGAGGAAGTGATTGATACTTGGCACTTCTGTATAATAATAAAACATTTCTAAAGTTATGGTCAATAAATTTGTGTAATAAAGAATGTATCCCAATGCTATTATAGTTCATACTTCCACTTCAGTAACTTCGCAGGCTAAGATAATGCAAGTTTTGGTCATGCTTTTTTTGTTCTCGAAGAGCAAAGACATTGAAATTTCTTTCAATCTAGTGCTTGTTAAGGTTAGTGTCTCCTTCAACTAGTGATTTCTGCTGGCGTCAAAACTGTGATTTCAATTTGAGTTTTTTATGTGTCTTTTCAAAACAGAGTGGTCTGGGACTGCAGGTGGCTAATATTCTTGTGGTGGGATTTTTTGTTCTTTTTTTCTGGACAATTCTGAATACACTTGTATGTTTGGTTTTTTGTTTGTTTGGTGGGGTTTTTTTGTTTTCTTTTTTTTTAGTGAGATAGCACAGAAAACTGACTTTCTGATCAGGTATCTTTTCATGGGGTGTTTTGACATCTATCGTCTGAGACAAAATATGGTTCAGTCACTAGATAAGTCTTCACTGGCTCTACCAGTATTTGAACAAAATATTCGGGTAAAGAGATGTTATAAAAACACTCATCTTTCTTCAAGGCATAGAGTTTATAAGGCCTTTGTTTTGATTTGTCCCCTTTTTTTGTTTGTTTCGTTGTTTGTTTTTTGTTGTTTGTTTTTGTTAGCGGTCTCTTTTTTTTTTTTCTTTTTTTTTTCTTTCTGACTTTGGATTCAGACAGCAGCAGTAAACAGGGCTGATGGAAGAAGGGATTCCAGTCCTATTTCCACTGAAATGATGATGTGGGTTTGTGTTAAGAGCTCATGTTCATGTAAGGAGTGTAAATAGGATTTGGAGACCATATTAATGTGATTTTCAGTCACAGAAATCCCTGGCTGTTCCGGAACCACATTTCAGCTAGCTTTAGAAATTAGCTTTAAAAGTTTTAAAAAGCCTTTGTTTTCCTTTTAAAACTTCCTATTAGTTTGTTGGGGGTTTTTTGGTTTTTGGGTTGTTTTTTTTTTTTGAGACTTTTGGGTATGTTAGGCAAGGTTTTGTCTTTAATGTTTTCCATACAGCCATGACATCTAGGCATCAGTTCAGCTGCCAGAGCACAAATACATAAATATAAATACATAATAAATACATAAAAATCTACCTATATGTAAACAACTGAATTGACATGTTAATGTTTGGGTTTGCTTCCATTTGAAAACATGAGGAATGAAACTAAAATAATCTGGGCTGAAAAAGCCCTGAATTTCCCTTCATTACTAATAAAAAAAATCAACAATTTTTATTTTTCTTGCTTTCTGTTTCGATAAAACTTTAAACATTTCTCTTCAAATGGTCTTGTCAGGAGATGGCATGTGCTGTCTGGTTTGTCCTTGCACCTTCTGTCTCATTTCTTCTGTTCTTGTGCATGCTGATGGCATATGATGTAGCCTTTTCTACCTGAAAAATTTTGAGTACCATTTCTAGACCTGTCCAGCCTTGCACAATAGTTTGTACCTCTGACTTCTGACTTTTTCTTCTCACTCCATAAGGGCCAGGGCAATATTTTGTGCATTTAAGCAGTCTTTCAGCCTCATTGCAGTTCTGGCACCCCAATTTATAATCATCTGTTACCAGCTGCTGTCTCCCTTTTGAACTGCCACACACCAGCCACCTACAGGGAAAACTGATGCCTCCAAATTCATCCGTGAATGCCAGGTATTAATTTAAGCACAGAAAGCTTCATGAAGAATCCTTAGTGTTCAGGTATAAAAATACTGCAGTAGATTTGCAGCTTTTGAGGAGTGAGTTTAAATGAAGAAAACACAGCAATTGATGGCCAAAAGGAGACTGCGTGAGGGAGAAAATACATGGTCACTTGTAAGCTGCAATCTGCTGAAACCCAGAGGGTTCTTTTAAGTTTGTCTCTGATCTGTGTTTGTTTATTCCAGCAGAACATGTTTTTGTCTGGAAGATATTTTGTGCCTCAAATATAACATACAGCTTGGCACAAAGAGCTCTCTCTTTTAAACTGGTATCAACAATTATGAAGTTCATTGTGGAGACTGCACAAACAGAAATGTGAAGATTCAAGCTTTTAAGGACAGGCTTTTCTCTTTGACTGGTGAGATTGTAGCATCTATCTCCTCCTTGTAAAACTTGTACATTGCCAGTAAAAGAATCTGGGGCCTCTTTTTGCAGATAGCAAAGATAGGACAATTTTTATATTCCTGGACTTAAAGTGAGTCATGACCTTGTTCCGTGAACTGTTGCTTTTAGGTAGAGAACTTGGGCTTAAATTAGAAGTATTTTTCTCTGTATAGGTCCTCTCTTTGTTTCATTTATTCTATTACAGTCAAACTGAGTATCGCTACAGAAACTGAACCACATTGTGTGTGACACCATAAACACAAAATAAGCTACATTTTCTGTGCTGAAGAAGCAAGTAGGCCAGAGAGATGAGAGTATAAAGAGTAGGAGTAAAGAAAAATCAGCCCCTTTCAAAGTGCTGGGAACCTGAAGTTCAGAGCTTGTTCAAGGTCACTCAGGAGCTGTGCACCAGAGATGAAATTTAACCAGGCTTTCTGAATCTGAGGCTAGACTTGCAATCATGAAATATCTCTTCATCCAGAAGTTTGCAGTCACTTGACATTTGTGTTAATGCCTGACACTTGACTTCAGCATTTCAGCTTTGATAAAGCCACGCTGGCTTCACTTAAGATGAAAAGAGTTTAAAAAACGAAACAACAGAAAAGCTGTGGACTGGTTTTTGTGAAGGCTCCTCCATGGTATGTGAAAAGAGATCTGCCAACTCAATTTCAGTGAATTTGTGCCAGAAACGATCTGAGTAAAACCTTACTGTAAGGATAAAGCCTCAACAGATTAATATAATCAGCGGCTGCTTGCACTGCTAGTTGAAACAAGGGAGGCATCTTGTCTTTTCAGCATGAATAGCTTAGGGAAATATTTGCCAATGCAAAACAGGTTGTTTCTGCACTTTTTCCAGATTTATTTGTTTATGGTAGAAATCAACTGGCCTTATGCCAATACCTGGCATGTGATAATTCCGGAGAATCAGTCTGGAGAGCATGGGACTTTGCAGATGTTAAGAAAAAGTAACAGATCAAGGTGGGCTCATCTAACCTCAAGGTGTGGGCTATTATCGTTATTACTATTATTACCACCAGTAAATTCTCTGAGCATTTTCAGATAATCTGGGAATTGGCTTCTGTGGTTTTGATCTGTGGGATATGCATCACATATTTTGGAGGGGCATATACTTTTCATGATCTTTATGTCTTTCTCATGCATTGCCCAGTCCTTTAGGAAAGAGAGTGGGAGGAAAAGCAGAAATAAGGCTGCATCTACGAGAAGTACAACTTGTGCAGAAGTAAAGTTACCGGAAGAGGCCACCTTGTGGAAGCCGATAACACAGCTGCACCTTTCTGCAAACCACTGACTCATGAGCAGAAGGATTTTTTTATTTTGGGACTGATTATCAGCTATTACTGACTAGGCAGGAGGGAAAAAAGAGCCCCTTCTTTGAAACCTGTCAGTGCAGCTTCATAGGGCTGACATACAGAGTACTTAAGTTGTAGCATTCAACCTAACGGTGGCAAACAGCTTTGCAATTTCAATATTTTCAAGAATATTTCCTTCTCTCTCTTTCTCTCTTTTCCTTGTTCTTGTACCCAACTGCCAATTCCCCAGTAACTACTGGGAATCTGTTGATTTATAATAGGTTTTAAAGAGGCAGCTTGTCATAATATCAGCATCAACTCTCCAGGTTTCTAATTTGTTACTTGTTTTTCCAATAGTGCTTGCCTCTGCTTCTGCTCTTTTCAAATGCTCTCATTGCTGCTCATTTTCTGTTTGGATTATATTCAGAAAATAATAACAATAATTATTATTTCAAACTATGTACTCAGAGTCACTTCCCTGTTTTTGTAGAAGGAAGGACAAAGGTTGGGACAAGCATCTGTAAGCAAAGAATTGCTGTTATATTTAAGATCCTGTGAACAGGCAGCTCCTGCCAGGGGACATAGGTACCCAACTTAGAGGCAAAGGCACAGTGAGGAGGCAGGATATGGGGTACAATGACAATTTGTGATGTACAGTCCTCCCATGTGTTTGGGGGGGTGGAGGGCAGTGTTTTGTTCACCTCTTGTTTTCCTTTGGAATTTTCCTTATGTTATTTTGACACACCCTGAGTGTGACTGGTGGTCAAGGTTTGACTTGAATAGGCCAAAGCCAGAGAAGGCAAATGGTTTATAGGGCAACATTTTAAGAGCTGGATTAAAGAATGAATTGCAATATTTGTTTTCTTTCTTAAAGTAGATGCCTAAAGCACAAATAACCCTACAATGGGATTAATTGTTTCAGAACCTAAAAAAATAGATGTACACAAAACATATTAGTAACATTGGTGTATGTTTTTCTACCTGAAAGGAAAGGTTTTGGTTTGGGTTTTTTTGGTTTTTTTTAATACTTGAAGTCATCAAATAGAATAGAGAAGAGGGACAAGGTGTTTGATTGAGAGGAAACATGTCAAATGAACTGTGAATAAGCTTGGTGATTTTTCCATTTGGAGAGGCAGAGACAAGTTGTTTTTGAAGCACCTAAATGAGGGTTGAGTGGTTATATGACATCAAATAAATTAAAGGAGTGACGGCCTGTCTCCTAAATGATTTCTTGCAGTCACCCCTGTTGGGACCCTAGGGGGAAAAAAAATATTGAGTCTTTCTCCTGCCTGGCATAGCAGCAAAACTTAAAAAAACAGACCAGTAATGTGGAAAAGCTTCCAAAACAAGAGAAATCAATCAAAAGATGTGCTTGGTCAAGGAATCTGATGGGTAATGGCAAAAGATGCCTCATCACTGTGTAGAGAGGACCGAGAACTGTTAGTCTGAAAACATCCTATGTTAACACAGCTTGTAAATCAGTGTGCTCTCAATGAAAGGAGTGGTGGGTAAGCTAGTGTTAATGTCAGATTTATGTTAACATGCACTGAGGAAATCAATACAAGGTAACACTGTTTGCATAGAGTAAACAGATTTCTGGCATGCTTGCTGGTTTTGATTATCCAAAATTGTGTATGCAGAGCTGTGTTTGCACTGCATTGTACAAACCAGAGGGTAGTTCTCCTGTGTAGAGAAAGGAACACATTTCAATAAGGCATCAGAAAAGGCTTAGAGCCGATTTCCCTGTTGCTTGGCTCAGGGGTAGGGCCTGCCCTTTACAACAGTTAATTTCTTTGGTCTGAATCTTATTTCCTTGCACGCCAATTTGTTCCTGGGGCAGTCTCTTTAACTCTGCCAGGAAAGCGTAAACTGAATTCTTTGTATGGAGGAGGGAGTGTGTGGGAAATCTTAGACACAACCAAAATACAGGACTTAGAAGAACCTGATCAAGGAAAAAGATGCATGTAAGGATGCTCAGAATGTTTCTTTCTTTGCCGTGCAGTTAGATCTGAAAGGCCATATGCAAATCTAGTCACAAATAGTATTTGATCGGAACTGGACTGATTTTAAATGCTTTTTGAAATCCTAATCCGTTTTATCATTAGTGGCTGAAATTTCCATGAGCTGCAAGTTACAGCATATCTAACAAAAAGTTGGGAGAATTTGCATCTCTACAGCTCTGATATTTCCCTCCCATACTGTGGTACTACCTGTTTTATACCTTTAATATCCAGTTGTTAGTTTAGTGTAACTTTTTCCTAGGAGAGCTGTTAGTGTGCTTGGTGTCTCACCCCTTAATGAACTGTGGATTTTTTACAGCTAATGATGCTCACAGTAGCCCATTTTAATTTGAGGCTAATTTTCCTGGGTCCAACCAAAACCTATAAACCATAAAGAGCATAAATGGGGCCTGACTGAAGGCCTGAGGTTGTTCAGTCCTCAATTCCTTCTCCTACCCTCATGCTGCTAGAAGTTATTTCTTTTCATAATGAGCCGAGGATGCGACGGTCCCAGCAGGACTGGGCTGTGGGAAAGCAGAGAGGTTTTGCCAGCCTTTGGCTGCCACTGGTGTACCAGGTGTGATGGACCGGGGCTTCAGGCTCTGAGCAATGTCTTTGTACCCCAGAGGCAGGGCATGCCAAGCTTCATATACCAGTTCTCATTTTCCAAAAGCGAAAGCTTATTTTCTCACATCCCCAGGTGTGGAGATATCTCCAGTTTGGGAACTGATCCAGTTTGCATCTGATCCTTTTGACCTGTTTGGGAACAGTTTCATTAAAGCAAAATCTTTCTCAGTGAGGAAGATAAAGAACTTCACCAAAGAGCATATTTCTTTCAATCCTTCTCCTACCCTGAAAGAGCAGGTTAGTTTTGTACAGTGAACTGTTAGGATGCATTTCCCCTTAAAAGGATCCATCTTTCAGATCCCAAATGTGCAAAATATCTTTATGTTTTTAGAAACTTCTACACAGATTCCTATTTAGGTAAGAAAATTTTTTTTGAGGAAAAAAAAGTTGCTTTTTGCTACAAGATAAGTCCAGACACAACAGTATCTGCAACATTTATTTCTAGATGGCATGATATTTGTTTTCTGCATCACACGATGGAAGACTGATTTTCTTACTGTTTCTCCCAAACCCATCAGTATTAATAATCCAAATGATAAATCTAAAAAGAACTCCTCAACTCCCTCCCTTACAAGAACAGCCTGTGTGTGTTGTGTTTTGCTTGATACAATATTCCTTCTTTGTTTAATTCAGAAGCATTTATTTTTCCTTCCATCATTCATTTTACTGCATTACATTAGTAGTTCTGTGGGGATCCAGTTGATTAATGACTAATTTCCATCCTATGCATGCTCAAGAAGAACCTGTTCTCACAGTGCTTCCCTCCAAAGTAATGTATTCTTGAAAGAGGGGGAAGTTTAGGGGAGCAAAACTTTCATGTGAAAACAAAAACCTGGTAGAACTGCAAGGAAAAATGGGACATGTTGAAAAATTTGTATTTCAGTAGTTTCCTGGGTGAGAGAGCACTTCTGAACTGAATGCCTGTATTCACGCTTTCTCTTTTGACTGCCCTAGCAGCCAAAGATGTTACCGTCACCAACCAGTTTGTGTCATGACCCTCTTGGAGGTTAAACCTCTACTGACTTAACTGGTTGTTTGAATTCCTGCCAGCTTATTTTGGTTTCCTTCTTAGAGAGCTAGAAATTGATGGGTAAACTCAGAATCATGATCTTTACTCCCCTGAGAGGGAACAGAAGCAGGAAAGACAAGTGCATTGCTCTAGGTCATGATACACATTGGTCGAAAAGTCAAGAATTGGTCCCAAATCCAACTGTCTGCTTAGTTCTTCATATTCACACTTGTGGTATTCCCAGTCTGAGCTTCCCCAAAATAGCCCATAGAAACTCCCTGAATTGCTAAATGTATCCTCTAAGACATCAAAATCAAGAAATGGGCAATTGGCTCTCAGCAATGACTGAAGACCTCTAAACCCCCACCAGATGCTTGGAAGTGTGCAACACTTCCGAGTGCCTCTACCTTTGCAAGGAGGAAGTTGCATAAAAGTGAACCCAAGAGTTTGCAGTACAATTCAGTCAGGTCCTGGTAGTGGCTGATCTGTGAGAGATCAAAGCCTGCTTCTGCAGGATCACCACATATCTTTTTCTTGCAATATTTTAAGCATTTATATGTTAACTTACCCTTCATAATAAAACAGAATTCAACGAAATGCCATAGGTATTTTGGCAACTATTCTTTTTCAAGGAATTAACTAGTTAAATTAGTATGTCAGCAAGTGAATTGAAATGCAGGCAGATATTGCAGACACCAGATCTGAATTTCATTGTTTTGCACATCATAAAAGCCATAGGCATCTGGCAAAGGACAGCAACAAACTGACCTTCTCCGGTTACTTCCTTATGCTTCCTCTGAGGATGCCACAATGTTTTAATAGGTATTCCAATGCAATCATAGATTATTCTTCCCCCCCCCCCCCCCACCTTGTTGGAGATGAAACAGAGGCAGAGTTCTATTGCTAAATCAATTAGAAAGAAAACTACAGGTGCTCTTGTAATGCTGCTTGCAGGAAGACATATTTCCTGATAAATTAGTTCCTCTGACATGCTGTTAATGAGAAATTGAGAACCATGTTGTACTCTGTGCCTGGGCTTGACTGACTTAAATTTCTTTTCTTTCCATTTTGAGTGTAAAATATATTGGGGAAAAAAAAGTATAGTAATTCCTAGAGCAAAGTAGATTTTTTTTTTTTTTTTCCCCCTAATATGCACATTTATGCATCAATCTAGCCACACATGATTGTTAATATGCTGATAGGATCGTCCTTTGCCAACTTCAAGGATGCACAAAAAAACATTCTTTCTCTGATTACTAGCAGCTAACGCATCTTGTCAAAATTTTTGGAAGTAAACTTGTGAAGTCAGATGGCAGAAATGAGCATGTAGCATCTTAACAACAAATCACAAGACATAAGAGCTGCAACATAAGATCAATTCCCATATACAACATACCTATTTGGATCATTATCTTCTCCTATCTTAGACTTTGACTGTGAGTCTGTGAGTTGCTTTGTGAATGAAGTTTTAGTCAACTGTTTTGGATGGACTGTTAAATGAGGGTGTAGGTTCTGATCCTGCAAGGTGTGAAATGCCTTGTAAGAGCATGTCCAGTGTCCACTGTGATGAGAAGTGAAAATGTTCAAATGCTGTATCTCTCTGCTTATGAATATAAAATAGACATTTCAGCATCAAAATGGTTCTGTTGTACTGTTATTGGACCTCATAAAATGGAAAACAGTCCCAGCTTCAAAAAAAAAAGTCATGCACTGTATGTTTTACTGTGAAGTTATCATCCATACTAGGACGGGAAAAGGAGAAGCAGGATCCCTCATCTGCCACAGTTCATAGTCACAGTGCAAACCTGCCTTCCCCAGCCCTTAAACATAAAATGCCAGTCTAAAGTGTAACAGCTGAGAAGTCGGCACCCATTCACTTTTTTTGTGCCTGGTCCATAGAATCATAGAATAGTAAGGGTTAGAAAGGACCTTAAGATCATCTAGTTCCAACCCCCCTGCCACGGGCAGGGACACCTCGCACTAAACCATGCTGTCCAAGGCTCTGTCCAACCTGACCTTGAACACTGACAGAGATGGAGCATCCACAACCTCCCTGGGCAACCCATTCCAGTGCCTCACCACCCCCACTGTAAAGAACTTCTTCCTTATATCTAATCTAAACTTCCCCTGTTTAAGTTTGAAGCCATTGCCCCTTGTCCTACCACTACAGTCCCTAAGGAAGAGTCCCTCCCCAGCATCCTTATAGACCCCCTTCAGATATTGGAAGGCTGCTATGAGGTCTCCACACAGCCTTCTCTTCTCCAGGCTGAATAGCCCCAACTTTCTCAGCCTGTCTTCATGCAGGAGGTGCTCCAGCCCTCTTATCATCCTCGTGGCCCTCCTCTGGACTTGTTCCAACAGCTCCATGTCCTTTTTATGTTGAGGACACCAGAACTAAAATGGAGGATAACCTCCATGCATAAGATCAAGTTTGCAGCATAGCTGCTAAGGTATTAAACTACAGCAGCAAAAATTTCTAGGTTCTCTCTTTATCAGTGCCTCAAGGACTTTTGCCATGATTTCTTTCTGAGTTTGTTTGTTTTGCAGGGGAGTTTGGTATTGATTTTATATATATTCCCCCCCCCCCCCCCCCCGCCAAGGGCAGTGAGCACATTTTGCTGGCCCTAGTTAGCTAAAATCTCTCTCATTAGAGCACAGACTCCATTCTGGGCTAACTCACAGTACTTAATATGTCGTAATTCTATTTTAGCAGCTGAAATTTGTTAGCTGTTCATAAGCAGCCTGGTCTCACAAGATCATTTTTCTTCTGCAGATATTTACTTTTCCCCATGAGATTTTACAAAGGCAGTGCATACACAAACACACACACGTATTCTATTTTCAAAATATCCTCTATGTGCTGTTTCATTAGGAAGTGGATAATCTTCATGTCTCTAGTGATGCATTCTGGCTTTGTGTTCCAAGTCTATTGGTCTCATGTTTTATTAGATGAATTGCTTCCTGTTAGTCCTTCCTTTTTTTGGTATATCTCTTTGAAAATATATTTTTTGTGTTTGACACAAAGTGGAACTGGAAAGGTTTTCAGTGCAGTTGCTATCAAAGGCATTGTCCCTAACACAGCAGAGTAGGTCAGTAGTTAAAGATCTTCATGTTTTGCTAATGTAGATAAGAAGACCTCTGCTGAAGCCAGCAGAACTGAATCAGTTTGTATCAGATGGAGATGTAGTCAATATATTTAAGGATGGAGTGGATGCTTTTTAAAAAGTAAGTTAGGGTTTTTTTCTAGTGACTATTTCAGTTGGTCACATCTCATGTGCAGTTCATATTACATTCATGGTGGATTAAACCATGCTATGTTACCACTCAGATCGATGTGGACCCGACTTCACAGCAATGCCAAGCTTATGAACATTAAGCATTCTTTTGTTTCTATTTCTAAGGTAAAGTTAGGAGCTGAATTGCTAGATGCAAAGCTAATCTTTAAATAAATAGCTAACCACAGCCTGCCAACACAAAGTAGTTGACCAGTCAACACAAGTTGAGCCCCACAAGAAACTGTATTCTTTGCTTCATGATTCATTTATATAAGTTCAAGATAATCTCTCTGACCTTTACTGATTACTTACTAGGCAAAATCACAGACAAGTGCAACCCCCTGCATCAACTGCTGTAAGTCACTTTTGCTCATCTGTGTGCAGCGTTTTGTGCAGTGCTTAGGAGGTCCTTTCCTTGGTGGCTTAAGAGAGGATGAAAAGTTTTCTTTCCATAAAAAAGTGCTATCAAAATGGAAAAAGAAAATAAATGAAGAGAAAATCATTCCAGGATGATATTTGCATCTGAGTAGATGTAGTAACAAAATTGCTGTTAACAAATGTCTAGATAAGCCCTTCTTGCCACTGCATAATATGAGTTGTTAAGTAAGACCAGCCTTTTTGCTCAGACACTTGAGGTGGTATTGTACCATTTTTGTGTAGTTGATACTGCCCATTTTATCTTCTACCACTCCCACTATATCCCTGAATATGTATAATTTGCAGTATTTAAAGGCCTGGCTGTGACTTCACTGAGCTCACCAGTGAAATCTCCAGTGTTGTCAATGGCATCATGTAAAACCTCAGATAATTCCATGTTTTACAGTGAACCACCCAAGCCCTGGTCTCAAGGTGTGCTTGAAAGCAGCATTCCCTGACACTTGAAACAAGAAGGTCCTACCAGTCCTCATACTCAAGTAAAAGCCCTTTGTCCCTTGATTCTTATAAAGTGTCTGCTCGCCATGCTCACTAATGCACACCCAATGATGGCGTACATTTATTGTTTTGCAGGAAAACCTGCTTCCTTTCTACCATGATCTCTTGTATTTTTAGCAGCTGCATACTTCCTCCCCCACCGATGAGTAACTTTGTATAATAGCAAGGCACTGCTTACAATAAAGTAATTTAGTTGCAAGCCATTAGAAATGGTGTGTGGTCACAAAAAGCACAATGTTATACAAAGCAAAACACCAGAGGAAAAAATCTTATCAAACAAAAGGCAAAGCAAAGGAAATCAGAATGTGTGTTAAAGATAAATCTTATGTCACGACCTTAAAAGACTCCAGCTGGGACTCCGCTATTGAGAATAGCTCTTGGAAATTATTTTCAAAGGTTAGCTGCATGTGAAAAAGGAACAACATAAAGTTTGATCACTCAGGGATTTGCATGCTTCCCACATGCTCGTGGGAGCCACCAGAAGACCCTGTACAGATGACTTGAATGGAGGAAGAAATAGTTCAGCTTTCCAACCAAGCAAGCAGGAGTGAGTGTTCTGTAAACATTTGAATATCAAAGGAGGCCTTTTAAAACCAAAGCCCTACTTCACAGGAAGCCAATTTAATGAACACACACCAGAAGTAAAAAAAAAAAATAAAAAAAATAAAAAAAATTACAGGGCTGCAATACATTACTTGGTGAGATTACACCATTTTGAGGCCTGTCATTTTCCAAAGACTTTTCTGTGCAGGTCAAGGAGCAGGCTCTGATCTGAACCTCGTGGTATGATTAGTAGGGCAAGAGAAAGAAGCTTAGCTTCAGAACGGACCCAGATTAATGTGTAACATTTGAGAATGCACCTGGAGCCAGCTGCTACTAGAAAAATAGTAGACACTTGGCATGCAGTAATCCTTTCAGCAGGTTTAATGAAGCTTTGTCTCACAGATAGTCCCTTCTGGTTTATAATTTCTTATTATTCTCTGTCCTTGCTGAATTGCTTATTGCTGATGAAATGGAAGTATTACAATCCTTAAAAGCTGTGTTGAAATCTAGGCTTGGTTTTCAATGCATCTTTTCAGGTGGACAAAGACAAAGAGAAGTCTTTAAAAGCTGTCTTATGGATAGGTACCTTGAGTGCAATAGTTCCAGTTTGATGAAGGGGAAATTACATTCCTGCCGGTTCTGTACCACATAGTCCTATGCACAAACAACTTCCATTTGCCTCCAATGAATCAAATACAAAAGTAAGAGATAAAACCAGACCTTATTAATTTCAGCTTTTTTTCTTTTCTCCTTTCTAGAAATCCTTTCAAAGTAGTAGGACTATTTTGAATCTCTTGGAGCTTCATTTTGTCAATGTTAAATTCAGATACACCCATTTTTGAGCAAACAAACAAATACTGGTGCCCATGCCTACCTGTGCAAAGTTTCTGTGCATCTTACTGGCAGATACAAGCAAAAGTTTGGGTTGGGTTTTTCTGGGGTTTTTTTGGGGGGTGTGGTGGGGTTTTTTTGTTTTTGTTTGTTTAGAATGTCAAAAGTACGAATGGATTCACGAAAGGGTTCATGTCTCTTAATAGTAGTCTAGTCTTGTTACTTCCAACTTCGGATGTCTCTGTACCACTAACTACAACATATCAGGAAGCTGTACTGGGGAAAAAATTGCTCTCACTATGTCCTCATTATTATATTCCTTAATTAGCTCTAGACCCCCGCTGGAGCTGGGAGGCTGAACTTGATGGGCTCAGCTCCACCCCAGTGCAATGCTTATGTCCATGTCACACGCAACGCCTTTACAAAAAATAATGTGGTTTTGATATAGAGAGCCTGACACAGGAGGAGCAATGTAACAAAACAGAAAATATAGGAACAGAATCACAAGTATGATGGGAGATAAAGATGAAAAAGAATTATGTCAGTATAGATCCACTGACGCCAATGAAAATGTGCTGATTTACACCAACTGTAGTCTTTACTAAGGTAACAATATAAAAGGATCACTGGGAGTATAACAAATGTTTCTTTCTAGCCAGCCGTGGCTGCAAGTTGCATGTGCTTACTCTAGGGTTTAATTTGGCACAGTAGCTATAAGCATGATATAGCTTAGCAAATGATTTATGTTGGTTTTGTAGGTAGCTGACAGCAGAGATCTCCCAGTAAAACTGTATCTTTGAGGTATAGGAAGAGAAGTGAGTGACATCTCAGATGGCATGGCCACCCCAATCTGTACAGTAATATTTGTGTTGTCACAGTCCATCTATGTGAGCAAAGGACAGAGAAGAAATGCATGACCATAAAGATCCTGGGATTATTTCCAAATGGGCAAATTATTTCATCTTGTGATGATCCATTCACCTGTGGAGGGTGTTGGAACAGTTAATTCTCTAGGGCTTATCAGGGGAAAAAGTTGTGCCTGCACAGGCCACTGGATTTGGCAGAGCGGTCAGTGTGTTTCTAGTCTAGGGTGTTTTCCTCTTTTCCTGCAAACCGATAGTGTGAATAGGTTTGTCCTTAGGTTTAGCAGCTTGAGAAAGGAAGGTGGAGAAAATCCATTGCACTAAGAAAAACTGCTGCAAACTGGCATTGCTATGGTTTCCCCTGGGGTGTTTGGAAATAAACCAGCAGAGCTGAGCTATTTGGTCATACTAATTTGACATCATGTGAGGATGTACAACTTGGGCAAATCTAGAGCAGCAGCTCCAGCCCAGCAGAAAGTAATGAAAATTGAGTGTGCCAGGGATACTGTGAAGAGTGAGCAAACTGCATCCCTGAAAAACAGTGAGTATGATAAAATAAGAGCAGTTCATACCCATCACTTATCTGAAGAAGCATGTGGTAAAGATGATCTTGATAGCTGTGGCATGTCTCATGACCTGTCTCTTCCACATGGAACTGGCTCTGTTTGAAAGCAAAAGCACTTGGAAAACAGGCTGCTTTACATATTTTAAAGTAACCAGTTATTAAAATATTTTTCAGCAATTATGCAGAAAGAATCATATTTCAAAGTTACTGACTCTTACAAATAATAGTTTAGAGAAGAAAACGCAAACAAACAAAAACCTCACAAACCATGGCTGGCATGTAGCCATAGACAGAGACAGGACTACGGTTTAGATGAACTGTGTGTTCCTGGATTAGTAACTCACTGTGTTGCTTTGCCTTTGAATATAGCAACCAGGGCAAGACTGATGACTGCACTGGACCTCAGAAGTACAGGGTAGACATAAATGTGATCTGGAGAACTAAAACTGAAGTATGTGCCTCATATAAGCTAGGCACACTGGGAATTTAAGGAAGCTTCCTTTATGAAGAAAACAGATACAAAATAATAGATATGTAAATGTAATTATTAGTAGTACAAGAAGGTGTAGAAGGATCTATGTTGAGAACATTTGCAGTTATTAAAGCATGCACTTAAATAGTCATGCTGTGGTTAGCACACAGTGAACTTCCCATATCTTATCTCTGAAACAATTTGAGACCACCCATCTGCTTCTGTTCTGCAAGCTGGCTTGTGAGAGAACTCACTTTGTGTCTCCCATCAGGACATAGCTTGAAATATTAGTTTGCATTGTTGCTTTCTCTCTAGCATAGCCCATATGAGTAGATGCCACCAAAGGATTCATGCATGGTCTAATGTGCTGTGGCACAGGAATATGCCCAGAACAAGCTTCCATGCTGTGAATGTAAGGAAACTATTCAAAAACAGGAGCAGGAGTCTATTTACTTTCATTTTCCTTATTTTTTTTTTCCTTCTCCAATTTTTCACTTTTACCTCATTAAGCTGAGAGAACAAAGGAGTGAGAAGGGAAAATGGATAGGGGGAGACAATGTTTAGTATAAAGTCCTTGCTTTTGACATGTGCTTGTCTCATTTGTGTCTCTCCTGTGTGTGAAGTTTGTCTAAATGTCTCAGCAGTGAAGCTTGCTAAAGACTTCCTCATCTGTGATTCTATTCTCCCCATCTACTCTACAAAACTTGGCCTTTTCCATGTTAAATGATGTCTGAATTGTTAAAGCTTTTGGAGGGACAAAAAAGGGGAAATATAACTGTTACTATATGTAAAGACAAAAAAAGAGGTTTGTTTGGGGTTTTGTGGGGTTTTGTTGGTTTTTTGGGGGTTGGTTGGTTTTTTATTTTGTTTTTGTTTTTCCTAATAACGAGAAATCAAAAGTTTCCTCACCATGTTGAGGAAGGCAGCAAGACCAGCATCTTCTGCATAAGTTCACCCTCTTGTATTTCTACAGGATGACAGCACTGTGTCATTGCAGTCTCTGTTTTTAGAGAGAAAAATACTAAAACCTAAACCATGATATAATGATCTTAAAAACACTGTTTGTACATAATTTATCTTTTTAAAAGTTGGCTATAAATCTGCAGAAGATTGCATGTACAGTGTTCAGGGCTGACTAGATCTGCAGATGTTCAGCAGGACTTCTGTCATGCTGTGAACCTGAAAAACTTGGCCCTTTTGGGTGTTCAAGAGGATGTTGATTAGTACTGAAAAAATGTGCCAAAAAGAGCAGAAGAAATTTATAGGGCAGATCAAAGGTGTTAGGGTCCCCAGAACAGACTCTCATACCACGTGGCAGGGCTGCATAAAGGAAAGCAGCTGAAAGCAATGAGCCCTGGGTTGTTGCTCCTAAGATTTCTTGTACTTCTCTTTACACAGAGATAGGGAGGTCAAAAGCAAAATGCAAATGGAAAGTCAGAAATTCAAGGGCAGTTACAAAGCATCTGAGTAATTAGCAGGCCAAGCATATTTTGGTGTGTGCAGTTTTTACTGTTTTCTTACATGAATGATTATTTTGCCTTTGTGGGTGTGAGAAACTGTGTGAATAGAAGATGGAGGGGGCAGAGAAAGGAGGGGGAAGAGTCATGCAATAAGAGAAATTACTCCCAGAAAAGAAGCTTCCAAATCTCTAATCTTAGTCTCTCGCTTGTGTCTCTTGCTACTGCAATACCTCCAGTCCTCTGCCTTCTTTCCATTCTCACTGATCTCTGTGCTGAGAGGAACAAGATCAGAAGAAAGGCCAGGATTCCGCAGACCTAGCTAAACACTTTGATGGTACTCGCATTATTTGCCTTAACATTCCTGATATCAGTATAGCCGATGTTGCTATAACATTTGGTGAAGAAGCCTGTAGTTGAGGGAGCAAAAAAAATAATTCTCTCATGTTTCTGATTAAAAATAGCAACTGAAGCAAGGACTCCCCCTGTCTGTGCAGTCATTCTTGGCTTGGGTGAGTTGGTGACAGCCAACATGGCTTCACTAAGGGGAAATCCTGCCTGACCAATTTGGTGGCCTTCTATGATGGAGCCACGGAACTGATGGACAGCGGCAGAGCAGTTGATGTCATCTACCTGGACTTGTGCAAAGCATTCGACACTGTCCCACATGACATCCTTGTCTCTAAATTGGAGAGACATCAATTTGATAGATGGACCACTCGGTGGATAAAAAACTGGCTCGATGGCCGCACGCAAAGAGTTGTGGTAAATGGCTCGATGTCCAGTTGGAAACCTGTAACGAGTGGTGTCCCTCAGGGATCGGTGTTGGGACCGGTCCTGTTCAACATCTTTGTCGGTGACATGGACAGTGGGATTGAGTGCGCCCTCAGCAAGTTTGCCGATGACACCAAGCTGTGTGGTTCGGTTGATACGCTGGAGGGAAGGGATGCCATCCAGAGGGACCTTGACACGCTTGTGAGCTGGGCCGATGCCAACCTTATGAAGTTTAACCAAGCCAAGTGCAAGGTCCTACACCTGGGTCGGGGCAACCCCAGGCACTGCTACAGGCTGGGCAGAGAAGAGATTCAGAGCAGCCCTGCAGAAAAGGACTTGGGGGTGTTGGTTGACGAAAAGCTTAACATGAGCTGGCAGTGTGCACTTGCAGCCCAGAAAGCCAACCGTATCCTGGGCTGCATCAAAAGAAGCGTGACCAGCAGGTCGAAGGAGGTGATCCTGCCCCTCTACTCTGCTCTTGTGAGACCCCACTTGGAGTACTGCGTACAGTTCTGGTGTCCTCAACATAAAAAGGACATGGAGCTGTTGGAGCGAGTCCAGAGGAGGGCCACGAGGATGATAAGAGGGCTGGAGCACCTCCCATATGAAGACAGGCTGAGAAAGTTGGGGCTGTTCAGCCTGGAGAAGAGAAGGCTGCGTGGTGACCTCATAGCAGCCTTCCAGTATCTGAAGGGGGTCTACAAGGATGCTGGGGAGGGACTCTTCCTTAGGGACTGTAGTGGTAGGACAAGGGGTAATGGGTTCAAACTTAAACAGAGGAAGTTTAGATTAGATATAAGGAAGAAGTTCTTTACAGTGAGGGTGGTGAAGCACTGGAATGGGTTGCCCAGGGAGGTTGTGGATGCTCCATCCCTGGCGGTGTTCAAGGCCAGGTTGGACAGAGCCTTGAGCCACATGGTTTAGGGCAAGGTGTCCCTGCCCATGGCAGGGGGGTTGGAGCTAGATGATCTTAAGGTCCTTTCCAACCCTTACGATTCTATGATTCTATGATTCTATGATTCTATCAACTGGTTTGTGGTTTCACATAGGGACCTCAGGGTGTTTTTAGGATTCTGTTCAAATGTTCTTGTGTGAATAGGCAGCTGTCAACAGTCTGTGTGGCACAAATCAAAAACTGAAATGTCATACCGATCGGGATCCTGGTACTGCAGGTGTTGAAGCAAATTTGAAGTTTAAGAAATAAGCAAGTCCATCTAAAATGCAGATGATCAGGAGCCAGCAAAAAGCTTGAAAAAGATGTATAATCTTTGGTTTCTTCTTTCAGAGAATAATAATGCCCCAATTTTAATTTGTTTTTATAATTTGTTTTTTTCCACACTACAAGTAAAACTACCTAAGGTTGATTTTTGTGTTCACACTTACTCATTCTAATTTGGTTGTTATTCCACACTGTTTGCTTCAGCAACTTTAATTTCATTTTAGTTTTATCTGATTTTCAAGTCAATATTTTCTTGAAATCAGTGATATTTGGAAATCGGGGGTATCTTTAAAGACCTGAAGTGAATTAATTTTTTCAGAGTGATAGGAGGGCTTTGGATGACATCAGAGAATTGAAAGCAGGTCTTGCCAGTTTTAAGAGCTACCCGAATTTCCCTATCCCACAGAGAAACTAATATAGCAACCATGCTGGACAGAGAAACTCTCTTCATGATGCTTGGTCCAGCTTTTCGTCTTTTCTTTTTATTTCCTTTACCATATCTTCTACTACCAGCAAGGACTAGATTATTTTTACAACAGCAGTGTCCCACAAATATCTTCTAATCTAAAGCCATCACTACTAGTCTTATTAGACTAAAAGGTTTTAATTTCTGTTTGCTACTAGTGACAGGCATTGCCTGATGCTTCCTTTTTTGCTGTATTTTTCATCTTATCAAACCTCTTTATATTCATTCTCTTTCCCACTTAGTCAGACTCCTGTCTTACTCTGCTAATGATGTGTTTCTTGTAAAGATTTAAAAATATATAAATAAATAATACTTTAAAAAAGTGGGGAGACTGAGAAAGAGGCACAGGGTTGATAATATTCTTCAGCTATCCCAGACTTGGTTTCACCACCAAATGTAATGCAGAAAGCTCTTCACTTTCACAAATGTAATGCATTACTCTTCACTTTGATTTGTGATATAGCAGCTCTTAGAAGTGCTTGGTGGGAAAGGTGCTGTGCATATGTTTAAGGCCCTAAATTGCAAACACTATCAACAAACAAGAAAGAGTCAGGAGGCAAATGAGGGTCTAAAGATGTGAATAAAATCAGATAGTACCAAGCACTAGGCCAGTGGTCAAGAATACTACATTGAAGCTTGCTAACTATCAAACCAGCTGACTGGCAGTCAGTATCTGGCCCTGTCTTGCCCAGGTTGCAGGAGTGGTGGCCATCCTTGGCCTTTTTTGAAAAAACTCATCATGGAACAAGCTGGACTTATTTAAGTACCATAACTCTTGTCCTATATCTCATGAACTAGAAAAGTATGTTTATATAAGAGCAGTTTTTGCTGTTCTTACACTTTCCCCCTCTCAGCTAAAGATATTAATGCTATTCTCACAGTATTTATTTATAAAGAAAATTTATTCTGGTTGGGGGGTGACATTTATGCTGATTTTACCACAGCCTTTTCATTGCCTATGTCTTTTATTATAGCTGTATTTCTTTCATTGCCTGATGTTCATCCCCTCTTAGAAGTAAAATATTTTACTAAGCTGACCATCTGATGAAAGATTTTTTCTGCTAGGTTCAGAATATATTTACGAAGTAGTATTGGAGAAGTGAAGACATATAACATTTCCAGACAGTGTGCCACAGTATAAGGGTGATAGAGGTTTATGGGATATATAAGAGAGAAAGGAGGGAATCGTTTCCTTAGGGTGATTAAGCAGATTTTATTTACAGCAGAAACTGGACACATGCAAATTGTGTATCCATTAAACACAATACTACTTTAGATTTCAGGCAGCTAGAGATGAATGCTTTGGTATTAATTTTCACCTACATATAAATGTTAGATGAAATTAAAGTTTAGGATATATCAAATATCCTTAAGGGGTTTGGGTTTTTTTAAAGAAGGCATGAAAAGCAGGGGTGTTGCAATTATCTCTAGAGAAACCATGGCAAGTAAAATAAAATGAAAATGCAAATTAAAATTTCCAAGTAAAGTAAATAATGTAAGAGAGGGTAGTGCAAAGCTAAACCACACAGGCTGCTTAGGCTCTGCCATCTCATTTTTCTTCCTAGTTCTTTCACACCATTACAGGAACTGGTGAGAAGTCAGAGAAGTTAGGTTCCTTGCCTGTGTCTTGCCTCTCCCGTCATATTCAATCTTGCTTTCCAACAAATTAATCCCTACTCCCCACTGCTGACACTCTATGCAGGAGAAGGGGAACAACTGGGGTTCACCTTCCCCATGGCAGAAGGGCTATGTGTGCAGTGAAGCCTAGTAAGGAGGTAACAAAGGGTCTGACAGAGGTCCCAGGAGATGCAGAGAGGTGGGAACCACTCCTGTGTCTTGCACAGAATTAAAGTGGTAGAAATGAATAAAAGCCAGCCTGGATCAGACCCAGTGATCAGTGAATGGCAAGAGAGCAAGTTGCTCACCCAGGCGTATTGTGAAATTGGTTTCTGTGCACTTCAAACTAAACACAGAAAAACCCAGCATATTATTGTCTTTACAGTGAATTTACTTGCGCAATGGTAGAACAAGGAGTAATAAAGCCTACTCTCTGGTGGTTCACAGAGCTGCTCTTAACTCCCAGCATTTCCTATGCAACATCCTGTTGTCATCACAGTGAGCTGCTGCTCTCCATCAGGTTTAGAACCTGTGAGCCACACCAATTGGATCCTACCCTTGCTTGTTCATACACATATCAGGTACATTTCTTGTGAGCTAGGCCATGCTTCTGAGAGCAAATTGGTGAACATGAAGCAGGCTGGCTTTTGTATCTTTTACTCAACACCATGTACTTTGCACATATTCCCCTTTACCCTCTTCCCAATCTTTTCCACAGGAACAAAAAAATGCTCAAGTGTAGGAGATAAAAATCTCACCAGCTTTACAGGTTTCAATTAAACACATCCATTAATGTTATCCTCGTGCTTATTTATAAACACAATTTATTCTTTTCTGCAAGTCATTCACGCAGCTGCTACTGCTGCTATGAAAGTGCTTTCCACAACTGCACATTTTACTATCAGCATATTTCTTTAGCTACTTTCCCTTCGTCCTACCTTAGAAATAAAATATTTCATTGAAATGTCCATCTGATAAAATATTCCTCTTTAGACATATATTTACTCAAAGAGTATTTGAAAAGTAAATTTGTATAATATTTAAGGCAGAAAGTGGTGCCAGCAGCAATAAATTAGTGGCAGGCTAACCTGCAGGTTTGTAGGCATTCTCTTCCTGCAATAATATACAGTATGTCGTTGTTAGTAGGGATATACATACTCCTGTAGATCTCAATTCAAGAAAGACTTATGCACATGATTTGAACAGTCAAGTGCTCCAGTTATCCAAACTGGAAGGGGCTTTAATTACATATTTGACCTGTAGAATGAAGCTTCCCTGAGGAGTCTGGGGGGCCCATAAGGCCATGCCCTTTAAGAGTTCCCAAACCGAAAGAGCAGAAGAGCTTCAGCAAAATACAGAAGTGAATGTGTATTATATGTAAGCATGGTGTTCATTGCAAATTTAAGCATGGCTTTTAATTTAGGACAGATGACATTTTGCATTCAGAGTTCAAGTTTATCCCAAACCTCTCAGCAGAATATTCCATCCACCCATAGGGATTTCACCAGGGGCCAAATGTGGTAAGCTGCCAGGGTCTAGGTTTCAGCTAATGGTGCTGCTGGTGAGTTATCCTTCCGTTTGACTGTACTACCAAGCCTGAAGCCTGGTTTGTTCCCCACCCACTGCTCAAATATGAAGAGCCAACAGGCATCTGCAGGTGAGCCAGAGGAGTTGCCAGCAGTTCACTTTACACAGCTTTGCAGTGCCCAGATTCCTGCTCTAATGCACCCATTCCCTCTCAAGCTCCTTTCTGTAGCCTCAGGTATGCGTTCAGCTGGTACAAACTGGTGTAGCTACTCAGCTTAAGCGGTGCAAGTTCTGCTCCCTGAAATAATATGAGACTCCAGCATGACTGAACTTAAAATTCATGAACACTCAAATGTCATGAATGTGATATACATTATGAATTACACAGGCCACAAGACAATGCAAAGATTTACCTCACTATACGCGAGCTCATTTCCACAATCTCCTGCTTAATGCCTTACATTTGCTGACCAAAGAACCCTGAAAACACAAGGGGGTTAAGTGTAGAGAGAAGTCCCTACCTCTGTGCTACTTCCTCTCAGGGTTGTTGTTGTAGGTACTTTGGCAACTAGGGACTGTACGTGTGTTACAACAGACACAGAGAGATTCCTCTGTATCTGACTAGTGTTTGTAAAAGGCCTTGCAGAAGGTAAGCTGTGTGCATTATTTTAGCCCCTTTGTTGACTCGTTACACAGTAAATAAAAGCTCTAGAAGCCAGGGGAGGAATATACAGATGGATTTGAAGGTAAATAACTCACATGCACTGCTCTTTTCTAAAATCCTTGTTACACTGGCAGAGCATGGAAGGAGGCTTTTCTCTTTATACAGAAGTACTTTTTCTACAGTAATTCCAACCCCCCTACACACATCCCCAGTTGTGATCTGAGTTAGGCTTTCCCAGACTGTGCTAAAAAGGAATAGAGAGGTTTTGCCCCTCAAAGAAGCCAGGTGCCACATGTTATCCCTCTAAGGCTCTGTTGTTCTTACCAGAGGTAGCAGCTGCCAGTCCCTTTAAGTCTGGGAACTGCTGCCTTCCATGGGCATTTCACTCAAGGTCCTATGGATCTTGCCTCCTCTGATCTTTGCTGTGGGTGACCAGTGGGGTTTCTCTCTCTCCATTTGATTAAAGAATGGTGTGATGTTGCTCCATAGCAAGAGATAATGGGGCTGAGGGGCAGGGAATTTAAATATCACTCATGACAGACATGGTAGCTCAGGTCTGCATTAACTTAGTGATCCTGCTTTCCCAAATCACTCCTCTCTTCTCCATAGTAACCTCAATATATGCTTTTAAAGATAAATGATACTGGAATGCTTAATATTATCTCTGGTTTTTTTTTTCCTTTACACTGGTTATCCCAACTCTTCTCTAATCTCAGTGAATGAGGAGCTGGTGGGTCAGAACAGCATGCCAGTGGAGCTCCCACCGTATGCTCTGTTCACCTGTCTGTGGCGTTGTTAAATGTGTAATCCCCTGTTTCTGACAAATTAATCTTTTCTGTGTGCAAGCACTAACTGTGACACTACAGGAAGAGGATTATGCTTGCATACAGTGAAGAAGTAGCAGAGGAATGTGTACTTTGAACACTCCTTTAAGTTCCTGTTTCTTGTGTATCTTAGTAATAAAGATGTATGGAAGGGTGAAAATGAGAATTTCTAAGATTAATGTAAGTGCTTACAAGGGGCTTTGTGAAGGCCCCATAAAGTCTTGTTGTCATGCAAAGCCACCAATTAAATGAATATTTCTTCTTTCAAAGTTTTGTTAGGAATGTGTCATTGAAATAGATCTTGAATTTTAAAGGAAGTTTTAGATAAAAAGCACAGGCTTGAGGCTAGAATGAGAAAGTGAATGTCAAATTTATTGGGTTTTTTCAGTGCCCATTTTCCAACGGTCAGCCAGACTGACCTGGACACCCTGTCTGCTGCTGGGGTACTTCCTTCCCTGTCCCTGGGCTCAGGTGGCATATGACCTGGTGTGGATGAGGACATTGGACAGATTCAGAGCCCTTCCTCACATTTTCGGTCCTTTTTATCATTTTGCCTCCCAGTTGTACCTGTCAACACACATCTAGCATTAAAGTCAACCCAAGTGTGGCTCCCAGCAGGGTGAAGTCCATGGTTTGTGACACAGGTGCAGGTGAGAAGCCTCAGATGCCTGCTCTAGTTTGCTCTGTTGAAGGGAACTAAAGCATGTCTCCAGCCCGTCTGTCTTTTTGTCCTCCTCTCCTCTGGGTTTTTTGAACACAAGATGAGGAGGATTTGCTGCAAGATGCTTGCTGCTGCTATTACCATTTCTGTAGTTCTCATTAATTTCATAGAAGCCTTGTTTTGTCTTGCAGCCACTGGCAGCAGTTCATCAACAGTGGAAGCAGGAGTCCCCTGAATGGAAACTTACTGTCTTAGAAAGAAGTTTTATAGTGGTGGAGTGTTCAGGCCACAGATATCTTTAGCTATCTCATTTACGCATATTGGTGCACTACTTGTGCAGTTGGTACCCAGGGTTCAGATTGTAATGTGGAGCAGCATGACACAGATAATACTAATTTTTCATCTTTGGCCTTTTCTTTCTATCTCTCTTGTTAAAACCCAATTGAATTATCCCAGACCGAAAAAACTATTAATTTAGTACGTATCAAATAATTTGGGGGGGGGAGGGGAGGAAAAAAAAAGTTTTACTACTCCATTTTGTAGTAAAACACTCACATCCTGTTTCTCCCCTATTGCCATGCCAATTAGCATTTACCTTTTCTGTGGTAGGATGATAAAAAGACTAAATATTGAATAAGCACAGGTAGCATCTAATTTATAAAAATATTTGTCCTTGGATATAGCTGGACGCACTAGAGGGTAAGGCTGGGATACTTGTGAAATGGAATACTGAGTGAGAGAATTCCTGCTGGTGATCCCAACGATGCAGAGCACTGTGCAGTGCCTGTAATGACTGACATAGCCTGTGAGAATAGTAGAAAACCATTTCCAGTTCACCTGTCTGTTTGTACTCATTTCTAAAATTTTCTAAAACTTCTACTATTTGGAAAAGGATTCCTGTATTTTAAGATGCATTTTCATTAGTATCTGCTTTTGAAATAAAATCCTTTGTCTTCAAGCAGTGAAAAAGAGAAAAAGAACAACCACAGATCATGAATGCTTTTACAATGCTATGGTGTATTAATAGATTGAGATTTTTTTCTAATAGAGATTTTGATTATTAAAAATACAAATTGTTTGATTAATTATAAATTATAATTTGATTTATAAGATGGTGTTACATATTAAATACTGCCAGATGGTGCCATGAGGGCATTAGCTCCTCATAATAGATTCTGGATGACAAGGGAATTAAAAGGGGACAGAGTCTGGGAACCAAATTAAACAAGCAGTGAAAACTCTGCCAGAATAAAAACAGATCCCAATGCATTTCTTGCTCTCCTTCTCTATCTCTTTTTCAAAGAGTTAAACACAAAAAAAAACCCCTACCTTTTTTTTTTGTTTGTTTTGTGTTTTAATGCTTTCAACATTTATAATTACAGAAGGACTCCAAAGGCAATGCAGCATGGATTGTCAATAACTTCATATGCCTTATAAGCTTCCTTCAATATGTTTGCATTGGTTAGTAAAAAAATCTATTGTTACATACCACCATCCGAAAAATGTTTCTGGATTTAGAGCAGCCAGGTTTGTTCCTTGTGTTACTCCTAGGTAAGACAGTTCCCTTAGCACTAGTGGCTGAGGTACATAATTGCCCTAAATGAAGTTTCTTTTCCTATGCAGAATTAAATGAGCTGCTACATTGGCTCTACTGATAAACATGAGTTAAAAGGACCAAAATATATGCTTATACTCAGAATAGTTCAAGTACCACTAAAGCGAAGGAAACAACTTCCTCTCCCAGAGGTGTGAGGGGTAAAAAAATAGGGTATGCAAATACATAGATTGAAATTCCAGTTACATAATATTGTTAGCACTAAACTGGGGTTTTTAAAAATAATTTTCAATGTTGATTTTTGAATAGAAGTTGTCTGTTTAAACTCCTGTGTGGAAGGAGATTCTACTTCAGCACTGACCTGAATCTCTCTCTTCTCCTGGCCCTCAGTTCTGACTTTGTGCCAGGTCATTGTATTTAAATATCTACTAGTGCCTGTGCTTTTCTTTGCATGTTAAAGGAATATTCTGGAGTCAACTAAAATGCATGTTATAATTTCAAGTTTTATTTTGAGTGGTATTCATTAAGAGGTTGCTTGTTCTTTGTCCAGTGATTTACTACTGTTATGTGAGCAATGTGTGCTGATGTAGTAATACCCTCCAGAGGATTCTATCTGCAGCTGCCCCATCAAGTATGTTCTCATATCTTTTTAGTTTAAAGTTTGGTGTCCTTATTTGATGCCATTTGTTGAACACCTACAAAGACTTTCTTTTCCATCTTGCTGTTCATGGATTCTTCTGTACCAGGAATGCAGGGAGAGTGTATGAGACTGAAAGCTCTGTAAAATAATCCTTGTTATTGCAATAAGCTTCTGAGGAGCCTGAGAAAGTCTTTAGGCTTAGCAAGTATCTTCTTCCTATGGGAGCTGTGCTTCTTTCTATTCACACTTTTTTTTTGTGAAAAGAACGGTGAAATAGTAAGGCTGTGTTTCTTGAACTCAACTGCATGTATTTTATTTTGATGTGTCTGATTCAAGAGCACTGCTTTTTGGTTTTTTTTTTTTTCACTCTTGATGTTCTTGTTTTGATATAACATATTTCTATTTAACAATGACTGATGACTTCAGGCTTTGCCTAATGTGCAATGTTTATAAATGAATGAGAAAAGCAACATTGAACATATTTGCATGAGAAGATAATATAATGAAGTTAAACAAATTTTATCTCTGAAGTTCCCTATTAAGTGCACTGGTCTTCAATGTAAGATGATGTAAAAAGTGCTGAGTCTGGACTTTTGGTCTTAAACTTCAAATTTCCACTGTAGGTGATTCCAGTATTTCCAAATTTCTTTTGGTACTGAATAAAAGAAAAAGTTATATTATCATACCATTTATGAAGGAAGGGAGGAAATTTTATTTTATTCTCTTTTTATTTTTTATCTTTTTACTTTATATTTTATTTGTTGTATTTAAAATTAAAATTATCTTAGTATGCTGTCTGTTCCTGCTAAGGTTAAAATATTCATTTCAGTGTTTCATTTTTACTTTCATATTGTGGTATAGTTTTAATGTAATAAACAGTCTATTTAAAAATGAAATGAAGAATTTCAGTCACTAAGAATATTCTAGTAATTCTCATTCAAATATATAAAAAAAAATCCCATTTCAGTTGCAATGTTACAGTGTTTCAGAAGTATTTACTGATGAAAAGCACTTTTTTTTTTTGTTTGTTTTTCACTCATTTCTCAGAAGTGTGTGTTTCAAAGTTCTTAAGCGGTGGTTTAAAGTAAAAATAGAACTTGCATATTTCTACTCAGGCTCTCTATACCAAAAATAGTAGCAAGAACTCTCTAAATCTCTTAAACTTCACAAAACTCAGTTTTCAGCAACTTAAAAAAAAACCTAATTATAATTAAAATATTACTTCTGACACTGTTAAGCTTCAAGTAAAGACAACTAATTTAAACTTTGCCACAGTTCGGTCTTTCCCGGAACTGTCCAACCTCAAATTGTAATCTTGTCACATCTGATAAGAATCTTATAAAATCTAATTTAATCCAGTTTGGAGATGCAAATTGCTCTCAGGAGACCTCAGAAGCATGTGTGTATGTACTCGTATGTACGTTTCAATAAATATTACTCAGGTAATTGGTACTTTAAAAAAACTCTCTCGCCAAAAGCCCCCACTGCAAAACTTGCATCATTTACAGCAAAGAATGATGGTGTCTATCATGCTCCACAAAGGTTAACCCAGTTTCCTTCCCTCTTGGAGCTCCATCTCTGTAATTTCTTCACAAACTACTCTCTTTCCTTCTGCAACTTTCTGCCTCTAATTTCATGAGGTGTAAGGTCTCTATGAGTTATTTTCAAATATCTACATATTTAAAAGACTCTGAGTCAGCAGAAAGAAAAGAATATAAGCAGGAAAATATAACAGTGCTGGTGACCCATCATTTGATATTCTAATCCTGACCTGTATTACCAAACAAATGCTTCTGCCCAGTTGAAGCTGGACTGCTCAAGACACAGTAGGAAATAGGTCAAAATCTGCAGTGCAGTTCAAAGGGACTTGAGTCTTTGATTTGTCTTCTCCTGAGTACATGGTTAATTCTCTGTAGAAAACGCAGCCCATATAGCATAAGATAACATATGTCAGCAAGATAAACTGGACTGGGAAAGACTTCTGCCTGTATATTTGGTATACTGCCCGTGCATTTCCAGTTGCTCTTCTGCAGAGGTAGGAGATAAGAGTAGGGAAACAAAAAGGATAGGAAGTATGAGAAGGATTCAATACAAAAGGAGACTGAAAGCACTGGAGAAGTAAAGATAAAAACAAAAACTGAGGGACGAGGATAGGTTTCTGAAAGAAGGTTACCCAGTTGCTTGTGCTTCCATTTTCTTGCATTAACTAATCAAGAAATAATTAAGCTTACCACATAAGTATTAAAACAGACAAAAGAAAATGTCTGTCTTCTGTTTTGTTTTATGATATTAATCATTGAATAAAAACCTTATGGAATACTGTCCTGGAGGGAGGGAAGCTTTTACCTGAATCATTTGAATCAGTTTCACTGTACTCAAACCTTTCCTAAGATGATGAAATTTTTACTTTCCAGGACTTTCACTCCTGACTTTCAGTCTTTCAGTCAGCTTAGTTTAGGAAGATGGTTTTATTTACTCCATAAAGGTATCTTTTACATAAATGTCTATGAAGTACTTGAGTCTGGCTACTAGGTGAGGAAGATCTACTGATCCCATCTGCAGCTGCTGTTCATATATCAGAAGTAATAATGTCCGTAAGGATTTCTACACCTGCCCTCATCCCCCCAGTTAGTTTCAAGACTATTCTTGAAAGTGCTCTTTAGGAAAGGACAATTTAAAATAATTTCTCCTACCAAAAAAAAAAAAAAAGAAATACCGAAAAGGAAAAAAAATAGAGAAGCCTGGTGAAATTAATTTGATGTCTCGTATGTAGCACAAATTAATTGTGGTTTAAAATATGAAGCAGTTACACTGAAAACAGCTCATCATTGTGATTCTTACTCTGGTCAGTTTCGTTCATGAATGTTTTTGGCACTGTCAGTCATCACATGTATGAAATCAGGAGTTATGTTTCATCTTGCCAGTTCTTTAAACAGCAAGAAAATCTTTTGGTGTCTGCTTCCAAAAGTATGCATTTGAAAGGCAGGTTAGCTGCAAGCTAGTAAGAAGCTGGGAGACAGGATTTACTCTGATGTAAAATTTAATTGCTTGTTTTTTCCCTAGTGCATATCAACCATAGAGGTGAAGCACCTCTGAATAGGTTTGTTCAGGTATGTAACTCTATTAAGACCATTGTTCGTACACAGATTAATCTAGACTAGGGCTTTAAAAACAGAAATTTGACAAAACATGAAAAATTGTTGAAATAAATGTGCAATTAATTTAACTTGTGTTTCCAACACACAGAATACCAGGCATAATTTTTTTAACCTCCCCTGCTTTCCCTCTCTATTCATTGCTCATTTAAATTCATTATGGAAAAAATTAGGAAAAAAAATTCCTGATAGTTATTTTTATGATCAAATACCTTTTCCAATTAGTGTTGGCTCCTCACTATAATCACAATGAATGTTATTAATTCAGCAGTCTACATCCTATTAAGGGTTTCATCATGGCAGTGTGTTCAGGAACTTAATGGCTTTTGCATATTAATGCTGCAGCCTGTGGTCTTGTGTCCATTAGTACTGTGTAATATCATGGGTTTGCATTCATACATGTACATACAAACATATAAACTTATGGTTATATACCAGTCTTCATCAGGTGACTGCAAGGCTATGAAACTATTTTGAATCTACTTAAGCAATTATTTTTAGTAAGATTATTGTACATTCAAAACATTCCACACAGTGAAAGATGTAATGCCATTATAAATTAGCAGGATACCATTACAACAACATACAAGAGAAGATAACTGCAGTGGTGGTTGCTAGGCATGGTGAATAGGCATTGCTTATCTTTGAGGTCTTGGTAAAAGTACACCTTACATCTACAATATATTATTTATATGCTAAATAAAAAAGTGACTTAAAAACATGGACAAAGTGTTTTGTGGGAAACTCTAAAGGTTGACAATGATCTGTGGGGGAAAAATTTTGGTAACTACAGAGTTATAACAACCATTCTGACAGTCTACGTTACTTTCTGTTGACAGCAAAATAATTAAGAAAATATTTGAGCTATCCAGCCTTCAGAAGAGTTCAAATTTTGGCGTAAACTGCTTTTTTTTTTTTTTTTTCTTATTATAGAAAACAATCTAAGATTAGTTTCTGTGCTCTGAATTTCTAAGGGTACAAGGGTAAAGAAGGACCTCTTTTAATCATTCAGTCTCCCCCTCACCTCTGTATAATACTGGTGGTAGTCCTTATTTCACTTTCTTTCAGTAAACTTCTAGCTTTTCTTCAGTCTTTCTGGAAGACAATCTAGATATAGTTTTGACAATTTAAATGATGGTCAGGCAGTCAGTCAATTACAATTTAAATTGTCCCATTAATAACCACTGGTATTTAAATGTCTGTATCTTAGAATTTTCTCTATTTTTCCTCCCTATTCTCCTGCACTTTTTAAAATTTAGTCCAACTTCCTTCTGTCTTTGGATTTTAAATATCTGGAACATCTCATGCAAACTGCTGCTCCACTAAAGCTCTTGTTCCTAGCACTTTGGCATTCAAGAGCACTCCTTTTTGTGCATCTTCTAATAATCCAGCAGCACATACCAAAATCTTGACCAGGACTTGACATTTCTTCTAAATTGTTGAGCTTGTTGTGACACTGAAGCCTTCACAGAGGTAGATCCAGCCATATCACTCCCTTTTATAGTGTTTCCTAAAAAAACAAAAATCCCTGATAATGCTACTGCTGCAAGTCACCTAGTCTTGGGCAAGCCTTTGACTTGGAGGGAATGATCCTCTTGCTTCAAACCTGAGCACTTCTTCTGTCTTCCAAAATGAACATTACACAAGATCTATTTAGATATTATGCCTTCATCAGAAAGCACATTTACAGCTGAGCAGTGAAATAGTCCTTGTACCACTAATTAAAATTCAGTGGTGAGGTTGTTTAATTACTCCCTCCACTGAAAATTCTTACTTTACTTTTCACATCTATTCTGGTAATAATGTGTTGAAGAGCTCATCAGCCTCTGAAGGAAGGCAACAATTTTTCTCGTGTACATAATCATTAAACTGACAAATAGGCACAGCACTATACAGTTATCAATATTAGCGCAGCAGCCCCATCACTATTAAAACTCTTAGCAGCAGGGGATTAAAGTGCATAAAGGAGGGAAAAATGGTGGGAAACAACTAAGTTTGAGATCCTTCCCTTTTGCTCTCCAAGCAGCCCCCTCAAATCAATTCATACTGAAATTCCTCCTTCCTGCACAAAAGCAAGATAACTGAGTGCATTTGATTCTGTAAAAAATTAATGGCCTTATTTGCTTGTTCTTTGTGGGTTAGGCTGAAATGCTTTTATTTCTTTTTCTTTCTTTTTTTTTTCATTCATGATTGTAAGATCTTAAAGCTAGATGCTGCAACCTGCTTTCAAATCCAGCCACCAACTCTGCCAGTGAAATAAGTGGGGTGGAGGGGAGGACTCCCAGATTACCTTTTTGAATCTTGACTTGGGTGAAATAACTGCTCTGCAGCTCCTCAGCTATCGTCTCTGAGTTCAGAGAATCAGAGTGCAGGGACCACCCAATTTCACAAGAATAGGCTTGCCAGCCACAGACTGCTTCTGTGAATGCCCGTACAATCAGATGAAGTTTTCAGGAGTATCTAGCCTCACTAAACCAGGGAGAAGCAGAATTGCAGCAACAAGAAATAAAAAACCTGCAGCCATGTTGATTGTTGGTGAATGCAACGTCTCATGGCAGGTCTAGAGAGCACAGGTAGGATAATGTGCATTTTGAAAGCCTGGTGTGGTACTTCTGAAGCAAACAAATGAAAGTCAATAATAAGGTAAAAATTGCATTTCATAGCAAGTTTAGAATATGAAATAAAAGGGGAAAATAGTCTGTTTCTTCAGTAACTGCATCAAGGATCTGAAAGGCTTGCTAAGCTGCCATTAAAACAAATGGTGTATCTTGGAGCTGAAGATCAATTATACAATTAACACTGAGGGAAATACCAGTTCCGTTTCTCATTTTGTTCATGGCATATGTAGCTCCAGCTTTCAGTTTTCATTCTGAAAAGCATGAATGAACACCAAGGAGATTTTTGGTGCTCTCTTTCTAACTCCCAAAAGGCAGTTAGAGGTTTAGCCCTGACTTTGTAAGTCCAGGGTAGCAACAGCACAAAACATGACCACAGTTCAGGAAAAAGTTTCTCCCATTACTAAACAAGCAGGTTCACTGAATTTCATACTTAGTGATCAGCTCACACTTAGGTGCCTCAAAATGAGAGGGCAGTTCCCAGCATGGCTATTTTGCAGTAGTGTATTCAATTTTGCATATGAGGTTGCAATCTGGGAAGATGTTTGAAGAACCCTTTGCTACAGAGAGCTATATCCTATCCCATTATTTGGCTGATGGGGGTAGTGTAGTTGAGCGCTCATTTGGGAGAGATTATCTCCCTGACGTATCGTGCACTGTTAGTGCCAGCTTACCTAAAAGAGAAAACATGTCAGGAGATCTCATTATTACTGCAGCAAGTCTTTGCAGTGGCCTCCAAAGGCACTGAAAAGAAACCACGTATCAAAATTTATACATGAGGGTTGTATCATGGGGAGAATCTCCCTGCACCTTATTCACTCTTTGTTGGAGGGAGGCTGACTGAAACCTGACACAATTTACCGTCACCAGGATAACTTGCTTGGAAATGAAAGACCCAAAATATCCCCTGAGTTGTCCCCCAGGACACCAGGCAGTAATGCACCCCATGTGGGACTGAAGGGGTGTGTGGCATGATGCTGCCTCCATCTCTTCCTCGCATCTTCTAGCACAGCACTCTGGATCCAGAGATCTCTAGGCACTACGAATAGGCATGGCAACACTGCTGAACTGGGTGATTTACTAGCACTAAAAATCACTTTGAATAAAGAAGGAAATGATAGCAAATTTAGTCGCTCAAGAAAATAGCAGCACGATAAATAATGTATGGAAATGGGATATTTCTTTAAGAGATGAAGGAAGAAATGCTGAAGCTTATATTGAGCAGTTAATGCCCTCTCTACTTATTATCTTTGGAGTTTTTAAACCTCTTGGCAGTCAGACATGTTCAAATGGAAGAATTAAATTTCTTCCGCCCTGGAAGATAGGGACCAGAAATTTAATTTGACCTGAAGTTCCAGGATGTTAGTTTCATTTTACAGAGTTTGATGTTTTCTGTTGTTTTGTTTTCTCAATAACATTTTACTATGGGTCCACAAACAGGAAAGTAAAATTCAAGACATGTACCTGGAGTGTGATGCATACCTTCCACAGGCATTTTTAGCTTGGAAAGGCAAGTATTTCCTATGGCATAAAAATTATTCCATTTCCGAGTTTGCTTGTGATAAGCCAAGTGACGCAAAGTTCATCACTTCTAGGAATCACATCCTGGGCTTGTATTTTGAACTTGATACATTTGCTTACTGTGATGACCTTAGGCTGTTATTTACTTAACTTCATTTTCCAATCCTTTGAGGCATGTAAAAGAATGATGAAGAGGTAGAAAACCCATGAAGCTTGTATATTTTTGGCAGCATTGCCAGATCTTTTGGTGCAGCCTTACAAATGAATGTTCAGCTTTTATTCAGAATCTATCCTGTATCCAAATTTCCCTATTGTATCCTGAAACTGGGAGCCAAACTGTTCAAAGACTGTGCTAAACTTGTTGATTTGGATCAAACCTCTGAAAAGCTTAAAGCGATTTATATTGTCTTTATTGTCTTTGCATAGCTAGAAAAAACACTTGTAATGCATTTTGCAAATATTAGATTTCAGGTAATGGAAGATATGCTTTGATTTGGAATCTCTATTACTCTTCTTATTACATTAAGGCCTGTCAGATTCACTATTGGATGAACCTTCTGAAAGGGGGTGGTGGTAACTTCACCATTTTGAATTATTTTAAAAAAATCTCATTATTCAAGCAAAAGTAGTTGGATCTAATGAGGCAACAATGCAACATATGTTGCAGAAGAGCAGACTTAACTGATCAATTTCATCTATCTTTGTCTCTTACTAAGAGTTACAAAAGTAACATTTAATGGGGTTAAAGAAAGCAGCATACTTGAAGGCATGACTTCAGATGAGTGTTTGGATAACTCATGCCCAGCAGAACGCATAATCCAGATTTATGTTTTCATCTAAGGAGATAATTTATCCTGAAATCAGTATTGTGCTGGATATGTCAAGTAGCAATTATACAGTGCTTTATGTTTTCAAATCAAGAGATGACTGTTTGCTGTTCTTAACTTTTGTGAAAATATTTGGGGTAAATCAAGTAAAAGCTATTTTCCTCAAATTATATGCTAGCACAACAAGGTAAACAAGCATAGGAATCTTTCAATGAATGTCACAGTCTAGTTGGCTATGTCTGAAGTGCTTCTATTCAAAAATTATGTAGCAGCTCCCCTTCCCAAACATGGCTGGGCTTAAAGAGCTTTAGGAGGTTCCATACTCTAATTTGTTGTGCTGGGTAACCAAGGATCTCGGGAATGATTATGCTCTGTGGGATTTGCTACCATGTAATCTTCTTGCTAAAAGATATTTTCTCTTTTTATGTCTTTCTCTAAGTACTACTCAGAATGCAATAAGGTTTTTTTATTTTCTTACTCATTATCTTAAAAAAAAAAAAGAAAAACACCATCCCCACCCTCACCCCACACACACAGAAAAAAAGCCAAAATAACCCTGTGTTGAAAGCTTGCCTATTTACACTGACAAAGTACAGCTGATTTAGAAGGATGTGATTATCTTTCATACCTTCCACCTACCAGTGTCAATGATTGCATGCAAAGCTGCTTCTGACTGGAAAGAGCCCACCCTCTGAAAGTATATTGAGATATCTGATTTGAAAAGATGGTGCTGTAATCTGTTACCTCTCAAAATGAAATAAATGGAAGTGACATTGCACCTGCACTCTGATATCTGTCTAACAAAAAAATTATTTATGGCTGTATTTCCAGAATTACACCATTTGTAAAAACTCCATTTGGGAAATCATTTGTTGAAAGGGTACTAAAAATTCAAGGTGTAAAGGGACAAGAAAATCACAGCTCATACATGAAAAATTATGGGGCTCATTGTCTATTTTTATTTTTTGTAACAGTGGAATCTAATTACCTTTTTCTGTGTCACTTTTGGACCAAGAAATATGTCACTACAAAATATTTAGCTGTTGAATTAGATCTAAGCAAAGCCCTGTGATTGAAGAGGGAGGAAGAATTATCAGCTCAGCTGGTGAAATTGTAAATGTCCTAATCAGCAGTCCCTGAAGCTGGAGATGTGATGCATCCTCTCCCATGTCAGCTTCTTTCCTTCAGTATTGGATGTATCACCAGCACTCAGTGATAGTGAAAATGAGAGAAATTTCCTTAGCTTGTATCACAAGCCCAAGAAAGAAAGGTATAGCTCAGAGAAGTCCATGTGCTGATTAGGAATGTATTCTGCTTGATCAGTAAGGGGTTACTGAAAAATTAATGCCTGCGGAAGATCTGAGGGTTTCAGTGTAATAAACGGCTGTAGCAGTAATATGCAACGACCTCTTCTAAATTAGTTAAGCACTAAGCCTCCTACTGTTGCAAGCAAAATCTATAGGACCTGAGCTATATACTTGCCTGCATTTTAGAGCACAGCAGAAATATTCTTAAAAACAACTGATTGAAGTGTTGGGTTTTTGTCATTGTTTTTTGGTTTGTTTGTTGGTTTTTTTTTTTGAGAACATGTGAGACAAAACGCTGTGTATCTATTTTTAATGGGACATAATAAGCTTTTCAACTGATGAAATTTGAACAGTGACTTTTGTGCTTCTCCAGCTGAGCTGATGACCACAAACAAGCTCTATCTGAATGCAGATCTCAAAACTGCCAAGCATGCCAAGCAAGGGGCAGTACTACTAACGGCAGATTTCCATGGGTTTTGTTATGGCGTACAGCTTCTCCAGCCCCTACTAAGCCTTGAGTTGTATATTTTTTAGCACATGGACTATTTGCAACATCCCTTTTCCTCTCTTCTGTGGATTTGCTGCTATCTCATAATGCTTGAATTCATAGTGGTGTTTTCTGGGGTTTGGGGTTGGGGTTTTTTTTGTTTTGTTTTTGGTTTTTGTTAGATAATTACAGAGTTCTTTTTCCTCTAGCTGGTTACTGTTTATTTTCATGTGAGAACTTAATTTTGTTCAGCCTAATCTCCTGCTGTCAAATATGATTGACAGTTGTCAAAGAGCTAAAAAAATTATTAGAGAAGTACAGTCACATGCACAGACAGTATTTGTAATGTCTCCTGAAGAAGACTAAGGACTAAATAACTGATTCTGGTTCCTGGATCCCTTGACCACCAGGTGCCTGAGAGTGGTTTAGCTGTTAAAGCAGTGTGTCAGAAAAGAGGCTGAGGAATGGGTTGGGGTCAGATTACCAGCCTGTGAAATTAATTTTCTCCTTTTGTTTCCTTTCAAAACGAAGAAAATAGTAAGGTTAGGATGCAGGACAGGGAAGTCCAAACTGTTTACAATAATAGCTTTGGAGTTCAAAATGGGTAAAATGGGATGAAAAAATTATTGAAAATATTCTAATTTCTTCTCCTTCAAAATCACACTCCTACCCTGTATAAAGGAAAACAAACAAAAAAAGTACAGTATTCCTTGTTTGTGTGTGTTTTAACCTGCTTTCTCTTGTGATTGTAGTTTATTGACTTAAATCTTATAAAGATTCCCAGGCTCCAAATATTTTACTGGGTCACCACCTGGGTCTACGATTTATAAGGTGTCTTGTTGTCAGGCTGTTCTCAGGTACAATGCTGTCAAGTGTGAGATTATAAGGATGAAACAGAGAAAAGAAATAAATAGCAGAGGAATAAAGAAAGGGAGAAGGCATAGGGGAATGGGGCAGGTGGTTAAGTTGAAGAGAATGCTGGTCTTCACAGAGGGCATTTGTACAATGCCCTGCACAGTGTGGTTTCCATAACCCCAACAAGATACCAATACAGGGGTATGGGTTCAGCTGGATGACACTGTTAATGAAATAAATTAGGTTTTTATCCTTTGCTTCTCTGCCAAAGGTATAACTGGCATTTCTTTTGCCACACTCCTGTAACACTGAAAACTCTAATTGCAGTTCCTTCCTTCTGTTTACCTGGTGGATAACTTTCCTCTGTGTACTGTCAGCCTGGGACATTATTTATTGAGCTGAATCTCTTGGTATTTTTTTTGCTCTTCTTCAAAATCTTTTTAGAGTCCTTTGTTATTTCTGTCTTGAGTGGTGTTTGCAGCTTCTCCTAAATTTAAATCATCTGTGAAGTTAAATAACATGAAATTTGTTCCTTCTTAAGGAATGTTAATTATTACATTAAGCAATCCAGATAGACCCTTTCAATTTTCTGCATTACATCGTGCTAAAGCACAGTAGTAACTAGTTAATGAACCCTTTAATTTTTCCATTTTTAGACCAGATCTGAAAATTAACATCAGTACAGAACACTACAAGTTTCCTTGTCTCAGCCTCTGCTTAGTTAGAGAGGGCAAAATACAAGCACTGAATCACTGGAGGCTGATGAATCTATGTGAAGGGATTACTTAAAGAAAAAAACTTGCCTGATACAGATGGAGACCCCACTATTTCACCACAGATAAAAGAAGAAGGTATCATTTTGTGTTTTCTTTAACGGGGTTTTTACCAGGTTTAGTCATAAATTAGACCCCTACAAAGCAGAGAGGGTGAGTGGCAAGACTTCATTCTATTTGTTTTCTCATTTTTCCTTTGAAATTCCTTTTGATTTCACCAACATAAAGAACAGGCAGCCACCTCAAATTAAAGGTTTAGAGTGGGAGGATCAAACAAATCTTATCAGGCTGCAGGACAGAAGAGAAATTATTTGAAAAGTTAAGAAGTTCATGTCATCTTCTCTCCTGTTCTTTCCCAAAACAATGGTAAAGGGTTTGCTAAAGTCACTGGAAGAAAATGGAGGTCTGCTCTAGCAAACAAGCAGGAGTTCAGATTTTTAAGAGCTTTTGCCTCACAGCAGTCTTGTGCCACTGAGAAACTGAGGCACAAGGAGATGGAGTGATTTGGCTGTGTTTATAACAGATAGAAGACTCCCCACCACTGGTTTCCTGAATCTCCTTTTTTCATGAACTAATCCCATCAAGGTTGTAGAGGTAAAATATATCCCATTTTCTTCTTAGAAAAGGTAATACACTGAGTGTATCCAGAGACACAATAGTTAATGGTCTGTGATGGCCCATCCCGAGTCTTTCTTGCCTTGAAAGTGTACATCCCAAGCTTTTCTGCCTTGTAACTGTAACTTTATAACTAAGAAGGAGCAGAGAGCTGTGCTGAATTCATCGTGTTCATCAGAAGGGGATGTTGTAACCAGCTACCATAGCCAACTGTTGCCCATAAAAGGCAGCCAAGGACATTTAGAGGTGACGAAGACGCTGGACTGGGATGAAGATAGCGATGAAGAGGAGGGAAGGGGAGGAAGTAACCGGAAGTTGCCGACCCCTAAAAGACCCTCTTTGCTTTAGAACGCAAACTCAAACTAGTGCCAAATAGGTCACTAGGCCGCTCCTCTTGGCACAAGCTGGCCCCCTGAGCCAAGACGAGTCAGCACCTTTTAACTAATAAAAGCCCAGGACTCGTGAAGGAGGGGAGGCAGATCTCATTACCACCGAGGTCCACGTTGCCTCCGCAGGGACGCCCGCCGAGGTAGAACCTGCCACCTCTCCTGCTACGATGTATCTCGGAGCTGGTCTCTTGATCATCGGGTCCTTAACGGGGTCGGTAAGCATATAACTTAATAAGTAACCTGAACACCCTTTAACCATTTTAAGCATTTTTTTTTCCTTTCCTACTCTAACCATTGTAATAAAGTAAAGGAGAGACTCACTCTTGTTGGTTCCATTATTTCCTCACCGGAATCTTCGATTCCCCAGAACATAAATTGGCAACGAGGATGGGATTCCGGAACTGAGGAAACTGGAACAGAGGGTCTTTGTACGTCAGGTAGTGGGGTGCACAGCTATCTGACAGGTGCATGTGGGGCCATGTAGTGGAGTGCACAGCTACCGGATCGCACCACGATTAGAGAGAAGACCTGTTCACTTGATTGCTATTAGTATTTAGCAGAGGAATTAACATTATGTTTAAGAAAAGGGATGCTGGGGCTGCTTCTGCAGCACCTCCAGTAGACCGGCCCGAATGGGGGGCTGAGCCATGGAACACATTATGGGACAGGTGGGAAACTTGCACATTGGTATGTCCTGAGTCATGGACGTAGCAAAATCCACTGGAACTATTGAAATATTGGGGACAGTTTATAGAGGGACCTAATACAAAAAATAAAGAGAGGTTACAACATGCTGGGCGAATGGGGGGCAGCCTCCTCAGTGCCTTCAAGTTTATTTGGGGACATAATCAACTGTTAACAGAAAAGATAGGACAATTAGAACAAGAATTGACAGATAAGGTAGGCCGATTAGAACACGAATTGCAGGCTGAAAAAGCCAGAGGAATTGTACAACAGCAGGCACTAGTAGCTGCCACTCAGACGGGAGCAGGGTGGCAGGAGAAATTAGAGAAATTGGCAGCATCGTATGCAGTACGAGCTGCCCGACGCCGACAGAGGAGTCCTAAGGAAAAAACAGATCCGGGTCCACGGGTTAGAGCAATAATTGCTCAGCCTGATTGGGACCCTGAAACTTGGGATGGTAATATCTGGAGCTCTTCGGATTTAGACGAGGGTGGGGGGGAATTGGAAGAACAGGATATTGAGTCACCCCGAGCTGCCCCTGTAGTAAAGCGAAGGGGAGCGATGGACCCTGTATCAGGGAGATGGGCAAGAGCAGATACCATGGAAGATTTTTCACCAGAGGATGTAAAAAACTTGTTAGCAAAATTTAGTCAGCGACCAGGAGAGAGACCACAACAGTGGTTAGTACGATTACTGGAAGAAGGGGCCGATAGTGTCATGATAGATAGCATCGATGCTACAAAATTCAGTGGGATCTCTAACGATCCATATGTTCAGCAAGCCTTAAGAGCATTGCCAACAGGCACAAATGTTCCCTTAAGCACAGTCATAGCTTATGGAATGAACCAAAGATATACTTCTGATGGTGCGTGGCCCCCTGTTTCTAATCAGTGGATAACATTATCCCAAGCAAAAACCCTCCTAAAATGGGAAGGAATGAAAATAGCTGTTCAGCGAGGGGACCCTGGCAAATACTTAGCAGAACCTTTTACAGCATCAGTGCGTAATTTGTTGCTAGAAGGCTGCCCAGCAGCCTGGAAACCCTATATGATCCCGGTGGTAATGACAGCACAAGGAATGACCATAAGTGACATGATTGAGAAGATAGGGCAGTTGGGGGAACTACCAGGCCTGGACAAACCTTCCGACCTACCAAGAAATGAGGTACCCAAGACTAGGCAGGAGGAAAAGAGGGATCCAGAAGAGCGTACCCGCCTTTTCCATCAATTGTTACAAGAGGGGGTTCCCAAGAGAGATATCGATGGGCAACCCATCAGTGTGTTGAGGAGAATGGCCAAGGAAAAGGGGGGGAAGGTTCGTAGTGTGGCTGCGTTAGGCTCTATGGAAGAAGGAAATGGAGGATCACCCCCTGCCTTGGATAAGATGATATACCCATGGCGGGAGGTAGACAAAGTTGTTGCGCAGTTTCACCCCAAGGCAGAATAGGGGTGTGGCCAAGCCTCAGAGTCCCAAGTCCGTGTAACTCGACATGACCCGTGCCCCTTTGTCACATGTTGTATCTGGTGTACAGATAACAATGTACAACGGGTACGGGCATTGGTGGACACTGGGGCGGAGGTCACTATTTTACACGGAAACCCGACTAAACATAAGGGAATGAAAACAACTGTATGGGGATTAGGAGATGCTCCTGTACGAAGTGTACTCTATCATGTAGAAAGATACAGAAACTGCTAAATGGAATGAAGAAGCAGACAAACAGGCAAAAATCCGATCGGCTGCCCTGGATCAGGAGGAACAATTGGGTCTTAGTCGATGGGCCCATGAAAAGGCTGGTCATGCAGGACGAGAGGCAACACGGGCGTGGGCGCTTGCTTGTGGAATCATATTATCCCAAACAGTACTTGAACAGGTGATTGGAAATTGTTCAGTTTGTCAACTCCTAAAAAATGCAAAAGTCTTTCAGACTCCAATGGGAAAGCTGAAAAGAGGGACCAAGGGAGGTGAAATATGGCAAATTGATTTTATTGGTCCTTTACCAGAGCATAGGAGACAACGGTATGCATGTGTAGCCATAGATACCTATTCTAGTGTTATAGTGGTAATTCCCACTCGATCTGCAAACAGCCATGCCACTATCAGATGTTTAGAAACTGTTGAATTATATTATAGAACTCCAACAGAGATACAGTCCGATAATGGAACACATTTCAAAAATGCACAGGTAGCCCGATGGGCTAATGAACGAAATATTAGTTGGACATGGCATTTACCACATCATCCTCAGGAAGCGGGTTTAATGGAACGAATGAACGGCCTATTAAAGGCCCAATTAAAGCGTCTGGGAAATGGTAGTTACTCTAAGTGGGTAGACCATTTAAGCGAAGCCCAACGAATTCTCAATAATCGAATGCTCTCCCCTACACTAACACCTTTAACGTTGTTAAAGGGCGAGACCCATGCACTAGCACGGGTAGCACATGGTTCCGTCACCGTGTCCGGAGGGAAGGACTATATGGTATATCCTGAAAACGGAAGCATAGTTTTAGTCCGGAAACAACCTTTAACTTTAGGTCCAAAGGAGGAATACTGGTTGAGAACTGATGTCCAAGTGCATACACAACCCAGCACAGAAGTATTACTGCGACATACTGTCTTACATCCTGATTTGAAAAAATTAAACATACAGTTGTTAAATCCTTCACAAGCAGATTATAAAAAACCCATAATGTTGGGGCTGAAGAATCAATCTGAAAAACAACAAATCATTCCCCCTGGAACATGGTGCAATATTTATTATGTAACTGGACTAATAGAACTAAAATCAACAGGAAAATCCTTTGGTGGAGGTTGAGTTTGGTATCAGAAGCCTGGAACACATGTCCCGATACCAGCAGAAGTAATAGCTGCGGATGACTCTCAAGCAGTCACTATCATGTGTCCCGAATCTGAGCAATGGCTTAGAGTCCCAGCTGAGCACCTTCGTAGAAGAGAATAAGAATGAAGGGGGGAGGGGGGGGGTGTATAACATCTTTTATATTTCCTTCCCTACAGACTTTTGGCCTGGCCGTGGCCGATAATACAACCCCAAACCAATATATGGATCACCATTGCCAATATCACCCACCACGACACTCTCTGTTTGAGTACTGCAACACTATCTAACCCATTTTTGATGTGTTTAGTGGGAGTTCCTTTGACAGAAAAGGAACTCCACAAAGTGGTAAGCGCTACCCTCCCCACAACCTTACAGAACACCTTCAAGAACTGGAATGGCACGCAGAACTGGAACCTATGGCACTCTCATGTAGGCCACACACGTGTTGCCTCCCCAGGAGCTTAATCTACTTGGCACCTTACCAGGATCAGCAGTATGTACTTGGTTTAACTATGCAAGTGCCACTGTAATCGATGTCAGTATAACTATTGTCAATGCCACAAAACCCATTTATCTGAGCCACACACTATGGTGTAACATTAGTAGTGTGAACGCCACAACCTCATTTAACACACCAATGACTCTACCTGATGGACTCTTCTTGTTATGTGGTGATAGAGCCTGGTACGGACTCCCCGCTGCCATACAGGGAGGTCCATGCACCCTAGGCCGACTCACCCTCTTACAGCCAAACATATCCGCACTACAAATACTGCGGCAGCCTCATAGAAAATGACGCAGCCTTGACACTTTTCAGAAAAACTGTAATAGCAGAGTCACCTTTTGGAACTCTGAGAAAACCATCTTTGTCTCTTTCTTTGTGCCTGGTGTAGCCGCTGCTCAGGCTTTAACTTCTCTGCGTAAACTAGGATGTTGGTTAGCCAAAGAAACCAATGCTACTACAAATGCCATAAAGGAATTATTAGCGGACATTGATTCCATACGACACGCAACCCTACAAAATCGGGCCGCTATTGATTTTTTGCTACTAGTACATGGACATGGATGTCAGGAGTTCGAGGGCATGTGTTGTATGAATCTTTCTGATCACTCTAAATCTATCTCTGCACATTTAGCTGAGCTAGACAACTTGACTCAACAATTGAAAGTAGATAATAGTTGGAATTTCTTTAGCAACCTCCGATGGGGGTGGCCGTGGCTACAAAAACTATTGTTACTTGGCTTATTGTTATTGCTTATCTTCAGTTGTATTTTGTGTTGTATTCTCGTTTTGTTATCCTGTATGCAACGAATGATATCACAACTAATGACTCCTTTTGAAGTCAGGTTAATACGACTCGGTGATGGTACCAACACGGACCACGCGGTGGCATGTGTCCGAAAACACCATAGCTAACACCACTGCTGAGCAGTTTTTTGGCTTTATTCCTCACTGCCATCAGTGCCTACAACGCGCTACTACATCCTGTAATAATTAGTTTACTAATGCAAAATGTGTATACTTCGTTACAATAGTAATTTGTTAATAGAAGAGGTAGATAAAACTCTACATTGTCGATAGGATTGCCAAAGAAAGTTGTAAATGAAGCAGAATAGTTTGATGTGGAATATACTAGCCATGACAAGGGGGTTGAAACTGAATGCTCTTGGGGTCCTTCCCAGCCCAAACCATTCTATGACTCTATGATTGAAAGCTGGCCAGATGCCCTTACCATGGCCAAGGGCAAGACTGGATTGGCCTCTGTGTTTGCCACTAAGAAGAACCTTTAACTCCGCTGTTGGCTGCAACCCAATAGGCGTTGAGCAGTGGAAACACATGTCATACCAGACCTTGATGTAAGGAATGGCCTCCTCTGTTATAAGAGGACCATTCAGAGGGAAGGGTAGGCCAAGCTGCCTGTGTTTAACACGAGTCACTGAGTGGCAAAAAGCTGGACAAGACCTCTGGCAATCCCCTGTTCACCAGGGTCACTTAAAACAAACTACCCTAGACTGCACTTTGCTAAGTTTTTTTGGTTTTCTTTTCCTTTACAAATACAAGCGATTAATTTAACTCGGAAGTGGTCCACTCACGGGCCACGCGGTGGTATGTATCCGGAGACACAATAGTTAATGGTCTGTGATGGCCCATCCCGAGTCTTTCTTGCCTTGAAAGTGTACATCCCAAGCTTTTCTGCCTTGTAACTGTAACTTTGTAACTAAGAAGGAGCAGAGAGCTGTGCTGAATTCATCGTGTTCATCAGAAGGGGATGTTGTAACCAGCTACCATAGCCAACTGTTGCCCATAAAAGGCAGCCAAGGACATTTAGAGGTGACGAAGACGCTGGACTGGGATGAAGATAGCGATGAAGAGGAGGGAAGGGGAGGAAGTAACCGGAAGTTGCCGACCCCTAAAAGACCCTCTTTGCTTTAGAACGCAAACTCAAACTAGTGCCAAATAGGTCACTAGGCCGCTCCTCTTGGCACAAGCTGGCCCCCTGAGCCAAGACGAGTCAGCACCTTTTAACTAATAAAAGCCCAGGACTCGTGAAGGAGGGGAGGCAGATCTCATTACCACCGAGGTCCACGTTGCCTCCGCAGGGACGCCCGCCGAGGTAGAACCTGCCACCTCTCCTGCTACGATGTATCTCGGAGCTGGTCTCTTGATCATCGGGTCCTTAACGGGGTCGGTAAGCATATAACTTAATAAGTAACCTGAACACCCTTTAACCATTTTAAGCATTTTTTTTTTCCTTTCCTACTCTAACCATTGTAATAAAGTAAAGGAGAGACTCATTCTTGTTGGTTCCATTATTTCCTCACCGGAATCTTCGATTCCCCAGAACACTGAGCTTTTTCTGAAGCAAGTAGATTTTTTTTTTATAGGTATGTGACAACTTTGTTTCTCCCAGCTTGAGCTGAGAGGAAGGCTTTTCCAAGATTTTGTATATGATTCTTGAAATGAAAGACTAGGGGTTATACTGTTGATCTCTTTAGAAGTTCTCGTATTATTCATTTTTAAAGAAAAAAACTTAGGTTGCCCATTCGCTTCCATCTATAAAGAGAATAAATTTGCACTCTGACAGTCTTTTATGTTTATGTTTTAATGTAAATAATACAAGAATGTAATGTACAGACTGACAAATGCTATAATATTTCTGTGATATATTTTGAAGTTCCATCTACAACTTCAAAGCATTCACTCGTTGAACTGTGTGTGAAGAAAGAAATGTATGATAACAGCCCATAATCTGTTTGCATGGTTTGCTGTAGTGCTGCACAGGAGGTGTTGTGTATGAAATATTGCTTTGTCACACTGGCAAGGAGATCTGAAATGGACTGGATCTTTCCGAGAAGGAGATTTCGTTTTGTGGGCTGTGCAAGAACAGCCTCCTTAGCTTTGTGCAAAAGGATTTTAAAAAATCCGGGGGAATGTTGACAACATCTTTTAAAAATGATGCTCTGGCTCTCTAGTTACATTTTATGAAATAAAAGAGAAGAATTTGGAAAAATTACCCAGACACTTCGGTGCTTCTTTCCAGATGAAATGTGGATGGTTTTGGTTTTATTGAAAATCTTGCGAGATAGAACAAGTGACATTATTGGTCATGCAGAATGACACAGAATGACTCAGTTTTCTCAGCGTTCAATTCCTGGGCATGTCTCGTCTCCGCTTTCCAGCTTGGTGTTTTCTCCAATGGCTTCTGGTGAGCACTCAGTTGATTGCACACTGAGACTCTTACGGCACTTCTTCTCTTAGATCGGATGAGACAACTTTGACAATCCAAAGCTGAATCTGTTTATTGCTCACCTGGGGATCTCAAAGTCCCAAGGTACAATGAAATTTGTTGATTGAACTTCAGAAGTGTTTTCCCTCAATGTACCTTTTTTTTTTTTTCTTTTCTTTTTTTGCTTGCTTAATTGCTTTCTGTGTATTTCTGCTCTGTGAGAGAGTTAGAGAGTGATTCTGGAACAGGAGGATGTCATGTATATTCTGTAGGCATTAAGAGTTCTAATTACTCCCTGACGAGTCTCATTCACAAAGCATTTTATTTATGATGCTTTTTCTTAAATGATTAAACATGTATTAGTTAAATATTTGCTAAATGTAAGGGCATCACATCTTTGATGCTGGTTCCCAGTAGGAAAATAAGAATAAGAAAATAGTAGGTATCTGTTACGGGAAAGTCTTTCCCAATAGACAGCAGCTATTTATCAGAAAGATACAGGCTGCCCTGTTTTTTAAAAATATATATAATTATATGACATTTTTTAATATGTGGTTCCATCTGAATGGTTTTGGGTTTATCTGCTCTTCATCATATAAATAAAACCTTTTGAGGTTTGACTTTGTAAAGATATACCTCAGGTAGCTCATTGGAATCGCTGCTTTGTTTCCAAATTGTCAACAGCATTTTTTTAAAGTTCTCACCTTCATTCTGCTGGAGATCAAATGAAGTGTGTGCAAAGAAAACCAAACCAAAGGACACAGAGTGGAAATTAACCAGGGAAAAGCACTGAGTAGCTGTCCTAAAGATGCAGGTCTCATAAGTGTCACCTCTGCGTTTTCAGTTTGTTTTGGGACCCTTCCTTGCCTTCTGCTTTTAGTCCTTTCTTCCCTTATTTCATATTGACTCGTGTGATTCCCTTCTTCTAATTTGTTCTTCTCTTAATTGACACTATTTCCCTTATCTCATCCCTTATTAGTAGCTCTGCTTTCTCACCAGTTCCACCTTCTTTTCACACAGTCTGCATGTTGAGATTACCATTCTTGCCCTGCCTCACAGCATTTTCAGTTATCATAGAATCATAAAATAGTTTGGGTTGGAAGGAACTTTCAAAGGTCATCTAGCCCAACCCCCCTGCAGTGAGCAGGGACATCTTCAACTAGAAGAATTTAAAGTTAACAACTTCCTATTTGCAAACTGCTGTCAGCAGGAGGGATGACGCTGGCATCTGATAAAAAATCCCTGAAAGATGGGGGCACCTGCACGTGAGTTCTCATCTTCTGTTTAAAGCATGGCTGTCACAAGCTTTGAATGACAGTGTGTGTGTCTGTGTGTGTGTTCCCACATGAGGCATGCACTGGGAAGAGCTGGTGGAAAATTTTGCTAGAGGTTGGCATTGTTAGAGGGAATTGGGTGCTGACTAGTTAGGAAACTTATTCCAACTCCCAAGTTGTCTGCTGAATGTCTCCCTTCACCCTTGCCAGGTTTGTCATATTTTGCATTTTTGATAACTTGTTCTGTGCTCTTGATGTGAAACACATGCACATCTTAAAATGATACTACTTTTATCTTGATGGAAATCCCACTCTCATCATTATATCTTCTTTCATGAAACCAATAGCTTTTAAGAAAAAAAAAAAATAATACAGAGGCATCAAGGTCAGTTACTCCTGGTAGTGCATAAAATACGTGAGCTAAAGTAACCACAATCATCATGGATACTTTATTGGTCCAATAGAACATGCCAAAATAAGAGGAATTAAATGCTCTAAGGTGTATCTATGTAATGAGGATGGAATGAAGCATTGGGCCCCACACAGACTTAGGACTTGAGGTCATGTAGGTACTGTATTGAGGCCTAGCAAAAAATCCTTTGAAAAATGTCACCCTTCTTGGCATGGTACAGACAGGCACCCAGAAGAGCTGCAGCAACAATGTATGTCAGGGGAGGAATAAACTGAAGTACTGTGGGCAGGCAGTACAGCTTCACCATGGTATTGAAGGTTGAAGGGGTAACTACTGGCCTAGGGAGACAGGGGAGGTTCAGAAAGCCATGGCTGGCTGGGGAACTAGCTTTACTCTCTGCAGCAGGGACTGGGTAAACCCCATTATTCTAAGATGTAATATCTCAGCCTTCCAGTCACTGACCAGGTCTTGTGAGCTGAACATCACCAAGAAATGCATTTTTCATTGCTGAGTGATTGGTAAGTTCAGAAAGCCTCGAATGTGTAACTCTTTGTATGTCAGGAGCAGGCTGTGTGTGGGACTGCAGATAAAAAGACATGACAAAATGGTTTTCTTCAAAGCATTTTTATTTTCTGGGCCTACAGTACTGCATAACATGTAAATTCAGAACAGCTCCACCAAATCCAGAGATGGATTGTGTTTACTCTACTGCAGGCGAGATCAAAGTGAGGCTGGAAGACGTATGCATTTTAGTGCCTGTAACATTATTTATTATGCACACAACCCGACAATTCCTGAGCTTAGTTCCTGCTGTTAAGTGTCTTCCTCACAACCTGCAAAGGCAGATTCTTTAATTAACCTTTAAATGATAATTATTTCCCTGGCAGTGCACCAAGCAGAATCAAAGTAACTCCGTTTTATACTGTATCAGACTTGTCTCCTGAAGATATGTTAGATTACTTAGAGTAACTCAGTGAAGCTGAAGGATACTACGTCTATTTGTTTGTGCTGTGTTCTACCAGATCTGTAGGCAGATCGGATTGGATGCATGGGGCAGGGCAGATGATTTGCTTTTCTGAGAAGCTTGCTGAGTGGAAAAGCCGGACAATACAGTCAGGAGTCATTTGGGAAGCAACACGAAAACGTACCAGAAAGTGCAAAGGAAAACTGTGGCCAGCTACTGTGACTTTGGAAATGACCTAAACAGACTTTACTGTGACAAGTGTTGCTGCGCCAACAGGGAAACACTTGCTATGATACTTGAGAAACATATATCCAGATAGTATTAAATGATATCATTTGCTGTTATATTTATGAGCTGAGCATGGAGTAGTTTGTATGGGGGGCTGGTTGACATGCTTGGCTTCTTGGAGCTGCAGAGAGCAATAGGGCAAGTCATCTCAATACATGGGAGGTAAACTGATTTCCCAGGTATTTAACATGCTTAATTTCTAGACCATTCCCTCACTCCTCACTGAATTTTATGCAGTGAGTTCATGTTATATCCTGGCAGTTCAGTACCATCCCCTGAATCAAACACCTGAAGAAGTGGTAAGTAATCAAGGAGACAGAGGCATATTTTCGCCTCCTGAAAGCCTCTCCCAATGTTGTGTCCATAAAAGCTACAGTAGAAGTGACTCCCCCAACCTGGGATAGAGATGCCAGTGAGGTGAAAGTACGTGTCTTAAACATGTTGATTATACATGCAGATCCATCATTTTAGGGAAAGAAATGATGCCAGGGCTAGCAGCATCCCTTTTCCCCACATATTTATTTGTTTCCTCCAAGTCTGCAGGAAGCAACTACCATGGGATAAATGAAGGAAAATGGTGGATAAATCGCCTTCTGTTTTCAGGACATTTTCCAAATCTGATTGGAGCTGCCCTTGAGAGTGATGGTACTGTCTTTTCTTATTTAAGTCCAAACTGTCCTTAGAAGCAGAATGCTGCCACCTTCTCTGCCTTTTTGATTCTCTCAGCAGCATGTGTCTGTGGAGGTATGTTTTACCCTTCACCATAACGACACTGTGTTTTTGCACACAATTCACTGGTTCCCATTTATTCCCAGATGTTCATAAGCAAGTCTCTCATCTGAATGACTGGACTATATTGCTGTCTCTAGGCTAGTAAAGTAAGAATAAATGGATGCGACCACATTCCTTATCTCCAGACTGCAGAAACTTTTGTCAATCCGTGAGATAGACTGGGCGGAAGCCGAACGCATAACAAAATCATTTGGGGTCATGGTACAATGATTAGATTCCTACAGCCTGTGTTACTGATGATTAGTACTCTGGCTCCCTGGAGAAAAAACATTTGAAATTCTATGCTACAGCCAGATGCCAGGCAGGCCATCATAAACAGTGTGTGAACCTGAGAAAAACATGCATCCTTTTAAGGTACTGAGATCTTTTCCCAGCAAACTCTAATCTCAGTCCTAAAGGGAAAGCTCCGTTCAGCTTTCAATGCTGTACTGCAAAGGGGATATCTCTGGCTACTTGCAGGGATCACAGCTGTGGTTTGGTAAGCTTTAGGAGGTGTTGCTTTTTCTTGAAAGAGGGAGGGAAGTCAGAAATGTACAAAAACTCTTAACTCAGTGACAGAAAGTTTTCAAAAGCTTTGTGGTAAGGCCCAGAGAAGACTGGCAAGGTATTGCCTTTTTGTCATGGCATCAATTATGTTATTCCCTGAATATGTCTGAGGCACTGTGAAACGAATGAATGCAGGACATGAGGTAGTCCAGGGAGATGATCTTTATTCAGCACTGGCAAAGGGAAGTTTTCCATCTTTTGGATGTCTGACTGTAGTTTCATGGCTGTCAGATTACACAGTCAAATGTATTCAACAGGTGAAAACTAATGTTCATTTCCAGTTTGTATATTTGCTCCTGGGATAGGGGTTTGTCAGTGTTCTTTTACCACATAGCTTTGGCATCCTGGTAGCTGCTTTGGATATGGTTTGGCTTATAAAGAAAACAGGCTTAATCCTGATTTACAGGCAACCCCTTAGAGTGCTTGAGAGCAAGTGGTTTTTTCTGAAGTCTTGGCATCATGTAGAGAGAACTTCAGATTTCTATAGACACACTGCATACCTTCCATGGAGAAATACAGTTGTGGGAAGCTAAATTTCTAATACAAGCATCAAGCAGTGAAGTATAATTAAGCCCCATATCATAAGAAGAACAAAATCATTCTCCTAACAGGGCACAAACCCAAACAACTCCCTGTTCCTTCCTTTTTATGTGGCAAAAGAAAGAGAAACATTTCATCCTGCCAAAAAACCAAAACCAACAATAAGGTGTTCACAAATGTGATCTTATTCCAGCAATGTCCAGCTTAAGAGAACAATTTGTGCTTCTGCCAGTAGATACTGCAATTGGATACTATTTTGCAGCAGCAGAATTGTTGTAACTGCTGTGGAGGCACAGCATGCTGCTAAAAACCCGGCAACTTTTATGAAAGCCGTTTATATTACTGTAGGCTTTCTATAAACAGTGGCAATAAAAAGCTAAACTGTTTTAGCAATAAGATGCAGATATTAGAGATGAGTTTTGCTGCAACAGTAATGCCTTTTGGCAAGTATGCTGGCATTTAGAGAAAAAAATAAAAATAAAAAAATCAAAGTATCTCTTAAAGACTTTCTCACTGCAGTTTTGACAGCGAGCAGAACCCCTTCCCCAAAAGAGAGCACTGGCTGCAGAAATCACACAGAATTGATTTTCTTACTAAGCTTGTATGAGAATGGGGGCAGAGCACTCCTCCTAGATAGCAAAGGCATCTTTTTTATGGATGTAAATATTCAGAGGGAAAGGAACAAGTTTCTCAGCTTCCCTCTGATGCATGGCTCCACTAGGTAGAAAACAGCTTTCCAGATATTTATGTAGAGCCATTTGGACTCATGTATTAGGAGTTTTAGACTGGGGAGGAAGGGGAAGTATGTGGTTGTGTGTTGGGTTTTTTTGTTTGGTTGGTTTGATTTTGGTTTTGTTGGGGTTTTTTTGTTTTGTTTTTTTAACTGTGCATGCTAGAGTTTTCCTTTAGGTTCCAATGGATTTTCCAATGGAGACCTTGGAAACCAGACCACTGATTTATGGACCTCACTGCAACTCTCCACACCTGATGTTAAGGATATATATTTGAAATCTTTGAATTACATTAGTTTTGTTAGTGTTCATTCTAGACATAGCTTCTATTGGTTTCTAGACTTAAGAGGGATTTTCTTTTAGAGTCAGATTCAAAACAGTTGCCAGAAAATGCTTGAGTTGAAAATATCTGGAGCTAAGAAATGTGCTTGGTCTATGTTCTTCACTAGGCATTTTCTTTCGGTCATCACTGGGGACCAGTTGCTAAGCTTTGGTTTGAACTATTTAAGCTGTTCCCTTATCCTTGTTTACTTGCACACTGATGATGCTTTCCAGCCAAAGAGTTGCTGGGAAAGAAAGAGGGGAACATAATAAGAACTATCTTTCTATTTTTTAGCTCCAAAATCCTTTTGAACAGCTGTATGCTGGAAAATCACTCAGGTAGACTCTGCTACACCTGGTAAGAATGATCTCTCTATCCCAGAAGTCCTCCCTTTTAAAGGAGATATGTATAGGTCTGCTTTATGCTTTCCTGTGTGATTTAAAATACCGATACAATCCCACACATGCCCAACAGCAGAGAATTTAGAAAATTTGAGATGTTGTAAAATTATGGGAGACTTACAGTCATTTACACTTAATCATGGGCTAATGGAGAAGTGTGGGAACTGTATGTGAAGTGTATGGACGTTTTCTCAATAGAAAGTTGTTGCACATATATTGGACACCTAATCCCCAGCATAGCAATACATCCGGGGTTTGCTTAAGTGTATCTGAGATTAGGCTGTAGTTCATTTCTGCAGCAGTAAAAGTTATGCCTACCTAAGCTGTATTCAGTGCCTACTATTTATCCTACCTGGAGCAAGATAACAAGAGGCTATGATATCTGTGCCTACTCTCTTGATCTTAAGTGATTATTTCTCCTACTTTGTGGGAGGCTGTGACTATAAATACAGTTAAGTATAGTTTTCCCCCTTTTTTCTTGTTGTTTCACAGAAGCTTGAATTCTATCTGCCACATTTAGTATTAGCTATCTTGCAGAGCTGGGTACAATGTATAACACTTTTTATTTTTCTCCTTTTTTTTTTGAAAACTAGACCTTTCCTTCCCCCTTCTATTTGTGGACTGCTGGTGAACAGATCACTGTTTTCTCAAAGTTATTCAGTATGAGAGTAATTAGGGACATTGAAGCATGAAGTTTGAGGGGAAAATAGAAAAGGAAAGATGATTCTCTGGCTGTATATAGCTTCTTTAGGGATGGTGTTTAGTGAGCACTGAGATTCAACATTCAAGCTGTTTGCATTGGATTCTCTAACTTCAAGGCTTTGTTCCTCCTATTTGAATGGTAAGCAATCAGGAATCAGCGTAGTAGAGCTTTTGTCAAAAATAATTGCTCTCTACATTAAATCTGAAATGCTCACTTACAATTGAATTTGCCCAGACGTGAATTTGTGAGAATTGGGTGATGTGAATTCTAGAGGTTTATGAATATATCTTAAGAAACTTATTTGAATGTTTGCTGAAAAGTGTGCAGAACATATTTTTTTCCAGGCTATTCTCCAGTTTATTCATTAAATAATTGTTTCTGCAGTTTCCAGTTGATGAGGTAACAAATCCAAAAACTAATCAGAAGTCAGTCTGCTATTAGTGGTATCAGTAATCAGATTTGCCAAATCTATTTGAGAACAGGCATGGAGCTGAGAGAGGCAGTCTGCTGCCTCCAAAACCCTCACCTCCTTTCCCAAGTGAGGACTTAAACTCAGTTTCAGCCTATGTCCACGGGCTGCTTTTGAAAACCACTTTCAAAACTATCTGGGGGAGGCTGCGGCACAGTGTGATATTGAGCCCTCAGAACATATGGATATGCTGCCTTTTGGACTGCCTTAGGATACCTGAGCACCTGTGTGCTGTGAGCCAAAGGGAAACAGGACCTGTAGGGTACGAGAACCTCTCTAAAGAAGCAGCTGGATGCCACTCAGCATATCCAACATCCTATGGGATAACATTAATAATATTTTTATAGAATCACAGCAATGCTGTGGTTGGAAGGTACCTCTGGAGATTGCCTAGTCCAAATGCCCTGTTGAAAGTACGGACAACTAGGGCAGGTTGTCTACAGCCATGTCCAGTTGTTTTTAATCATCTGTAACAAGATTTCACAATCTCTCTTTGCAACCCGTTTCAGTCCTTGGTTATTGTCACAGTAAAAAAGTTTTCTCTTGTATTTTGAGGTATTTGGATGACAGGACAGCCTGCAATATAAATCCTGTTATGTCTAACTTGAGTACTGTGGTCACCAGCCATGGTTTAGACACCTCCAGGCGCTTCTTTGCATTTGAATGGTCGTAAGAGTGGGAGATGCAGGCAGCTCTGTGCAGGGCTGGGAGGAAGGTAGCAATGACAAGAGAGGTCCCAAATCAGTGTCCCTGTAGTTGCTAAAATTGCAGCATATTAAATTAAATTCCCAATGGTCAGATTCATGTGATGGGCAAGATGATGTAACTTTAACTTAACTGATGTTCAGATTTTCTTGTGTCCCACTAGGGCATGTTATGTTTCCCAGTACATGCTGTTACATTTAGAAATAGATACCACCTGTCCTATGTGGCACACTATTTTGGGGGGCAGGCAATCATATTTGTCACTTCCCTCCTCCACCAAGAAGGCAGGAGCTGGGAAATCTCACCCAACCTCTATCCAAGGGAAAGCACATCAGCATCTTATACGCAATTTCTGAAATTTGCTAGTGGCATAAACATCCATGAGCAATTCACAAAGCAGGTAGGAATCAGGTATGCTATAGGTAGATACTCTAGGCAACAAGACATTGATGGGGCCTTTTGCAAGGAAATAGGAAAAAGCAAATAGCCTTCATATTCAGTGCAGCAGCCCAAGGATGTAGCTGCATGAACTGGTCAATCTGAGGTAAACAGGAGTGTGAATGTAGAGCAAGTAATTCTGTGGTCACTGCCTGAGTGCTTGCTGTTCCCAGCAGTAAATGCAAAGTAGCTCATTCTGTTTCTCACTGCATGCAGAGTGGGCTCACGGCCAGCTAATGTGCATCTATGCCCAGGCTTGCCTTCAGTGCTCACAGCCCACATGATACATAAATAAATCAGTGTGTCTATCTGACAAGCTTGTTCCAGGCTAAGAAACTTCTCAATAGAAGATACATATTTTGCCAAGGAAGTGGGAAATATCCTAGGCTTTTTAATAGTGACCTGCTGGGTTGGACCAAGGGTCCCTCCTGCCTGGGACTGTCACTGAAGGGGTCATGGAGACTGCGTGAGCCTGCATGCTGTCTGCAGACAGTTCTCCTGTGCTTCCCTGCATCTGCAGTCACTGAGTTAGAAATGTGAAAAAGCACATCCTTGCCTGTTCCTTTTGGTATCTGTGGGGACCTGTTGACCATGATTTATTTTATCTGTTTTGAAGCTGCTGCTGCTTTCTTCCTCCAACGTCCTGTGGCAGCAAACGCTCTGGGCTTTATTTATTTATTATTTATATACAACAGTGTAGCTTTGGCCTCCCCTGAAGATCAAGACTCTAGTTAATACTCTCCTGATGTAACAAGCCGTTGGTACCTTTTCCAGTGGACAAAGTTGGCCACCAGCTCCCTCCCAGTCATTCTCTGGCTTTCTTTCATCTTTCCACAACAAAAGCAGCAACAAAACCACAGTTAACCCAATGGCAGGTTAAGGAGAGTTGCCACATCTCCTGCTCAAAGATGGAGCTGCATGCCTGCTTAACAGAAGAAATTTAAAGCAGCACTCCCGCTGTGCTCTGAGGGTCATTTTCTTTCATATTATGGCCACTGGGTAATCAGGAACTACTGACTGTCACAGCTACAACAAAGCTACGAGGGAAAAAAAAAAAATCTATACACATTCATTATATGAGTCGAAATCTTACCATCTCTATACCAACTGATACATACATATATATATAATTGTATACATCTAGGACATGGCTCTGCGTGACATAAGGTGAGCGTAGGACAAAATATGATTGCTTGATTCTAAACCCTTTAGGAAAGGGACTATGTATCCTTTTCTTTCTTCTATAGACAAAATGTGCCTTAAGTACATAAGGTCTTAAATGATGCAGTAGCCTGCTACAGTCAACAGGAACTTCACTTCCTATTAGCATCACACCAATCAAGTTCCATTAGCATGAACAATCACAGAAAGAAAATTTCAAAGCAATGCATGTAGTGGGAGAGACAGGATTTTAAGGATTTAAGAATTTTAAGACCCCATCAAAGAGACTGCAGAAACAGTGCCATGCAATTCCCCTGACCTTTTGAACAAAATGATAGCTCAAATAGCACATAATAATCCATAGGTTTAATATTTGAAACAAAGAAACCAATGTAGAATTCTAAATTAATGAATATGTTTGAGGAACTCTACCCTCGCCAAAGACAAGCAAAAATAAAAGGTAAAATTTATCAGATACATTACTGGGAATTCACTGATTTCTGTTCTGTGAGAAGTGATGTGGGCAGATACCATCACACTTCAGATTCACCTAGCAACTTTCATAGAAATAATTTATACCTGCCAATTTCATTGCTGTCATTAGGACTTTGCCATTTTGAACTCAAATGGACTCACTGACTCAGCTGGAATCAGTGAGATTTTGCTGCTTGCTAGCACAAGAACTTGACCAGTCCCTTTGATTGTAATTTTTATTGCAGTCACAAGCATCTTTCGTTCTTCAGAACAGGAATAAAAAGATTCCAACTTGTAGTTAAAACTAGATGATTATTTTTTCTTCTGTTGAGAGGAGCAGAGGAAACTGAGAATTTGTTTTTATTGACATTTCCCTGAGATTTTTTTTCATCTTTTTTCTTTACGGAAAGCTTAGGATACAAGTGTTCAGTGAAAGTGGGTCTCTTTATTTAAAAAAAAAAAAATGTACAGAAGCAAAAAGATTCAAAATACTATCTGTTCTCAAACAACCTGATTCTCAGATGTAGTCCACCCCCCTGAGAAAATTTTGTTTTAATTTATTTGGCTGCAAGGGAACAGAAGCCCTGAAATTCCCTTGTTGGCTCCTTCCACTTGGGATGTCGTTAATACAGTTCCCATGAGATTTGCTGTCCAGTTCTGCAGATATCTGAAGTGTAGATTTTTTCTGGGGAAAAAAACCCAACTAACCACACCCCACAACCCCAACAAAAAAAAAAAAAACAGATCTAGAATAAATTATGCTGTTCCAGTGCACCTCTTTTACTCTTTTTTTGCTCAGGGAAAGCTCCCTTTGAAAAGGCTGAAACTACTGGGTGTTTTGTGCTGGCTGGCACCAAATATAGTGTGAATCATGACTTGAGGTTGTTAGGATGCTTCACTGCAATCTCTTGGCCTGGGAGCCAGCTTGGAAACAGGGCTGGCGATCACAGAATATCTCTGTCCTATTTATGCTCTCCATGTGGCTGCTACTTTTTCTTCCTGCCCTAGAGAAATCTCACTGCCCATACATTAAACACATAACTGATTTATTTGACTTCATTTATTTACATTCTGACAAATAGTTTTTAATCAGCCTATTTACTAAATTTATTTTCCCCAGAAATAGCATGGCATTAATTTGTGACAAATGACGTTTCAGCTTGTGACATCTCTCACTTACTTAAATTAGTTTCAGGTGACTCTGAGTAAATTTGTAATTATATTAAGCATGGGTCCTAAAAGAATATTTTGGTATTCAGTATTTCTCACAGTAATGAGGCTGAACTCCTTCTCATCTTACCTTTCTTTGGCAGTGTACAATGAGTCTGGAATCTTCAAGGGCTAAACCATTAAGATTTTGTAATGAAGTGCTAGAAGAGTTGAATCTTAAGAATATTAAGAAGAAAAGATGATAGAAGCATGTCACAATAAATCCAGGTTCCTAAGGACCTGTTAAGGAGAGTGGGTGGGAAGATCCTTAGTAATCTTTATATATCTGACAGGTATCAGAGTAATGTGTACCAGTGTATCACTCAAGTGAACTTTAATCCTGCTTTGAAGTCTTAATAATCTGTAGGGTTTTATGCATTAAGTAAATAATGTCTAAAAAGCATAAAAAATCAGCAGTTTAAGAAGTAAACATTAAAAAAGATAAAGCAATTTGTTAAGAAGGGAGTTTCCAAATGACAGTATTTATTTTCAGAAGACTGAAGAGAATAAGACATCATTGTGTCTCCATTTCTCACCAGATAGGCAGAAAGACAGACCCAAGAGAAGGCCACCACCTCTGGTTTAGATGTTGCTTATGACCCTCATATGGCTTCTGCCTGAGCCAGTAGTAATCCTTGCCCTGAGGTCAGAGAGGAGACTTTTTGCCCTGCTCTTGGCGGTGGACATTCATTCATTCTTCAGTGGACATTCTTCTCACCATGGGCAGAAACCCTGGAGGAGGGCCAGCCCTGGAGCTTCTTTCCATGAACATTGTGGGCAAGATCCCTGCAGAAACACTTGTGACGAAAAGTTGAAGCCAATGCTTGACGTACAGTTTGCACTGGGTGCTTCACATATAGGAAGACTGCCTGAGCACAGTGTGATGGTGATAAGTTGGCAGCTTTCTCTGGCCCTCCAGGGTGGGCTTGGTCAGCAATTCAAACACGTTATTTTATACTGTCAACTTGCATACCCTCCACCGGCAGAAAGCTCTCAAACTGCCTACTATATGAACAGGGAACTTTATTTAGTGCAGTCACATGGAAATGACAGGTCTTCCCCATTCCTGTGGTACTGCAGCTATTCTACTCACTAAAAACTCAGCTAAGCTAAATATTATCCAAGATATTGATATTCTATTATACTAGGTTTCAGCTGTGTGCTACTACATATTTTAAGATTTCTTAAAAAAAAAAAAAGTATTAAGAAGCAGCTGTAGTGTCTACCCCAAAATGTTGTAAAAGTTCTCAGATGCCAAGAGATTATGAGAAATCAAAGGGTTCTTTTAATGGCAATAAAGGCCTAGTTTAATTTTTATGGATTTTTTTTTTTTTTTGTCATTTCAAAGTATTCAATTTGCACTTAAGTCAAATTTTCTACCTTTTCTCCAAAATCAAAAGGAACAAAATCTACTTATAAACAGTGAAAAAGGAAGGAAAGGAAAATAAAGGCACAAGTCTCAACAGTTTTAATGTTATTGGGCTTAAAACATTAAATATTTTGAAGTATGATTTATGAAAACCAGAAATGGTATGTTGGTCTCTTTGGGAAAAAAAAAAAAAAAAAAAAGAAATCCCATTGAATGATGGATATCTGACATTTTATTTAAAAAAAAAAAAAAAAGAAAAAGAAAAAAGAAAAAAGGCACTCATTCAAGAAAGAGATAATAAGTGTCAATTAACCATTACTATTCCAATTCTGTGTGATTATTACTTTGGTTTGGTGGAGAAATTTGGTTTTTTCGTATGTACTGTTTTTACTAAATGATTGTATTTAATCTGAAAGAAACTGCAGTAAGTATCAGGGAAAAAAATACGCTGTGGCAAAAAAAATATATTATTTTGTTGTACTATGATTTCAAATTTCAGTTATTAGAAACCCTTGTTCCAGCCTTCATAGTTTTTTTCTGATGAACCCATCTCTATCTTTCTTTCAACAGTATAACAAAAAGGCACATAACTTTAGACTTTAAAACTCTTTCTTTACATTTAGCTTTGGTTTGGTTTGCTTCTGTCTTTGTTTCTAAGTCACTTGCCCTGCACAAGCAGTCAGTCTTCAATAAAAGCTTTGTGATTTATTGCTCATACAAGGTTGTGAAGTTCAGGTTGTTACATCTGTCTTCTCTAGGACTACACGATATATATAAACGCAGAAAATTTAGGCTGAACACAGTAATAAAAAGTTACATATCTTGACTTATGTATTTAGCCGCTAAAAGTTGGGAAGTTCTTTCCCAACTTTTAAATTTTCTATTTGATATGTACGGAAATTTCAACTCTAATCTAGAAATTTATTTATCAATACCCTGAGACTTAAGACTATTACAGGTGTCAATAACAGATATAATACTGAACTAAAATGCTGTTCTGAAACTTATTTGAGGGGTGAGACAACAGTGATAAATACGAAAATATTTTACATATTGGAAGAATCCAAAACCTTCATTAGCTTTAAGGGTTGATCTGCTCTCCTCTGTTTTCCGCATGAAAGAGTTCTATGTGAAACAGTGGTACTGCTGCCTCCTTAGGATTCATTTGTTAGAGAAAGGCTGGATTCTGGCCTATCCCACATGCTGAGTAGCTGTGTAACTTCTGCATGGCGCCCTGATGGTAAATAGGATGTTACTAGTGGGTGATGAGGGATAATTTTATGACTGGAATGGTATATGTTTGCATGCATTTGTTTTAAGCAAAATAAATAAGCTGGAAAGAAAAAGTCAATACAAAAGAATAATACCCGAGACATATCTTTTGCTATTTGTTTGGGAAATATGTTCTATGGCTACAAGTACCATATTTTTAATCTATTTTCCAAATACAGTTAGACCTAGAGAGTGGTACCTATACAGCTATTCCTCTAATATAAGCAAAGTTCAAATTAATTTCCAGAGTTCTAGAAGAGTTGAGAAATAAAAATGCATCCAAAATGTTAGATATTTGTGTGTGTAAACAGAGAAAAAAAAAAAAAAAATCTGAAATTTTAGTAACATTTTTTAAAATACGTGGTTTTTTTACAGAGGTGTCCCAAGAAAAATTCATCCGAAAATCCTAGAGTAGAATCATAGAATAGTTAGGGCTGGGGTTAGGGTTAGGGTGCACAATGGGCAGGACTGCGCTCAGTGCGCCCTGGTGGAGGTCCTCCTGCAGCAGGGGCTGAGCTGCGGGACACTGTCAGTAGCTGAAAGGTGTCAGGGAAGCTGAGAGAGAGCGGGACTGCTTGCTCTAGCCCAAACTGTGCAGAGGCCACAGGCGTCCTCCATAGCGCATACAGAAAACAGGAGGAAGAGTACAATTAAAAGGGGCTTCCTCCAAAATCCATCTCCCCACCCAGAACCGCTTCGCAGTTCTGCAGGGGACTAACGAGGAAACGCATTCCCCACCCTCACCTAAAGAGACCAGCGGAGGCACTTTGTGCTCCCCGAGCACTGCACCGCAGCCTCCCCTCCCCTCGGCTCTGTCCGGTGCCGCCGCTGCCACCGCCGGGGCAGCCGGATCAGAGCTCCCGGAGCGGGCCCTGCCCTCAGCCGAGCGCTCCCCGCCCCGCCCCGTTGCCCGCCCGCTCTGCCGGCGCCGAGGGCCGCGCCCCGCGCTGCTCCCGCGCTCCCTGGGGCGGGTTCTCCCCGCTCGGGCGGTGCCTCCCTCCTGGAGCTGCCCCCGGTGAGTCCCTGCGCGGAGCAGCAGAGTTGCGGCTCCTGGGCAAGTCCTGGCGAGAGCTCGGGGCTCCAGCGAGGGTTCGGGGCTCCCGCGGGGGCTCTCGCCGCCCAGAGCTGAGGCTCTGGGGTTGAAGGAGCTCGCTGGAGGGACTCACCTCTGCAAATGCAAGAACAAGATTGAGATTTGTTTCTTGCTTACTTCATGTCAGCATATATCTTTTGACCTCTTCAGCTGTAGACCTGCCTTCCCTTGGCTGGGCCCAACAAACTGGTGACTGGGGAGGCAATGAAGCTTACACATTAGGAAGAAAGTTAGCACAGGGAGGCAGCTGAACAACTGACAAGAAACTAGTGGAGCAGTCAGTTGGCTTTTTGTAATTCTCATCTAAACTTCTGAAAAACCTTATAGGTATTGGCTTCCCAGTCAGTGAAAACTAATTCATGTTGATGAACATTTTCAATCTCTTACTAAGACTTTTAGATGACTCATGTTACAGTAGGAATCTTCAGGGAGGAGTGTGTTGGAAGGTAAAAATAAAGAGGAGGAGGCTATATTCCTGCTATAGCTGTATTTTCTATGCCATTTGCTTCCCAAACTACTGGTACTTTTTGCTGTAAAATTACTCATCTCAAAGTGTTTGGAGAGTGTCCATGAGGTGGGAAATACGGCTCTTCATAAACCAGAGAAAAGTGATCTTGTTGGTTGGAGTCTGCTTTCTTCAAGGTGTCCAAATTGCAGATGAGCAGAGTTGCTTCCATTAAAAGTCTTTTAATCATATGAGACTCAAAAAATGTTAGCAGATAAAGAAACAAAGGAGTGAAATACTAAAGAATAAAAACACTGATCAAAAACCTATGATTAAACCTTTTTTTTTCTGATAAAACGTTTCTGAACAGAGTAGCTTTTTTTGCAGAACGTGATTGTACACATTTAGATTTCAGTGTTTTCAGATCTCTTTAATAAAAAGCATTTTTAACTGCTGACAGAAGTGGTTAAAAATATTTTTAGGAGAAAAAAAAGTTAATGCCCCATCAAACAATATCATAGAGGTCTGAGTGCGCAGAGATTTCAGTCTTTCCTTAAGTGTAGCAAAAACCAAAATACTATTTTCTGTTAATAAAACTGTTTTCAACCTTGTGATTTCTTAAACTAAAGAACTGTCAGGAAGAAACAACTTTAGCTAATCCATTGCGTTCATATCTCTTTGAAAGTGGTTGAGTTTGGACTATTGATATACTTAAAAAAAAAAAGCCCTTACAGTTTCACCTTTTGCTTTTTGAATTTTCTACCTTCAAGGCCTTATTGTATACCAGATTTAAATCTGACATTTGGAGTAAATTTCAAGAAAGCTCAGAAGAACCTGAGCTCTCAAGTCTGTGGTACACTTTAAATTTTAACAGCTGAGTCATTCTAGTCCAGATCTGCATTGAAGAAAACAGAACTGGGTAATTTGATGTTCTCGGACTTCAGATTTGTGGGATGTTATATCCAATCAGTATAATCACTACAGTGATATACACAAGATCTGCTGTTGTTCTACAACACCATCTCTGCCACGCTAACTTAATAACAGATGTGGTGATGATGTGGTATAATTTGAATTACTTAGTATGGTATGAGTATATATAAACATATATACTAAATTTTTTCCTACTTGAAAGAGATTACATTAAAATAGCAATATGCCAACCCACGCAAACTGTAAACTCACTAAGCAAGTCATCAGTGTGTTTTATCAGGCCTGCCTCTTCCTATAAGTAGTGCAGTATTTTGTGCCCCTTCCAAAACCCTCTCACAGCCTTCAAATATTTATCCAGTGAGATCTCTGTGACTGTCCACATGCCCTCTTACCCCGAGTCTATTTTCACATTTGACTGCGGTCAGCATTTAACAAAGGAATCAGACACACTTCTGCAGCAGCAAATCTATCCCAATGTTTTATTTAAAACTGTCCCTTATCCATTCCCACCTCTCATCCACTTAATGCTGGACTTATCCCATCCTGATGCTTTTTCTTTGGTGTGATAAGAGCCTCATGGTTTTCCTCTTTGGTGTGACAACAGCCTCACAGTTTCCCATAGTTTCCAAACAAGTATAGTTGGGAGGTATATGTATGTTTCTAGGTGTGCAGTTGTTTTTTAATTCTTTTTCATTCAGCTGATTTGTGACTCTGCAAATTGAAAAGAATGATGCTTTGTTTGTCAACTTGCTTTTGCTTTAGAGAGGAAAAATGCTGTAAGAGAACTATGTTTGTTTGTGACTATTATTCTGGCTTCTGTCCCATTTTTATGTCTGAATTCATTATGTTTTGGAGAAATTACTTCTTTTTATATATCTGGGTAACCATCCATCTGCAAAACTAGCATTTAGGCAGAGAAAATACTGAACAAAAAGGTGTTTGTTTGTTGTTGGTTTTTGTTTTGTTTGCTTGGTTTTATTATTTTGATTTTTGGTTTTGATTTATTTATTTATTTTTTTAATTTAACATCACACTAGCTTTACAACAAAAAGATTATAGATTTGAGTTTCCTTGTTTGTGAGCGAAGGTGATAATTTTCCATACTGCTATAACTCAGCTAAAAAGAATATTCCTGTATAGTAAAAGCAATGTGCATGTGTCTTGTTTTAATCCCAGCTGGTAACTAAGCCAAAACACGGCACTGTACCAGCTACTTGGAAGAAAATTAATTCTATCCCAGCTGAAGCTGGGACAACATGCAAATTGGGAGGCAGAAATAAAAAGTGGAGGAACATCTCAATGACTTCATGCCAAACACTGTCTTACTGCATACCTGAGTTTCCCTAACTACCTAAATGGAGTGAGGTTTTTCCTCTTTGCAAATACTGCTAATATCAACGCTTAAAAACTCATAAATCCGTGGCTTGGAAAGCACTCTGACAGAACTGTATGTTCTCTTGAACCTTTCAAAAGGTGAATAATTGGTCCTTCTTGGTTACAAATTGCAGAAATAAAAGGAATGCTACTTTTATTATTTTTAAATCATTTATTTCAGCTCAGAAAACCTCTCTCCTGTTCACACTTGATCATTATATCTGCCTTTCACCTGCAGATTTTTCTTTTTGTTCCTGTGGTAACTGCAATACCCAGTGTACATATGCATCTTTGATCATTGTTCAGCTGATACCACAGTGGGTGGCAGAGAGGTAAGAGGCTTTCCTGTGCAGCGCATTCATCTTTTGCTGGTCTGTTGGTTATTATATTGGCATGGTTTACAAAAGTACGAAAAGTTTTTAAAGATTACCAAAATCAGTTATTCTTTTTGCAAACAGTGTCATGGGTATGTATAGCTGGGCCTTAAAAAAAACCAAATAAACAAACAAAAAAACCCCACCCAACCAAAAATAATCCTACAAACGATGTATGAAGTGAGATAAGAAAGACTTGCTTTTAGCCTGTCATGATCGTATGTGGCTGGAAGCCTAATGACAGAATATATGAGCAACAGGATGCTCATTCCAGCTGCTATTTGAGGTTGCATTTTCTTGCATCAAGAAAAGTTAAATACAGATTACCAACTGTTTGACACTTCCTTCACAAACAAAGAATTGGATCCCCCAGTAATTACTTTTACTGTGACTTCTATGAGCCACTTGTCAGACCAAAAACTTGGATTAGAGTCGCATTTATAAGAGCTAAAGGGTTTATCTGGTATGTAGGACATACGCTGGATGTGTTCATAGGGATTAACAGTGAAGCAAAAATCCAGGTCCCACAGAAGCAAGTAGAAAAACCTCCACTAATGTCACTGGAAGTTGGATTGAACTGTTAAAAAGTTTCCTCAGTAAAACCAGGACATTTCTAGTCATGCCTACAAGGAAAAATTCCTCTGCAAGTTTTCTCCCTGAAAAATGGTGATGAAACATTTGGAGCTTTTGTTTTTTCCTTTTTTTTTCACACCCTATATCTAATCCAGTTAGCATGCGCAGCCAGATATGAACCAGTTTTGGATATATGTGCTCCATATCACTATGTTAATCTAGAAAGGTACATTAATCTGTACTTACATTTAGGTCAAATAGTTTTCTTACAGTTTTGCAGTGAATGTAATACATAAAAGGATAATGTAGATGTGAAAAATAGTGCAGTTTGAGGTGATTACAATGGGAAGAGGGGTTTGTATAAATGGCAAGTATATTTCAAAAAGTCATCTTTTGAAAGCACAAAAATGACTAATGCCTTCACTTAGAATGAAAGAACTCTAGAAATAGAAAAGTTTCATTAGTACTTCTTCCCTAATCACTCACAACAACCATCAGCTGCCTACTGGGTGAGTGGGTGGAGGAAGTATTCTGAAAGCCCCTCAAAATGAATTAAAAGATTTTAATAAATACAGTGGATGTTGAATCATCTGGCGTGAGCACTGAATGGGGAATGGCAAATTCCCTGCAAAACTTACACTTGCTTAGGAAAGTTCTAAAACAAGCATTTCTCTCCAGAAGTGCTAACATCTCTTTCATATTCAAATTTGCCTTGTTCCCAGCTTGAAACTCTTAGAAGCAAAGCATCTAATGTCTCAGTACAACAGTAATAGGGATAACACTTTTTTTCTTTATCCAAGCCATCCATCTATAGCTAGGTGCGCAATCAGGAGAGTCCAGAAGAGGACAAGAATGCCCAAATATAAAAAATGAAGAAGGATTAAAAAAAAAATCGAGTTCAGAAAAAGAGAATGCACAGGAAGTTGCTGTGGTGTTCCTAAAATATGAAAAAGGTCACTGAAAGGCAAGGACAATAAACTGATTTCTGAGGATAGAAAGAAACCACAGACTTGTACTGCATTAAGGTATATGAAGGATAGATGCTCAGAAAAGCTTTAAAGTAGTGGGAATCAGGAAGCAGTGAGGGATTGCCAAGGATCACATCCATAAAAAGTTAGACAAGTGCCTGTCAGGGGAGAGTTGAGTAGAGCCAGTCTTTCTCCTATGTTAAATCTCTTACCCTCAAAATTAAACTAGTTATATCTGTTGACTTATAACAACACGGTGTTCTTCTGAGCATTGATTACCTACCACCTAGCCAGACCCCTGAATTTTAAACAACTTTCATTTATTATTCTTATGTTCATCTCCTGTACTCAGTTACATGACTGCCTGGGTACTGTGGTCTGAATCTTCATTAACTACAAGTAATCTTTGCCTTTTTGCCTTCTTTTTTTCTGTTTTGTTTTTTTTTTTTTAATTATTAAGTATTCACCCTGAAAATTCAGAGCAGTAATTTTGTCAAAAAACAGTTTCGTGATCCTTGTCATGTTGAGCTTACTAACTTGTCAGTTTTGGATTTGGTTATATTGCTGTTCGGTGCAGGTAGTTGTATTGCTGTTCAGTGCAGGCAGTTGACCTTATTTTTATAACTTTATTCCCAAAACAATTTTTCTAAAGTAATTCTGAAATAATTCTCTTTTAATTTCATATGCATTATTGTCTTTGGCTACTAAGCACCAGACAAAGTAAGATTAATCCTCTTTAAGAAGGAAAAAGGGGGGGGGGGGTGTGTGTGAATGTGCTCTTGAAGCTAATATCAGCCAACATGCATATTTTTCCCAAACTCTTGCATTATAGAAGCTCAAAAAATATTATAGTATCTAATGTTTTTTAAAAAGAATGGGCTGTGTTTAATGTATTAAATTATCACAGTTAAAAGGTAGAATAATCAATTTTTTTTCTTCAGTATCTTGCATTTTGTTAGGTATTTTAAATCTAGCATGCATATGATTTATTCTGAATTCATGTCTTTAATGCTTTATGCAGACAATAGTTGTCTCAGATCCTCTAAAGAACAAGTTCAAAACCAACGGTAAGTTAGATAAAGTTAGGATCTTCATTGACGTGAAATTATACCCCAATTGACAAGTTAATTAAGTATGTGTTTAAATCCGTCCTCTTTCAGCAAATAATTTCATCTTAATTTTTGGCAAAAAATCAAAGTTAAGCATAAATGTAGGTAATGAGTCTTCAAGCATATTATTTAGTGTTTCTCTAAGTAGATTAATTAAGCCCTGGTAATGAACAAGACCATCCTGATAGTAAATACTGAATTTTGAATCATGTATTTTTATGGTTTGGACACCTTTTTGTTTTTTTTTTATTTTCCTTTTTGTTGTTTCATTTTGCATGTGTACATTTGCTGACAGTATTAAAACCTAGGGATGGAGAAAAATTCACATCTTATACTTTTGTTTGGGATTTTTTTTTAACTCATAGCAGGTAATTCCCAGAGGATTCATAGGCTCTTAGCTGAGATCACTGTGTGTTGCCACCTTGAAAATGAGAGCTCTGGTGTCAGAGTCGAGTCCCCAGCACTGGCTCACTGCCGAGTGAAGTCTCAGAAACTGTGATTGGAAGTAGGATTATATTTACAAATCTGCTACTAGCTCTTAAATCAGTACAGGGGTCACAGAACTTACTAAACATAATGTGAATGAGAACAAGTATTTGTCGTTAAGAAAGAAAGAAAGAGAGAAAAGGAAGGAAGGAAGGAAGGAAGGAAGGAAGGAAGGAAGGAAGGAAGGAAGGAAGGAAGGAAGGAAGGAAGGAAGGAAGGAAGGAAGGAAGGAAGGAAGGAAGGAAGGAAGGAAGGAAGGAAGGAAGGGAGGGAGGGAGGGAGGGAGGGAGGGAGGAAGGAAGGAAGGAAGGAAGGAAGGAAGGAAGGAAGGAAGGAAGGGGGGAGGGAGGGAGGGGGAGGGGGGGAGGGCGGGAGAGGGAGGGGGGAGGGAGGGAGGGAGGGAGGGAGGGGGAGGGGGGGAGGGAGGAATACCAAAGGGACAAAGATGAAGAAGCAGCCATTTTTCCATTTCAATTTATTAATATTACGACTCTTCAGAGGGCTGTATACATATCATCAAGCACTGGTTCACAAATGTAATGCAAACTGCTGGGAAACAAACTCTCCATGTGGGTGTGATCTGATTTGTATTTTCAAAGTTTAACAGGGTCTACCTGACTGAAAAGGTTTTGGTGCATACTTCATTTTTGTTGAGGAGTGATGGCACTTTTTTGGGGGAGGGGAGTTCCAGTAATACTGGAAAGGTTCAAAAACAACCTGCAAAAATGTTTCTTTGTACAGCAGACCTGAATGAGTAGGACAATCAGGACAGTGCAGCTTCCTGACAGTTTGAGGATGTTTGTTAGACTTGTGAGGGATTATAATATGATTTGGATAAGGTCAACAAATACTGAAAGCGAAACAATTTCTGAAAGTTGACTGCTGTTTGCTAATAGAAAACAGTATTTGATGGAAGAAAGTTGAAGACTGTTTCATACTAAGGACAGGATGCCCATTTCAGACAAAAAGGGTAGTTTACTTGTTGGGGTAATACATCTAGAGGTATGTTGAATTCTGCATCACTGGAAATCAAAGACTGGAAACCTTTCAAAAACTGGGTCAAATCAGAATCATAGCCTTGATGTAGAAATGCAGACAATAATTGTCTTAGATATTCCAAAGCACAAAAGCAATAGCTAGTAAACTGCTGTGGAGGGTGCTGGAGGAAATGATCAGCTGACACCTCAGTCTTTAAAAATGGTTAATCTGAATTGCTATTTTACATCATGGTTTGCTTTACTAACATATAAACTATCATACTACCATCTAGCATTATTTTATGTTAGCCTTTTTTATGGTACAGCTACTCTGTTGTTTTCTTTTTTTTTCTCATAACATCATGTTCAGGTCATGTTAATTTTTGCTTTATAATCATAAAGAAATGAGAAATGTATTTTTAATTCATTTGTTTTATTTACGAGGAAGCACCTGCTCACAGTTTATGGGAGTTAGGTCTCTAAAAAAGAATATTCTGATTCCTGATATGACATTTCAGAGGCTGAAATCTGAGTTACACCTGCTAGGAATCCAGCCCAGTAGTGACATGCTCTCACATCGGATTACCTAAACCTGGCAACTCTACAGCTGAGAACCACTATCGACAAATGAGCCAAAATATGGTCAGGCAGGTCATTTCCCTTGAGAAGCAGTGTGCTGAAACTTCATCGTTCTTTCACTCCATATATTTTTTTTTCATAACAAGATAATGACTTTTACTTTTTTGACAGATACTGCCAAAATTAGATACTGCCAAAAGTGGTGTTTGTGCTAAGTATAATAAATTCTGTTTAACTGATGGTGATGTTCTGGGACCTGTCACTAAGCCACAAAAAAAAAAAAAAAAAAAAAGTCCTTAGGAGAGCATTTTGTATGTTATGTGAGAAAAGTCGGGGTCTATCACAGACCAAGCAGCCAAATGAAAATAAAATGTGTGACTTAAGCAGAGTAATAACAAGAGGATTTCAAAATACCATAGTTGTCTCCTTTATTGACTCCAGGCGTGGGAAACAGAACTACTGATCCTGCAGGATTATCCTTTCGACTCTACTGGCATCCAAATTTCGATTTAAAAATATATCCTAATTTTAGAATTAATTTTTAAAATCCATTTTCTTAGGAACAACACTTCCATGACTGACCTTGAAATATTTTCCTCTTTATAAACCTACTCTGAAATATCCTGCCACCTTTTCCCTCCCCACCCCCCCCCCCCGCCCCAGTCCCTGGAGCCAAGATGTGTCATTGTTGGTTTTCAGCATAATTATTTGTTCTGCAGAGTGAACTTATTGTGTAATTATACCTACCACTATCAGTAACTATCACCAGCTACAACACAAACAGGACTGCTGGGTAAAATAGTCCTTCTCAGAAGCCTCCTTCAGTTATTTTTCTGTTAAATCACACTGTGTCACTTGCAAAAATATCCCACAACCAATTGCGTGCTGAGTCCTAAGGGAAAGGGAACTCAAAATCGCAATGGTTTCTAGATAAAATAGAAATGATGGCACTATCATCTTTCCTTCAGATTCTTTCCAGGCTCCTGTCATCCTTGCAAGCATTGGTATGGGCTCTAGCAAGTGCTGATAACACCTTGCTTACAGTATAAAGATGCCACCGGGAAATCTCAGAGATAAGCAGCAGTTAGACTGCTTATTTAAGGGTCACATGTGTCGGTGTATTATCCACTGACATTTGGGCATAAGCCTTGCCTGTGATTACTGCATGGATCAGTAGTATGTAAAAGGTAGGATTCCCAGGTTTGTCCAAATAACCAATTAGTGCAGTGCAAAAAGAAAGATTCGGGATTTGATTTCCGTGTCTGCGTTGGGTGTGTGCCAGCAAAGAGGCTCATGCAGGTTGCTGATCTCAGCTGCACGCCCCATGTCTCTGCCCAGCAGGGGATGGTGCACCCACTTCACAAGTGGGGCTTTCTCAATGGCAGCCTGGCTGTGGCCAATGAGGAAACTGCTTAAGCACATGATGTCCTTGAACCAGTACCCTGTGCCTTCTAGAGCACACTGATACTCCAGTGTATTCTAGCTGCTATAGATACTCATTTACTAGCTTATACTGGCACGGGATTTTGGTAACATAAAGCATTCAGAAAGTAAAATGATAATATAAGAAGAGTTCTCTATGAATTTTTCTAGAACTTCTTGAGCACTTATAACACTGGAAGGCTCAGTGCATTAAGCATCTGAGTGCCATATAAAGCATTAAAGAAATACTGAGCAAAACAACTACTATCCACAGTCACAGATCAGCACATGTACTGACAGCATACATTCCCTCTGGCAAGGACCTCGTGTACCTTTTAAGTTTTTTGCCACACCAGATGCACACACGGTTCTTGATAATATTTAAATAACAACACAAGCAGTAGTTCTGCTTTAGTTTCTGATTTTATATAAGGCATACTCGTTCCACCAGATATTTCCAGGGATGAGAAACTTACAAGAATGCTTGCTGTTCTGTGTGATAGCAGCAGGGTTGTATTTGGTTGTGTGTGCAGGAATAGCCTGAGGAGTTCACAAATGTGTTTGATTTGTATTGAGTGAAGAACCGTAGAAACTGCTGTGATGAGCAATGTGGAGAAGCACAAGTAAATACAGCAAGCAATCCATTGGTGTGTAGCACTCTTGCATTAATACAAAGACATCTTGTCTTTGAAATCTAGATGGTTTTATTCAGTTCTCATATGATGGCAAATCCATGAGATCAGAATGAGACTGGAGATCAGAACATTTTGTTGATTGCAAGCAAGAGCTGCCAGGACCATAGAATCCATCACTCATTCCAGGAAGGATTTTAACCATGAGTTTTTGCAGTCAGGCCCACCTCCTGCTGTTCTGAAGACATCTGCATACAGTCTGCATTGCTTATTTATATACAAACATCTGGAGAGCTTACAGACTTTGCTGTGTCATTCCAGTACAAGGCATGGACAATCAGTTCACCCAGTGGGAAATTAAAGGTAACTCTAGCTCAGCCTCTACTGTATTGACAAGTATTTATTGACTGTCCTCTTTGGCCTTTCTAAGTCTGATGAAAGATTAAATAGGGAGCTCTATCATGTCCTTGGAAATGCTGATGGAAAATGGTAGATCAGTGATTATATTGAACATGGATAAAAAGTGGTCATATATCACTGGGGTTTAATCTCTTTTGCAGAAAAGAGAGCATATTGATCAGATTCAGAACGCTGAAATTTAGGTATACCTTAAATGACAATGTTGGCACCTAGATATGCATCAATAAGGCTATTGTAATGTGTCTTATATTATTCTGCCCAAATTATTTCATTGGCTTTTCTATCATCCTTCTAAAAACCTAATGACCTCTTCAGTTATTGTTTTATGCCAGGATGTTCTTTGTTGCATTTGCAGTGATGTTGCAGTGTTCTGATGCTGCTGGAATCTCACTGAGATTGTTATTTGTTAAATTACAATCCTTGGGTGTAAATGTGTGGTGAATTGAACACTGACTTCTTGCTTTCAGTCTCTGTGTCTCTAGGTCTCTGGTGCAGTTGTCAAAGTAGCCTTGCTTGGAAGTTCCAGAATTATTTTTAAATTGCCCAAAAAATGCTAAAAAATCTAGTTTTAAAGCAGTGAGAGAGAAAAGAAGTAATTTCATACTGTTTTCTACATTATTCTTTCCTTTTTTTAGTAATTGACTTGATTTCAGGTCTTCACATTTTCTTATTACTCTTTGCTCTGATTAATATCAAGAAAATGGTGAGAAAAAATTGTGCATGAGTTTCTGTAGATCATCACCTGCAACAGAAGACAAAACAACTATAAGCTATTGAAAAGAATATCACCCAATATTGTACTGTCCATGTTCTCTTTCTTCAGGGTAAATGGGTATACAAACTTTATCAAAGTTTTGCTCTCTGGAAAATGTCTCCAAGGCATCAGTCAGGAGCTGGAAAATTGCTGAAACTTTCTGCTCTTACTGTATTGGCAATACTTTCCTGCCATCAAAGGTCATTCATAGTATAAACAGGGGCTGGCTAAATAGACAGTTTATCTATTTATGGGCATATTTACAGACTTGGCATATTTGAGAGATACAGCTAGCATGGAATACACCATTCATTTTGTAACAAAAGCTAGCCTATTTCTTCTTTTTCATGTTGGTTTGATGAAGAACGGAACTGTTTTCTTATTTGGCTTGTTTCATTTGGAAGTCCCTTTGTAAATCAGTCTTCAAAGTAATTATGTTCAGATCATTAAATGTACCCTGAAAGTACCATTGTTAATACAATTGCCTGCTTGATTCCACAAAAAAACAATCTTTTGCACATAGGCTATGCTCCTTGTTTTATGTACAAATATATGAAGGGACTACACGTTACTGACATTGCAGGGAAAGCTTGAAGAATGACTGCTCTGGATCTGAAGAAGAAAAAACCTCAAGACTTGCATTTTTAGGGTGAAAGAGTGAGAAGACTGGTTCATAGTTCGCTATTTAGCACTCAAAGAACTGGGCTCTTGTGGTTATTCTTTTTGTCACTGGGAAATTTGCAGCTAGTTGCAGCTATAAACTACTCTTTATTAAGCTGATAACATGACTGGTTTGCTAGTTCTTCATCAGTTCAGACAGTAATCTATACAGTGGCAGAATGGCAAGAAACTGTTATGATGTGTATGATGTTGTATCTTTCAGAAAACCAGAACTCTTTGGATGTGAATTAAGTTCTAGCGTCACTTACAATCTGTTCCAGAGCTGCTTTCTTTGGAAACAAAAAAAAGAAGGAAAAAAAAAAAAAAAGAATTCACCCTTCTACCGTCTGTGCCGTGTAGCTGAATTCACACAGAATATTTCAGGTCATTTAAAACAAGCATCTTGGAAATCAGGAACACATGCTCCTTGAATAGTCCATCAAAGTCAGAATGCTAATGTGACTTGCTGTTTGCTGCTGCTATTGTTTTTCCTGAAAATCATCCTTTAATACAGACTCCAACAATTTTGATGCAATCAGAAGAAAACACAGATCCTGTATCAAGTTCCATTTTAAGCTCTGTTTCTTTAATCTGTAAAACAAGTCATAACATACACTGAAGCACTGTCTTTTAAATTAAGCATTTGCCAAGATGCTATACTAAGGTACTCCATGATGGTAAGTGGATGAAATTAAATTCTCTGTGTTTGCCTTTGTAATAGGATAAATGGGCTTGCATGTCACCGCAAAGACCTTAACTTATTACATTTTGGATTGGATTCAGTCATGAACCATCAATTATTTGCACTGTAGGTTTTCTTTTGTTCTTTGTTGTTATCAGTGCCTCAACTCATTGACGATTTGTTGTGTACAATTTGTGACACTGTTGCAAATTTCTTGCCTTTTGCAAAAATCCACATGGAATCAGCAGCTTCTGCTATGTGTTTTCAGGGTGGATTGTGCTCAGCACAGAAGTGGTGTGGTGGTGGCCTGTTTTGTCTGTTGCACATCCAAAAGAATTCCGCCAATACAGCTGCACTCGTTCCCCTACTTCAGCTATGCTTTCAGCTATTGTTACCTTTTCTCTTTGGATTTCTTTTATAAAGGCAGACATTTTCTGTGGTCATCACTGACTTCAAGGGGTCTGACACAGAGAAATTTTTATTGACTTATTGCTTGTCTCCTAGTACTTTGCACAGCAAGTTGAGCTTTGCGATTTATAATATCCAGAAAAGAGCTACCTTTTCCTTACCACTTTCATCATTATCTGTTGTCTATTAATTATAATTTCTTACCTCTTGTAATGGTTCCCAAGCAAATGAGGCCATAAGCTAATAAGGAGCAGTCATTCTGTGCACTCATTATTATTAATCTGCACAGATTACTTCAGGCTGTATGGTATGACGTGCCACCTGGTCCAGTCCATCTGGTCTCAGCCCATCCTCCCAGTGTACTTCTCCTGGATGTGTTGACAGCAGTATGCCTCAAGTGTATGGCTTCAATCCCCACTTGTTAGTACATCTTCATGCTGACATAGCACTATGGCAGCCGGTCCAATGGCAAAATGGGAAAGCAAACGAAGAAGGATCATTTTATTCAAAACTTTGATCTCCTTTGACCAGCCATGTGTGCTGGTGAATGCTCTGTACTCCTCAGCTGCAATCTGATTTGTGTCACCAGCTGTGCTTCTCCTCAAAATATTCTTATCAGTATGGGAATACTATACAAGTGTAGCTATCACTGCTCTGTACAACTACATCAGGGTTTGCAATCTATATATGCTTCTGCTTCAGCAGGTTTTGAAAGCTTCAGAAGAGTTTTAACAGAAGGTGTGGCCCATGGGCACTGGACTATTTGCTATATAACCTGGCCACTGACTTGGCAAAGAACTCAAGAGCAGTTTAGGATAATTCCTGTAATCTGGACGCAGTTGAATTTGAGGGAAAGAATCCTATCCTGATCCTTTGGATAAGATCTGTGCCTAAGCACAGCTGAAGAAATAATCACTGAAGCTTTTCTGTTGGCCAGATGTATTGAGGATCACTTGTTATGTTGCTATCCTCTGTAGATGTTGTTCAATAGGAAAAAAATGCAGGCCATTGAACTTGCCTTAGGGGAGAGGTCTTTGGCTGTTTAGTCAGGAAGTGAATGGAAGACCCGTATTATCTGGTTAGCTCAGAGTGTATGATAGTCTCTATGGCATTAAGATGTAGAATAAGTATCACAGATTCTAAGGCCCAAAGAAGTTGCTTTGATCCCATTATCTAACCCTTCTTATAATGTAGATGATATAATCATCCAGGTGTTTATCATAACTTTTCTTAGGCTGCACAGATGTGGATTTGGGATAAGAGAAGTGTCACTTGTTCTCACCTCTGTAACTGTATTATCAAAACATCAGACATGGATGTTTTCCTCTGTCACATGAGGAATTCACTTACTGATCAATGTTTTCTCTGCCTGTGGCTACTTAATCCTCTGTGTTTCTCTTTATGTCCTTGTATATCTTTTCTCTTTCTACAAACAGGAAGAAATCAAAATGCACAGTGACTATATAAAATTTGCATACTATACATACTGTAATTTCTCCAAAGGTGACATATTGTCAGCATGTATAAGTTATTTATTTTCAAAAGGTGTGAGATGAGTTCCAGAGGAGTCCACATTGCTAGGAAATAACTCCTTCTTCAAAAACACACCAACTGCTTCCCTTTTTCGTGAGGGTGTTTTGCATCGTGTCACCACCTGACATCATTTGCCTTGGAGGCTCCAGGAAAGGAATGGAATAGTTGCCATGTTAATTAGAGGAGAGTGATAAAACCTGTTGTTTTATTTATTTTCTTGAAGAGGGATTTGTGTGTCTTATCTTGTTTTATGGTGATATTTTTATGATTAATTTCTTCAAGTTTAGTTCAGAATCACTTCCCCTGAGGAACAAGTGCTACAGCAAATTACAGAGGCCCCCAGTGCTTGAGATTTCTCATTAAAATTAACCCACCCCTGACTGCAGTTAACAGTCATCACATCCTCAAGGACTCTAACATAGCTCCTGATGATGCCACAGGCAGAATTAGGCATACACGCTGTTTAAGCATTTATCTTTAATGACAGAGATTGAATATGTATTGTGTCTAAAGTGCTAGTTTAGAAACACTGCAAATACCTGGATGTTGCAGCATGTTATGCTGGGAAGGGAACAGAGTTATCTCAGTCTATTTCACAGAGATTGAAGATCTGAACATTGTCATGGATCTTGGACCATGGTTATTCTTTTGCCTGGCAAACAAGCATCAGCACTTACACGAAATGAACTTTGGAGCTGACAGAACTCATGGAGTATGTAGTTGTATTGCTATAAGTACAAAGACTTGTCAGATTTGAATGGAGTCAGGACAAGTCTGGACATATTACTCCCTGCTGATCTTTCATGTGGGCACCAGTGATAACCAAGCATAACGTGAGAACAATCAAAGGGGATTTCAGTCCTCTATGAATGGCAGACAAGGGTCTGGGGGCTCAGGTATTTTTCTCCTCAATCCTGCCAGTGATGTGAAATTTGTCGGCAGCCTGGGCTACAGTGTTCATGAGGTCGTGGAGTTCAGTATCGTGTGAGTAAGATCACAACCTTGGACTTCAGGAGAGCTAACTTTAACCTCTTCAGGGACCTTCTTGGAAGACTCCCATGGGAACAGGCCCTAGAGGGAAGAGGGGTCTGAGAAAGCTGGTTAATATTCAAGGATTACTTCCTCTATGCTCAAGAGCAGTGCATCCCCATGGGTAAGAAATTGAGCAAATGGGGCAGGAGAACTGCATGGATGAACAAGGAACTACAATGGGAAAACTGGTTGGATAGATAAGGGGACAGCAGTGTATGTTGTCCACCTGGACTTCAGCAAGGCTTTTGGCACTGTCTCCTGTGATATCCTCATAGGTAAACTCAGGAAGTGCAGGCTGGACAAGTGGACAGTGAGGTGGATTGAGAACTGGCTGAATGGCAGAGCTCGGTGGGTAGTGATCAATGGTGCAGAGTCTAGTTGGAGGCCTGTAACTATTGGTGTCCCCCAAGGGTTAATACTACTTCATGAGCAGTGTGCCCTTGTGGCCAAGAAGGCCAGTGGTATCATGGACTGCATTAGAAAGATCATTGCCAGCAGGTCGAGGGAGGTAATCATCCCTCTCTACTCTCCCCAGTACAAGAGAGACATGTAGGTCCTGGAGCAAATCCAGCAAAGGGGTGCTAGAGTGATTAAGGGTCTGGAGCATCTCTCATGAGGAACAGCTGAGGGAGATGGGCCTGTTCAGCCTAGAGAAGAGAATGCTCAGGGGGGGAATCTGATCCACGTACATAAGTATCTGAAGGGAGGGTGTCAAGAAGATTGAGCCAGACACTTTCGGTGGTGCCAGGTGATAGGACGAGAGGTAATGGGCATAAACTAAAACACAGGAAGTTCCATCTGAAGATGAGGAAGAACTTTACTGTGAGGGTGACTGAGCATTGGAATAGGTTGCCCACAGACGTTGTGGAGTCTCCTGCAGTGGAGATATTCAGGAGCCATCTAGGCACAATCCTGAGTAATGTGCTCTAGGTGACCCTGATTGCGCAGGGAGGTTGGACTAGATGACCTCCAGTGGTCCCTTCCAGCTTCAACCATACTGTGATTCTGTGCTAAGATTGCCCCAAGGCAATTAAATGAGCACAGCTCTCCTCTTGGAGCAGAGCTGGATTTGGACCTGTGTGGTCTAGAAAGCCAAGGATTAAGGCAGAGAAGAATAGTTTTGTCTTCTTTGGTCTCAGATTTGTCATAATTCAAGTTTAGGATTCAGAGAGACAGACTAAGCTGTCATACATAACGAAACCTTTGTTGAAAATCAAAGTTTTCATTCCTTTCTTGTGATCCAGAGGAGTCAAATCCAAAAGGCAAAGACCTGACTTTTGTACACATCTTGCTTTAAAGATCTGTTTTGTATAAGTAACTTGACTGAACCAATCCACACAGCAGCCTTGGTATTTATGTTGTAATAGTCCCTAAAATCTCCAACCATGCATGGGATATTATTTTTTCTAGATACTGTGTATAATTCAATAAGAAGAAATAATTTCCAGAAGCATTTATAACCCAAAAGAAAGCTTAGGGCTTAGGTGGGAAAAAATGTCCAATAAGAGAAAGACCATTTAGTACATACTAACTTTAAGCACAGATTAAAATCAATTGCCATTCAGGAAACGACTTAAGCATTTTCCCACTGAATTTAGCTCACCATCTATTTGGGGCTAACACTGTTTTACACTTGGGTAAACAGTTTACCTCAGCAGGATTTGGTTCTTGATTGTGGCTACTTGAAACAATTGCAATATGAATGACAACAATAATATTAATGAGTTGCATTAATTAGGATCACATACTGCCAAATTACCTCTAAAAAATACCTTCCCTGTTCCAGACTTTGTACACTTTATTGTGATTTTTACTGAAAAACTTCTGGGTTTACCTACAAGGTCTTTGCCCTGGCTCTGATTTTAATGAGAGAATGGTTTTTACCCAACAGCATATTATTCACAATTTCTGAGTGTTTGTCTTATGCTAACTACATGAGCAGCTTGCCTTCTGTGCTTGTAGTCTTGCTGCTAATAATGTCACGGATCATATAATGAAGTTAATAATAAAAGCAACTGTGTCACTTTCATTGTCTATACCACCAGTGTGCACAGATGAATAGAGGCTGCTGTGATAATTTTGAAAGGACTCAACAACCCACCATGTGTGGGAGCCAGCAAGTGTGGGAACATTTTACCATGGTTTAGCACTCTTCAAGTCCACTGCTTGCTGAGAAAAAAAGGGTTTTCATACTGCTTCCTAGAGGTCCACCTTTAGATTCTATTAAACCTATTATCTGGATAGAAGAAAACTAGTCAGTCCAAGGGAAATGGTACAAAGACACAGTTTTTGCTGTATTTGTCACAGATTTGAACAATGTGTTCCTGCCAACAATTTAAATGCATCGCTTTACAAAGCTGTTTATGCAGCATTTGAATTATTTGGGATAAGTTTCATTATGGTGATTAATATGCATGACACTGCATCACAATATGAAACCTATCAAGACTGGATTGTTTATTTTATTGTTGTTGTTGTTTTTCTTTTGATGGTATGCAATTTAAGAGCAAAACCACCCTCTCTCAATAAGATCTCTGTCTTTTCATAGGCTCAGTCTCTGTTCATATTTCCAAGATGTGATCATGTTTTTGAAATGTCAATTTATATGCATAATACCTTTGTTACGTACACTTCATAAAGAGCAAGTTTGGTTTATAATATGCATGGAAACTAATTTTCTTGTAGTTAGACTTTTGAGCTTTGTAAAAGATAGACACTACAGCATTTGCTTGAAAGACCTTCACTTAACACTGGCTCAGGATATGTCCCCCACAGAACTGCGACTCTTTTTGGGTTTGCATATGAACAACCCTTACTCCAAATGAAAGGCAATTTGAACTGGAACTGCCTGGGCTTGTTTCTTTCTCAAAGCCTTGTATGCTGTGAATTTTACCCAAACTTTGACCCTAATGCACCTTTGCATCCTTTGAGAAACTAGGAAGAATGAAGCACATGAATTTTCATTCCATGAAACTATTTAATGAAGCATAAAATCTAGAGAGTTTCTGATTGGTTTAGGTTTCATCTTAAATATTCCTTTGAGTTTTGATATAAAGTATCTCAATAGCATTATATCATGAAAAAACTCCCTGTCATTCTAACTTCCATAAATCTAACCTAGTCAGATTTCTGTGAAGCTTGTCATATTTTGCTATGAGAACTGATTAATTAAGATGAAAAGGAAAAGAATTAGTAGGAGGCCCATAAGATGGATAAGAAACTGAAATATGACAAAGGAAATACTAGGCTGAAAGGAGCTTTGTAGCTGAGAACCTCAACCTCCATCTTGTTTACTACTATCATGGACAATAAGCAATGCACATTTGAAATGTGCTAATATTGCAAAGGTAGAAAGGATGCCAATAAAGAAGGATCCAGGTATTATACAGCATATACTGAGTGACCTTGAGGTCCTGGAGTAGTGGAAACAGAAGGTCATGCACCCTAAAACTAATACAAAATATTGCACCCATAATATGAAGTATTAGGAGAGTGTTTCGGTTAATCATACTATGACTATATAACACCTACAGAAAAAAGCAAATATTGCTCTACTGTGTTTCAGGAAAAGTGTTTACACCAGAAATAGCAAAATATTAACAACCCTGTGTAAAGTCTATATACTTGGTTTTATTCCTCTTTTGGGTTTGCATGGAAAAGTTTTGGTAGCAGGGGGCTCAGGGGTGGCCTCTGTGAGAAGCTGCCAGAAACTTCATGTGTCCAACAGAGGCAAGGCCAGATGGCTCCAAGACAGACCCACTGCTGGCCAAGGCCAAGCTCATCAGCAATGGTGGTAGCATCTCGGGGATAACATAGTTAAGAAGGGGGAAAAATTATTGTGCAGGAGAAATTGCAGTAAAAACATGTGAGAGCCAGAGCTCTGCAGACACCAAGGTCAGTGAAGAAGGAGGGGAGGAGGTGCTTCAGGCATTGGAGCAGAGATTCCCCTGCAGCCCCTGGTGCAGACCATGGCTATCACAGGCTATCCCCCTGCAGCACATGGAGGTCGACAGTGGAGCAGATATCAAGGAATTAGAGACATCATATAGGAGAATGAAAGATTTTTTGCTTTTTTAACCTAATAAACTCAAGGTTGTGACTGATCTCTCTAAATTTCTCAGGAGAGAGAACCTTCAGGCCAGGTATGAGATAAAGGACAAGGTGGACAAAGAGTAAAATATGTATAAATTAATTTAGGTTGGAAATCAGAAAAAACCCCCACCTCATTTTCAGAGTTAGGATAGGGTATCCTATACTGAATTATGATAAACCTGCCTGTGTAAGCACAGACACACAGCTACATTAATGGAAGGAATTATATAAGGTGTCAACTGTTGACAGCACTTTGATAGCCTGTGATGGACCTGATGACTCAGCTGAATCCTGTCTAGCCTTACACATGCCTCTCTCCCTAACTGTCATGCTGTGAATATGTCTTGCTCTTGCAAACTTTCATATTAGCAATCTATCCTACGGTCAGAATGACATGTGAAAAGGGATATTTCTACTCAGACTGATGCCTTGTAAAATATCGTTCTTTAGAAGTAAACTGAAGTTACTGCTTTTGATGGAGAAAACTGTAAGTTCCAGAGAAATCTTACACGTTTTTGTTTCTTTTGCTTTTGATTTCCCTTAAAAAAAAGCAGTCAAGTGAATAGAGTTTCCTTAAGAAAGACATTGAGGCTACTCAATGCATGCATAGAAATAAGACAGCTAACACTGCCTTCCCTACAAATGATGCTCCAGGTTTCAGGATTGCTCCTTAAGTCCCCAGGTGCCCAAATGGGGAAGATCACACTGCACAGCAGCAGGTATAAGAAGAAGTGGTGATTTGTATTTGTTTTCCTCAATAGCACAGTTAAGCTCTTGGCACACATCCACTGATGTACAAGAAAGGTGAACTGTCAGGGTGTTGTGACTCAGTAGAAACATCTAGTGTCAAATCTTGTAAGACTAAATAATACAGAATGTATTAGAGGCTAATAAACAGCTATTAACCACCCAGCATTCAGATTTACCAATTACCACAGTGTTCTAGGCCATGGACCTGCTCACTATGGCTGACAACATCGCATTAATGAATCTCAAGTCTTAACCTCCTTGAATTCATGAATAACAATTTGACTCCATGTAACTTGATTACTATGAAATGGAAACTTTAGTTAAGTTTAAACAGTGGTTATGAGGTTGAGACGGGAGAAAGACAACCCTACTCCATCACTGGTAATTTAAACTCATATAAAACCAAGCACCTGTCACAATGATAAATGGGTTTTCTTGTTATCTCGCTGTCGGTATCATTTCACAGTCAGATTCCTATCAAACACACAGACAACACTGTGGAAACCAAGGTACAATTGTCTTCATTTTATTTCTCTTCCAGAGAAATGGGTAAAGGTCATGAGATGCTTATAAATGTGATTGATTTCATTTTCTTTGAGTCATTCCCAGAGCACAGATTAATTTACTTGTATATGCAAACGTAAGGTTTTTATAGTCATCACAGAAGAGAAAGCTGCTTATTGTTTACTGACTCCAAGCAATCAGGAGATGTCCCAATGGGTTACATCTTTCAAGGTCCATTTTGCTGTGTGTGGTTAAGAAAAATCAATTTTTTAATCTGTTTTACTTTAGATCAGTGCCTCAAAAATTTAAGGGTATTCTCAGCCTGAAGAATGAGGCTGAAAGCATAATGTGAGCAAGCTCCTTCCTTACAACTCCATTGTGTCTTCCTTCAGTTGTGTCATATTTTTTTCCTAGACTAGTTTGGGTTTTTTTTTTAGTTCCTTTTTAGTTTAAATCCTTTGGTTTCAGACCCTGATGTGTATCAGAAACAGAAAAGATATAGGAATATCAAGAAAGAAGGAAAGAAAAAAAACTTCAATATTTAAAAACATTACACTTAGAAGAATTATCTGTCCTGCATTAAGCAATATGTCTGAATAGACAATCACCGCGGTCATTTCAGAATGTAGAAGCTATGCACAAGCTGTCACTTGGTATCACTATGAAGGAAGAGAACTGTCTCATCCTGCCCTATCTGATGGGTTTAGGATTAGCTCTATAATGCTGTAAAGCACTTTTATTCTTCTACAGTGTCCATGTCATACATCCAACATGATTATAGTGAACTTCTATTCTCTCTTGCTGGACCGTGGTCTTAAAATATAAATCTGAATGTTCATAGATTTTATTACCAGGTGCACAGAATAGTTTGTGAACATGGAGGGAACCCTCCAGAGATTAGAATAATGTCACTGCTGAAGGAGATGGTAATGATGATTTTTCTCTCTTTTGTAGAAAACTTGAAATAAACCAAAGACTCAGATTCTGTTGCTTTTCCGTATTTCTTCTCTCCCTAAAGCGATACAAGTAGCAGACTATAGGTTGGTCTTTCCCGTTGCAAGCTGTTTCTGTGTAGAGAAAAGTACATATGTTATTTGATTGTGAAACAGGAGCTAAGAAAGAGGATTTTGCCTAACAGTTAACTGGTCTCTCTCCTTTTGTGAGAAAGGATGTCTGCTGTTAGAAGATGCTTTAACAATTGGTTCTATATTTAAGCTGGTGATAAAAGAAGTAGCAATCCTGGAGAAAGGAGTAGAAGGACCCTTTCTAAAAGGGGCAATAGGGTTGTTTCTACATTGACAGTAAAGTAATCCAATAATGTGGTCCTAAGGACAGCCTCCTGTGGAGGGTCACAACCCAAAGGTGGTAAGTGCAGCCAAGCCTCACTGGTCTCTGCCATTGCCTTCCAGCAACAGATCCAGGAGTTCTGCTGTAGTCTGTGCAAGCAAGAGCCAAAAACAGAATTGAAAAGTCCAAATTGGAGATGGGAAAGTGACGAGATAACCACACAGTAATTATCAAAATGTTTCACTGTAGAATTTCTCTGAGATGTGAAATTGAGTCATGTCAGACATAGCAGAGAATTGAAGCCATTTCTTGAGTGAACCCTCATCTGTAAAGTCTTTGTGTATCCAGGGCAAGTACATGATACTTCCTCCTCCTGTTAAGTTTGGAAAGAAAGGAATGAGGTGTGCTAAGCTCTTTGAAATAAAACTCCATTTCAGGAGCATGTTTCAGGCTTCTGTCTGATAAGAAGGGGGATTTTCTTCCCTGATATTGCTTACTGATTAGGTCTAAGATGTTCCTCCTCAACATGCTGATTGCTTTGGATCCCACCTGAGCAACTGAATTTTCATTCAGTTCTGTGCAAGGGTTCAAATCCAGGTTCCTACTAGTTAGCTATTATAGCACTTCGTATTAGGTTATTAGTGAAACCCTTTACTTGATTAAGATCTGATTAAGATTGTAATTTATGATGTTGCAGAAGTCAACACAAAGAATAAAATCCTTATGCTTCTTATCTATTTCCTCAGGTTACCATTTCTCTTGAATCAGTGGCCACGAAAGATAGCCCGTTAATAACCATGACCCTTTGAGATGCAAAAATGTAATTTAGCTGGAAATGTGTGAAGTTTTGCTTTTAGTTAAGCTGAATGTCATCCTTTCTTTGAAGAAGACAAAAAAGACAAGGAAGGAAGGTACAATTTATCCACTGTATTGACATTTGGGTTTGGAAAGTACAAAAATACGTGAGCTGCACATACTATTAATATTAATAATGTTAAAAAAAAAAAATCCTCTCACAAGGGCTTTGTGTTAATCTTACATGATTCAGCTCCTGGCTACATAATGAAGATCTTATATATTTAATAAGCAAATTGAAGTAGGCCCAAATGAATGAACAACACAGCACTGTAAAAAGAAACAAGGAGGTGGGAATTCTTGTCAGATAAGCTGGCTGAAAAAAATTCAATCTACTGACATTTTTATGTCTCCTATCAAATGTCATTGTGAATTGAAAGTGGAATGTCTGAAAAAAAGCAGCAGCAATTTCTATATAACCTGATGAATGTAACTCCATTGTTTCCATGAAATCATATTAAAAAGGTCATCACTCTACGTATGAAAATACCATGGCAGCTGCTCTATTGCTCTTTCAATTTGAAATAAGCACTTGAATGTCATCAAAGAGAAATAGCTGATATTCTGTAATTAAAAGTAGATTTTGATTTACAGTGAGGAAGATTGTAAGAATGGATCTTTCCATACTGCTGATGTAGACATGCAGCTTATTTGGGAATAAAAGAAACTTTCTGAAGGATGAAGGGAAAATATGGTTAAATTAAAATGCTTAGGGTATGAAAATGTGCATGTGAAAGGAACTGAAAAATTCCCCCTTCTTGTGGTATTCTACAATTAACTCCTTTAGGTAAAGCCTTTGCCATAGCAACAGATAAAATCTTTATGAGGTATAAAGTTTTGCTAAGAAAATTAAGGTTTTCTATTCCAGTTCAGTTGATGTCTTGAAATTAAGTCTGGCACGAGATTATCATCAGTTTAAAGATGCACTCTTTATAACAAAACAGAGTCTGGGGCGCTTCTAGAGAATAAGATAAACATGCATGGTGCATCTTCCTGATGGAGATGAAAAGCAGAAATCAGAACCCAAATGCACAGTGGTTTCATTTACCCTTTCCTCTGTCTACTGTCCTATCATCTGTTCTTTCTCTTCCATGTCTCATTATTCTTGATATCTGCATTGCTATCACCCCTTTTAGCCTCTCCATGTTTTCTATGTTTTTCACGTTTTTTCCAAATGAATGGAAGCAATGTGATAGATATTGGCCTTAGAGTGTAACTTCACATTTCTGCTTGCTCAGCTTTTTGCTTTGCATTACATCCCTTACATCTCACTGTATTCTCTGTTTCTTCTATGGAAAATCAGAGATCCAGGCCTTCCCTCATCCCTGTTCTTGAGTTTATTTTTCAATCACCAACAGCTCTCCATAGCACCTGTTCCTCCAATAGGCTTTAGTTTCCATTCATGGTGAGGGTCTCAATGATTTTTTTTGAGGATTTCAGCTCTCGTGTGTTCTCAATAATGCCTCAGTGGATAGACTGAAATTGAAATTTTCTCATTCTGTGCATTCTTGTGAAGGCTCCTAAAAGCAGAGCTGCGAAAGTCTTTGTTATGTCATCGTCCTCTTCGCTGAAAGGCCCCAGTTCTTTTCAAGACCCAGGGAACTATCTCGAAGGATTAGGGTGAGTCACAAGAGGATCCTCTGATTGTCTGACAGTCCTGTGAGTTTCTTGGCATTTGTACTTTTGGACTTTAAACTGTCAATTACATCTGCAGATGGAAGTTTTCCACTATGCCAAAAAAACACTATCAGTTTTCATACTGCCTTTTTGCCTTTACCATCAGGAACATCAGTTTGTGAATGAAAATTCTCTGTGTTGCAAATTGCTGAACACTTAAACTAATGCCCCTTCCCCTTTTCATGTTTCATACCCTGGGCTGTGTAGTTCTTTCTCTCCCTTTTATTTTGCTCCCTTTTTTATTCCTCCTTGTGTGAGGGATCTTCCTGACATTGTGGAGCTGGGACTGCAAGATTAGAATGACGATGTGTGAAATGGAAACCTCTGTCTATCACTTTGCAATCAGCACTCTGCTCTTCCCTGGCTGCTATCAAATCTCTGAGTTACACTTTTATCAGCTGGTTTGCTTTTATTTTTAATTTTTTTTTCCTCAACTCGGTCCTTCAGTGCTTTTTGAAAGCTGGCAGGTCAGCTGAGCTGCCTCTTCCTCATCTTCGTCTTGAATACAGATTCTCAAGGTCTCAGAAGCGTGGGACTAAAGCAGGCATTGAAATAGGGCTCAGAAGTTTGGGTCATGCTTTTGCACATGTTGGCAGCACGTTGTGTTCCTCGGCGAGGAGCATTCCCATTCACAAATGAACTCTGGGGAGAGCAGTGAAAAACGTGGCATCGCTTAGGGATCATCTCATCATTATCACTCCTCAGCATCACCTTGTGACTGAGGCCGAGACTGCATTGCTACCATGTACTTAAGCTGGTTTTGTGGGATGTTTAGACTGACATGCAGACGTACAACACAAGAAGGAGAGCCCACCTAAAAAGTAAAATAAAATTACCAAACTAAAAAAGGAAGTTATCAAAAAAGTTTTCAGCCATTCCAACTCAAGAAATTTCTTACTTGCAAGTGGCAAAATATTCGATACTTTGCACTCTCTTTTCTAAAAACCTTGAGGTGTGTGATTAAGCTTACTTTTCGGGGTAATTTTGGTATTAAAGTACCTATTCTACTGCCTCTGGCATTTCATTCAAGGACATAAAGTTTAAAAGAAAGTGAAAGCAAAATCAACCTAATGGGGAAAAATCAGTCTTTTCTTTAGAAAGCCTATATTTTTATTAATTTTACTCTGGCTGGCTTGTAACAGTGAGGAGGGTAAGGATGTTGATTCCTGGCTCTTTTTATCTTTTCAGTTCAGTGCAGGCTAATGCATTTAGTTACTTACGCTGCTTACATACACATGGCCACTTCCTGCTTTTGGAAGTGCACATTGTTTTTGTCTGATGTGTTTGACTGCATTTGAATTTATATTGTTATATGTATTAATAATTGGCTTTTGAATTAATAATTGATTATTTTTCCAAACAATTACTGTGATTCCCAAGCACTCTGTATGCATTACAACACCCCTGAACTATGAAGACTACAAAAATGCCTTTTGTGTTCAGTACAGGTTTGAATGAACTGAAATTCGCTCATGTTCCAGTAGGGAAAGTTCTAGATTTCAGTCTTCTCACACAATGTCCAACATTTTTTCCTACGGGCAGTCTAATTTACCCTTTGAAGTAGTCATTGGAGTGACTGATGTCGACTAAACAGGTGAAGACCTGAGGCTGGCAGCTGTCTGGGAATGAGGCAGGAGGATGCTGTACTCTCTGCTCTGTTGAATGCAACACCAGAAAAGATAAAGGAAGGTGAGTCTCCATTGCAATCCTGTCTCTTCAGTATCCTCCTCAGGAAGCCATTCTTAGGTCTGTATTAAAAAAGTTAGTGATTTTAACATGGCTTCAACTAGGAACTGAATGTTTGGTTCAGTAGTGATTTGCACTTTACAAAACCAGTCACAAGTTTGGTCCCTACTGCAGATAAATACCCATGTCCTTTTCCTTGCCTTTCCATTCAGAAATGAATGTGTGAGGGAGGAAATAAGTTCACTGTAGATAAAATCACAGACACTATATACACCATAGTGATTTCCTCTCATCTTCTCCTTCCTGGTGTGCAGAGGACCACCTATGTGTGTTCCCTCTGCAGAAGAAGGTTTGATATATCTCCTTTATGCAGGTGTATGGGGACCCGACTTTCCTCTTCTCATTTCTGTCTGAAGGTTAGAACTCTGAAAAAGAGCCTTGGCTTCCCCTTTCCTGTATGCAATTCCTGGAAAAAAGAACGAGGTAAGCAAAATGCAGCATCTGCAGGTGTACATTCAGTGAAAATGTCAAGGCTATTCAAAAGCTTGTTGTCTATAGCAATTAGCTGCCCTGCATGTCAAAGACACCTCCACTTAATCTTCAGTTTGTCTTGGCATTGCACTGTATGTTCAATCTTTGATGGCTTAGGAAACAAGGCTCCCATCACAAAAACATGGGCCAAAATGCATTCAAGTGAGGCATCTCAAAATCCAAGGCCACCAGGGAAATCCAGCTCACCAGTGAACACCAAGGATGACGAGCAGCAAAAGTTCAGGCTCCAAACTGTTGCAGTTTCTATTTTTAAAGTCCTGAAGGGGATTTACAAGCCACTTAGGCCAGTGGAAACGACTCTCAGTCCTTTTCAGAGATATGAAACTGAGTCACAGAGAGGTGAAGTGAGCACACACTAGCAGACTGGCCATGCCTGGGCTCTCAAAAACTGACCTGGGTCTCTCCTGAGCTTGGATCCTCCAATCCTAAGCAAAACCAGATGGTGACAAGGCCTTTTGTCCATGATCTGGCCAAACTCCTGTGGAAGCACCAGGATCTGAAGCCAGGTCTCTTCAGTCTTGTGCTACTGCTTTTATTTTTATTTCTCTTTCTACCCACATGCTAACAAGGCTTTATTAAGCATGCTGCTTGTTATCTGTTATAGACTACTGTTGTAACTAATATCTGAAATGCTTCCCTTACAGTTTTTCTTTGATCATACCAATTGGCAGTATTTATATAGTGGGCACCGTAGCATCTTTATAGCAACATTAGGTGCTTGGCAAGCTCTGAACCGAGCTTAGCCCTGACTGAGACGTTCAGAAACGTTCAGCCAAAGGCAAGATTTCCCTTGGTGCTTGCCCTCCTGTGCAGCATGTCTGACATCATTTATGAAATATGTTCAGTTTACTCAGTTATCCAAAGGTACGGTATATCTCTTTGAGTAATGCCTGTGAGTTCATCGCTTTTTTTTTGTGCTACTGAAATATAGCTAACTATAGGGCTCTGAATTTTGGCCTGTGTGTCTCAGCAGAAGCAGAACTGTAAGTTCCTGGGTTTATGTATTTATTTAATTTTCTCTAAGCAATGGTTTGTTATGAGTGATGATTTAATACTTTCTGTTCCAGATGAATTCTTTGTGAACATCAGCTAATGAAGAGTTCAGCAAAAAAAGAACCCAGGGTGTCTCACCTTTGTTTTAGATATCTCGATTTGTGTCTCACCCTAAGGATTTCTAATCCCAGTGGTCAGGCTAAAGTGAAAATCTAATTGCTCGTCTTCTTCTGCATGGTCAGACCTTTGAGTCTTTTGGTTTTGTTTTTGTTTGCTTTACCTCTGCATTTTTCAATTTTATTCAGGAAAGTGCAGAAGAAAAGAGTTAATTTAGTCTCTCAGATGAAAAATCCCTCAGCACTGACAAAACCTGCTATGCTTGTGCCAGGTCTCTGGCAGCTTGAAAATCAAATTAGGCACAGAAATATTACAGACACTGTTTGCTGTCAACAACCTCAAGAAAAAAAACCACAAAAAAACCCCAACCAACCAACCAAAAAAACCAACCAACCAAAAAACAAAAAAAAAAAACCAAACCAAAAATCAAACCAAACAAAGAGAAAATGCCTTCTCCAGAAATTTCAGTAAGAGCCATGCTTCGCAATCCATTTGCAGCGTCTCACTTCAGCTCTAGTGCCCTTTTGCCAAGCGGTTGGGACTGAAACAAGGGCTGCAAAATAATGTTTTAAAAAGTCATTTGAAATGGAGCAGAGAGATTACATGCCAGCTTGAAAGTATGACAGCAAGAAATATCTGAACTTGCTTTTCCAGTGATGAGGAAACCTCACCAGATTTGCTCTAGGTTGAGCTCACTGGAGTGGAGGAAGGGAATTTAATCTCAGTATTTGTAAGACTTTCCCAGTGCAATGGCATATGCTGGTCGTACAGCCTTGCTGCATTTTCTCACAGCGAAATTGAATGCTAGTGCATTGAAGCTACCTTGGTTATGGTCACCCTCCCTGAATGTAAGAAAAGATGCAGTGGACCAGATTGAAAAAGGGGGGGGAGTGAATAGATTCTTTCTAGCCCAGTCTCTGACTGTGGTCATGAGCAAATGTCTAGAGCACATTAGGAATGGCACAAGCATATGTGACACATTAGTCACCCCAGTGCAGTCCAAAATACCATGTCAATAATAATTGTCAGTGGATTCTCTGTTATGAACTTAATCACTCTACTATTGAATGTATATAAACTATCTACAACATTTTTTAGCTAAATGCTCTGCAAGTCTTCTACTCCCTATGGGGTAAATAACCCCTTTTTTCTGTTTTGGACTTGGCAACTGGTAGCTTCACATAGCATACCCTAATTCTTGTGGTTGTGAAGAGATGAACAATCAGTTCCCATCCATACTCTCCATGGTCCTCCTGTTTCCAAAGTCTTTTTTTCTCATCCACAGGATTTTCTATACATTTGGTAAGCATTGCTGCTCTCCTCTGAACCTTTCCCAGTTCCAGTATGTCCTTGGTGATATATGGCAGAAAGGGATATCTTGCTGCATGTCCCATGTTCTGAGGTTTACAGCATCATCTGCTTTTATTAGAGCCATCTGAGCTTAGTTATCTTCCCTTTTCCGCAGCACATGGTCTCTTCAGCAGCGTATCAGCTCACAACAGATGTGCTGCAGAGTTTGTCCTGTCTTTCTTGGGAGATGAAGGGGGCTATGAACTCTTAGCTGGCCTGGTAATTCTTCTTTTGGTGTCCCCTGACCTGCTTTGGAGGTAAATTCAGTTGTCACTGTCAATGAAGGTATGTTGGGCTAGAAATCTGAGCCAACCTGACACCTCCTATATATGTGGTTTGATGTACTTGTTTTGTTGATCTGTCTATGTCCTGTCTTGCCTGGAAAAGGCATCACAACAAATGGAACTACCTATGGGGGAAAGTCTCACCCATTACATTTTGCACAGGCTTTATCACTTTAGTTATGCCTGAGCCATGGGCAGAAGCTTTTGCAGCATGTTAGTGATGCTGCAGTTACGCCGTCGTCACTGTTAAAGCTTGTGGCTAGTAGGTAGCACGGGGTAAGCTTGCAATTTCTGTTTTAAAGAGATTTATTTTTCCTCCTCCCCAATATGTGTAAGGCAACTTGTCACATTGAGCTGTTTTTTATCCCCTGCCAAGTTGTAAATGTAATTTTGCCAATGTATGGTTACTACTTCCCAGTAGGCATGTAATGCAGACATTGTGAATCAACTTGGATCTTGACCTTTTTGTCTTGTTTTAGGAGAAGCAGAAAGAGACAACACCAAAACAGAGGAAATATAGGAACAACAAGTTAAACTCAAGCAAGAACCTAGGAGAAATATTTGTAAAAGTTCACCTTGCTTTCTTAAGTTACTAGGCAAGATTTCCATGAGCTACTTCTAACTAATTAGAGAGGATGTAACAATATGGAACTTTCAAGTATGGATAATTTTATGATATTATGTTGTTGCTCTCTCTTAACATTTTGCCTCTTTTCACTGCGCCATGTTGAAAGGGAAGTGTTTGTTTTGATCTCTACTTCTTCAGCACAGTGGACAGCTTGTTTCTGCAATAGTACTTAATGCTTTGCAGGAAATCCTGTTGAGGATTTTCAAATGCCTCTTGTTTGCAGACACCAAAAAGTGGTTGGAAGTAGGGAGAGAATAGTCAAAAATGAGCTGAAGGTGCGGAAAAGGTTTTTTAAGGAGAAAGTTGATAAAACTACAGAGGAATATTGAATTTTATGCTCTGGGTCATTTAAAATTGCACAGTACAATATATCCACCAGAATGTGAACTGGTATTGGACTTGAGGAGTAGATTAAGCACTCTGGTTGGCTTTGAGGATGAGATTCTCAAAAGCAGACAGTCTGCTCTTTCTGTTTAAGTGGCAGTCAGCATTCAGCACATTTTGAATATCCCAGGATTTGTCTCTGGTTTTATAAGCTGAATCTTCAGTTCTTTATTAAAAGAAAATACCCAAAATTCAAAGACAAATTTTGCTGAAATAAGATGTGCTTGCAGGTTCCATGCTGCAAATATGCAGTTTTATTTTGTAGTGTTTGAAAATCTATCAAGAAATCCCATGTTTTTGCAACATCTTGGATCACTGCTGAATCTCTTTTAAGGTTAACTATCTCATTCCCCCAATGTGTGATATTGACTTTCAGAGTAAGATTATCCTAATAAATCTGTCTGTACTACTGTTGTGAATCCCTGCCTTTGTTATGTTTTGCTCTGTATGACAGTGGAAGGGTAGAAAAGAGCCTACATTCAAAACACCCCAATTTGATCATCTTTGGCAAGAGGAAACAAAAGCTTTCAAAAACTTACTTGATTTTCTTTGAAGAACAGATGGGAACCATCAGCACATGCAGTATCCACGCATTATCACCTGCAATGCAAGTCTGAAGTCAAATGCACATCACAGTGTTTCCTAACCCTGGCAAGCTCTGCAGCACACAATTGTTCTGCTTCAGCTAAACGTGCAGCCTGAGCCAATTGTAGCAGACATAATTTTGAAGACAACTTCCCTGGCGTAGGAGACTGGACTAGACACTTCCAGAGATCCCTTCCAGCTCACATTTCCCTATGACTATGATTCTGGGAGTGAGCATCCCTTCAACCATGTCCTCAGCTCCTATAATGATTCACTGAAATTACTGTAGATCTGTAGTTTTAAAATCACCAAAGGATTGCTCTGGGTACTTACTGATTTCTGAAACTGCTAAGGGTAGGCCACTGTCAAGCCATTTTAATGTTTGAGGCACAGCTTTTCTTTCCCAGCATGTCATCTAGTCTCCTTCCACTACTGGGAGGCTTTACCTCCTCACAGGTGGATCTCAGTATTACCATGTTTCTGCATGCTCTTCCCTTGAATGGAAGCACTGAAAGGTTTTCTGCATCTTTTCCCTTCAGGTGCACTCCTTATTGTCACAGCTCAAACTAAGAAAAGTATCAGAGTACAGTTTGATGAAGCTAAAATAAGATATATATAATTCCTTAAATAGTTGGCAGGCCACTGAGAAATAGCAAAAACCAATAATCAACTGGGAATAGCTGAAGCACAGAACTTGTCTGCAACCCCATAGATAACATCTTTCATCTTTTAAACTATTAACAAGGGTTGAATTAAAACCACAAACATTCATCCCTGTGCTGCATTATTTTCTTTACCATGCTACTGCATTCACTAAACTGATTATTTGTTTCTTTCTCAGTTGCCTCTGGAGAAGGGAGAAGTTTGAAGACATAAAAGACTAGTAAGATAGTAATCATTGGTTCACACCATTTCCCTTCCAGCAACTTGCTGTAAGCAAGAACAACAGAAAAACATAAATATACAAGACAGAGAAAGAAACAGAGCCTGAGGAGAAAACATTCATATTGTCATTTAGATGAACTATGGAGCTATCTCTCTTGACACACCTATTCTACAAACATGTTTCTTCTCAAGCTGGTATTCATTTTCTGTCCTTCTTCATTACATTAGTGATTCTTTTTTTCCCCTTCTACTGTGCCTACAGTCTGAACCACTTGCTTATTTTTTTGGCTATATTAGCCAGGTTGTTTGTATTGCTGTCCTGCGGGTGACCTAGCAGTTCAAAACAATAGCACATATTTCTTTGTCAACGTATTACTCTTCAAGCTTGTTGAAGACATTTTATATGTCCAAATTGCAGTGATGTATTTTGAGGATAATAACACAGAAGTGGAATTAATGCCTTTTGGACCTTTCTTTTCTTGTAAGATTGAACTAGCCTAGATAAATGGTTTTCTCACCTAGCCTATTTTTTGTTTTCTTTTGTTTCAAAACTCCCGAGTTTAATAATGTTGGGGTTTTTCCAGATCTCTCCATAGAATTTTTATGTTTGTTTCACTTGGTTTCTTCTTATATATCAGGATTGGTAAGTCCTGGTTCTAACTAAAAATAGAATAAATTCAGACATTCCGATATCATGAAGGTGTGATTGGTTTCATTTACATTGCAAAGTGCCTGGGACTGAGACTTACACATTTGTATCTATCATAATGAAGTTTCTTCACTAGGATGAGGAATCTGGTGTGTGTTTGAGATTCATGACACGATTGAGGCCATGTTCCTGGTAAAGATAAATTAGTTTCAGAAAGAAGGTAGAATTATTTTTTTATCTCATCTCCCTCATTTGCCTTATCATTAAACTTGTAGGAACATTGTATTTTCAAATCTGAAACAAATTTGGTTGAAAATAGCCACTACAGTCAAGGCAGATGGACACATAAAAGTGAGATGATCACAGGAATTTTCTATGTTTTAAGAAACCAGGCTAGAGAAGAACTGGTGATAAATAGTTATTTCTTAACTATCTATTGATGCAGAGAAAGATGTGCTGTCAGAGTCCATTGCAGATAAGGCATGGCAATAGAGTCCCACATTCCTCAGGAAAAGAGTAATTATAAGGATTTTTTTCAAGGAATATCCATAGGCCTCAGAAAACAGAGGTCAAGTTTGTCCCTCAGGTAAGATTTCATCCGCATACACGAGCAGAAAGTCCTGGTCCTACAGACGTTAGGATATAAGAAGGTAAGAAAGCAAAGGAATATAGCAGAAGAAAATAAATTTACCTTATTATTAAGACATGGAGGATTTAGCCACATTTTAATTTAGTCCCAGGTCCTCACATAGAGTTACGCGCCCTAGGCCCATTGGTTTTCCTGGGAATTAGTTATTTAAATCCTTGTGACTTTTTGTGTGTGGGCGCCTTACCCAAGGTCATGCACATACCATCTGCAGAGTTCAGGTCTCATTGGGACCGCAGTCAATTTCACTCCACCGCCTTGCCCAGGTTAATCTGAGTACACAGATAAAGTAGGGTATTTCTGACTGTTATATCTCACCTGTTTTTGCTTTGTTTTTGTAATGCTACTGCTGGACACAACTACAGGTTTTATTTGGTTTTAACCCGCAGAGACAACTTCTAGTCACACCTTCATGGAAAGAAAAAAAAACCTTTGAAGTTCAATTATAAGCCATCAATCTAATTTGAGTGTAATAAAATATAGAAATTAACCTGTATAGTTAGAGCCTAGTGTTGTAGAAAGGATGCTGGTTTTTGACATAAGTTTTCACCATTAGCTCAGTCTGGTTATTCAGTTCCTTTTCCAGATAATGTCTGAACAAACACGTTAATTCAGATGCTGTGCATCACACTCAATCCCATTAGCCACAGTGCACAAACTGTGGCTCCAGCCTTGAGCACCTCAACAGTGAGATGACCAATCTGCTTGCTGGCTCCACCCCAATCAGCAGCATGGGAACAGTTGGCTCCATGCATTGGCTCTGCAAAGTGAAACATAGCTACCAAAGGCAACATAGATGGAAGTGTTCAGCTTCCTAATGCTAGGCACATGAGGAAAAAGAAATGGCTGTTTCCTCATAAAAAACAATCAATAATGCTTAATTTATTTAGCTTGGAAAAAAAAAAAAGGGTGAAGACTCAGAAGGCAAAAAGGCGGTGGAAAACCAGGTATGTTAACATTATTAAAAACTGACATAAACTATGGATATTATTGATAATGGAAATTGCATGATGATTTCTAACCTTCAGAGGGACAAAGACCTAGAACTCCCTTCAATAGTTGGAAATGATTTAAGAGAATATGGATCCCTTTTCAAAAGCAGTCTGTCTGAATAGCTTAGTAATTTCATTTTTAACTGAGGAACATGACTTACTTTGGAGGGAACATAGTGAGGAAAAGTGAATGAGTAACCGTGGGATGCTAAAAGAGCTACTAAAAACTAGGTAGCCAGAGGGGTTCAGCTGTGAACACTGCCAATAGCTCAACATGTAGGATGTAGGATGTCTTTGTCTTGTTTCCAGGCCATTCTGGAGTTTGTCCTACTGTATCCTTTCAAATTAGCCATATCTATAACACAGTAGCCAGCAATATGTTAAATAATGTATATGAGCCAGAGAATAGTGAAGGAGACAAGAAATAATATTTTTCACACTCAAATAATGGATTCATGAAGGTAAAATGAGCCATGGTATTTGAAATGTCAAAATCATTAATATAGCTTTGCATGTGTTTGGGTGTTAATTTGTATTTATAAACTAAGCAAAAAAAGAGTGGCAAGGAACAGGTGACAGGCTTTTACCGAAGTATCTACTCCAGTAATTTCCTGATGATGAAAGCATTTAGAATATGTCTAAGAGATGAAAGAGATTTTCTGATCAACTGAAACAAGGATGAGGGTTAACATCTCATCGTGTTCATGGATATATGTAGGAGACCCTGAAACAGATAGCTTTGATACACTCTGAACCTTTTAGAGCAGCAGATTTTAACAGCTTCTGGGTATTCTGTGATTCAAAACTCTTTTGAAATGTGTAAGGCTAATATTTTCCTAACAAACACAAAGTGATAACGCTTGATTTCAGGGAGCTCTGCTGGAAGTTGGTGATCTTCTCAGTTAGTAAAGCTGTGCCTTCACATGTGTATCAAACAGCCAGAGGGATTTTTTAAAAAAAAAAAAAAAGGAAGTGGTTTCTACAACAGGAAAACAGGTATTCTTAACAGATGTAAAGCGATACAATTCCAACATGCACTGCAATTACAAACCAACCTGCTTATTATCTCCATGGTGGTTAGTGTTACCATTCTGTCAGAATTTCCTATTTTAATCTGAGGAAAAAGCTGAAGTGCCAGGCTACGTTTTCCTAATGTGCTGATTTTTGGAGGCAGCTTGCACTGGGGCACCAGCTATCTCTCACTGCATGCTCTAGGAAGTAGAAATAAAACCACAATGTCTCACATGAGCACTTACCCGACAAGAAATTTTCATCTCATCAGGCACAGTGCTGGTGCCTTGAATTCTAAGCATTTTGCCTTGTGCTGCTGTAAACTGCTATGCGAACTCTAAAGCAAACCAATGCACATTTTTCTTGTGTCGGTGTTTCTCTTTATTCAGGATAATTCTTGGTGAGGTGACACAATGGGCTCTTTTCCCTGCAAGCAACTGCTTCAGAGCTGACAGCATAGAGCTCCAAAAATTGAACTGCAGCACTGGTTCTTGTTTATCTCAGCAGCAGGAAAGGGAGAATTATGTGGAAAGAAACTTTTATTTTATTTTTTTTTAATTTCTTAGCATTTTGTGACCTTCCTTGCAAACATGCTCAGAAGCAGTACTGAAGGGTGAACAGTTGAACTGTGTATATTTATTCAGCTTTTCTTCAGCTCAGCTGTCCCTCTATGTTGTCAGACTCACCAAAGCCGTTTTTTTAAGCTGATCCTTTTGTCAGCGTTTATGTGCTGAGGAAGACTGTGAAAACTTGCCCTGTGCTTCCTCACTCAGAGCTGCCAGGAATTCCTTTATAATGGATTAGCAACTAGAAAACTGTGTGTGGGGTTTTTTTGTTGGTTGGTGGTGGTGTGTAAAATGTGTTTGGAGCGAGGGTGGTGTGTGAAATGTATCTGCAGTGGCATTTCGCATACCCAGAAATTCTGCAGTCCTTCGAAGTTTGCTATTGCTGGAGGAATGGCTAAATGATGAGCCAGCCTCCCTGTTGTCAAACCAGAGCACAGACTTCCAAAGTGAGCCTGGTGCTGCTTTCTTTCCTGTCTCCGTTGATTTGTGAATCCATACTTGCCAGAAAGTGTGATTTTGTTTTTGTTTCTCACACTTCCCTTGAGCTAACTGTGTCTGTTATTGTGTTTCGGGTTTGGTTTCAGGTTCTAACTGAGATTTGATATAGAGTGCAAATAAAAAAAAAAACCAAAAAAAAAAAAAAAAAACGGAGGAAAAAAGGTGGGTTATAATGTCTGTGGGCCTTTTGGTGGTTTGAGATGGTTTTCTAGCCTGATCTACTAGACATGACCATTGTAATTGCACACTTCATTTTGTGAGCATGGGTTGAAGGGTGAACACATAGGAGTCCAGCTGCTCTGTAACCTGTAACCAAGCCCATGGAACAGCTCTTCTCTCACTGATCTGCATGCTGGCGTGTTCCATGGGTTCACTGCACTGCAATATCTTTTATTTTTCTTACTGAGAATACTGAGTAACGAGGGAGATGTGGATGAAACCTGGAATTCAGGAACAGGAATTTTGGGATTGTTTCCAGCAGGTTTCCTCTGCTTGATGCCTCCATTCCTCCATAAATATGAAAAACATGGCAGAAAATGTTAAGCGCAGGTAAGTGCCGGGCTTAAATCTCGCTCAGACATGGAACTGAAAGAAGTATTTACATTTGGGGTGTTGAGCTGTTTTGGGGGAAATGATGGGTTGTACAGAATGCGGAATGATCAGACATGGGAGGACTTTAGGAAGATCTTAAAAGTTATCTTCAGTATCAGTGAGCAAATTATGTTTGTACATTGTATTCTACCTGGAACTCCTAGGCTCAATTCAGATCCTTAAGTATGGTTGTGGGATATAAAGAAGCCAGAAATTCTGGTCTGGTTTCTTGAACTGATACAATATTCTCACTATCCCAGTTTCCTTAAGTCTAAAATTGAAATAGTCTATCTTCTAAGAGACAGCATGCTGATGATTTGTTTCATATTTCCCTTTAAAAAATGACATTATTATGAAACCATCCCTTCTTGCAGCATGTGATGATAAGGTATCACTGTACCTTTAAAGCAAAGGCAAAATGTGAAGCAGTTGCTCCTTTGGCATTGATGAGTTAACATTTTTTTTTTTTTTTTTTTTGCATCCCAGGCTATCCAGATTGAGGAACATTATGTTTCACTTAGTGTTTCTCTGAGGCTTCTTGTTACAGAGCTCCTTAGCTCTTTTGAAAGGTTAATTGTCAAACTTTAGTTTAGGACTGTGTAATGTACTTCACAATTCCATACCTTGACTTAAAGTATTAACATTAATGTGGTGGGTGATAAAGAGTTGTTTTTCTTATTATTTTGAAAGATTGAGCTCATATTATTATTCATGATCGAGTAAAGAGGTTTTTATTCCAAGGTACTAACTGCTTCTGAATTTCATCTGACCCCCATTAAAGTTGATGGAAAGGTTTATCTCGATATCCATGTTCTTTGGATCAGATTCTTTACCTAGAATAAATGTAATTCACCTTTCCTTGGTCATTTGGGGCAGTATTTTCAAAACTGCCTCAAAAGAATGAAGTATAAAACCAGATGGTATTTAATCAAATGTTTGCGTCCCCTTTTCCCTCCCCTTCAGTGAAGTGATGGAGGAATTGTGCAAATTACTCTGATTGTTGTCCCTCTTGCCCCATCTATTAAAAAGGAGCTATAAGACAGATATTTATAAAGTCCTTGGAAATATTGAGGGAAAAGTGCTATGGAAGAGTTAGGTAAAAGAGACATTGCAGAAGTTTCTATATTTGTTTTATTTTTTTCTCTGACAAGATTGTACAACTCCAAATGTACAGTGATGTAGAAGACTGAATGTAAAGTAAGCAGGAATATATGGGCACCTACAGAGATGCCAGTTCCTCAAACCGTGCAACTGCATCTGGAGTCTTTTTCTTCCTTTTCCTTATGCTGTGTCCAGCAATGCGAAGTTACCACTAATACAGGATTTACTTAGCTATGGCAGGCAAAGGTCAGCTGCAGCTGGGTTCCCTGAAGGAAAAGACAGCTTTAGCTTGGTCATTCCTTCAGGCTGGGAGTTGCAAAACCTTGTCTGCTCCCTTGCTTGACTCATGCTGTAGGGTGCCCTAGATAATATCAAAAAGCCAAACAAGCATGTACATATGTATATGTGGCCCCCTGTGCAGGAGCCACAAGCATCCACCCTAGCACAAACAAAAAAATAAGGAGGGCATTATTAATCCAGGAGGTTGAGAACTTGTAACAAAAAAAAAAAAAAAAAAAAAAACACCACAACAAAAAAAGAAGAAAGAGGACAAATAAAAGCAAGGGGCTTTCTCCAAAACCCAATGTCCCCACCCAGAACCACCTCACAGCTCTGCAGGGGGCTAACGAAGGAACACCCATCACACCAGAGGAACAAGCAGTTGCCGCACCAATAAAGAGGATAACTGCTAGTGCACCCAGGAAAAAGCCGTGAGTCATACTAGTAGGTGACTCTATGTATATTTCTCTTTGTGTATGCATGTATATATGTATATATAATATGTATGTGTAAATATGAATGCATATTTTTGTATGCTATCTGTGTACACATTATGTATAGCTAGTGAAGACACTGTAAAGAGATGTCTAAGCCAAGTAAGTAATAAATGAAGATGATGTTAGTTGGACAGTGCTTTCCTGGCAGGAAAAGTCCTATATATCATTCTGTCACTGGACTGTGGTCTGGAGTTTGCTATGCCTCTGAACAAGTCCACATATTGTCTCCTGCAGATAAAAGTTGAGTGGCTATTTCTGTAAAGGAATTTTGTCTCTCTGAGCACAGATTCAGGACACAGCTGCATTTAAGTGAACCTTGTTATAGCATTTCTTAGATCATACCAGAGAGACTTATGACCTTCATAAAGCCAAGAAGGACAAACATTGCTGCCTTAAAAGCTTTTAGGAACTGAACATTTTTCATGACTACTTGTCTGTGGCAGTAATAGTAAATTTACTGTTCTCTACCTGGCTCCAAGATACACTTTCCGTTATTACTGAACCACACCAAAACATACTGTAGTAATATATGATTCTGGCTTCAAATGTGGCTGTACTGCTTTGGTTCATTTCCATGTAACTTAGTATTTTTAGCTGTACACAGGTGGTTCTTCTCCCTTTAAAAGGTGATATATAGAAGTCCATAGAAAGGGGGTTGTTTTTAATTTGCAGCTTTCTTAGATCCAGATGTCCTTAGAAGTATTAGTTTTGCTATAGTAGTAGGTGCTTTTGCCATAATCCAGAATCCTTTCTGCTCTGCTCTGCGTATCTACTAAGGAACAGGTCCTTGCCCAAAAGCCTTTCAATCTCAAACAGTAGATGATTTCTACTGTTTTCAGCATTATTATTGTTAACTATAATCATATTATTAATAATAGAATTTGTTGATTATTATAACGATATTATTAACAACATACTATATTACTAATTAAATAATAATAATAATAATGTACTAAGTAGCATAGTGCTTCCCAACCTTAGGATTTTTTTGGCCAGAATGGAATTGACAAACAGAAAACCTTACTGCCACAGAAACAGGAATCCAAATTATTTACCTAGACCCTATTTAGCTGCATGCTATAGACAACAATGCTTTCTGACACCAAATAGCTTATTACTTAAACGTAAGACAAGAAAAATAGGTGCAGGCTCCATGGAAACAAAGGTAGACTCATGGTAAACTCTCCTGAAATTTCAACCCTCAAGAAAGCAGAGTCTGGCTTGACCTTTTTAGCAGTGCTCTGGTATAAATAATGAACACTTCATTAAAAGTGTCCTTCAGGTAGCAGTATCCAGTCAATTAAGCTGTCCTCAGCTTTACTGTTCTTTTTCCTCTCTAATAGTTACCAAAACCAGTGCTTGCATTCCCTTTTTATGAATGGCTAAGGAGAATTTGCCAGGCAGGAAAGCACAAGCTTATCTGTGCAATAATTCCAGGATGTTTGTTTTGAGATGATTTGACATATTTTGGTTTGTATAGCAGTGGGACACATTTTTTTTCCCAGGTGGCATGTGTAAGGCGTTGTGTGCCCGGATTTCCAAAACCAGCCCTTTCTTAATAGACCTTAATAGCTCAAATTGGAAATTGGAAACAGGCAGAATATCCTCCTGTGGGAATTTTCACAGATCTTGGTCAAAAGCAATCAATCATATTCATTTTTATTGATGTTAACACGCTGAAAAACATTCTCCCTCTGGAATAGAATTCCACAGAAGACTTAAAAAACCCCAAATTAACAAACTAACAGAGCTACAGAAAACAGGTATTTTTCTATTAATTTTGACAGCGATTATTCTTAAGGTCCGTATAACCAGAGATAGTACAGTATGTTAAAAAAGAGAGTAAATAGGAGAAACATTAAAAGAACTTTATTTCTTGGGTTTTAAAAAAAAAAAAAAAAAGGCTCAAATCACAGGAGAAACATTAAAAAACCAAATCACTTGAGATATGATTTAGCGTAACAAGAGGGGCTGAGATGCAGCTAAGAGTAATGCTCCTGAGTTACACTTTTCAGTTGGGTCACAGCCTTTTGAAGTAAACCTGGGGACCTGGGCAGCGAGGGAGCTGCCCAATGGTTGGATGCCCAGTTTGGCAGATCAAAGCACCAAAATTCAAATGCACCTGCTCTAGAGATGTAATGAAGGATTCTTGCCAGCCAAACATGCAGAAGAAATGACTCAGACAGTGGAATTCAAGATCTAAAGGAATTTATGAGAGTTAGAAAAACCCAAAAAAAACAAAGGAAAAAAGTTCTTTCTGGTTTTCTATGTTTGGAATAATAATGTTAAACAAACCAAACACCTCAATGTGCAGGCACTTATTTTCGTTCAGAAACAAAAGCTGAGCATTTCTGTGAACTGAGATACGTATACTGCAAGACTCACAATAAATTACTGAAGGCAGCTAATACTGGAGTTAAAGGAGGCAAGATCTATGCTATGTAAGCCCTTCCTTCAAGCTCAGTGTCACTGACAGTGTATATACTTCATAAGGGAAGAGAAAATATCTTTTTTTTTTTTTAGAAACTGTAGATGAGACATGTTCTATAGTTCAGTGATGATGATTCACAATGTGGTCTCAAATATCAATGTTCTTTAGGACATCTGGAAAATACTGACTGGAAAATTAAGATGAGATTAATATTCCTTCTGATGTTTTTATCCTCTTCATGCCTCATCATCACGCTCACTGTACCATGAGATCAACAAGATTAGATATCTTTGAAACCTGCTCTCCAGCAGAATGTGATATTCAGGATGAGGTAAGACACTGAGAACTGACCTGCAAGATTCACATGTCAAACTAGACGTCCATCTTTGTTCTAAATAAGTGAGGTATGAATCCACGATGCGTAGATGTGTTGACTTAACTTCAGCTGAACTATAATTCATAAATACTACAAATGCACAGTTTTTTTCTGATTGTTCATGGTTTGACTGACAACAAATAACACTGGTGCACACAGAAGGTGGGGGGAAAGAAAAAAAGAACTTTGAGTAAATAAAATTAAATACTGATTTTAAGTGTAAAATATATAAAAATTAGGATATATGAATAATACACAATACATGTAGTTTATATGTATAATAAATACATTTATAATATATTTTTGAGGATGATAAGGGGCCTGGAGCACCTCTCATATGCAGACAGGCTGAGAAAGTTGGGGCTGTTCAGTCTGGAGAAGAGAAGGCTGCGTGGAGACCTCATAGCAGCCTTCCAGTATGTGAAGGGGCCCTACAAGGATGCTGGAGAGGGACTCTTCCTTAGGGACTGTAGTGGTAGGACAAGAGGTGATGGGTTTAAACTTAAGCAGGGGAAGTTCAGGTTAGATATAAGGAAGAAGTTCTTTACTGTTGGGGTGGTGAGGCACTGGAACAGGTTGCCCAAGGAAATCGTAAATGCTCCATCCCTGTCAGTGTTCAAATCCAGGTTGAACAGAGCTTTGGGTGACATGGTCTACTGTAAGTCATCCCTGCTCATAGCAGGGGGGTTGGAACTAGATGATCTTAAGGTCTTTTCCAAACCAAACCATTCTATGATTATGATATGCATATATGATATGCATATGCATATATGTGTATGTATATAAAATATACATGTGTAATATATTTGAAAAATTGAGGATTTGCAGAATGCACCTCTACATTATGTACGTAAAAATAAAATAATCCAATCTCGAGGAGCATAGATTTTTTTTTTTTTCAGTAGCTCAAGAAGTAATGGGCTCAAAATGCAGTTCCACAGGTTAGACATCAGGAATTATGCTCCTGGATCATATGGAACAGACTAGTTTATGTTACCAAAAATGAGTATGACCAGGGTGGACAAACATCTGCTAGTCATGATATAGCTATGTTTTCTCCTTAAGATTACTTTTCAGCATCCTTCTAGCCCTATATCCTTTCTATATCCCTCTAGACTTTTAAACTCTGAACATCAGAAACGCATTTAACCAAAGCAATGCAGCATTGGAAGGACAAATTCCTTCTTTGGATATATGTGTTATTTAAAGGAAAAAAAAAAAGAAAAAAGGCTATTTCCTGTTTTCAGTTATGATAAATTTCCTTCCTTCCTACTAGCTGGTATAGTGCTCTGCTTTGGATGTAGTATATTAGAATAATGTCAATAACACCAATGTTTTAACTGTTGCCAAGTAGTTCTAAGCCCAAGTCAAGGACTTTTCAGTCTCACGCTTTGCCAGTGAGGAGCTGCACAAGAAGCCGGGAGGAAGCAGAGACAGAACACCTGACCCAAACTAGCCAAAGGGGTATTTCATACTACAGAACATCGTGCTTAGTATATAAACCAGGGGAGCTGGCCAGAAGGGACCAATTGTTGCTCTGGGACTAGGGATCAATTGCTGCTTTGGGACTGGCTGGGCATCGGCCAGCAGGTGGTGAGCAACTGTGGTGTTCATCAGTTGGGTTTTCTATTTTTTTTTTTTTTTTTTGTTCATTTGTTTTATTCCTCTCTCTCATTTTATTTCCTTATATTTATATTACAGTTGTTAACAATAAGAATAATTAATAATAATAATAATAATACAAGCATCAACTTTATTTCAGTGATTTAACTGCTCTTGTTTCAACCCACGAGATTTTTACTTTTTTTTTTTGTAATTTTCCTCCCCATCCCACCAGGACGGTGTGAAGTGAGCAAGTGACTGCGTGATACTTAATTGCTGGTTGTGGTTAAACCATGTCAGGCTGTCTAATGAAGAACATGCTCTTCCATCCAGCAAAGAGTGAGTCATTGCAGGATGTATCCAGATGACATGAAAGAACGCAGATACTTCAGAGAAAATGCAATATGGAAGTGAAATAAAATTTGAAAGTGGTCACCGCTTCTGAGACAGGAGAAGGGGGGGGGGGGAATGGAGCTTGGGGGGGTGGTGAGGGGAAGAAATGCCAAATAACAAAGTAATTAAATGTTTCACAGAATGTAACTTTTAATATAGCAATGGGAAGCAACTAAGAAATTTTCCTCTTCCAGACAATTACTGATTGTTTATTGCTCAGAACTTTTGTTACACAAGCACCTAAAGGGTAACTAATGCATCTTCTTTATGGCAGTCTCCAAGCTTCATGCAAGAATATCACTGGGCTTTTAGGATCAGATAAAAAGGAAGTGGTTTGGAGAGGGCACCACTAAATAAATGCATTCTAAAATAAATGTTGAGTAATTCAATCATCAGAATATATGAACAGAGTGAGCTCCAAAATGAAGCACAGTGACCAAAGAAATTAGAGGAGCCAAGTTGCTAAGCAGAGATAAATAGGGGTCTAATTGGTTTTATACATCTCAATTGAGGTACTTATTCATGTGCAAAAAACTCACAACATTAAAAATAATTTGATTTAGAAATTATTTTTGTGGAAAGCATTTGGTATGAAGTTCCTCTTTCAATGCAATATAGTGACAGCAGAAGAGAAGATATTCCCAATTAAACACCTGAAAGCTTCTGTTGTGGTTTAAACCCAGCCTTCAACTAAGTACCATGCTACCACTTGCTCACTTACTCCCCTTTCCCTGGTGGATGGGGACAATTGCAAAAAGGCAAAATCCATGGGTTGAGATAAGAACAGTTTAACAATTGAAATAATAATAATAATAATAAAAAATAATGAATTAAACCCAAGAAAATAAGTGATGCACAATACAATTCCGCACCACCCGCTGACTGATACCGAGCCTGACCAGAGCAGCGATCAATCCCTTCCAGGTAACTCCCTCTAGTTTGTATAACTGAGCATGATGTGCTGTGGTATGGAATACCCCTTTGGCTAGTTTGGGTCAGGCGTCCTGTCTCTGCTTCCTCCCAGCTTCTTGTGCAGCTCCTCGTGCAGCTCCTCACCGGCAGAACATGAGATTGAAAAGTCCTTGACTTGGGCTTAGAACTACTTGACAACAACTAAAACATTGGTGTGTTATTGACATCATTCTCATACTAAATCCAAAGCAGAGCACTGTACCAGCTAGTAGGAAGAAAATTAACTCTATCCCAGCCAAAACCAAGACAGCTTTATATCCATAATTTTGTAGGCAATAGGGTTCATATGAACTGCAGCTCTAAATGGGAAAATATGTTCTCTCAAAAAAAAAAAAAAATCAGGCAATTGAATGATATAAATACAATCTGCAAATTCTCATAGGTCAGTAGTTACCTTTGTGGTTAAATGGAAATTATGTTTTTGAATATGTTTAGCTGCTGTGTTCTACTGATGAATGCCAAAGTAGCTCAAAAAATTTGGGTATCCATGAGGCTCAAGAAAGAAATAGACCTATGTACATCCCTTGTTAACTGCCTCTTCATTATTATTTTACATCAGCCAAAATTAGTTTGGGATGCCATTGTCCAGAACTTTCCAACGTCATGCAGATAAATTATCTAGTAGCTAGATTATCAGCTATCGTGCTCTAGTTTTTCTCTCCTGTTTTCTTCTTACCCCATTCTTGCTGCTCAGCAAGACAAGGCAGGTAAGAACAATATATTTAATAGCTGCCATATTCCAGCCAGTCAAGGATGGGAGCTTCAAACCTGCATACATAAAATGAAATTTAACCTGGATGTCTTACTGGATGGGGTCTTTAGTTACTAGAGTTTACAAGGTGACTTCAACACTATTATGTGGGAAGTCTGATCTGGTCAGTGTGTCATAGCTGTACTCAGACTCAACCTGCTCCTTCAACAAATTTGCAAGGCCTTAGAACACTGTTTCCTAACTATTTTGGCCTCATACCTTTCTTCTATCCCTTGTGTTATAGGTCATGTTGTTGCACTGCTGTTGCCTTGCTACCTGGGACTTCATTGTAAAAGTGAGTTAGCTGCCATCACTTTTACTTCAATACCAACCTGGTTTTGGCATCAACATGGAAGTCACCATATTCAGTCCAAAAATGCTTAGCAGCTGAGGTGGTACTTTCACAGGAGTGAATCGATCTCACTAGTGTCGAATGTGAGACCTAGACTACAGCTCCTGACTAAATCCATGTAGGCCACGTTTCTGATGCAGGGACAAGCATACCCAAATGAACTTCAGGCACTTTGGAGTTCACTGCAGGTTTCCCAGTGAGTTCAAACTCTATTTTGGGGCTATACGCTTCCAACCTGGCTACTTTTCTTTCACTTAAAGAACCCCGTAGGCACAAAAGTGCTGCATTACTTGTGGCTTTGAGAACAAAGGCACTTAACAAGTAAGTAAAATTTCAGGCCGAATACTAAGAAAATGGACATGATTAAAGCAATAGTTCAGTAATGCACTTGCTGAACCAGTCTAAGATCAATCATTGACATTCTAGATTATTTCTTAGAAGGAAGCAAGGAACAGATGGGCACTGCTCTTTGCTGGATCTTAATGAAACGTGTACTTCAATGGAAAGAAAATAGTCTTCTGGTTGAAAAACATGCTTTTAAGACAAAGAGATATGTCATACAAATACTGAATTAACTAAATGAATTTTGTGTTTCAAAATACTAAGCTTCAATTAAAATAGTAGTTCAGTAAATAGAAGGTCATGATAGATCAATTGAAAGATTAATATAGAGATTTTTTTCTAAATGGAAAGTAAGCCTGTTTCATATCCTTCTAAGAAAGTTTTAAAATACACAGTTTTGTTTCTCAAAAGAGTTTTGTGTTTTAACCAGCACAATGGCCTTTGAGTGTGCTGACCACTGATGCCCTAAAGTCCACTTGGCAAGGAAAAAGATGTGGAGAAACATATCTCTGGCAGATCTATAGTGACTGCTGAATGACAGCTACTCTGGAAAACAAGGGATTTTTTTTTTTTTTTTTTTGTCTTAAATGAAAGTCAAGATCACCAAATTGCTAGCTTTCCTGAAGAGGGTTGTCATTTAGTGCTCAGCCCAGGCAAAAAGAATATCACCGTGAAATTCTTGTGGGAGAAGTGAAGACATGGACTGATTCACCGTGCCTCAATTCAGAGCTTTGGATTGTGCACAGCAGATATTTTTACCTGAACGAAGAGCACGAAGATTTTTTATTAACTGAAAGGCTCCTTCTTCACCTCCTCCTCTACTAGTAAGTATCTTCAAAGAAGAGGCTAGCAAGCTGGAGGTGGCATTTAGGTACCATTTATTTCTTCATGCTGTGGCATGGCTTCAGTCATTTGGTGGGTTTCAGACTTTGTGAAGCCATGGCTCTGTAATATCACATTGGACTGAACCCAAAGGTTGCTGAAGTGGGGAGCACCATAGGGTGTGCATGGACTAGACTCATAGAATCATTTAGGTTGGAAAAGACCTTTAAGATCATTGAATTCAACCATAAACCTAACACTGCCAAGTGTACCACTAAACAATGTCCCTAAACACTATGTCTACAAGTCTTTAAAATTCCTTCAGGGATGGGGAGTTGACCACCTCCCTGGGCATTCTGTTCCAATGCTTGATAGCCCTTTCACTGAAGAAAGCTTTCCTAATATGCAATTTAAACCTCCCCTAGCACAGCTTGAGGCCATTTCCTCTTGTCCTGTCACTTCCTACTTGGGAAAAAAGATTGACACCTACTGGTAGTTGTAGAGAGTGATAAGGCCACCTGAGCTTCCTTTTCCCCAAGCTAAACAGCCCCAGTTCCCTCAGTCACTTCTCGAGTTGTTCTCTAGACCCTTCACCAGCTTCATTACTCCTCTTTTGACATCCTCAGGAATGGAGAGGACAAAGGCAAAGGGCAGAGAAAACCATCTTCTCTGCTGAAAGAATTGCAAACTTGTCCTTAGGAAAACTAAGGAAATGAATCTGAGTCAGCTGGGAAAGACAGCAGGGAACAAAATACTTGGAAAAATTTCTTAACCCCCACTGCACAACTGGTGACTGCGCTGCTTTCCATCAGGTGGCTGTTTCGGGAAGGTTTAACACCCTGGTGAGAGTCGGTTTCCAAAGATCATAAACAGTGACTTTTTCTTTCTTTTTTTTTTTTTTTTTTTAACTGTTGTTATTGCACGTTCCCTACTAAAAACAGCAAAGAGCAGAGACCATCACAAAGCCTGGAAGACATGAACTTTAACTTTCTGTGAATTACCTTTGACACTTCTTTGTCTTCAGACTTCTGGATTTAAAGCAGCGAAGCAATTAGCAGAAAACCTGCTAAGCTGACCACAGAAAGAAATAGTGAAATAAATAACTGAATACCTTAAATTTTTCTAACAGGTGCACCTTTAAATTCCAGCACCAAGGGACTGTGATGCCCCCTTTGGGAGTATATTTCCTTTGCTTGAATTAACACAGTACAGGCAATTTTTCCACTCACGTTTCACATAGAAGTTTATTTGCTAGCAGTAAGAAGTAGATACTTAGCTGCTTTTAAAATTTGAGGAGCTGTGTAATTGAAGCACTAAGTTATTCTGTGCACAAAAAGACCTCAATCAGTTACTGCTCCCTCACAACATATGCCAAACTTTGGGGGCTACAGGGTTTTTTTTTCTTTTTCTATTGAAAATGTACAGCACATCCACTTTATAGAAAACTGGTTTTCTCTGAACAAAAACATACCTTTACCTTTCCCCCCTCCCGCCCTTATTTGGTGGTTCTAGAGGATAGTTTAATTTTTTTCTATGGTCATGTTGAACCGACGTGTTTTGGTCTCCTCAAAATCAACAGGTTTAATGCTGAATGCTTTCAGCATGATCTTGAGTTCATTCAACATGAACATGAGTTACTCTAACCTGTGAGAATGTTGTATAGGATCTGGAGTTACTACTAAACATAATGTTTATCAGTTAATATTAAATAAAATATTACAGCTAGAGAAGTATACAGCCGAGTGTTGTGGACCTGGTCTATTGAACTGGATACACACCTTCTAAAAATTCTCTTAAAATTCAGAATACTGTTAACAGCCTGTTTATGTATACATAAATATATGTATAGCTCTATATACATATAAATCTATGTGTGCATATATACATAGCCTTCTCTGAAGCTGGCTAAGAAATAATTAGATAATGTCTTCAGAAAATGTGTCTCACTTTAAAAGTTTTAAAGATACTGAAATAAATCAGCCACTTGTGAAACATAATGCATTCTAAAGACATTGACTTTGGAATATCTTATATCAAATAATTTATAACCTTTCTTGAGGGTATATGTTAATTTTCTTACAAGAACTAGAGCCCAGCTTCTTAAAGGTATTTTACTCTCTAATTCCCAGTGAAATCAGAGTGGATTAGGGACTTATGCTGGCACTAGAATTTTAAATAGTTTTGAGAATCTGGATATAGTCTTTTAACCACGATGGCATTTATAGCAATTAAGAAAAATAATAAGCGAATTATAAGCGAAATAGCGTTATTAACTAAAACTTATCTCTGTCAATACAGCTAAGGCAGTCCCTCCAGATGTGGAAGCATTCAACTGTGGATTGAAACTGTTTGTTGTATATGAAAGGCAATGAGACTGAGCCACAATCAACACCCCGATAAAGGTCACCTGTTAAAAAATAAAGAAATCTTTCAGTAGCAGTCTACTGGCTCCTGAGGGACACAGTGAATGTCATCAAATGTTGCCTACCCACAGACCTTAGCAGTGTGTCTTGGCCATGAAGGCAACTAGGTTAAGTCACTTGTCCTGATCCCATTATAGGGCACCTACTTGTCCCTTATTTTCATGTCTTCATTTATATGCTGCACTGTTTTGTTTTTGTTATTGCTTTCTTGCCCCTCCAAATATTTACTCTACGTGCTACTGAGAATCGTTTTCTTCTGCCCCAGAGCTGGTTGCCCTCATCTCTGTGGTGGGCAAAATAACTCCTGGGCAGCATTTGTAGTCTTAAAACACTCGTGGGCACCTGGGATGAAGGCGATGGATGTGTTCTACAGGGAAGATAGTATTCTTTCCTGCCCAGCTTCCACAGGTGGCCAAATTATGTTAGAGAGTGTAAGTATACATATATACATCCGGGTATATTTCTATATACAGTATGTATAAATGCTGCTTTCTTACCAGGCCATTTTAAGTTCTTCTATTTCGACTAATGGTACAACACAGCAGTCCGATGTATTTACTCCTACAATCACTTTTCTTTTTTATCCAGCAACTATAATTGTAATTAGCTACTGCTAATTAAGAAAAGCTAACAAACATCCAGACTTACGAAAAGTGGTGATAATGTACGGTTTAAATGAATAAGGAAAATAGAAGTTAAACTCATTAAAGCTTACAGGAGTTAATGACCAGGAACATTAGTCAAGCATTGCTCAAAACTGTAAAGGGAACTATTGCTTTAAGAACATAGAAATTCAGCAGAAAATCCCACCCCCAACTCCCAGCCATTTCTCAGAGACCAGAGGGGCCGGGTGCAGCAGGGCTGAACTCCTCGTTAAAACCAGCTCGACATTGTACATCCGGTCGCATTCAATAAGAACTTCCACTATTATGGGTTCACGAATAGAGCGGTTTATTGAAGCAGCAGAAATACAGATTCGGAATTGCCCTCAATAGATTCACTTACTGCATTAGCGCTCAAATCCAAAGGTAGCCAACAGGTAATCAAACTCACACAGAAAAATAACCAATTGATAATTCATTAAGCTCAGAGCCACCCGGGTATCACCCGACGCCGTCGGAGGCGCAAATCTTACCAAAGAGATTTCTCTGCTTTGGGGAGGAGAGACGAACGAGCCCGTCCGTTCCTCTGCAGACAGGGATCGTGTTCTCATCCTCTGCCATGGAGGAGTCCACATGCCAAATATATGCTTTGGAAAGAAGTGGCGATGAGACTGCAGCCAAATTACCGGTTGCTGTTGCCATATCTGGTGGGGAGCAGCCCGTCACCCTTTGGTGAACTTGCTAGATGTAAACTAGCTAGAGGGATAATGAGAGTTTGGATCACCTTCGGTCAGGCTGCTCAAGGGCTGAGCCTTGTGCAAGGGTGGAACAGAACCGTGAAACATTCACATCACTCCCTCTTCCACCCAGCTGAGGCAGCTTTAAGGGCCATCAGGCCCCTGCCTGCCAGCTTCATCACACCCATCAGCAGCCCATCGTTCCCATCAGGGTGTTGCAGCTACCACACCTCGTTCATCTCTTCACTACATATCTCATGGACTCACTACTGCAGAAAGAGCTAAATTCCTAGATTCTTCCCCCTTATTTATAGCTGGAATTTCTCACAAATGACAAAGCACATTGGCGCTTTGCTTTTGGCAGGGTATTGTACAGGTCTGCTGCGCGCTTTGGCAGTGACTTGCACTGAGGTCTGTCCCCTCGATAAGGAGATTGGTTCATGGGTCTGTTATTTGTGACACTTTTTCCCACTTACTGATTTATTCTTTTCATTCATGTGAAATTATACCAATTTGTTACACATCAGGACCATTACTGGTGCAAAAATCTTTTTTTTGAGATCTGCTTTGCAGATATTTGACTTCTTGGATATTGGAAGGTTTCTGCGTAGAAAGGTCACCAAATTTTAGGAATTTGTAACAAAAAATCTAGTGACACTGGCTACCAAGGTTTATTTCAAGTCTTAATTTCTTTAACATGATTTAAAAAACACCCTATCTTTTCGATAAGGATCTGGCTTGCTCTGTGAGAATACACAAACGAATGCTTCAAACCATGTTTTTGCTGATGGTGCCTGTAGATATTTTGACTATGGGTAGAGGGCTATGTCTTTCTATTTTAAACTGCTTCCAAGTCTATTGTTACTGAGGGGAGATGAAAGTGTGTAATATTTTTGGTCCTCTAAAGAAACCAGCCCCCTGATCAATGTGTGGGAGCTGTGCATGTATGAAACATTGAATGCTGCTCACCTACTGAGGCCCATTATGAATTGGTAATGGTGGTTAACACCACTAATACGTTCTGTATGCATCAGTAATATCATATAAGATGATTTCTGTCAGGAAGCAGTTAGTCTTTGGAATTTAGGAATGCATCATTATAATGACTTCTGAGATACCTGCCACTGTGGACCTGAACACTTTAGTAGATGCTCTGAGCTATTTCAGGGTATGAAAGTCTCCAGGTGACAGAGCTGAAATGATATCTTCAAACAACTTTTAAAGAACAGAGAATATCCAAAGGTACCTTGAAGTCTATGCTTTTCTAAGTAGGTAGTTCTCCTTGCCTTAGATATAAAAAAATTTTATCAGACGTGCTTGAAATTCAACAAACTTTTGACAGAAGGAAACAAATGTTCTTTTCTAAAACAAACTAACTTTAAAATGGGAGGGAAGATAACTAGAAAAAAAAAAGCAAAAGTAACAATGAGTAAAACTGAATAATATATATTCTTTTAATTAGTTTTGGTACTGAAAATAACAGAATCAACCAAGAAAAGTGTTTTGCTCCACTGTTTGTTTTCAGAGAAATACAACGTTTAGAGAGCTTTTGTAGAAAAAGAATTTGCAGGCTCTGGGGACTTAGTTATATGATCTAGGAGGGCTAGGTTTACTGAACATGCTTGTAGTATTTCAAGTTTTCTCCGTGAAGAAATTTAAGCAAGTAGTTCCACAAGCAGGAGAACGAATGAAGCCCAACTTCATGTGGCTTTGGGTGTTCTGATTGAATTCTCTGCTCACATCTAGTGAAAACCCCATTGAAGCTTTTCCTGGAGACTGCCTTTCCCCTGCAGTTCTAGCAGCTGCCTTTTCCCAGGCAGTGGCAGATCTCTCTTTTCCTGCCTTACACACGGCTTTCTTGAAACTCATATGAAGACAAAATTGTTAAAAACGCACCCTGCCAAATGCCAAAATAAAGGATGTTTGTACACATGTAAGTAGTTCACGGGTAAAATACCAGTAGATGGCGCTTGAGAATACGCAGTGCTGTTTCTGGGTTCTGGAGCATAATACATCCTCTTCTTCCTTTTTTGCACCTTTACAGTATTTTGTCGGTAGATCTTTTTGGAACACTCCTAACAGGAGCCCCCTCACGGGATTGTCCTGGCCGCTAGCAGCAGCTGCACTTAACTCTTCAGAGTTCCCTGCAGCTGGGGTGGGTGAAAACATGGTGGTCCCATAAGGGGGCATTGTTTTTGCCTTACAGATACTGTGTTTTCATTTGACTACTAAAAGGTGAGCTGCTCTGAACGAGTGAGCACAGCTGTGCTTTGCAAAATGGGCAGGCACACTTCTGGCAAGTGAAAAGAAAGCTAAATGGTATGACCCCCAAATGACACATGACAGGCAGCTGTGTACCAAGTCATGGAACCACTGCAGTGCTGTGGGCTCTGCCTCCTCCATGATAAGCCTTCCTGGTTCACACCAGGCAGAACACAACTCTTCAATTGAAGGAAAGATCATAGAATCATAGAATGGTTTGGGTTGGAAGGGACCTTTACAGTGTATTTAGTTTCAATCCCCCTGCCATGGGCAGGGACACCTTCCTCGAGACCAGTTTGCTCAAAGCCCATCCAAGCTGGCCTTGAATACTTCTGGGGACAAGGCACTCACAGCTTCTCTGGACAGCCGCTTCCAGTGCCTCACGACCTTTAGAGCGAAGAATTTCTTCCTAGTATCTAATCTAAATCTACTCTCTGTCAGTTTAATGCCAGAAAGATGGTTTATTTTATCACCAGTTGGTCAAGGATAACAGTTGGGACATGACATTCTTGAAGTAAAACCACAGTAATAAGGTGACTTATAATTTCTTACAACAAGGGAGAAAGACACAAATCTTTTTTCAGTACACCCTGGAAAGATCTGACCCTTCATATTTCCCTTCCAATACAGAGATCCTCTTGAGACTCTTGGAAAGACTGGCAATGTTTCTTTGAGGCTCAGAAACATTAGCAGAAGATTCACCTGGGTAACAGGACCTCCTCAGAAGCTCCCACTCCATGCCATGGTGTTTTCTCCCTTTCTGGTCAAGTCATCCCCACAAGCTTCTGCAGAAAAACGCTACAGATTATAACCAACATGAGCAGAAAATGGTCTTTAGAGAGTGGTGACAGCAAAAGAGCATTAAATTTGGACTATTGGTAGTGGTGAGAATCAGTGCTGAAGCAGCTGTACCTCTTCTGTGTGCTTCATGCTGCCATTTGAAGAGATCACAGATATCGTGAAGTGAAACACATGGAATGACACTTATGGCTGATGAGGAAGTGCCTGCTACAGGGACAGGCCATGTTCTATTTTACTGCTCCAAGTTGTTTGTTTTCAGAGAAGGGTGGCAAAAGTCTGCTGCCTTTGTTGACCCAGCCTCCACATGTTCTTCAAAGCTCTACCACCACTGCTGTAATGCTGAAAGGCTTTTAAGTTAGCTTACTTAGATTTTTTTTTTTTCCATGCTGTCTCTGCACTACAGAAGTCTAGTAAGTTATATGTCCCATAGCCAGTTATTCCTTTATATGACAAAGGCTAAGCAGGAAATATTTACTGTGACTGAAGAAAAAAAAAAAAAGAGAGTAAAATATCAGGGGTATGTATGTGTATGGAATTTATGTAATTTTTCACAGATATGACTTACCATTTTCCTACCACAAGGGAGCTCAGAGCTGTAGATGGAGGCAAACAGCATGCCTTAATGTGAGAGAGAAATTCTGCTAGCACTTTGCCAGAATAATGGGCAAAATTATGCATTTGTGTCCCTTGGAAAGGCTGGCATTGCAAAGGGCCTTTTCATCCCAAGTGAGCACCTGAATAAAATTTTTGACAACTTTCATGAAGCAAATGCACAGTGTTTTGGGGAAGGTTTTTGTTTTTCTTTGATGTAGTTGCAAAAATTTCACCTTTACTCCATTGTCACATAATATAACACGTTTGTGAATCACTTTCTATCCTTATCGATATGGCATATTTCATGTTGTTAGACGATTTTTAATAACTCATGAAAATATTGACAAAATCTTCACATTTCTGTAAATTGTTTGTATGTAAAAAAATCAGTTTTTCCATTAAAACTGCCTCCAGACCTTTTGTTATTACCCAGATCTACATTTATTTTCTATAAACCTTTTCCTGTAAGGTGGCTTCAGAAACACTAATCAATGAAGTTTTGCAGCCTATCTTGGTAACTCAAATCTGAATTTCCATTTTATAATGTCTTAGAGTATTGGTTCAAACACAATTATATCAGTGAGAATCTTTCCATGAATCAAGCTTACAGAGACCCTTAGGAACCAAGGAGCTGGTCTTCTACTCCTTGAAATGGGGGCAATATTCCTCCAGCTTGTGTTGGAGAAGGAACTAACCATTTTGCCCAAGTCACACAGAGAGTCAGTTTTAGTGGAACAGATTTCAAGGGTTATCCTACATCATCACTTCTTTCTGCATTCATATAATTTAAATGCTGAAGAGAGATCACATCAGTCATTAACCTCCCACAATAAGCCCTAAATTATTTTATGAGGTTTAAAGCCTTCTCCTTGCAGAGAGGTGAAAAGGTAGATGGAGAGAGAGGAGTGAGGGAGAGAAAGGGGATGAGATGTTATTTAGGTCTAGTTGACTCTTGAGCACAGGTTGGACAGATGAAGAAGAAAAATGAATAATGGCAGAAGTAAGCAAATAGAGAGAATTGGCCATCTCTCTGGAGGATGAAGGTGAGAATAAATGCATGTTATGTTGCGAGACTGTTCTCAGCGTTCAGAGGACACCTATAGAAAACTATACAAAGCTGAAAAAGTGATGATAATCTTTCAAAAAAAAAATCTGAGGTGAAGATAATAAATTGTCTGGGGAAATTCCTGCTGAGATATTGTGGTAATGGTTTAGAAGGTAATACAGTAACTGTAATCCCATGGAAGCTATGTGTTAATAACAAGGGATGCTAGTTCTGGGATAAATGCCCTAGCTGTGTTAACAAACTGCGTCACTATCTATTATATTTTGTGGAGAAAAATACAAGCAGTTAATTAATGCTTTGGGGACTTAAGGGGAGGAAAAACGATAACAAAAAATCCAAGCTAGATTTCTCCGAGATCCCCAGGGATAAAGAAATGCAGGAGGTAGAAAATAATTTATTATTCAATGTTTTTTTATTTCAGCCAGAACTTTGTCAGAAGACTACAAAGTGTAACTGGGCTTTAATCAGTGGAAATTTTGAGCTTGATTCATTTCTAAGTAGCATTAAATTTCATTGGGTTTATAATGATATAAATGTAGAGTTCTCAAGGTGATCTAGTCCTTAATAGTTACTAGTGAATTTGGCCCATACACTGCATTAGTTAACTCTACTATAAAGATGCTAATGAGGTGAAGGGCAAGTAAGTAATTCTTTGCTAGCATAATTCCAATGATCTATGAAGGAATTTATTATGGTGTAATTTGTTTGTTCTGAATAGCTTGGTCTGTAGTGCAAACTAGTGGAAAGACCTTTTGGTTAGATGGAGGAAGTTAAGATACCTATTTAGCAGTAGAGAAAATTTATATACAAAAATAAAGAAATAAAAACCAAAACCAAAATATTCCAAACTAAACCATAAACACAAACATTCATGCAAGTAATATGAAAATAAAATCTAAAACATAGTGTCTCCAGAAGAGCAGTTTTCAACAACTTTGAATGGGAGTAAGCTGTAAAAATGTGAAGATACTGAAAGAGAGGATCTGGACTGTTTGATGATTCTGGCTAACGACAGGAAAGCTGCTGGGATTGTAGCAATGTGAAAAGAAGAGCTCCCTTCTGACTCACTTGGAAGATAGTTTTGACCTGTTGAAGTCTTCAGAAAAATTCCTGCTGATTTTCTGGGACTTTGATTCAGGTACTGATGAACAGCTTAAAGGCTTCTGAAGCACATGAGTAGTGACAGGGTGGAGCGGTAAGGAAGGAAGGAAACAGTTTTGCACTGAAATGTCAGTGTGCCCTGACAGCCCAGGTGCAAGTCTTTTGAAAAGCAGTCAGCTTTACTGTTTTGCCTGAATGTCAATAGCTCCAGCCTGTATATGGTGAACATCAACTGTGAAAAACATCTGTTCAATATTTTTTTAACTATGCTGATTATTTTTAGTTCAATGCCTCTTTAGACCTGAACTGCTCCCTTATCACCATACCTCTGAGAAATCTGCCTTCTGGCAGTTCTCCTTTGAAATTTGTTTTTGCCCATAAGGTGCAGATGCTTAGGAGCAAGCCTGTTTTCCTCCTTCTCAGCCTTTTCCACTGAGAATACAAAAGGAAACTCCATCCAGATTTCATGCTGTTCCAGAAATCAGAGGGTTATCTGGCAGAATTGTGACTTCACTCGATTTTGTGCCTGTGTGTGAAAATGTACAGATTTAACTAAAATGGGCACTTGCACTGCAAAGCTCTGCACACTGCAGGAGATCATGTTTTGAAAGTGTACAAACGTGTATTTCAAAGTATACGCTCTGCGAATGTGTGTATGCATGTGCAGACATGGATGCAGTTGTTGCAGCTTGATGTTATGTTGGAGGGATTCAGCTTTCAAAGGAGGACACCTACATTTATGTCTTGACAAGCAAGTTAATGGAAAGAAATATTGCTATTAATTATTGTCTATTATTTATTTTAATTGCATCAACCTCAGCAGTGGGCAGCAGCCACGCTTGGGTCACAACTGGCACAGCAAAGATAATGGCTGAAGAAAATCTAAAGAAGCCTTTTGAACAACATCATCATCATGATATTTATGTATCAGCTAATTCATCAGTTTTTATCTCCTATTTTAGTGGCTCATAATACATTCACTAACTGTCCTCATTATTGCCATCATAAGAATGGTTTTCAATTTCTTTAGATACCCACCATATTAATCCCAGGTTTCACTTAGATCCAAAGCAGCCTCCAAAGTCAGTCTTTCCCTTAACCTTTTTGTACTTGGAGTCAGCAGCTCAGCATGTGAGCTCTGTTCCCAAATGCCTGAGCCTTGTGGGCATTTAGTGCCAGTCAGCAAGTGGAGTTTAGGCTTTTAAATATTTCATGGGATAAGAGACAAGAAGCACTTCTTTTGCCTCAGCAAACCCAGGTCCTCCTGCTGTGAAGGAAGGAATCTTATTCCACAAAAATAAGGATCAGGGGGCTTTTCACTGGCTGAAATGTGGAAACCTACACCAGAGGGGGATTTACATATGTGTAAAGATATATATTTATATATACATACATATATATACACATACATACTTAGGTGTATGTATTTTATCTGTTTATATGTGCATGGACATATATGTATATATAAAACAATATTGCACCTGAGGAGTGACTGATCCTTTTTGTTTCTCACAGTAATGTCCCAAAGTGATGTGCTGGGTTTCAGACCCCAGGACCATTGTCTGCCCCTGCAGATAGATGGAGTCCCTTTTATAGCCTCTCCTTTTTGGCTACAGTTTTTCAACTTGATGATGCTGAGAAGCAGCCTCTGGATCAGACTGTAAGGGTCCTGCACAGCAGTCTGCTCTTGAAATGAAAAATAAAAATCCTTTCCTTCTGCGATATCTTTCTTATTTCAATATTTACTGAATTCTTGGCAGTGTTGGCGGGGGAGACAAAGCCGCAACATCATCTTTTCTCTATTGCTTTTAAAATGGTCTCCTCCCAAAGGGAAGCTGGTATCTTTCTGTTTTCACATCAGCTTGCAGTCTTTTAGGAGGACACGGTGAACTAATGAAGGGAGATTTTTGCATTACCCTATGGGTTGAAGTGCTCCTCCATCTTGGGCATCAGCAGCAATAGGAAATAAAGCTGATGTTCCTCTGCATGAGCAGAGGAATGGCCTGAAAGGTGCAGCCTAGTCCTTGGCTATACTTGGTGTGAACAGGGAATTCTCTGTGTGTGTGTTTGTACATATCCTGAAAACGTGCCTTAATTGTGGGTCTTTATCAGTCTTTTGCATAAAGTTCAGGCATATCCTATCCATGGAAGACAACACTCATATATGGGTTCAGATGTATCCTGGGGCAGAGAAGTCCTGAGGTCCTGGCCGTGTGACTATTTACCATGCCTTATTATGACTGAGAGAACTCAGTAGAGAAACTGTTCCTGGTTTTCTCACTCACTCCCTGACCAAATTCAGGTGTGAGATGGCCTTAAAGAATAGAAGGTTGTAAGCAAGACTTAGGGTGGGATAAAAAATTTAAAAGAAATAGCAAATTCCTCAGCTGCCAGTTATTTTCTTCCACTCCATCTCCAGCACTAGTCAGTGGAAGTATGATATTTTAGGCATCAGCTCCTAGGACCACCACCTACCACTGATGTCCATATGGAAGCAAAAAGTACATAGTACGCTTCACTTCTTTTGTTATCACTCATATTCCTACCCTAAGGCCAATATTCTGCTCAAGTGCACCATCCTTCATTCAGGAAAAAACGCTTCATTTAAACCATATAAACTTGCTAGCAGACTGCTAGCTTAGGTTATTGAAGCTGAACTATTTATTTCATGCTGAATCTTTCATTTGTTATGTAGCAGCTTGTTGCCTTTCATACATTCATCAACCACATGCTCTCTCCATCAGATCCTGTTCATTTCCTGCTCTGTCCTGCTTGTTACACATTATTTTATGATGCAACTTGTAACACACAAAATATCCTCTTCACTTCCACATTGAAGATTTTTTTTTCCTCTGTAGGTGTACCTTAGCAATGGCAGAAATCCAGCAGCCACCTTGTACTTATACATCGTCTCCTTACTAAGTAAAGTATACAGCAGAGATCTTCTGCCAGACCTGTCAGTTCCTAATTTCCCATTGCCCAACAGCTTACTAAGTGGGAATGAACTAAGAAACAAAAAGTTTGGACAACTGGTCTTTTGGCAACCCCTTTGTACCTCCTAATGAGGCAGAAGCACTGTAATCCATCACACGATTGAATTTCTTGCCACAGTAATACTTGCTGTGTGTGAGCTGCTGGTAGTAGGCGCTAGATCATAATATTGGTGCCTTGTGAGTGTTTTGGTTTTGCAGCATGGCTTTGCCCACATCACTGCAGAGGTCTGATGACATTTTGTTAGAGAGGGGTGCATGGATTAGGGCTGAGGAAAATAAATTTTGAGGAGGAAAAAAAAATCTTCTGTAGATTAATTATGCTACAGTGAATTCTGACACCACAGATGGTAAAACTAAGCATCAAGTCCTTATCAGACTGCTTTCTGTAATTATATAGGGTTTATAGAAATGCAAGAAAAGGTATAGGGGAAGTGGGGTTGGTTTGTCCAAAAACAAGGAAGGCTGAAGTGTGTGGGGAGCGGGAGAGATAATATAGCTGTTAAAAAGAGAAAAAGGGCTGTTGCATGACAGGAAGGGATCGAGCTGTTCTTTCCATTCCCTTGGGAATGAGATGAGCTGTAATGGTCTTAAATTGAGGCAAAGGCTATTTAGCTCAGGCTTTGAGAAAAAGCTAGCAATGGTCTCAAGCTAAGAAGAGTTAAAAATACAGGCATCACCGCCATGGAGGGTTGGAGGAACAGTATGACCTTGTGTGGCTGCTTTCTATGATTTCTTGCTAGGCTAACAAGTATAGAAAAATCATCACTGACTGCAGCAGCCTAGTACTCATGCTGTGGGGAAAAAGCCAAAAAATACCACAGCTAACTATAGAAGGACTCTCCTGCATTTCTTTCACAGAAGCGCTCTCTTAATGATATCTACCTATATACAGGTGTCAATGGGTTTTGGTTGAAGGACTTAAGCTTTAACATGAAACTCTTACTGCTCATGTGGATGCTGCAAAAAAGGTGATTTTTTTTTTTATTTTAATTTTTTTTATTTTAATTCTGCCTAATAGAAAAGGACAGCAATTGCTGAGGAAGAGGGAGATTTGATGACAACCCAGCATGGTGTTATGTCCCCCTCTTCCAAACCTTACTAACTAGTCATAAACTGCAATTGATGTTTTGCCAGGCCACCAAATAGATTTCTGTTACAGTAGTGAAATTATTTAATGCAACCTTCTGAACAATATCTTTAACTTATCACATTAGAGTTCAGGAAGAAAGAGGCATAATGAATTAAAAAAAAAAGTCATTGGGTAGGCTAATGCAGCCACCGAAGGTGTTAAACAAGAAGAAAATAAAAATAATATCTCTCTGCACTCATAAAACCAGAAAACAAGTCCAGCAACATTTCCAGACTGTAAGCCACACAAACTTAGTTTCCAAGGGTTGGATTAAAAATAAAATTGTAGGAGTCAGTACTATCCTTACAGGCCTTCGTAAGGTTACTGTTCCTGCTCTGTTAGCTATGAAAGTAGAAGGCTGGAAGATTTATATTCTTTCTTCTTCATTTTTTCCTGAGAAAAGTAACTTGATGTGGAATTCATTGTAACTTGAAGTTTCAGCTAAGTCAAGTGATATCTGAGCCCCACTGGCTCCCATCAGAAACAAAGGCACACTAGGAGGGTAATGCTGGGTAGGATGGCTTTTGTGTCTGCATACCGCATGGCTGGTTGAGGACTGGGTCACCTGTGGTAGGTTGGATCAGCCCTGTGAGATGGGCACTTGTACAGTGTTGCCTGCAGAACCCTAAGGTAGGTACTGCAAAGCTGTCCTGCCAGATAGCACACCTCCATGCAGGACTATAAACACTTGTTAGCCCTGCCTTTTGGATGGCAGTCTGTCCAGAAATTACGGTGTTAAAAATAAGACTCATAGAGAAGTTCCTAAGATAATGAGACCCACAGCTCCTTTGCTAGTATAAAAGCCTTTGGATGATTGAAACAGAATGTCTATGCACTGAAAGTTCAGAATGAAGACTGCACCAAATCCAAGCACGTGAAACTCTTGAGGGAAAAAAAAAAAAAGAGTTCTCATCTATACTTAGTAGGAACTGCTATTTTCTAAGTCAGTGTTTACTGGTTCTTGGTCGATAGTATCAAAGGCTGTGATTTTCAAAGGAGACTAAGAGATTTATGTGCTCAGTTTCCATGGAGAGGGAAAAGATAATCAGTGAGACTGAAAGCACAAAGCCAAGGCAGAATCACCAAGACAGCCAGGTCCAGTTTATCATGCTAGGGACATGTGTGGAGGTGGCAGTGTGCAAGTGTGATCCCTGTGACAGCCAGAGGTGTGGTTGTTCCATGAGGGAACACATGGATGAAGCAGGACACACTTGTTTATACATGGCAGGCTGGGGAAAGAGTATTAGTGTGCGTGCACATGTATGTGTGCATGGATACCTGGAAAGCTATAGTTATGACTAGGCATGTTTTCTAACCAGAACTAAAGGACATCTCCACACATGACTTTTAACCTCTTAAGGCATCTGGATAGGTGCTGCAAACCAGCATTAATCAGTTATATCAGGGATGTAGGTGATGACCAGATATCCTCTAACAATAACTTTTAGCCATAGCTGAAATCAATCCAGGTTGGGGGCACTTCATCTTTTATTAATACCCAGTCAGATTTGCTGGCTTAGAGTTAACATGTAAACACCTGAAAATCAGTTTTCCCATAATCAGCACTTTTTAATGTCCATTCAGCTAGAAGACAAAATAAAAACACAAGAGGAGGCATTTGTCTTCCACACAAAATCATACAAAAAGTCTCTTTTTATTAAATACACATTACTTACAGTTTAAGTCTTTCTTCTGTACAACAGTAATCATAGAAAACAAAAGAAGCTAAGGCTAAATTTTGTCAATCCCCGAACAGTTAAGACATGTTACATTGTCTACAAAACTGACTTGGACTGAGGCAACATCCTGTGGAATTCTCTTCAGAAAACCAGACAGTGAAAGGGGAATAATCTAAATCTCCATTTTGCTTTTTACTGTAACTGAGAGACTCTTGCATTATCCTTGAACAGACCATTAAAAGAAAAAAAAAGTGGGGTTTTTTTTTTTTGTTTTGCTACTGAAATGAGCAATGTTCTGAGAGATTTATTTAATATAATTTGCATAGAATAAAGTAAAATGAATGATGAAGGGCTCATCTGTAGACAGAGCCAATTTTTTTTTAATACGAGCATTCAATCTCAGCTTTCACAGCCTGGGAAGCTTCTCTTTTTGCCTTTTTTTTTTTTTGTCTTTTGCTTTTAGGGCACCTTCATTTTTTAAATAGAATACAGTTTACCACAGTCCATCCAGGTGTGGACTCCATTAAAATCCTTCCAAAGTCAGTGGGTAGGCTCACATGTTGGTTGGCAACACACCTCCACAGACTATCCTTCCCCCTACACACATTTCCAGAAACTCCTGAAGGTGACTTAAGTCATGTCATGGGCTTAAGTGGAGCTGAAGTTCATTGCTTTATAGAATCACAGAATTATAGAATCAGCTAGGTTGGAAAAGACCTTTAAGATCATCAAGTCCAACCATTACCCCAGGACTGCCAAGACCACCACTAAACCATATTACTGAGGGCCATATTACACGGTTTTTGAACACTTCCAAGGACAGTGATTCCATCACTTCCCCGGGCAGCCTGTTCCAATATGTGACCACCCTCTCTGTGAAGAAATATTTCCTAATATCCAATCTAAACCTCCCCTGGCGCAGCTTGAGGCTGTTACCTCTTGTCCTTTTGGTTATTACTTGGAAGAAAAGACCGACCCCCACCTCACTACAGCCTCCTTTCAGGTAATTGTAGAGAGCGATAAGGTCCCCCCTGAGCCTTCTCTTCTCCGGACTAAACAACCCCAGTTCTCTCAGTGGTTCCTCATAAGACTTATTCTCAAGTTTTACCCACAGTTCTGCTAGGAGACACACACAATTGCAGTGATTGCAACTCTTGTTGACAGCAGTAGGGGATGATGATTATAAGGTCCTGACTTGAATTCATATATGTCAGCCCCAGTTTGCAGGAGATCATCACTGCCCTTGCCTAGGGCAATCCAAGGCTGAATTCATCTGTGATGTATTTACATTGACCTCAACAGGATTACAACCAGGTCTGAAGCTGGCCCTGTTTCTTTCACAAAGTAAGCTTCAAAGCAGATCGGCTACTACAGTGTTTAGCTTCTCGATACAATGGTCTATGTTAAATATTTAATTTGCAAAACTTGCAGAGCAAATATTTTTATGGCTGGATGCCTGAAAAATCATGTACCTGCTTGCTCTCCTAACCTTATCTGAAATTTCATAGAGCGGGCTTGGGTGTCTGAGTACTCCTCTGTGTCGTGAATGAGATCTGAGCCTCTGACTGCCTGTATCCAAGCTTTACCTCAGAAGCAATCAGTTTTCTTTCTTGATGATAGACACATCTGCTCAGCATTGGCAGCAATGACAAAACACATCAGAAAATGGTTTGCCTAAATGATGCAAGAAAGAACCACAAGGGCATGCAAAAGTGAGTAATTTCCCATGCAGAAATCATATCAGACAGACTCTTGAGGGTTGTGGGATTGAAATCCATGAGGAGAGTAATGACCAGCATATCAAGAAGCAAATAATGGTGTAATGCGAACAGCAGTCAGTAGAAAAAAGCTGCCACAAGCATCCTAAGTGAGGGAGGGAAGGGAAGAGGAGAGTCTCTAAGCAAACACCATTCTTTGGATCACCTGTTGTACCCAACATTTCATTAAATGTTATGATTATTTGAGGGAAATCATCTCCAACTCTTCTTTTGCATATCAGGGAAATTCTAACTGGAGAGATTCAGATTAGCATCAGCCAGAGGTTTGAAATCCTCTCACATGTTTGAAGCACATCTCTTACACTTTACAGATCATCAGGACAATTAAAGCTATGTTTTGGCAGGCTAACTAGTAACTCACTCCATGGCAAAAATGAATTGTGGAAAAAGACTTAAAACCCTCATATCCACCTGATGGTTACCATGCCTGGTTTCCAACAGCATAAACTTTCTGAGAGCTTTTGCCTCTTGCACTGTGTCATCACAACTCTAATTTGCAGAGTTCATGTTCCCATTCCCCCTTACAAGTCACCACTTATAGGTGACTACATCTCCACGGTGGAGTGCAGTCTCCCTTCTAGTAGAATACCTGGCCATCACTTTGAAAATCATGCAATTTCTTTGAACTTCTGGTTTCTACAACTGTCAGGAGAAAAATCATAACCTTAATTAGAACTGTAACACAAGATCCTCTGCTTCCTACCACCAATTTGATAGCTGCACATGTGAAAAATAAAGGAGAGAAAAAGCAAACAGAGATTAACTAGATATGGAGTGACACTGTCAACACTGTTGCCTTAATCTTTCTTTAGCTCGGCTTGTAGACTCAGTACATTACAAACAACAAACAATTAGCTTACAAATTACGGCAGTTCACCAGAAAGTGTGGGGGTTTTTTTTTCAGTTTTTGTATTTGACAGAGTAAATTAGTGCAAAAGATCACAAAAATTAAGTACCAATACATAGAAATACCCAATTATCCTATATGCATGACTCAAAATAAACAAAAGTTACTTCAGACCCAAAAGCAGAGTGTTTTTATAAGTTTCATGTACAAAAGGAGCATGGAGGATGGGACCACCTACACCAAAAGGGGACATGGAGAACTTTCATTGGGAAGGGAAGTGCAGTAAAGTGCAGAACCAAAAGGAACAAATCATACTTTGAAGCTTTGATAGTAACTTGTGAAGAACATCCCCAAAACCCCCAAGGGCATGGTGCAGCCCTAACTGTAGTCAACCAAGAGGCCTCCCATCAACCTCAAGAGACTGGATAAGGCCCTTGGTTTGGCAGGGGTGTAACTGTAGGCATTACAAAAACTGCATGAAAACTTTGAAATAGCACTTGTCTTAGCCTCGCAAGGTCTTAGCTTTTGTGCAAATCTTTTACAAAGTGTTGCTTTCTGAATAATAATAGTAATTAAAAAAAAAAAAAAGGCAAAAACCCCAAATCCCTTTGTGTTTGTGAAAAGCTGACAGTGCAGAAAAATAACTGAAACTGGTCTTCTTCAGTGTAAGCTTTGTGTAGGTGACAGAAACAAACAACAATGGCATGAGGTGGTGGACCACAAAGGGGTCAAATTCTGCCTCCTGTTACACTCTTGTTAAGCTGAGGTGAAAGACACACTTCAACTGATTGGCTTACACTAATAGAAAAGGAAGGTTGATTTTGTTCTGAAGATGGGATTTTTTTCAGTGATTCATCTCAGAGAAAATTTTGGGGTTCTGGATGGGCAATTACTATAATTTGAAAAACCAACAGGTATCAGACAAGCTAGGCTTGGGGCAGATGCAAGACACCACAGACTGGAGACTTGCATCTTTACTGGAGCTGCAGAGATACTCTATATCATCTCAAATGGTGTGAGACACACAGGGCTAGAAAGGCATTTTAGGGGGCTGAGTTAGCTCTAGATTATGAAATCTGTGCAGGTTTGCCTACGTGTATACTATCTGTCAATGCTCTCACATGAGGCAATGAATAGATTTTGGATCTTGGATCTAGAATAGACTGGAAGGAGAGCAATCCTCTCTCATGCCCCGCAGGTTACTGGTAGGATGGCCACCAACTCAAATGGGTGCTTTTTTTCATGTATTTTTCATATCTGGCTATAAGCAGATGCATACATTTCCTAAGCAGAGATGTCTAGTGTAATGTGAGATGCAAGGAGGTGTCCATTCTTTATCCCAGCTGACATCTCAATAAAAACCAAGTCTCTTTTAAGACCTGTGCAAATGTGTCTACTGGAGCTGCAAGACTAGCGTAAAATTCCTATATGTAGGCAAATTCTGCTAGAAGTAGCTAACCTATTGCCAGAAGCTTACCCTGACTCTATAATCAGTGGAGAGAAAAATGCAGCTGTAGAGAGTGATTTATTTTATCTTAAAGGATATCTGAGATATTTGCCCTGTCCTCACTGACCACAGGACAGGATTGGATGACAAGTGTAAACCAGGTAGCCTGTAAAACCAAATGCAAAATGAAACAAACCCAAAGGACTCAGATAAAAGCAATCTTCAAATGCTTCCATAGGTCTAGGATTCAATCTTATGTTCAGCAAAATCGATAGCTGACTTCATTAGGAGAAGATTCATATCCCCTCATCATTGTGAAACTATATGATGTATTGATTGCTCCTCCCTAATATGCTAAATATGTGATCAGCTAAATGCTAATATAGACAAGCATCTAATTAAAATAGGGATTTGACTTACGCTGTGAAAACTGAGTAATAGCTAAACAGGATGGGTTAAGTCTGGCTAGATCAGGTCAAAATAAAGCAGAAAGAAATCATCTCATATTTGCTTTTTTTGCTATTGGTTTTAACTTAGGTGTCAGGGGAATCTCATGACTGAACACAATTAGGTAACACTTGTTATCAGCCTAAATGGCTTGTTTTCACAGCTACCTTCACCCACATGAGAATCCTGGTTTAGCCAATGTGAGTAAAAAGCCTGTCTGTTGTTTGGTTTTGTTTTCACTGCAGATATGCCCTAAGTGTCGTGCCACAGCAAGAACAAGAAAAATAAAAGGAAGTGCACATGCTAAAAATCTACTCAAAGCACTCACTCTGTCTTGTCTCTAGTGAGTAAATAAGGACAGATGAAATACTTACTGCAAATTACACAGGTGACTTACTTAGGACCAATATTTTATTTCCAAAAGAGAAATGGGACTCAACTTCCAAAAGTATTTAAATGTCTTGTAGCATTTTAAAATATTTCACAGCAAGACAGAAGCAGAAACCCAACTGAAATTAAGTAGAGTCAAGTATTCATCTTGTTTAGTCACTTAAGCATTGGTCTACATCCTCAGAAGTATAAACTCCTTCGAAAGCCCAGACTTCACTCAGGTGCAGCATATGTCTCAGTGAAAGTTAGTGGAATTTAGCTTTCTGACAGAAAGCCTTCATTTGTTTTCTATAGCCAAACATCAGGATTCTCAGACAGTCCTTCTAGGTATCCAACTCAGACTCTGCATGACTAAATATCTTTAAAAGCATGGCTGTTACTGGCCAAGTCATTTCTGGAAAACAAGAATTTCCAGTGCCTAACTCCATATTTAAGTGATTTAAACATTTCATTGCATAAAAATCCCTGCCTACCAGTAATAATTTTCAGACGTTACCATATGACCAGGAGAAAAAAAGAGACTTGGCTTCCACCAGCCCCTTACTTTTGTTATGAAACGTGTCTTGGGAGAAGAAAACCCAACCAACCAAATAATACCTTAAAAAACTATTTTATATTCTCAGGTTTTCCATTAAAATAAATCCTAACATTTTATATGTAAAAAATATTATACCCTGTGTCTACTGAAAAATGTTATCTAGAATGATAGCTAAAAGAAAAAAGGAAAGACCCCCACCATTTAAAAAAAAATTTTAGCAAAAATAGCACAAATTGTTTATATTAGATGGGAAAAAAGGTCTAATTTGAACTGTGGGAAATGAAAGCAATTTTAATGCTGGTACATTTTTTTAAAAATTGCATTTCTTCTGTTTTTAAAAAAAATATTTTTAACTGCCTTTAACTGGCACTGAAATAAATCAGATTATTCCCTTGCTGAAGAAAACATAATAAAAAAAACCCAAACCAAACAACAAAGCCCCCCAAAAAACCCAAAAAAACCCCAAAATAAAAAAATATCCAGAGTTAATATTAGCATTAGATTACTTCATACACTATCTTTTAGCTACCTTTTAATATGAATAATATTGACATCCTGGTTTAGAAGATGATAGGATTTTAAATCGCAAGTCCATACAAATGTGTTCATTTGTCTAGCCCTTTAGCATATAAATATTCGCATCTCATTACATCCATAGGTATTGCTGCACGTTTCTGTATACTTATGCATGCATGTATGTATGTGCAGTTCTTTCTTTTTACAGATACACAACAATACAGCTAAATTTTCAAGGAGCCTTACCAGCCTGGGCTATATTAAATGACCATAAGGAAAAATGGACAAACAGACCACTTAAACTGTTTTGCCGGGTCTGAGCTTGCACACAGGATGCCACTACACCTGTTCTCTGGCCCAGGACTGAGCCACTGACCTGTATCTGAAATGTTTGCAGCAACACTAATACCTACAGTTGGAGATGGGAACTTGATCCTCCTGGAGAAAGCTCAGTGTCTTGCAGAATCAGGCCCAAGATGGCTGAAAGTAATTTAGTCACTTGAGAAATGAGAGGACTCTGCTTCATTGTTCAGTCTCCCTTTTCCAGCTACTCTTCTGCTAGAGCAACTTTGTGCTTTATTGTTGCACTTTGTAGTAATTTTATTTCTGGAAACTAACATGGAGGAAAGCAGAAGGATAATCTGTATCTGTTAGTTTGGCTAGGGCTTTCCCCTCCTTCTTACTTCACTCTCCATAAAGCCAATGAAGTACATTAGGACTTCAGAGATGTCTCATACAGAGGCTGTTTCAGATAAGATGGCTCAAACATGAGCAGAGGAGCCCATGTTCTTGCTTATTCCTCTCCTCCCACCGTGCCAAACAAAGCAGCTTTATGTGGGGGAAGGAAGGAATGAAGGAGAGAAGAGAATTGCTTTGCTAGGATTTTACTGCAAAAGATCGAGCAACATAAAGGGAACACAGCTAGTGAGTCCATCATTAAACATTGCATCATGCCAACTGCCATCATGAGGCAAAAGAGCTGCTGTTAACCACAGTCTAGGAAGAATGGCACCAATACTAATTTCAATATAAATGGTTTTATAAAATTGCTTAGTTAAGAGTTCTGGTTATGGGGCTGGCCTCACATATTCCTCTTCACTTGAGAGCAATTATCATTCCAAGATTGCATTCTCTACACCAGACGCCTCTTCTCATTAAGTCTTCCGAAAGAAGTGAAGAATCACCATATCCAAACTGCCATTTATTTATTCCTCCCTCCTCCCATCAAAAAAATAACCAGCTACATACCTTTGAGATGCACTGCCTGGAAAAACAGTACCTGTTGCATCTGTAACCTCATCCCTGGTTTGCTGTGGGTTATTGCCTCATACTGCGCTGCTTTGATTTTAATTCATGTAAAAAGGGTCGCCATGTGGAAACCCCAGGATGACTTCAGAAGGGTGTAAGGGGCAAAGAAATAGATTCAGCTGCACAATTAATTGTCTTAATTCTTATTAAGATTATTGCAAGAAATATCTTTTTTTTTTTGTCTTAGCCATTGAATGGATTTAACTCCTTTCAGAAACCTTCAAGTTTAACAGCAAATTCTACACACTCTTCAGAAGCCCTGGGAAAGCAGTATGCCACACAGACACAAGCAGGGTATGAAAAATCTCTCCACTTCTTTCCCTTAGGATGTCTGTGACTGACAAGAAGGGGTTTTTAGCCTCACACAGAAACCATGCAGCACAAGTAAAATGGGCAGGATTTGAGTCTTCAGTATTGTTCCCAACCAGGAAAGGACAGATGACTTTTAGAAAAACAGGAGAGAAGATTAATTCAATGTAGAGTATTTGGGATCTTTTTAAACTTGCCTCCCTAATGTTCTTCCTTGTAAACAGCGTTGATTAAATATTAACCTTTTTAGATGTGACATCAGACCTCTCTTTATTTAGCTATGGAGAAGATATTCCAATTTCTATAAACATGAAATACCAATCAATCTTTCATGTAGTTTGGAGGGGAAGTTGAGTAGGTAGATTTTATTATTCTTCTTTTTTAGAACTCGCAGAAAATGTGACTCATGTTTAAGATTAAACTATTTTTGTTTTTTTCTTGTCTATGTACTTCTTTGCCACAGTGGCAACAGTATTTAACCTCAGTGTGTGATAATCCTCCATATGGCATGAACAGATATATGCTGCATTTTTAACATTTCAGACAAATATAGAGCACCTAAATCCTAGCAGCTTCCTAAAACCCTTGGAGATTCCAGCTACTATTTTCCATGCTTCAGCTAGAGTTACGCTAGAGTATGTTGGGTCTACATAGCCAGCCTTATGAGATGGAGGTGAAAGAAGTGCATAGGAATGACATTTATTGTTGATATATATATTGTTGGAAAAGTACTGATAAGCCTAAAAGTTACAGTAAAAGGACAGGAGGTTGTGGGAAGGAGCTTAATGAGGACAGTTTTATTTTTCCTTACCTCATACCAGCTTCTCAACTGGTATAAATTAATCATTGAAATCAATAGATACATATATCAAATCATATCATTTGAGAATTTGGCCAGTTCTTTATGATTGTTGTAAATAAGCCTGTAAAATAGATCAGGCCTTTCGGACTCATTCTTTCCCTCTATCCTGTCCCAGTATCTGCAGAGCTATGTGTTCAGCTACTTTATCTCTACTTTACATAGTCCAGCTCTAGTGTAAAAGTGATGAATTAAATGGCTCCAGAGAAAAAACAGAAATAAATGAAGGGACTTTGAAACAACCAGGAACCCACAGCAGAAACCAGGTGTGCATGTGGATCTTACTTCGTGTAGGGTAAGTTAACAGGTCTCTTTAGCTGCAGAAGTAAACTGTGACTGCCAGGTTCTTGTGCAGAATGAGGCACTGTGTTGTCAGTGTTTCCTGTGCAGGGCGGTCTTTTCCAAATGAAAAAGGAGTTAGCAAAAAATGAATATTTAAAAAAAATAATTACAAAAAGAAAAAAGGAATAAAGGAAGGAAGGTTAGGGGAGTAAGAGTAAGAAGAAATTGCATTGTCCATCAGATGAAATATTCCCGTTTGCACTCGCTCACTGTGTTCTGCAAGTCTATATCAGCTTTAAAAGAGCTCTCGAGGTTTTCTGGGTATTCCTTCTCCTTTGCCTGGCTACTTCGATGTGCTTGTTTGTGCTGATAAAGAAATCTGCTCATGATGGCAATGATGCAAAAGATGATGAATATCACGACTGCTATTACACCTGGAGAGGGTAAAAAAGGAAGGAGAGGAAGAGTAAAAATTAAAACCAAAACAAAACCCCCGTTACCTCAAAAATACATTAGCAATGCACAACAGCTAGTGGATATGATAGATCATTGATGTGAGTCTGTAGATAATATTCTGTCTCTATCCCACACTCCCTGGTAGTTTTTATTTCTATTTTGTCATCTGAAGTAAGACTTAAAGCAGCAAGAATTGATGCAATGGAGTTCTAATTTCAGACAAATTCTGCTTTCACAGGAAGTTGGGTCAGTGTGTTTGTTTTAAGAAAAACAGATCTGTATGCTTATTCAAATTCCTGATCTGTTGTATTTTCTTCTGTGTTATCTCTGGAAACCTTTCATGAGTCTTGTACACTTTGGTTTATAGCTTCTAGATATTATCAAAGGCAGCTCCCTACAGGGCATCCTATAAAATAAACAGAGATAAATTGCTTTCCAGGTTGTTCAAGGAAAATGAAAACCATACATGAAGCTGTAAATGCTTCTATATAACCTAGCAAATTTCACTACACCACCAGTTTGCAAAAAGAGAGCTCAAGAAATACAGGAATGTGAATTTGAATACTGTATTGATACTCTCATCAGAGTGGTGTGTAAAACAATTACTAATTAGCTGGGTCTTAGATCACAGACTTACATGGAATCAGAGATTGCTGAGATTGCAAGGGACCTCTGGAGGTCATCTTGTCCAAATCCCCCGCTCAAGCAGGCAGATTGACTATATTATAGAAGACTCATGTTCTTGACAATCCATAACAACTTTTTTTTGGGTGATATCCAACATCACGTACTGCCACTATTGGCTTTAACCACAATGCAGGTGCCTATCTTAATACAGATTTGTGCTAATAAACACACCAACTACTAGACCTGCAATAGACTACAAAAAACTTGAATTGGATTATTTTTCAATTGCAGTTTTAAAAATGAAGTTACCTCCAATCACAGCTGAATCACTTCTGACTGCATTGGTGAGAGGTTCTCTTTCATCTGCCTTCCCAAAAGGATCTGCAGTTGGTTAAACAAAACAGGACTTATTTTCTGTATCAACTATATTAATTTTCTTAGATAGAAGCATCCCCTTACTCTTATGAATTCTAATCTGTTTTTAAAATATATGATTTGGGGGTTTGAAGAATCAAACCAGAAAGCTCTCTGAAAAAGAAAGTGAGCTTGCAGGACAATTTTCTTGTACATCTTCAGAGGCAAATTCTGCTAAAGGTGTATTTAAAAGGAAACAGGCTCACACTAATATCTGAAAGTGTTGTTTCAGTAGAAGAATCAGTGTGACATTTGAATGAAATAGCCCACTGGGAACTTTTCTCAGTCAGAGCTTTTTTCTCTTTTTTTTTCTTTTTTATTAACCTAAGAAACAATATTGGAAAGAAGCAAAAGGAAAGGCAGACTAGACAGATTTAGAGCTGACCTATGTTTGTAGATGAAGATGAGTTGAAATCAATTCCATAAAGCAGAGAAGCAGTCACTGATTGGGACAGCTTCTTGGAAGTGATGTTTTTCTTTCTGTTGCAGAAATGCAGTGGTCAAATTGGATTCAAAACAGAGAGGGCTCAGAAATTAATTCCTATATTAAAAGCTCCTCAATGTTGGAGCGATCCTATACCTTATCTATAAATGACTACTGTTGAAACACTGGGCAAAACAGTCTACATTCTGTCAGTTTCAAATTCAGATCCAACCCTGAGATGTCAAGCCTTCCCTGAAGTTAATGGAGTTATGGCAGTGTCCTGCATGTTTTAAAAAATGCCATGTTTTCTATTGCTACCTGAATCCAGCTTTTCTGAACCTTCACTTTCTTTTCCTTTCAGCCTACCCTCTCCTTTGACGAGGGTTTCTCTCGTGTTTCTCTCCTTCAGAAGCCTCCAGGCTATCATACAGAGGATGTATATGGGAGTTATAGATGATTGTCTTTGCAGTATATTACACTGCTTTGCCAAACTGATCTTTCTGATGCAAGAGGTGGAAGCCTAACTGAGAAATTTGATGTTGCAAAGTTTATTGTAATTGAACATCCTTGCCTTAGTAGCTGATTCAGCCACATTTTGGTATCTCATTATGCAAGAACATGTTTTTTTAATTGAAATAAGCGACAATATTATATTTGTGTATCAGGAGGTGCTGAGTTTGTAATAATAGTGGCTTTCAGCTATTTAGGTTCTTAAAGGGAGCACTACGTCACTGATACCAGCCCCAAAGATGTGCAGAAGGCATCAGCCTCAAAGAGACTTTCATGTTTTAAAAGATGCAACTCTACTGCTAGTTTTAGGCTTGCAAGGATTTCACAACAAACACATCCATACTGAAAAGTCAGGGTTCTCCATATCTTCAGTTCACTGACTGAGCTACAAGCACAAAAGGGACTTCTGGAGCCAACTGAACACCTCCACTACACCCATTATCAACATGAATGGTAATTGCCAATGACAGATTTGGACACGCAGGTTGAGACCTATTTACAACAGGCCCCTTGCTTGGATATTGGGTGCCTATGGTGATGTTGCTAAGAAACAAACAGTCACGGCAATGCTTCATCTCATTTACTACATTTGTGGGACTAGAATGGGAATAAAAATTGTTGTTTTACACATAAATACAGATAGCATCATAGAAAAGGTTAGGTTGAGAAATCTGGAGGTAATTTAGCCTAATCTCAAGCTTTTGAGACTAGGATCAAATTAGGGACAAATTCAAAATTAGATCAAGGTTGCTCATAACTTTGTACATCATGGGTAGGTTAATCTTTATTTTTTGGTATCTCAGAGTTATCAAAACTATAATTTAGGCTCTTTTTATTTAGTCACACCCTCCCTCCCTCCTCCAGACACTTTATAACCTAAGACAGTTGTCAAAGATGGACAGTGTGGTTAGCCTATTTTTTTTCCACAAACTAGAAGAGGGGAGTAACCATTATTTTAGACTCAAGGTGATTTAACTTTCACCTGCCCTCAGTTGGCACCAGTGAAATCAGCTATGATAAAAATTAGTTATTTATTGAAATCAGTCCTCTTGTACTAGAGAAAAATCTCCATCTGGTATCTGGTGCATGGCATTAGTCAAATAGAGTCCTGAAATACTATTAACTATGTGTGAAAAATACATGAAATCAAATTTCTACCTTCAAAATTATGTAAGACGTCATTCATGCCTAAGAGATTATGTAAGATCTGACATTTAATGTTATTAAAGTGCTATTATTTTTTTTGGTAGCTGATACCAGAATTTAAGCACTGAGAGGAAATCAGAACAAATGTTGGAGATCAGTTTCCGAATGGAGGCCAACAGACACAGGCCTTAAGAATTATGTTTTGCTTGAGAAATAAAATCCGGATACGATGAGATGAGGTTTTTTTTTTACAGCGGAGCAGATGGCATGTGACAGGAGAACCATACCCAGTGGGAACACAAACTCTGAAGCCAAAGAAAAGCAATACTGTGTCTCATATGAGACTGTAACAGGACATCCTTGTCCTTTTAGATAAAATTGATGACATTACAGAATGAATCACCCCTCTGAAAATCATCTAGTCCAAACACATTCTGAAATCAGGGTCCAATAACAGCAAGTTTCTTAGGGGTGTATCCATTTGGGTTTTGAATATATCCAAGGATGAAGACTTCACAACCTCTCTAGGCCTCCTGCTGCTTTTGCTAGATTTCCTGCTCAGTGGGATGGACCATTCTTGATCTTGGAGAAGGTGATCCTTGAACCATCTCTCCTGAACCCCTCTTCTCACCAGGGCTGTATCACATGGGATTCTTCTAAGCAGGTCTGTGACCAGGTCAAAGGTTGTTCTCCTGAAGTCTGGGGTTACAGTCATGCTTTCTGATTTTTTAACTTCCTCTCAGGTTCCTGAACTGCACCATCTCAAAGGTGCTACAGTTAAAGCTCTCCTGGCACATCCCTGGCCAATATCTACTTGTTTGGAAATATCAGGTCCAGCACAACTAGCACAGTGAGACATGGATGTGCGCTGTTTAAGCTGCCTTTCAGAAGAAAGTTTTTCTGTGTAGTTTCTGACTTAGGAAATTTTCTGGCATGTTTTTACTTTAAATGCATGAAGACTTGCTCTTCAGCTAGAGCAGATAGTCCGCTCAAAACTCCACCATTCACACAGCTGAATCTGCTCTGGCATTTACAGTATTTTAATATAAATCCCCCCCCCCCCCCCATAGTAAAAGTCTATTATACCTATGCCATCAGTACAGAGTTCAGAATACCAAAACCTCAGCAAGGAAGAAGGTTATTTGCAGGTCTTTGTTAAATACCAAAACACAGTAAGTCACCTTTCATTTTGTGTTTCCTAATCAGAAAGAGTGTGTACGGATAACTATGCCATGAGTGAATGGATTTTATTCCATATCCATCTGCTAGGAAACTTTCTTGAAGACAACATGTATGCCTCTCTGAAGGAAAAAACTTCAATTGTTTTCAAGTTATAAATATAGAAAGCTTTTTTCACACATTTAAAGAGAGATTTCCTAGAGGGCTTTTTTGTTGTTTCTGTACATTAGAAAATTGACACAGACATGTACACTGAGCTTTGAAGTTCTATTTTTCTTCTCAGACACTCAATAATGAGAAATTGGGAACTGATGAATTGAGATATGAGCAGTAAATTTGAAAGTTAATACTTAACTCTGACTTCTTTTTATTTCTTAAAATGTGTCCTTCCCATGTATAAATGTAATTCTCAAGTACATCTATACAAAGTATAATTTGCTACAAATCGCAATTTTTTTAAACAAGAATCTGCCACCCAGTGCTCTTACTATAGCATATAAAGACATGAAGTCTTCAGAACTAACTTGTTCTAAAGATCTTATTCAGTCTTTAATCAAATCCAGTGTGAATAGTGAGGCAATAGTGTCAGTCAATTCATCATATTGAGAGGAAATTATATTTTAAAGCACAAAGTGGCAAAGACAGGGATGAGCTTTTATAATAATTCTGCATTTCTGATGTAACTGTGCTTAACCTTCACAAAAGAGTGCTTCTGATCATAAGCTTTAAATATTTAAGTCCAAATTTGCTACACTCTCCTGTGTTCTGTCCTGCAGTTCTGAGCCTCAGGTTTTACTGCTTTCTAAACTCCACAGAAAAATTAGATCATTGAGGTGACAGACCTCAGGGCAAGGAGTTCTCATTTTCAGTATCATTGCCCATTCGGAATTTACAAGACACGTTTCTTCTGTGCGTCAGAGCAGATACCTTAGACAACCCTGGGTGTTGAGAAGAAAGTTGCGGGTGGGGAGATGCACACACATACTGGCAGCCACTTTCCACAGAGTAATCAGGAGCCTTTTTTCCCATGCAGAATGCTAATAGCATCATTTGTTTTCTGCTGAATACCTTAGGCAGAAACTGCAGGAAATGGGGATTTGATGCAAGTACAAATGTCAGCGGAACCATAATATGATCTAAACCAGTTTTATTATCAGAAAAGAGAAAGTGGTTTCATAGGTCAAGGGGCAAAAAACAGCCCTTAATTTGTACCCCTTTCTGGTCATTGAGAATTCTGCCACATCCACTGGTGACTAAAGCAGCAACTTGATTGCCCCTGTTTTGGTGACAACGCTTGCAGCTGCTCTGAGTTTCCTTCTCTGCATACAAATTCACATACGCAAAATACTTAAGATTCCCAGAGGACAGTTTCAGGGTTGCAAAAGATAAACCAACTACTGGGATCATCTTACTGGTATCGCTCAAGTAGTGCTGCTTCTCTTTAGCCTGAGAGAATAAAGTACAAGCATTCAATGTAAGTCATGCACGTGTGTCGAGGGCTTTGTACAAGGAGTTTTTGTGTCTGCTAGGGTGGGAACAAATTCAACTTGTTTGTTGTATGACTCCTATCTTCATCACATCTGGGATATGGAATCTGTGTAACATTTATATTCCTGTTTGAGATCTGCAGCACTAGATCTATTTATAGTGGACAGAAATGGCAAATCAGGTGCATAACCATATTTAGAATGCTGTTCTCACTAAGGTTTGGGAACTTGTTTGTATGTTCTAGGCATATTTTAGACAATCTAGGAACTTTGTTTCAGTAAGATGACTTTTAAAGGGGCCTTGGCTAATCCTAACACCCACCCTCAACACTCCTAATTCTGAGAGAAAAGGCATTTTCCCAGTTTCAATATTTATATTATTACAGTTGCATGACAGCAGAAAGGAAGGAAACCTCACTCTACAGTATACTTTAAATTCCCCATTCCCCTCTTGGCAAGACATACCTGATGAGGAATATATCGTGGTTGCTGTGTTCACATCAGCTTCCATTATGGATGCACAGCTGGATTCAGTCAAGGAGCCTTTGACAGTCACAGGAGCAATGCTGGGATGGCGTAAGGCAGCTTTCAGGGGAGCAATGTGGTTGTACTGAACAGAGGACAGGCAGCCAGTGAAACCGTAGGCATTTGCCTTTGAGACTTCAGGGTCCAGTGGCAAACTATCTGCAGTACAACAGAAAAACACACTGGGAATTATCTTTCTTAGGAAAGCATTAAAAAAAAAAAAAGAATCTTCTTTTTTTTTTTTTTCTTACCTACCCCTTTTACTTCTTTCAATTTCAACTGTTTAGGCTCTCCTGCAGCAGCCTATAAGTTCTCCCTGGCCTCACCCAGGAGATTCCTATTCCCGGAACTGCCTCTATAATGCTATTTACAGTGAATCAAGTTGGGTCTGACATAAAAATCTGGATTGTGCTTCTTTACTGTCTGGACAATATCTAACACATCATAGCTGCTAACCATGGCAATAACAATAATAACCAGTAAAAATATCAACACTAAATATCACTGGATCCTGGGGATCATGCTCTTTAACTTTTTTTTGCATCTATTAACATCAGTTTCACAAATAGGTTCACGGGCCTACAAGGATGCTGGGGAGGGACTCTTCATTAGGGACTGTAGTGATAGGACAAGGGGTAATGGGCTCAAACTTAAACAGGGGAAGTTTAGGTTAGATATAAGGAAGAAATTGTTTACTGTGAGGGTGGTGAGGCACTGAAATGGATTGCCCAATGAAGTTGTGAATGCTCCATCCCTTGCAGTGTTCAAGGGCTGGTTGGATGGAGTCTTGGGCGACACGGTTTAGTGCGAGGTGTCCCTGTCCA